>NC_080689.1:42846958-43471958 GCF_030445035.2 Dasypus novemcinctus
ATTATACTGAAACCAAAATTCTGTTTAAAAGAAAAAGAACAAAAGATAAAAATGATCATGAATGGGATAAGCTTGTAGGAAACAGAAGCCAATTCACTTTTTCTTCTTCCCCTTCCAAACCAGTTTAAAGGAACACAAGAGCTAGAAAGACCTTTAAGCATCCTGCCCAATGATTATTTTCAAACAGTAAACTTTGGAACCCTGAGCAGGCTTCAGGGTCTATTATCAGTAAAATGCTAAAAAGGCAAAAATCAGTGCACATTTAATCTGCCTAAGGAGCTCAATTTTATATTTAAGATTTAATTTTTATAAAGCAGTCTATTGTTAAATTTAAGTTTGAAATCCCACTGGAGAGGTTAGGTAAGATAAAGTTGATAATGTTTTTGGCAGAGAATATAGATGTACTGAAGTCTTCTGACTAAATGTGACAGACTCTCTCATTAAAAGTCCAGAGGACTAGAGGAAAAGTTTCAGAATTATCTTCTCCAACTCTCTTCACTCTCTAAAATGGACCATATAAATTATCATCTCATACCCTTCCCACAGATACCTTTCACAGCACCCACAAGCTGTCCTTATTGCAGTTTTCTAAAGACCACTTATTTACGCCTTCCTTTTTTGTTTCCTCAACTTCTCTAATTTGTTTCCTCCCTTCTTAAAAACTGGCCCTGTGATGTATTACATCACACAATCTCTCTTGAACAAGCACTTCTAATCCTTTAAACTGTCTGTACAAGAGACCTTGTATTACATTACAGGGCCCATTTTTAAAATACACAGAAACAATCTTTCTTCACAGAAATCCGAAACAGACCTGCAAGTCTTCTACAAAAAAAATTTTAAAAAGCATTGAAATGATTGAAACAGAATTAAGTAACTAGTGAAATGAAGTAAAATGCCCCCAAAAAGAAGGGGCCAAATATAGAGTTAAGTATTAGGAGTCTATATACCCTGGTCTTCCTTAAAAATGTACTTAATCTGTGCCAGTATTTCCAATCCTTCACAAACTGCTCACACAGTCCGGTAGAAAGAGAGACCCTGGCTTATTTGAGGCTTTGCAGAATACAAAAATAAAATCATAGAATACTAGAGCAGGAATGGTTCTTGGGAATTATTTAGTTCAACTCTTCCTTTTCACTCACAAGAGTACTGAAGCACATGATGAAATAACTTCCCCCAATAGCACTGGTGGCTAAAACTAGACTTTATATACATTATCTTTTGATTCTTCTACAAAGAACTAAATATAAATATGATCACTATGTCAAGTAACTGACAGCTAATATCACACATTCCCATGTTATTTAGATGTAAACTTATGCAGCACAAAGGCTTAAAAAAAAAAGCACAACTATAAACAGGTCATTTTAACATGACTTAGGAGAAGACACACCCGGGATGATAACATGCCCCACTAAGTTCAAAATGTCACAAAATACAATCCCAAGAATCTGTCTGCAGTATTTAACCACTGTTCCAAAATAAAATCCTACCTGACAGCATTCTTGCCCGTTATTTAGACTCAAGTGGTCAAGGGCTCATAGATATTAAGCCCATCTAGCTGCAATGCTGCCCTAAACTCCCCAAGGGTTGTCTCCATTGTATTTAGCCCTAGTTGCTAATTTACTAAACCTGATAATATTTCAGAAAACAATGCTCAACTATGCCTTTGTAGATTCTAGATTCCTAAATCCCAACCAGATAGGTACAAACACACTGGTTTATTTACATATTGTACATCTAAAAGGGGCTTGTTATGTCCACACAAAACAAACAAACAAACAAAAAACAACAATAGTATTTTCTGGCAAATCTAACACAATGGGAGTTACTGGAATGAACAATATAACTTGCTTTTTACTATGCCAGAGGAATACAAACACTTAGTAGACTCACTTAAACTTTAATCATTTATAAAAGATTTTTCCAGTTTTGAGCAAAAGTGGTTGGTTCTTTTCCCTATTGCTTTCCTTTTTCTTCCTACGTCTCCTATGGATCCCAACACCACAAACTTCTTTACACTGTGGTCAAGAAGAGGGATGTTAACCTTGACATTTTATGGCTACTCTTTAAAGAGGGCAAATTTAAGTGTTTTAGTTTTGCTTCTTTTAAATTAAAAAAGTAATTATTCCCACCTCCCTAAGAGGGTGAAATTTGTCACAGGACCTAATAAATGGCAGATAAAAATCATCCCTTAGTGAAATCTAGAGAAGACTACTGTATTACAAAACCCTGAGTCATCATCCAGTTCACTCAGCAGATTTGGGTAAACACTGTCTAAGTGACTTGTGTCTTGTGTATTCAACTATCCATAACCTTACCCATGAGCTTACGTTATTATATTTCATGTACAGTTAATCAAATATGCTACAGCATTTTTTAAAAGTTCTTCTGACACAGTGAAGAATCTCCCCTAGCAAATAGTCTCTAATCTTCCTTCCCCCAACACACACAGTATTTTTACTAGTTTGTTTTCTAATTTCAGTGACACTACTGTTTACAGTAAGCACACGAACAGAACTCCAGGAAATGATGTAGAGATAATGTGTTCATTTGAGCGACTCAAAAATTAGCACAAACCTGACACTAACAACGCCTTGGACAATTTGACACCTCTCTTCCCTATTTGCCTTAATATTGTAAAGGTCTTTCCAAAGGAAATGTCACAACGCGGACAACATACACTTACCCCAGGTTCTAGAACAACATTAACGTCTAGTGTATGGCAAGTGCACTGTTCAGGGATCCGCTGAGGGCTGCTATGAAATCAATCGTTTCAATCAAATTCACAAAGTCTGAACATTCACTACCCCCCCAAAAAAAAAAACAAAAAAAAACAAAAAACACAGAATCCAAAAGTTTTTCTACGGCCTCCTTCCCATTCATAAGCTGAGGGCAAAAAGTTACTAGACGCGAATTGAGAGATCTGAAGAGGCGGGGACCCGTAAGGGAAGAAAGAACCCAGGGAAGTCAAGAGTTCCTCCCCCAAAAAACGAATCCTCTCTCACGAGCAAAGATCCAAGGAGGACCCTCGAAGACGGCTCATCTCTTCCCCTGGGGGCACGGTGTCCTCCAGCTCTCTCGGGCCCCGCAGGTCAGAAGACAACAACCGAACCCTTGGGGAGAAGCAGCTAGGGAGACAGTGGAAGGCTGGTGAGGACAGGAAAGGTCCCGTAGGAAAATGGCAGGCAGGTGGTCTGTGTTTCTCAGGGTTGGGTCACGACTCTGGGGCCACTGCACGGGACCACCGGCTAAAGACGGGGCAGTGGTGGAGGTCCAGCCTACCGGACGGGAGTGGACAAAGCCGCCCCCGTAAGCATTTCCCACCGAGCCTTCGCCTCCGGCCCCCAGTCCCGCACACTTACGTGGAGAGTTTCCTGGTCCAGAAGAGGCCTCCGGGCCACAGCTCTTGGAGCTGCACGGCCCGGCCCAGGTTGCTTTTGATCTGGGCCAGCTGCAAGTCGGACTCGGCATCCAGCCGCTCCGCGTAGGGCAGCAGCTTGTTGTAGACGATCTCCTTCTGCGGGACGAAGCCCCGCGGGCCGGGCCAGGGGCACCCGCCCGGCTCCGGGGGGTCCCCGCCGCCCGCCCGCTCCGCCGGTTCCATGAGCCCACGGACACCCCACCAGCCCCTCCCACCCTAGCCCTCCCCGACCCCCACCCCTGTCCGGGCTCCGCCTCCTCCGCGTCGTCGTCCCCCCGCGGCCGCCGGCGGCCCGTCACCCTCGGCCCGACCGCTGGCCCCCGCGCGGTCCCCGGTTCGTTGGCGGCGGCAGCGGCCGCTCCGCCCGCCCCGCACCGGCTCGGCTGGTGACGCTGCAGCCGCCGGGCCGGGAGGTTCCGGACAGACCTCAAGTCACTTCCGGGGCGGGGCGGGGCGGGGCGGGGCGGGGCGACGGCGTCGGAGGAGGCGGGCGGTGGCGGCGGGAGCCCGGGGGCCGCCCCTACCTCGCCAGGGGCCCGGCCTGTAGCCCCCACCTCCGGGCCTCACCCGCAGCGTGCGAGACCGCCCCACCGGAAACACGAGGTAGAATTCCAAGCTATTGTGCTGCCCCGCCCGGGGTCGCGCGCTCCGGCGGCAGCTCTAACTCGCCGTGGCCCAGACAAAGCGTGGGTTTGGCTCCCCACGCTCTGAGTAACCCCTAGTTCTAGGCTACAAGAGTTTTGGAAAAACCTATGTACCCTGTATCCATCCTATTTGTTACTTATAGTTGTTGTTTTTTCCTCTGTCCCTTTTAAGCCTTCATCTTTCTGGTATTTTGGTCGCCATCAATCCCAAAAAGGGAATAGTTGTCATTGAGCGCGTCAGGCTTGGCTCTTGAGAGGAAAAGTTTTAAGAGCACCTGGTTTCTACCCTCTAGGGATTTACAGACTAGGGACTGTGCAATTACGAGACAATGCTTAATTGCTAGGTAAGTACAGGATGCCTGGGAAACTCTAAGGAGTAGTGCAAACTGGAGGGGTGTTTGGTGGGTTTCCAGAGGAATACTGGTTTGACTGCAGAATTAGTTAGGGAAAGAAGAGAGGAGGACCTATATCCCAGCAGAGGGAACAGCTTAGAGACTGCAGGCCTGCACTCTGCGAATTCAGAGAAGTCAGGGATAGTTGAAAATTGCTCTCAAAGGAGAGGAGTGAAGAAATGAGACAGAAGGAAATGCTAGGGAGTTGAGGATTTTACTCTAAAGGCAACAAGAAACTGCTTAAAGGATTGATTTTTAAGCCCAGAAGTGGCATGATATGATTTGCATTTTACAAGACACTGGCTTTGTGTGGGGAATGGATTGGAACTGGCGTGATTGTAAACTGGAGGACCCATTAAAAGATTGTGACATAACGGTGCTCTAGATGTCAGTTGAAATGATTTGGTCAGGCTTGGTCGTGGATTGAATGTGAAGAGTGAAAAAGAAGAGACAGTATGATGCCTAATTTCTGGCTTGGGAAGCTGGGTTGTTAGCGAAGAAGAATTTCACAAAGATAGGGAACACAGGAGGAGATGCAGGTTCAGAATCAGAAAAGACAAAATGCCTTTGGGGGACAGGTAGGTATTTTGACATATGGATCAGAAAGGATAGGAGGGAATAAGACACAGAGAAGAGGACTCCTGACAGAACCTTGAGGAATCCCGACATTTAAGGATCGGCAGAGATAGAGGAGGTGGACCACAGAGACTACTCACAAGGAGCAATAAGAGAAGTAGAAGGAATTTTAGGACAGTGAACATCAGTAAACCCAAAGTGTTTCGAATACAGGAAGTGATGATCATCAGTGCCAAACAAGGCTGACATGTCAAATGAAATGAGACCTAAGAAGGGTTTGGATTTATTGATAAACAAGGTAAAAACAGTGTTGGTGGAATGTAGGAACGAAACATATTACAGTGACCAAGAATAAAAGGAAAGTGAATAAATCGAGGCAGCAAATGTATACAACCTTTTTTGAAAAGTGTGGGTGGGAAGAGCAGGAGAGGGAGAAGGATGTAGCTAGAATAAAAATGAATTTTTGAAGGTGGGATAAATCCAAATATTGATAGAAAGGGGCCAATTGAGAGAAAGGTAAGGTGTGGTTAAGGACAAAGCAGGAGGGAATGTGGAGGAGTTAGCTCTTAAGAGTAAAGCAGACTGGTTCCATACCAGGAGGAAAGAGGGGAGGATAGGTAGGTGCAGATGGAGGAAGGTTTGCATATTTGAAGACTGAAAGTTGAAGAAGTTAATTTCTGATGGTTTCTATTTTTTTTTTCTTTGAAGCAAGAGAATGAGAATAATAGGGAAAGTGGTGGATAGGAGATAAGAGGAGAGAGGCAAAGACTTAGAGTAGTCTCAAAAATCAGAATACTGATTAGAGAAACAGTAGAATTGTTTGGCATGGATAAGTATATATAGTTAAGCCTGGAAGTATGAATTTACTATCATCACTCTGTACAATTCACTGATTTTCTCCAAAAATATTGAACAGTTCAAGGGTTTATGACTGGTAAGACAGAATGAGAAAGGAAGAAGAGTATGTTACCTGTGTTGGTAGTGATCATGGTATTGGTTTAGCTGCCACTTATTGAGCACTTCTTTCCACTAGCATTTTACCTACATTGTCTTAATGAATTCTCTCTCTAAATAGAGATAATCGAGTTGAGAATATTTGAAGGGGAATGGTTAACGACTAGGTTGGTTGAAGGCTAAGGGAAGATAGAAGGCTGATAGGGAAAGAGTAGAGTGGGGCACGGATTGCAGATCCAGAGGCAGTTAAAAGGACAATATGGAAGCCTAGGCCAGGGATCCGGAAGAACAGGGATGTTTGAATTAAGACTTCAAAGAAGCGTTTCCAGGGGATGTCAAGCTCCCTGGGAGAGGAAATCTCAACTGCAAAACTCGAAAAAAAAAAACATTGAAACAAAAGAGATCAACTCTCTTCTTGCTATAGTACCTGAAGTTTAATAGAAAAGGCTATTGGTGAAAAAGTTGGAAGAACTTAACTTTCTCTAATCTACTCATCATTGGAGACTGTAACCCAAAGTCGGGTGGATTTTTGTCCTCAATCCTTTTGCCTAGCACTTCTTATCTCTTGGAGCTCAGGATACGCTGCAGAAGTCTTAACAGCCCATAAACCTTTCAGCCAGACCCTGAGGGGGTCATTGACTTTTTATCAGACCGCTGTAGGAAGTAGAATATCTTTGCCCTTCTAGAAGACCCAGAAAGTACAATATCACTTCTTGGAATATGTTCTGAAAAGAGAGGTTACCCCTTAAACTAGAGGAATTAGGCATAATTACGAATAAATCTTTGTGTCTTGAAATTATTCAGCCTTAAAAAGCAATGAAGCACATGCTACAACATGGATGAATCTCCAAGACATTATGTTGAGTGAAATAAACCAGACACAAAAGAAGAACTATTGTGTGATCTCACTTAAATGAAATAATTATAATATACAAATTCTTAGAGTCAGAAATTAGAAAACAGGTTACCAGGGCAGGGGTTGTGATGGGAAATTAGGAGTCAGTGTTAATTAGTGCAGTTCCTGTTAAGGGTGATGGAAAAGCTTTGATAATGAATGGTGCTGATACTAGCACAATATTGTGAGTATAATGCCACTGAATTGTATACTTGAAAATGGTTAAAATGGAAAATTTTACATTGTATAGATGTTACCACAATAGAAAAAAATTTTGAAGAGGCCATAGAACTGTTTAGCACAAGAATGACCTCTAATGTAAGCCATGGACTTAAGTTATAATGTAATTATGGTAATATTGGTTCACTGATGGTAATAAATGCACCATCTATTGCAAAATGTTAAGTAAAACTGTGTGTGAAGGGGGGTGTATATGGAAATTCTACTTTCTGCATGATTTCTCTGTAAACTTACAACTGCTCTAAAAAATAAAGATATATATCTTCTATATAGTCATCATCCCACTTCTTGATAATCCACTTAGCAGCAGCAAAGGGAATAAAGATAGGTTGTTAGTGTATGCCTTCCCCTGCTGTAATTTTCCCTGTATATGATATGCTTGTGGCTGGAGATATATTGGCAAGTACATGAATCACTGTTGCCAGGTGCATAATCTTTAGAAGTATTTGAATTATATTAGAATGACTCATTTTCCCATGTCAAATATCCAGACTCTTGCTGTGTCACAACTATTAAAGGCACAAGAATACTGATTCTGAGAAATGAAGATTTTTTTTCCAGTTCCTGTATGATTTTAACTTTTGAATTTTTCATACAAAATCTTTCTCATTCTATCCACTCTAATTCATTTGAACTAGAGTATTTTTGGAGTTCAATTTTTAATAAGGAGAAAATTGAAGCTAAAGGAATGATTATATTAAGATTATTTTACAGTTATTACTGATTATTTATCATGATTAGTTACAATTTTTATTTTTGTTAGGCATTTAGATTTAGCTATTTCACTATAGTGTAGCTAGTACAATGTGTTGGGCTTTTTTTTTTTCTGTGATACCAGGGCAGGGCATTGCACCCAGGACTTTGTACATGGGAAATAGACGCTCAACCACCTGAGCTATATCTGCTCCCCTGGGCTTATTTTCACTTATGGGATTTGTGTTTCTTGAATCCAAAGATTCTTGTCATTCATCAATTATATGAAATTTTTAGCTACTAACTTTTCAGAATATCTTTGTCACCCTTCTCCTAGGATTCCTATTAAACATACATTACACCTTCTGATTCTAATATCTACATTTCTTACTTAGAGTTTGCAAGTTTTTGTCTCTCTACCTCATGGTGGATAACTTTATCAGATCTATTTCCAGTTCTTGAATTCAGTGTTAATCTGTCTGATCTGCTGTTTAACTTGTCCATTGAACTTTTGATTTCAGTGACTGTATTTTTTTTTTTAAGATTTTATTTATTTCTCTTCCCTCCTCCCCTATTGTCTGCTCTCTGTGTTCATTTGCTGTGTGTTCTACTGTGTCCACTTGCATTATCCAGTGGCACTGGGAAATTGTGTCTCTTTTTTGTTGTCCATCTTGCTGCATCAGCTCTCCATGTGTGTGGTGCCATTCCTGGGCGGGCTGTGCTTTTTTCACATGCGGCAGCCCTCTTTGCGCTTGGAGCACCTCTACATGGGGGTACCCCTGTGTGGCACAGCACTCCTTGCACACAGCAGCACTGCACATGGGCCAGCTCACCACACGGGTCAGGAGGCCCTGGGGATCGAGCCCTGGACCCTCCATTTGGTAGATGGATGCTCTATCAGTTGAGCTACATCCGCTTCCCATCAATGACTGTATTTTTAATTTTAGAAGTTATATTTAGTTATTTTCCAACTCTGTCCATTCTAATTTTCATTGGGTTTTGTTCTCTCTTTATGATTTATTTTAAATATCCTTTATGCTCTTTTTATCACTTCAAAGTGTTTGGTGACTTTTTTTTTTTTAAAGATTTATTTTATTTATTTCTCTCCCCTTCTCCTCCCTCCCCCCGCCCCCAGTTGTCTATTCTCTGTGTCCATTTGCTGCGTGTTCTTCTTTTTTTTTTGTCTGCTTCTGCTATTGTCAGCAGCACGGAAATCTGTCTCTTTTTGTTGCATCATCTTGTTGTGTCAGCTCTCCGTGTGTGTGGCACCATTCCTGGGCAGGCTGAAATTTCTTTTGCACTGGGTGGCTCTCCTTATGGGGTGCACTCCTTGCGCGTGGGGCTCCCCTATGCAAGGGACACCCCTGCGTGGCAGGGCACTCTTTGCGCGCATCAGCACTGCGTGTGGGCTAGCTCCACATGGGTCAAGGAGGCCCTGGGTTTGAACCTTGGACCTTCCATGTGGTAGACGGATGCCCTATCCCCTGGGCCAAGTCCCCTACCCTGTTTGGTGACTTTTGATCGTGCCTGGTGGTTTTGAGTAGGTATCACCAATCGCCACCTATATGATATGATTTCAGGGACTCTTAAGAGAGCTCCTAATTGCTCACAATTGCTCCCTTTTGCTCCTAATGACGCTGGATATTTTAGAATTAGAAGATAATTCCTTAAGGGTCTTCCAGTTCGAGTGGGCATGGCTCGTACATACAATATTCCCTCTCAGGTCAGGAGGAGACCCTGTTCCACATTGTCTTCACTCCAGGACCCAGGTGCTGGAGAAGCCACTATCTGGAAAATACCCAATGGGAATATATGCATATGTTCACAGGAAGGAATCTACATGAATATTTTAGTAGCACAATTCAAAAGAGCACGAAGCTAGGAACTACCTAAATGCTTATAAATAGTAAGATGGATAAATCGTGATAATATATGTAAAATGAAATGCCACATAGCAATGAGAATGAAAAACCTACAGATGTTTCTAACAATATAGATGAATCTCAAAAACAATGTTGGAGCAAAAGAGCCAGACATGAAAGAGCATGTTCTGTATGATCCCATTCCAGGCCAAGCTAATCTGTGGTGGCATTAGAAATCAGCATAATGGTTACCCTTGAGGGTACTGAATGCAAGGAGGCATGAGAAGAGGGGCTTCTGCAGTGCTGATTTTACTCTTTTGTTATCTGAGAGCTGATTACACAGGTGTGTGTAGTATGCTAAAATTCATTGAGCTATATGCTTTTATATATGTATATTCTACTTTTATATATGTATGAAAAGTAAAAAAAAGAAGAAAAAGAAGATGCTTCAGGCTTCTTCACAATATGTTGGTTCCTAGTTCCCATTCAGCCCCAGAGAACATGTTAAATCCTTTTACAGTTTATGGTCATTTCATTTTGGACCTCTGGATAGTAAATAGCAGACACAAATATTCTTCTATGGGAAAAACCCTAACACCTACCCATAGGGTATGAGCTGGCTTTTTGGACACAGAACCTGAGTAATTTTTCTGGTGCTTTGTTTTGGTTTTTAAATTTTTCCATTCCAACTGCATTCGTGTGTAGTTGTAAGACAATGCGGAGAGATCCCCTTGTACTCTTCACGGAGTTTCCCCAAATTGGCAACATCTTGCAAAAGTGTGATCCAATATCACAACCAGGATATTTACCTCAATACAGTCGAGATACAGAATAATTCCATCACTATCCTTTCTGTTGCTCTTTTATAGCCACACCTCTCTCCCTCCCACTTCCCTAATTCCTGGCAATCACTAATCTGATCTCCATTGCTAGTATTTGTCATTTCAAAAAAATGTTATAAAATGAAATCATATAAGGTTGTAACTTTTTGAGATTGACTCTTTTCATTCAGCATAATTCACTGGTGATTCATCCAAGTTGTTGCATGTACCAATGGTTTATTCCTTTTTATTGCTGAATAGAATTCCATGATATGGATGTACCACCGTTTGTTTAAACTGTTTACCTACTTGAAGGATATCTTCTGGGTTGGTTTTAGTTTTGAAATATTCCAGATACATCTGCTATGAACATTTATCTGTCAGTCTTGTGTATTTATAAATCTTCATTTCTCTGTGATAAATGCCCAGGAGTGCAATTGCTGGCTCACATGGTAGTTGCATGTTTAGTTTTTTTAATTAAGAAACTGCCAAACTTTTTTTCCAGAGTGGCTTGTACAATTTACATTCCCACCAGTCAGTATGTAAGAAATCCAGTTTCTCTGCATTGTCACCAACATTTGGTATTGTCATCATTTTTTTAAATTTTAGCCATTCTGTTAGTGTAATGATATTTCATTATGGCTTTAATTTGCATTTCCCTAATGCCTAATGATGTTGAACATGTTTTCATGTGCTTGTTTGCCACCTGTATATTGTCTTTGATGAAATGTCCGTTCATGGGAAGCAGATTTGCCTTAACTGATAGAACATCTGCCTACCACATGGGAGGTCCAGGGTTCAAATCCAGGACCTCCCAGCCTATGTGGTGAGCTGGCCCACGTGCAGTGCTGATGCGTGCAAGGAGTGCTGTGCCATGCAGGGGTGTCTGCTGCGTAGGGGAGCCCCATGCTCAAGGAGGGCGCCCTATATGGAGAGCCGCCCCGTGTGAAAAAAGTGCAGCCTGCCCAGCAGTGCCAGCACACTCACGGAGAGCTGATGCAGCAAGATGACACAACAAAAGGAGACACAGATTCCCCGTGCTGCTGACAAGAATACAAGCAGACACAGAAGAACACACAGTGAATGGACACAGAGAGCAGACAACTCGGAGTGGGGGGAAGGGTGTGGAGAAATAAAATAAAAAGTAAAGAAAAGAAAGAAAGAAATGTCTGTTCATGTCTTTTGCCCATTTTCTAATTGGATATTCTGTTTTTTACTGGTAAGTTTTAAGAATTCTTTATATATTCCAGATTCTAGTCCTTTGTTAGATATGTGGCTTGCAAATATTTTTTCCCTGTTTGTAGCTTTTCTTTCTGTTCTCCTAATGGGGTCTTTTTCAGAGTATAAGTTTTTACTTTTAATGAATTTTAACTTATCAGTTTTTCCTTTTATGCATCAAGCTTTTGATGTCAAGTCTAGGAACTCTTTAACTTTTTACCTAGTTCTAGATTCTGAAGATTCTTACCTATGCTTTTTTTTCTCCTAAAAGTCTTCTAGTTTTATATTTTGTATTTAAGTCTGTGATCTATTTTGAGTTAATGTTTGTACAGGATGTGACATTTATGTCAGTATTTGTTTGTGTGTGTGTGTGTGTGTGTTTTAAAATAAATGTCCAGGTTATTCCATTTTATATAACACCACTTGAAAGACAAGAGTCAAGGCCACGTAGCAATGTTTCAAATCTAGTAATTTATTTTCACAGTCTTTACTCAAGCATTCAGTGAAAAGATTAGCATGTCAGCATGTGCCAGCAGGCACCATCCATCTTATGATTCACTGTGAGCTAATTCTTGTGTAGAAAAAATTTCTCTTGAGAACAAAGAGTCAGTTTTGGATCGTTCTTAAGTCTGTAATTAGTAATATAAAGAACATATTTGCCTAATTCTGCTACGGCATGGTCCTACTAAAAATGCACCTAATTCACTTTATTCAGAACACTTACAGTAGTGGACATCTGCATTTTTTTGTTGTTTTGTTGCCTAACATCTGAACCCACTTTCTAGATTGAGGAAATCTCCCATTATCTAGGTCTTGGTGGGAAGTAGGCTTCTACTTCTAACTTCAGAAGCCTAAGGGGTGAGATTCCTCCTCTGCTTACTTCCATGACAGTCTTATGACCCAGATTTGGCAACCATGTACTTTGAATCTTGAGCAAGTGATGTGAAGTGAAATAGTGATAGATGATATTGAGTCTGTGGTAGCTGTTATATAGGCAGTCCAGCATCCATGGTGTACTTATCAGGAACAGTGGTTACCTACTGTGGCAGCTATGTCAAATAGCAGTGGTGGCATATGTTCATAGTGGCAGCAGCATCTTCACCAGATTTTTTTTTACCACCCTGACTCCCTTGGTTCCAGTCCATTATCTAAGAATGTTATTCATTGTTTCTCATTAATTCTGTGAGTTACCTGGTACTTCCTAATAAATGAATCTTCCATTTAAGTTAGCCAGAATTGGTTACTGTTACTGACAATCAAGAATGCTCTCTGGAAAAGAAAAAGAACTCTCACTGGTACCTTCAGTAAGTCAGTATAAAGAAGTGATTTAAAGGGCTCCCACTCCTAGAATTTGAGAAGTAGGTCTGTGGTGGGGCCTGAGAATTCGCATTTCTAACAAGTTTCAAGGTGACAACTGATGCTACTAGTTAAGGGACCACTCTTCATCTTCCCCAAGTTTGGTGTGATTTCATAGTTTTCTCTCAAAATAAGAAATAGATACTTTACAATTGGATTTAGATGGCCAAAGGATTTATTCTAGTGATTTCCCCAAGGAGGAAGACATGTCTCCATCTTTAGAAACAGAAAACTACAAACTGTAAAATGGTATTTCTTTAGCTTCATAAAAATTAGAGACTCACTAGATACCTTGCTAATAAAAAAAACAAAGTCATCATGAAGAAGTTATGAGGATTGTAGGTGTTGAGCTATGGAAGACAGTTTCTGACCCCATGTAAGGGGGAGGAGGAGGATATGATTGTTCCAGAAGCTCATCCAGGTTTGGTAAGTGTTGATGATTGCTCTAATGAAAATCTGAGAGTTTGAAATTATGGTGAAGTATATAGTGTTGGAAAAGCTAAAACAACTCTCCACTTTACAGTTTGGGAAAGATGTGTTCTGTGTATATTCAAAGTACTTTTTTAAAAAATCACTTATACCATTTTCAATTCCTGTATGTCATGTTCCCTTCCCTTAGTTAGCAGGAAAAAATATAGTGCAAGTGGAAACTAAGTAATATGCTGAAGTGACATGGAAGATTAGGAGAATATAACCCATGTCTCACTGTTTCAATCATCAGACCAGATTTTCTTTTGTAGTAGTTGAAAAAGAACAGAAAAAAAGTTGGAAAGCTCTAAAAGAAGAAAGAAACAACTATACACACACACATAGCTTATGTGATATATGTATATAGGTGTGTGTGTGTGTATATATATATATATCTTTCCTAGCCTGCATAAAAGAGGAGTGAATAAATGAAATTGAAGAGTTTCTGGAAAATAAATTGAGACCTAAGGAAGAAAGGTAGAAGAGTTATAGTAGTCTCTATTTGGCTGACAACTTTTGTTTTGGAGTTTAAATTGCTTAGGACAATAAAAGGGATTTTAGAAGAGAGACTTGCATGGAGGAAAAAAGAAGCTGGGAGCCCCAAACAGAGATCAGGGAAGAGATTTTGAAATGGGTTCAGGAAAGGGAAATACTATGTGCTGTGTGAAAGAGGTCTCTCTCCTCTAGTTCCCAATAAGATTCTTAGGAAAGCATCAACTTTCAATTCACTCTTTATGCAGCTGGATCTTTTTTCAGAAAGCATTGATGTGATTAGTCTTTTTCAGGGATCATGGAGAGAGCAGAATCTGCCAACAGGGTCCAGAAACATATGGTACATAGATATAGGAAGTCCTCACTATGTAAGCATCATTTGTCCAGAAAAAATCTATAGAAAGTGAATCCACTTAAAATAGGGAATAAAATTTTATAGAAAACATTAGGGAGAAGAGTTTGAGTAGGAATTTATCTTGAATGAAACAAAAAATATGAAGCTCATTTTATCTTTTTAAACTTTTTTTGTACATTTAATTGAAAATATAAACAAAAACTAAAAAGAAAATAGTTGAATAAAAACATACATTTCTCAATTAGATGTATGGGTACATATATATTTTAATACACAATATTTTACACAATATATTTGGTTCATAATAATGCAATCATACAATATTTGTCCTTTTGTGTCTGGCTTGCTTCACTCAACATAATGCCCTCCAGGTTCATCCATATCATTTTATCTTAATTTAACAAAATTAAGTTAAAACTGTAACTAAATATTTTCTTAGGATTATCAACTGTTGACTTCTCCACAAAGACCAGCAGGGAAACTTGTTGACAGGCAAAGCCAAGTTTGATGAATTTACAGCAGCATGAGAGAACACAACCTTGAGTCTTAATAGTGGCTCAAAAAGAAAAGTTAGGGTAGGGTATTTACAGGGCTTTGTGGTGTGGACTTAAAAAAAGTTTATGGCTTGTCTTTCAAGGCAGGTACTTGATTAGGACTGGGCTAAGGTTGTTACATAATAGTTTGGGATTGGTGGACACAGAGAAGGGAAGGACTTGAAGTGAGTCTTGATAAGTAAAATGTCTGAAAAGTAAGCTCTTTGCCCAGGTAAACAATCTGTTATCCTGATATTAAGAACTGCTTGCTCAGATTAGCAAACTCTTTGCCTCCAAAAGTCAGTTTGAAATATTTACTTAAGTAAATAATAATGATATTTACTGATTTACAGTTTTAGCTTTTATTTTTATGATAAAATGACCTACTTTATCAGTTTTATCTTAATGGGCAAGGATTTCTATAATCAAATAGTCAAACCATGTTGACATAGGTGGTCTCAGTTTTCAGTCCTACTAACTGATTAAAGATGGGTTGTCTCAGTCTGCAGAATGAAAAAGGAATGAATAGTTTTTATTTTTCTGAGTGTAATTTTTTGATAAAGTCTGATAGCGTACTGGGACATCCATTACTTCATGTCCTACTTATGTGGAGAGTGGTTTTTAAAAAACAGTTCTATTAAAATATGTTTGACAAACCCTAAAATACACATAAAGTGTACAATTTGATAGGTTTGACATGTGTACACCTGTGAAACACAATCAAGATAGTTAACATACCTATCACTCACAAATGTTTCGTCATGCCCTGTAGTAATTCTTCCCCGTCAAGATCCTCAATGCCCAAACAACTTTGTTTTCTGTCACTATGGATTAGTTTGCATTTTCTGGAATTTTGTATAAATTGAATAATATAATATTATTATTAATCTTTTGTCTGCCTTCTTTCATACAGCATAGTTTAAAAATTAATCCATGTGTTGTGTAGATCAATTAATCATTCCTTTTTATTGCTGAGTAGTGTTCCATTGTATGATTATCCATTCATCTGTTGGTGGACATTTCAGTTGTTTCCAGTTTTTGGCTATTACAAATGAAATTGCTGAGACTATTCATGTATAAGTCTTTGTATATATGTATTTCCTTTTCTCTTGGGCAAATTCTAGGAATGGAATTGCTGCATCATATGGTGGGTATATGTGTAATTTTTAAAGAAATTACAACTTTTAAAAAGTGATTATATCATTCTACATTTCTGTTAACAGTGTACTAGAGTTCCAGTTGCTCTACATCCTGCTTAAACTTGGTATGGTCAGTCTTTTTAACTTTAACTAGTGTAGTGGGAATATAGTGGTACCGCAATATGGTTTTAATTTGCATTTCCCTAATTAGTAATGATGAATGCCTTTTTTGAGTGCTTATTTAGCATCTGTGTATCTTTTTTGGCAAAATATCCAAGTATTTTGTTCTCTTTCAGGGGTGTTTTCTTATTATTGAGATTTGGTTAAAGTTCTTTTTTTATTCTGGATATAAATCCAGAATATATGTGATTTGCAAATATTTTCTCCTAGTTTGTGGCCTTTTTTTCCCCTTCTTTCTCCTAATAGATAGTCATTATTGCAAAAATTATCAAAAGCCTCATCAATTTTCCTGGGGCCTCCCTTACTTACTTTATTTTCCAGTTATTCCATTTTGAAGCATATTTCCCTTCTATTTTCTTTGCTTCTCTTATTAACTGTCTCACTTGCCAATAGCATTGTGTGTTATTTGAAGAGTTTTCTAATATCACTTTCAACAGACTCATGAAATCTTGTGCCTGTTGCAAAATCTGGAGTTCACTTTTATTTTTTTGATGACAAAAATAACAACCTTTATTGTTATGTGTATTAATCCCTCTTTTTCTAATCACCACCGTAAAGCTCAGTAAATAGTACTCAATAAATACATCTCTTGAGTGAACAGTGATTGAGAATGTTTCTTAGTCAGAAATCTAATCATTGCATTCCATTTGCTTTGTATTCTTGGATGTTTACCACAATCTCAAAGTTTGGTTGATTAAAGATGTTAACTGAGGGGCAACTGGATAGGATAGGGTGGAGAAAATAAGTGTTAGTGTTTTCACACAGAAAAATATTTGAGTAGGAATTACCAATTTTATAAATTATCAGTTAGAGAATATTTTTATGGTACTATGACTTTTGCTTCCCTATATCAGCAGAGACTTTTATAATAAAATTTAAAAAATTAGGCTCTGCAGCTGCTAGGGAAAACAGTTTTGTGGTTCCTCAGAAAGTTAAGTATAGAATTATCCTTTAATCCTGCAATCCCACTTCTAGGTATATACCCCAAAGAATTGAGAGCAAAGGTGGATATTTGAACCCCAATGTTCACAGCATCATTATTCATAATACCCAAAAGGCTAAAGCAACCTGAGTGACCATCAACCTATGAATGGATGAACAAAATGTGGTATATACATACAATGGAATATTATTCACCCATAAAGAGGAATGAAGTCTGATACATGAGACAACACGGATCAACCTTGAAGATGTCATGTTAAGTGAAATAAACCAGACACAGAAGGACAGGTATTGTATGATCTCACTGATATGAAATCATTAGAATATTCAAATTCATAGAGTCAGAAACTAGAATACAGGGGTGATGGTGAGGAATGGAAAGTTAATGCTTAATTGGTACAGAGTTTTTTTAGATTGATGGAAAATTTTCAGCAATGGATGGTGGTGATGGTAGCACAACATTGTGAATGTAATTAATACCACTGACTTGTGTATTTGAAAGTGGTTAAAATGGGAAATTTTAACCTAAATCTTTTGTTGGCGGTTTTTTCACAATTCCAGTATTTCCTCAACACTTTTTTAAAAAAGATTTATTTTATAAATCCCTCCTTTCTTGTCTGCTTTCTGTGTCCGTTTGCTGTGTGTTCTTCTGTGTCTGCTTGTATTCTCTTTAGGCAGCTCCAGGCATCAATCCTGGGACCTCCTGGAGTGAGGGAGAGGTGATGATTCTCTTGCACCATCTCAGCTCCTTGATTTGCTGCATCTCTTATCTCTCTTCTGTGTCTCTTTTTGTTGCATCATCTTGCTGCACCGTTCTCAGCGTAGGCCAGCACTCCTGTGCAGGGCAGCTCTCCTATTCAGGGCAGTACTTTGTGCAGGTCAGCATTCCATGCAGTCCAGCACTCCGTGTGGGCTAGCTCGCCACACGAGCCCACTTGCCTTCACCAGGAGGCCCTTGACATTGAACCCTGGGCTTCCTGTGTGGTAGATGGGAGCTCAATTGCTTGAGCCACATCTGCTTCCCCCTCAACGCTTTTTAAAAAGATTTATTTATTTATTTATTTATCCCTACCCTGTACCCCAGCACCCCTCACTGTCTGCTCTCTGTGTCTGTTTGTTTTGCGCTCTCTGTGTCTGCTCATCTTCTTTTTAGGAGGCACCAGGAACTGAACCTGGGACCTTATATGTGGGAGGGAGGTGCCCAGTCGCTTGAGTCACATCCATTCCCTGCTTGTTGTGTCTCTCATTGTGTTTTCTCATTACGTCATCTCATTGCATCAGCTCGCCACACTAGCCCATCGCATCAGCTTACTGTCTTGCTCATCTTCTTTAGGAGGCACTGGAAACCAAACCCAGGACCTCCCATGTGGTAGGCAGGCATCCAACTGCAGAGCCACATCTGCTTCCCACTGAACGCTTTTAATTTTGCATGCAATAATAATGAACTGCCTCTCAAATATACTGATCTAAGTTTAATCAAATAGTCTTTGGGATATTAGTTTCTAGACTTAGTATTAGGAACTATGCTAAGGATATAAATTTGGAACCTGTCAGGATAGATGATATTATATTTAACATTAAGAGACCAAGTACTATCACTTTAAAAATAGCATAGAGGAGAGAAGAATGAGTAAAACTTTAAGGATTCCAGGTGGGACAAAGCAGGAAAAGCTCAAAAAAGGAGACTGAGAATAGGAAAACCAGAACAGAGTGATGTTGGCTTTCCTAAATACCAATCTCATGTTTGGATATGCAGTAGAAGGACTCATAGGACTCAGTATGTAGTTATATTCATGGCTAAGATTTATTACAGTGGCACTGTAAGGATACAGTACTGGATCACAAGGAAAAAAGGCACAAGAAGAAAAGTCTGGAGAAATTTGGGCAGGCTTTCTTATACTCTCTCCCTCCCATGAGTGTTCTTGTAAAGCATACTCTTCCTCCAGCAGTGTAAGTGCAGTAACATGTGGGTGATGTTATTACACTGAGAGGCCAATTAAAGACCCAGTTCCCAGCATTTCTATTGGGGAGTAGTCATGTAGGCACACTCTGCCAACAAAATTCTAGAATCTCAGAAGGAAAGCAGGTGTTCAGCATAAACCTTACTGTTTGTACAATTTAAGCACAGTGAGCCACCCTTATCAGTTAGGAAAAAATGGAAATACTCTCAAAATCCAAGTTCCCAGATGCCAGCCAAGTATCAACCCTGCAAGCCCTTTCTAAGAATAGCTGTCTTAAGCCAGCTATGTTACCTCTTCTGCAAAGAGTGGCATCACAGAAACTCAAAGAATAGACTGTCTTCAGGGAAAAGATGCTGGTGAAGAATCAAGTAAGAGAAGAGCCTATGTGTCCAATGGATTTGACACTATAGAGGTTGTTGGTGACATTGACAAATACAAGTCCAGCTTGTGGTGGCTTCTGTAGTCTCAGTAGGGACCATAAGGTGAGGAAAGTATGAGGAAAAAGCAGAAAGTTAGCAATTTGTAGAGTAAGAAAATAATTTGGAAAGGAGGATGTATCCAGTGGGAAGCTGACAGGAGAGAGTTCATGGTAGGGCTTAGGGAGCATGTTTTACTTTCCTAGCTGCTAAAACAAATACCATACAATTGGTAGGCTGAGTAATAGGCATTTATTGGCTCATGGTTTGAGGGGCTAGAAGCTTGCTTCCTTCCAGGGACAGTATCTTCTGGCTGACTGGCAATCTTTGGGATTCCTTGGCTTTTCCATCATGTGGCAATGCATATGATGATGTCTTCTACTTTTTCTTCTGGGTTGCTTGACATCTGGCTTCTGGCTGCTTCCTGTGACTTCTCTACTGTGTCTTTCACTCTGCTTGTAAAAGACTCCAGTAATCTGGATTAAAGCCCAATCTGATTCAGTTGAGCCACACCTTAACAGAAGTGACATCTTGAGAAGATTTTATTTACAGTGGGTCCACACCCACCAGACTATAGATCAAGACCAACAACATGTCCAAACTGTACATAATTCATTCCCCAGCAGGGGACTATGGGATTTTTTCCCTAAATGTTTTTATATTAAAAATTTTTTTAAAGATTTATTTTATTTATTTCTCTCCCCTTCCCCATTCCCCCCCTCTCCCCGCCGTTGTCTTCTGTGTCTGCTTGCATTCTTGTCATGTGGCACTAGGAAACTGTCGCTTTTTTTGTTGCGTCATCTTGCTGTGTCAACTCTCCGTGTGTACAGCACCACTCCTGGATGGGCTGCGCTTTTTTCACACGGGGCGGCTCTCCTTGCGGGGCATGTTCCTTGCACGTGGGGCACCCCTACGTGGGGGACACCTCTGCGTGGCTTGGCACTCCTTGCATGTGACAGCACTGTGTGTGGACCAGCTCATCACACGTGTCAGGAGGCCCTGGGTATCGAACCCTGGAGTTGAGTCACAACTGCTTCCCTATATTAAATTTTATTCTTCAAATTACTTAGAAGCAATAATTTGAATTTATATCATTGCAATATTTCATTTCCACCAAGACCTGCTTTCAAAAGGAAAATTTCATATTGGGTAACAGTTAAAAATAGGAAAGAAATTATCAGGCCTTCAAACAAAGAGTTCTTTATTACCTCAGAACTACTTTAGTGTAACAATTTCATTTCCAAATTACTGTAGCTCCAAATAAGTGAAATTCAGTGACCAAAAACCAACAAATCTCCCCCAGCTTAACACGCATAACATATACTTCTAACTTTACACTATAACTTCCCCTGTCATAAAAAACAGGAAGAGTGGTTATGTATTTAGCTGATAGTGTTAGATGGTCTGTCATGTAGAGTTTCTTAATATTATGGGACTGTCCTAAAATATATATATATTTTTTTCAATACTGCCATGTCAGGAGCATCTTTCCATTTTCACAAAATTGTCTCATGAAACAACACAAAGTATGTTCAGAGAAAAGTTTCAGGAATCTTTGCTATTTGAAGGACATATTTTTAGTGCGTATTTTGACTCTCACATTTGTTGAACTCCAGCTGCAGCACTTGTTTCAGAGAACTGCTTCTGCCCCTCCCATTTATCCTATTATTACTTTCAGTTGTGAGATGAAAATGTTCTCCTTTTAAAAAAATTGGCTCCTCTAAATAAAGAATTGTCTAAATAGTTACTGTAGTCCCATATTTAATCTACACAAGTCAGAGAAATTTTAGCATCTCAGAAAAATTCATTCAAACCTACAGTGACCCTGGTGGTTTTCTCAATGCATAAATCATTATTGTCACATTACTTAGGTTTCTAGAGTATGAAATAATGAAACTTAAAATATGCCCTTCCTAGGCACAATTAATTCAATATTATTGATTTAATTTTTACTTGTACAAATTTTACATATGATTTTGTATGTATTTCCAAAGTACTTTTATATTAGTCTATTAATATTTATTAGAGGCCCACTATGTACAAAGAGCTATTCTAGGCACTGTTGGTTCTAGGAGAATGACTCTATTGTGTGTTGGTTTGGTTACTTCAGGAAGCAAATGCTCAGATGGAGTTAGAAGTGCAAGAAGTTTATTGGAGGAGGGAGAGGGGACCAGGATAAAGATAAAGGGGGAGGAAGAAAAATTAAATACAGGAAAACCTTCAGACCAGGATGCTGATCTGACACCTGTGAAAAGAAAAGGGATAGGGAAGCAGATGTGGCTCAAGCAATTGGGCTCCTATCTACTACATAGGAGGTCCAGGGTTCAATACCCAGGGCCTCCTGGTGAAGGCTAGCTGGCCCATAGGGTGAGCTGGCCCATGTGGAGTGCTGCCCTGCACAGGTGTGCTGGTCCACGTGGAGAGTTGACACAGCAAGATGACGCAACAAAAAGAGACACAGAGGAGAGACAAAGAAAGATACAGCAGACCAGGGAACTGAGTGGAGCAAGAGAACAATCTCCTCTCTCCCACTCCAGAAGGTCCCAGGATTGGTTCCTGGAGCTGCCTAATGAGAACACAAGAAGAACACAGCTAAGGACACAGAGAGCAGACAATGAGGGAGGGGGGAGAAATAAATCTTAAAAAAAAAAAAAAAAAAAAGAATAGGAAACACAACTGGGCAGCAAGAACCTCAAACTTTGAGGTACATCCTACATAGTTCCACCAACCAATGCAGGGCTTCAAAGCAAAAACTACCTGTTCGAGAAGTCCCATTTTTGGGTTGAAATAGCTAATCCATTGTATCCCTGCTGTGCTCAGTCACTGGTGGGGGCTATCCAGGAAGAGTATAGCCTCAGCTTCAACACTGCTGTGGTATCTCCTGAAGATGCTGCAGCTGGAGGCTATTAGCTAACTCCATTCTTCTAACTGAAGGTAGATACAAGCAGTGCATCTCCATTTGTACTATAATACCTGTGTCCCTTTTGCTAACCTTGCCCTCTTTATTATTTTTTTTGTCTTTATTTATTTTTTTAATGTTACATTCAAAAAATATGAGGTCCTCATATACCCCCCCAACCCCCTCACCCCACTCCTCCGCCCATAACAACAACCTCCTCCATCATCATGAGACATTCATTGCACTTGGTGAATACATCGCTGAGCACCACTGCACCTCATGGTCAATGGTCCACACCATAGCCCACACTCTCCTACAGTCCACCCAGTGCCTTGCCCTCTTTAAATGGCTCCCTTCTGTTTCCAAGTTCATAGCCTGGATTGTTGCACAGTCTCCTAACTCTTCTCCTTTGGCCCATCCCTCATCTCTGCTAAACAGTTTCTAGATTAACCTTCCTAAAAATTTGCTTTTAGCTATCAATACTTTGCCTAAAACTAGTCAGTGTTCCCCTGTTATCTCCACAAAATCAAGCCCAGTCTCTTTATCCTGGTACTCAGGACTGACCACAGACTGGCCCCAACCTACCTTTCTGTTTCTAATAGTTTCCTATCTGATCAACCCAGGTGAGGTCTGCTCATGATCCCTGCCAACTCCCCCACCCCAACATTTTATTTCTATTTGTGTATTTCTTGTTGCTCATTTAATACCATCTACTTCACCTGACACTCCTTTCTCCCTATTATCTGCCTGTCAAAACCTGGCCCATCCTTCAATGTCCCATTTACATTCCCTCTTCCACAGAAAGCAGTCTCTGAAACTTCCTTAGAAGTAGTTCAATGTGTCTTCCACTTGTTCATTTGCTTCCTCCTTTGATTACTCAAAATATAATGTGAATGTGTTACATTAATTCTCATTTAATGTGAATTACATTAATTAATGTTATGTTAATTCACATTTAATGTGAATGTGTTTAATGTTAGCAACTATACCATAGTTTCTTTTGAAATAAGGGGGCAAGTACTCAGCAAGTACTCCAGATGGAATGAATGAAGGGAGAAGTAAGGGGAGAGTGGGTGGTAAGAAGCCACTATATAAATTCAGAAAATTAGAGGAAAGAAAAAACCTCAGGATGATAAAGGAAAAGCCTGGGGAGTGAAGAATACCTCCATATTTCTGATTTGAGGGAATGAATGACCCTGTTCACCGTATGTTTATTTCTTAGGTCCAGACCAGGATAGAATTCTTTATCCAAGGGGCAGAGATGTTTAGACTATTTATATATGGGCTTTAGTGGAGATTGCTGATCAAGAACTCTTGGACATTTAGGCAAAATTTGTATACCTGCTATGGCAGTTTGATATATTTATGAATTCCAAAAAGAGATGTTGATTGTATTTGTAAACTGGTCTGTTCCTCTGGGCATGATACCCTTTGATTGTGTTAGATTCAGCTGGGATAACTTTGATTAAATTATGTTAAGATTAGCACTTTGATTCATTAGGGCATGCAGGATTGAGTTCTTGCCCCTCTTTGGTAGGCTGTATAAATGGATGTGCAATCAAGAACACACAGAAGTAGATACACAGAGAAGATACACAGGGAAGATACACAGAGAATCCTCTAGCCCCAGGAAGAGAGACGAACCTGATAGTTTACAGCTGCCCTAGTGAAGAGTCCAGAGCAACTGGGCCTGGAGAGAAACTGTTGGAGATTTGGACCTGAAGGGTATCAGGAATGAAAGAAAGTGAAAGAAAGAAAAAGAAAGAATGAGAGAGCTGGGATCAGGGGGTCTGCGAGTAATAACTCCTCAGACAACTTTATTGTTTACAAGGAGCTCTCTATGTACCCCAGTGTATGTGAGAACAAGCAGGAATACATAGCCTACGTGTCATCAAGCAGCAACATGTATTAACTATCAGCATTACCCATAGTCTAAGGAATTAAAAAAAATCTTACCTCAAAGTACAAAGTCTAAGTGTTCTATTCACTACAAAAGGTATGTGCTCATTTCTTTCAGCCTTTAACAGCTTCATCCCATTTGCCGAGAACTCTTGATTACCGCATTCCTTAGGTTGCAAGCATAGCCATGGAGACAGTACTAGCATGGAGACAGCACGTCTCTCCTTGAGAGGCCACTGTGCCTCAGTTTCCAACAAGAAACAAGTCCCAGAGGAAGAGAGACGAGCCCTATGCCAGCCTACAGCTGAGGTCAGAAGGAGCTGGGCCCATGGAGGCATAAGAGGAAAGAGGCTGAACCCTCTCAGGCATCACCCACCATCTTGCTTCAACACGTGGCAACAGACTTTGGTACCTCTTATGGTACCTTGAATTGGACTCGTTAGGCCCTTGTAACTATAAGCTTTTACCCTAAATAAATACCTTTTATAAAAGCCAGGAGATTTCTGGTACTTTGCATCAGCATCCCTTTGGCTAACTAATAAACCTGCAAATGTGCGTTTTTCTGGCAATAGAATCCATAGATTTTATCTGATTTTGAAAGGAGTTTGTGATCTTAAAAAGATTTAAAACCACTTGACCATGACACAACAAGATGATGCAATAAAAAGAAACAGATTCCCATGCTGCTGACAACAAACAAGTGAACAAAGAAGAACATGCAGCAAAAATAGACACAGAACAGACAACTGGGGTGGGGGTGGGGGGAAGGGAAGAGAAATAAATATAATAAGTCTTAAAAAAAAAAACCAACTGTGTTAAAAAAACAAACAAACAAACAAAAAACCACTTGACCAGAGTTCGGGGCCTTCATAGAAGAGAGGTAGAAAAGGACTGAGCCTGATTTGTTAAATAGGAGGCCATTGGTAATCTTTAAGAAGACAGCTTCTGAAGAATGAGGAAAGTAGAAACCAGATTCCCAGGAATTAAAAACTGAGTGGATGTTGAGAAACTAGAAGTAGGAAATATAGGCATTTCCTTCTAGAAATGTTATCAGTGAATGGGGAGGAAGATAATATGTTAATTTGAGGAACAATAGGATGAGGGGAAGATATTTTTGGATAGGAGACACTTGAACATATTTTCAGAGGAGGAGGTGAAAAGTCAGATAATAGGGGAAGTAGGTGAGGAAGTTTCTGAATAGTCTAGGTTTATGCTGTGGCAGCAACCACAAAATATTAGTGACTTAAAACACAAGAAAGTTTATTTCTCGCTAGTGCAAACTCTCCTGTGGATGGTTTTCATTCACACTGAGACACATTGATTTAAGTTGCTTCTGTCTTAGGGCTCAGTGCTCACAACTGAAGCAGAAGAGAGAAACGGAATGATACAGAGGGATCCCACTGCCACTGCTCAGCAGTTGACACCTGTTACTTCCACTCATGTTTCACTAGCCAAAAGTAGTCACCTAATTGAGGAGGCAGGGAAGTGTGGTAGAAATAAGAAAAGGAATTTGCTTAGCATGTGTAATTATCTCTGCAGTAGGAATGGAATAAAGGAAAAAAGAAAGGGAATTCTAGGATGTTGGAAGTTGCATAGGTTTTGAATATTCCCAAATCTTCCCATGTGAAACAGCAACTTGGATGGCAAAACCAAAAGCTCATGAACAATATCAGTGAATAAGCAGCAAGAAATGAGCCCCCAGATATACTCAGGGATAAATAATGATAGCAACAACACAAACATTTGAAGAATGAAGAGACAGAGGGAGTCAAAGAATCCCAAAATTACCAAAAGAAAAAAATGCCCCTAAAGGAAGGAGTTGCCACTTGGTGTGGAAAGTTTTGAAGGCCCATCTGAGGGCAGCAGTCAAAATTTGGGAGAAGCTTGGCAAGGTGCATTTTGCAGGTAAACAGAAGGGGAAGGGACTATAGGAATATTTGGAAGGTGCTAAAGTCACCTAGACGCTCTGTACTCTCAAAACTAATCTGTATTCTCCTCTAGAACATAGCACTGCAGGGAACACAAGCTGCTAGAAGAGGACAGAAACACTAGGGGCCATGTTTTACAACTGCCACAAATAGTATGCAGCCATACCTTTGTACTCAACTGCTTTGAAACTTGTCGAATTTGGTACTTAACATATTTTGACATGCAAATTTTGTCCCAGTACTCATTGTTTTTTCTTTTTTTTTTTTTTTTTGGTATTCGATGTGCAAGCTAGAACTTGTCAGTGTCGTTTGCCTGGTAACTCACTACCCTTTCCGGCCAAAACAAAGGGTCACATGTTAGTCACGCATTAGCTCTTGCCCTGTGCACATCCCATTGCAGTCTTATCTTAGCTTCTGTGGTCATTTTGTGTATTTTTGCATATTTTTTTTCATCATGGGTCCTAAGAAAATGAGCAGTGATAGCACTGAGCAGAAAAGAAAATTACTTTGTACTAACATTGAGCAAAAAAAGAAATAATAGGTAATTATAAGAGCAATATTCACATTACTGAACTTACTAGGGAATAGCTATACCTAGAACAACGGTCTCCACCATTATTAATAATAAAGAAGCAATGAAAAAGACTGATGTTGAGAAAGGAGTTACAGCGGTAACAAAGCAGCCTTCCCAGACACTCAAGAAAGTAGAAAAGCTGTTATTAATTTGAGTAAACTAGAAGTAGTTAGTGGGTGACAGTGTATTGGAAGCCACAATATGTGAAAAAGTGGAAGTGTTGCATGCTGATATTTTGAAAAACAAACAAGAACCAAGTGATGAGGGTGTTGAAGTTTTTAAGGCCTGCCACAGCTGGCTTGATAATTTTAAAAAGAGGTCCAGCATCCATATTGTCATGAGGCATGGCGAGGCAGTGAGTGCTAATAAAAAGGGTGCTGATGAATTTGTCAGTGAATTCCAACACTACATAGAAGCTGAGGGTTTTTATTACCCACCAAGTTTTTAACTGTGATAAGACCGGAGTTTTTTGGGAAAAAATGCCATGTAGAACCTACATCATGAAAGAGGAGAAGGCATTACCAGGCCAGAATTTGTGTCTGAGAGACTTCGAAGGGTTTGAGGATGACCTCAAGCCTGCAGGTACAGAGGGTACAGTTGTGCAGGATATTGTTTCTGCGCCAGTCCCTGAGTCTGGAGTTTGATGCTGCTGATTTTGAGGAGTTAGTGGAAGAACACTGTGAAGAGCTCAGCACTGAGAAGCTTCAGGAACTACAGAAGGAGCAGCAACAAGTGCCTGAAGAGATTTCTTCAGGTGAGAAAGAGATAAGGGAGGATGTCCCCAGTTCCTTGATAAAAGAAATGTGTCCAGAATGAGAAGGTCAACACTTTGTGGAGAAGTACCATCCAGACAAAGCTCTGACAAACAGAAATGTGAATTTATTGAATGACCAAACAATTTCATACTTTGGAGGAATTCTGAAAAGAAGACAGAAGCAGTCCCCATTGGATAAGTTTTTAGTGAAGGTGACAAAGAGTGGGTCAGAGCCTGTAGGGCAAGTTGAAAAAAAGTCAGAAAAGAGAAGGAACACCTGAAGTGCAAGTGTTCTCTTGGATGGGGACTCTCCTAAGCAACATTCCTTGTAACCTCTCTTCACCACTCTCCTCCCACCATCCCATTAAGCCATGGACTCTTCTTAGTACAGATAAAGTGAAGATTTTATTTTATTTAATGTAAGTATTTTTAGGTTTATTTCTCATGTAAAGTAATGATATACAACACTATCTTTTTACATATTGCTTTAAAAATGTGCATTGTCTTTGGTTTGGGAATACATTAAATTTATTTATATTATTCCTTATGGGAAAATTTTGTTTGGTACTCATTGTTTTTGGTATTCGTTGCACCTCCTGGAACCAATTAATAACAAGTACCAAGGTACCACTGTATTAATTAAAGAAACTCCAAATGTGAAAATTCATCCCTTAGTCTATTTTCCATACCAATTATATTAAGTAACGTTCAGTCTCACATTTAGAAGCCTTGCAGTGAGACTACATGGCACCAATAATAAAATGTAGTCAACATAGAGAACCTCCACATTTGACCATTAACTCTCCCCCATTATGAAATTCCAAGGGAAAATTTAAAGTCCATAGGTTAAAATCCCTTGCAAATTAAAGACCAAAGAATTAATGTGTGAAGTCAAATTCTCTTGCCCTTGAGATTTAAACTTCAAAGAAATTAATGTCTAGAATTCATCCTTTCTGCTTTGTATTTCATTCAGTGTTAATTACAGAGGGTTTTCTTGAAGCTTGAGTAGGGTTGGAATTTTTTAAGCAGATGCAATCTGAACAGAAATTGTATTATTTTAATATCAAGTCTTTCATTTGAGCTTCTACTGAGTCCAAAAAGATAAGACACACAGGTTACTATACCACTGGCCACATACCCATCAAATTTAGAAAAAACTATCATCAAGCCTCTGTGTAGCTACCCCAGGCAAAACTGTGTTCCTAGAACCCATTAATTTGTGTTGTCAAATACCAGGGCAGAGACTCTGAGGTTGGGGGTGATCAGGGAGAGAAATTCTGAATTTTTAGTTTCACCAAGAAAGTTGATGTGGCATGATGTTCTAGAATCCATGAGCTGTGAACTTAAACTTAATTAGGAGATGTTAATTTTGGCATTTTTGAATGTTCCATTCCTGGGGAAATTTTTACCTATTCAAATTAACTCCTCTCTCAGAGAGTGAGATATTGTCATATTCTTGTGAAACTTAGAAACCTGTAGAATTTGAAGACTGTATCAGTCAGGATAGGCTAGATTATGCTGCAGTAACAGTGAACCTTGAAATCTTGAAGGCTTAAAACAACTCTTTTTCTCACTTACCCTACATGTCCATTATGGATTGGCAGAGAGCCCTGCTCCCCACCACATTAATTTAAAGAACAGGATGATGGAATCTTTACCTTGACAGATTTTTCTGTGGACACCACAGCACAGGCAAGAGAATGTGGTAAGTTGTGCCCTAACTCTTAAATTTTCTGCCCAGAAGTAGCACACATCTCTTCTATTCATATCCCTTTTGCTGTCGCCTTCTAACTTCAGAGGGAACAAGGAGCGGCAGTCCTGCCTTTGAGCTCTAAGTTTTTGGCCTTTTGGTGCAACATTTAGAGTGAGCTACTACTAATACTGCTTGTGTAATATCTTGTGAGCCAACAATTTTAATCCTAGGTCCTAGGCTGCTGTGACAGCTTCCAACTATAGAATAGTTTAAGCCAATATTTCCCAAACTTGTCTGATTGAAATACTCACCTGGGTGCTTATTAAAAATATTGATTTTTGTATCCTACTTCTGGAGAAATGATTCCATAGCTCTGGGGTGAGCTTCAAGAATCTGTATTTTTATTTATTTTCTTTTAGGCCAAGAATACCTCCCTTCAAGCTTTGGTTTTTCATCTTGTCCTAGCATTGTTTCAGCTGAAAAATTATCTTCATTGACTTCAAAACTTCTGTTCATGTTTCTAAAGCCTGTTGCCCTAGGAATCTAGACTCTAATGAGGATCAATACCTTTGTCAGATGCTCTCTGAGATACCATATTTCCTTTCCTTTTGAATTTTATAAATTTCTCAGGCATGTTCCCACAGGGCATGGGAAATTCCTGCATTCTTCTCTACAGTCCCCAAGTTGTCAGTAATTCTGTGAGTATTTTCTCTTCTTCGGTTTGTGAACAAGCCAAGAGGATAGAAGGTTAGTCCCATTAATTTTGTCCTTTGCCCTGAATACCAATAACAATTAAAAGCTAGAACTTCTTTGGTTCTGTGAAGGGTATCCAGAACTTGGATTGTAGTTTAAAAGCAACAAACACCTGGAGAAAACACCATGAGTACAGGAGAAGCGTTCTTTGTTAACATGGTGGCTTCTGTCTTCTCACTGAAGTAGGAGAGGACCTCATGTCATAAAAATATTTCAGTCAGGGGAGGGTTTGCGAACTTGAGGTAAATGGAGGTAGTTTGTAGTAGCTCTTGTAGAGGATGGGAAAAAGAACCAAGGAGAGCTTAATTTTTTTTTCACTTTTATTATTTATTTATTTATTTTTAAACTTTTAAAAATTTGAAATATATCACTCATCCGTAAACATACATAAACAATAAATGTATAATAGTTTTGAATTTACAAAACGTATAACATCAAACAAACATATGTAACATCTCACCCTACCACCAATAACTTGCATTGTTTTTAAACCTTTTTAACTAATGATTAAAGAGCATTGTCAAAAAAATTACTACTAAACAAAGTATTTTTCCCCTAACCAATCCAATTATTATCATCTTTATATCAATTAAGTGACTAAGGCTACATTTTTTTCTCTGAACCTAGATTTAGCTATAGCCTATAGATTCTTTTTTTTTTCCTCTTTATTTTTTCAATGTTACATTAAAAAAAATGAGGTCCCCATATACCCCCCACCCTCCTCACCCCACTCCTCCGCCCATAACAACAACCTCCTCCATCATTATGAGACATTCATTGCATATGGTGAATACATCTCAGGAGAGCTTAATTTTAAACTATTCCTAAACACAAATGTTCATGACATCCTAATATCCAAAAAGTGAAACAAATCAAATGTCCATCAGTTGATTAATGGATAAAGAAAATGTAGTATATCCATTATTATTCAAGCATGAAAAGGGATGAAGTACTGATAAACATTACAACATGGATAAACCTTGAAAGCTTTATGCCAAGTATAAGAAGTCATTCACAAAGGACCACATGGTATATGATTTAATTTATATGTAATGTTCAAATAGGGAAATCCATAGAGACAGCAAGCATACTACTGGTGGCCTAGAGCTGGAGGGAGTGCATAGAGGGACTTGGAATGGGTGACTGTTGGATATGGGGTTTCTTTTTGGGGTAATGAAAATTTTCTAAAATTGATTGTGATGGTTGTACAACTTTGAATTTACTAAAACCAGAGAACTACACAAGTAAAATAATTTCCAAGTGTAGCAGTTTGATATGGTTATAAATTCCAAAAATAGGTATTGGATTATGTTTGTAATCTGGTCTGTACCTCGGCGTGATTAAGTTATGATTAGGGCTTTGATTGGGCCACATCACCAAGGGGTAGTGATATAGCACTATACTGATGTGGCCCAAGCAAGGCTCAAATCATAATTTAATGACACCCAGGTACAGACAAGTTTACAAACATAATCCAATATCTACTTTTGGAATTCGTGAACCATATCAAACTGCTACACTCCACCCCCTGAACTCCAAAAAGACATTACAACCTTCAAAAAAGCCCTTAAATCAGTAGCAATGCTAAGTATAGAATTACATCACAATCCCTTTAAAGAAATACAGTTTGCCTTGGGGCAAAGTCCTGTCTGGCTGTAGACCTCTGAAAACAATTTATCTGCTTCCAATACACAAATGGACAGACAAAGGATAAACATTTTCATTACCGTAAGGAGAATCTGGGAAGGAAACATGAGTCACAGGTCCTCTACAGTTCAGTAAACCTGCAGGGCATCCTCCATTTGATTTCGAAGTGTGAGAGTTATTCTCAAGAAGATGGTTTCTTTCCCTGGTGCCTCAGGAGGACCCACCCTTTACACAGGCTTGCCCAATAGCCATTTTCTTGGTTCCACCCTCATCAAGCATTTGGGTGTCCACCAAACTCCAGACCTCACCCTCCAAGAACTTTGGGATGATTGCCACACTTTAACCAAACTCTGGGTTAGAGTCTTAGCACCCCTAGTACAGTGAAGTGAAGACAGCATCCTCCCTAACATTTGGCATACAGGCTCAACCCTCTCAGAGCAATGAGTTGACCAGCTGGCCTTCCCTAATCCATGGGGAACAAAACCTGCCCCTCTCAGATCTATGGGGTATGAACCACAAACTCCCTAATCCTTGAGGAATGTGTTCTACTCTCTCTGTACCCTGAGGCAGCAAAACTCTCCCTGAACATTGGGTGGGAACATCCACCTTCTTCAACTGCTAGGGCATCCTCACCCTCTCTATACACATGGATGGGGTTCCTCTCTTGGCCCAAGGCGATGTCTTAATTTAGATATCATCTTCCATGGTTTTCCTCTTAAAGCTGTTTGCCCTTCAATCTCTCCTTTCCATATCCCTTTTAGTCCAGACTGACAATCGTTTTGTTCATACAGCTCTCTCAAAAAGCTTGTTGCTTCAGCATGCAAGAAGCAGGGGTCCAAGCTGTCAGACAGTAAGACTTTACATAAGTCTTTCCTAGGTAACTATATCTTCAATCCTGATTTACAAGTTCCAAGTTTAATTAAGTCTTCAAATGGGGCACTATCTCCTGGAAGCTTGATTTCTAGAGGCTTGGAATTTCCAGAATCAGTTTCTGTTTTCTTTGTGCACAACAGTTCAGTCCTCACCGTATTTCTCATCTAGCATTTGCTGTAAGCTGCAAGGAGAAGCCAAGCCATATCCTCCAGATTTACATGGGAAAGTTCTTCAGCCAAGGCTCGCTGTTTTCAAATTCTGCCTTCCACAAAACGCCAGGAGTTAATCTTGCTAAGTTCTCTGCAACTTTAAAACACGGATCACCTTTCTTCAGTTTCCAAAAATAATTTCATCATTTACTTCTAAGGCATCATTTACTTCTAAGGCACTTCTAAAAAAGTCTTTTTAGCATCCATATTGCTATCAACAGTCTCTTCAAAACACTGTAGGTCTTTTCTTCCAAGCATCTCACAATTCCTCCAAAAAACACCCCTTACCCATTTATAAAACCATTCTAGCATTTTGATAATTGCAAAAGCCCTTCCCCATTCTGTGGTATCAGCTAAAGGGTTGCTGACGCAAAATACCAGAAATCAGTTGGTTTTTATAAAGGGTATTTATTTGGAGTAGAAGCTTACAGTTACTAGGCCATAAAGCATAAGTTACTTCCTTCACCAAAGTCTTCTGCCATGTGTTGGAGCAAGATGGCTGCCGACATCTGCCAGGGTTTAGGCTTCCTGGGTTCCTCTCTTCCCAGGGCTTACTGCTCTCCACTCTCAAAGTTCCTTTCTTCCTGGGGCTTGCTTCTCTTTCCTTACAACCAAGATCCTCTGTGTGCTTACTTCCCAGGCTCCAGCTCAAGACTCCCGCATCAAACTCCAACATGCAAACTCCAACATCAAAATTCCAACTCTGTCCTTTGCCATGTCTTTTATCTGTGAGTCCTCACCCACGAAGGGGTGGGGACTCAACACCCTACTGACATGACCCAATCAGAGCCCTAATCATAATGTAATCATGCCCAGGTATGGTCCAGTTTACAAACATAATCCAATATCAAGTTTTGGAATTCATGAACCATACCAAACTGCTACAGACAGGGACAAGGTTTAAACCCAAGTATTTAACTCTAAAATCTGAAGTTTTTTTTTCAAGATTTATTTATTTATTTTATTTCTCTCCCCTTCCCACCCCCACCCCAGTTGTCTGTTCTCTGTGTTTATTTGCTGTGTGTTCTTCTTTGTCCGCTTCTGTTGTTGTCAGCGGCACAGGAATCTGTGTTTCTTTGTTGTGTCATCTTGTTGTGTCAGCTCTTCGTGTGTGTGGTACCATTCCTGGGCAGGCTGAACTTCCTTTCGCACTGGGCAGCTCTCCTTATGGGGCACACTTCTTGCACGTGGGGCTCCCCTACACAGGAGCACCCCTGCGTGTCAGGGCACTCCTTGTGCGCATCAGCACTGCACATAGACCGGTTCCACATGGGTCAAGGAGGCCCGGGGTTTGAACCACGTACCTCCCATGTGGTAGGCAGATGCCCTAACCACTGGGCCAAGTTCGCTTCCCAAATCTGAAGTTTTTATCACTATGTATACTGGTTGAGGGTTGAGGGAATTCAGGTAACTCTGAGGACAAATTCCGGATTCAGTAGAATGGGAGAACTGACACAAGAGGTTAAGGCCAGGTATAGGCATTTAAATTTAAGATCCTGCAGGAAGGGCAGATTCAATATCCAAGGAAGATGGGTGGCAAGAAATCAATGTCTGAGAAAATGTAAGGTCAGGTTGTAAAGAGGTCATAAACAGGGATGCTGAAGTTGTCAAGGATAATGGTAGTTGGAGAGAAACAATGGAGCCAGTTCCTGAAGTCATCAAGGGAGATAAGGGATGTTCTTAAGGCTGGTAGATAACTATGATTGGAAAGAAAAGAGATTGGTGTGAGGACAGTATGTAATATCCCACCCACCCCCACGGTCCCCTCTGTCTCTTACTCTGGAGAGAATGGTCCACTCTTATTTTGCTTATCAGAAAGGTGAGGGACAAAGGAAATCTAAAAGACATGCCACATTGCTAATCATTATGACTAGTTTATGACAAAGTCAAATGAAAGTCTCAATAAATTGTTAAATCTTGCCGTGTGGCTCATCTCATTTTAGCAAAGTCAAGCAAGCTATTAAATACCTAAGCCATCATTTACTACAAGAATATACATGGTATAACACTTTCGTTCCCTGAAGCTACTTTGTTTGTTTGTTTTTTAGAAAATATTGGTGTTACTGACACATGTCCTATTTAAATATAATTTTTATTTCCTTAGATATTCTTTAATAAAAATTCTCTCTTCACACACACACAAAAATTCTCTCTTCCTTGGTCAGGTAATTTAACCAATCTGTGCTCATTTGTGTATCTTTCCGAACACTGGAGAAACAATTGAGTTTGTTTTCAGGATTAAATGAGATAAATGTGCCTGGGTAGAATTTTTAAAGTAATGCTTCCATAAATTTCTTAAGCTGCCTGTATTAGTTGACCAAAGGGGTGCTGATGCAAAGTACCAGAAATCTGTTGGTTTTTATAAAGGGTATTTGTTCGGGGTGAAAGCTTACAGTTACACGACCTAAAGAGTCCAACTCAAGGCTGCTTTCTCACCAAAGTCAGTTGCCACGTGTTGAAGTAAGATGGCGGGCAATCTCTGACTGGTCTCTTGGTCTCTGGCATCAGGCTCATTTCTTTCCAGACCTTTTCAGCTGCTCAGCTGCTTTGTTCTCTTCATCTGAAAATTATCAGGTGAATGGTTTATCTCTCCCCAGGGTTTTAGCTATTTGAGTCTTCTCCTTTCTGTTACATGGCAGGACCAAAATGAACAAGTTCTCTCCTCTTCCATGTGTCTTCTTGAGTGAGTGTCCTTTTACATAGGCCCACCAAGGGGGTGGGGACTCAACCTGAGTTACCCTTCTGATTTGGTTGAATCAAAGCCCTAATCTTAACATAATTTAATCAAAGACATCTCATCTGAATCTAATACAATCAAAGGGTATCACACCCAAAGGAATAGATTAGTTTACAAACATAATCTCTCTTTTTGGAATTCATAAATAATCTCAAACTGACACACTGCCTTTTGTCTACTTTATTTTTTGAACTTAAAATAAAATTTACTTTAAAAAACAAATCTCACTCATGCTGTTCCCTGGCAGTAATACTATTCATTGGCGTTGTTTGATGACATTTGAACAGTGTCTCCTACATCCCCTATTCTCAGGTTTGTATATTATTTTCCTTCATGAATACATAGGACTTTTTTATAGTTCACTTGCCATCCTCTCTTTCTCTCTTTCTATCTTTCATATTATAGGTAGAAGATAACTCTGGTATGAAGTTCTTTTTTTTCTTCCTTTCCCTCCCCCTCCTCCACCCTGCTGTTTTTGCCATCTGTGTCCATTCACTGTGTGATATTCTGTATCTGTTTCCCTTTTTGTCTTCTTTTCTCCTTTTTCTCCTCTAGGATTCACCAGGATTCAATCCTGGGGACCTCTCATTTGGAGAGAGGTTCCCTGTCAATTGCACCACCTCAGTTCCTGGTCTCTGCTGCACTTCACCTTGACTCTCCCCTTTGTCTCTCTTTTGTTGGATCATCATATTGCTGTGTAACTAACTTGCACGGGCACTGGCTCATTGCATAGGCACTTGGCTCGCCACACGGGCACTGGCTTGCCGCACGGGCACTGGCTCACCATGCGGGCACTAATGCAGGCACTTGGCTCATCTTGTGGGCACTGGCTCACTGCGTGGGCACTGGCTCACCACATGGGCACTCATGTGGGCATTTGGCTCACCACACAGGCACTCGTTTGGGCACTTGACTTACTGCATGGGCGCTCGGCTCCCGGTCTGGGCACTCGGCTCACCACACAGGCACTGACTCACTGTGCAGGCATACTTTCTCTTCTTTTTTTTTTTTTTTTTCACCAGAAGGTCCCAGGGATTGAACCCGGTCCTCCCATATGGTAGGTAGAGTCCTTACCACTTGAGCCACATCCTCTTCCCTGAAGTTCTTAAACTCAGTTAAAGTGACATTTTATGTTGTGTTTTGCTTTTCTGAAGTCTTTTATTTCAACTGATGCCTTTTCTGCATTGGAAAATGATCTGTGTCATTTAGCAATGAGCTTTGCTACTAGATCTTTATTTGAAACATCAAATGATCATCTCACAAGTTGTGCCATCTCCTAGTATGTTTCAGCTATTTTCCATTTGTACCTCCTTTAGCCTATTTTTTTTTCTTTTTAAATCTCAACTCTTTTTCATTCTAGGGTATTTTCTTCTTGAATAGCTCAATAATTTACCTTGTCAAATTCATAATCATTTTCAGAGAATTTGATCTGAGTTTTAAATGGCTTCAAGTCTCTGTTTGTTTTTTTTTTTTTCCAGAATGTCTATACCTGAAGGTTTTTATACTTGGAAAGTACCTATAGACTTTTCTGATTTAAAATACAACTGAAATAATCAATTTCCCTTTGATAGGCTGTTTAATTTAAATTTGTTTTTTCATTTGCCTTTCTGTTTTCCCTTTGCCAAATAAAAACATAAGAGTTATAACTCTTTGTATGGCATTAAGGGAGTTATTTATCAGAAACTAGTTACTTCCCAGCCCTCATCTCCTTTGCTACCACCCTGATCCACAGTCCACACTTCCCAACATAAACAACCTGGGTCATTGCAATAGCCTCCCAGCTGATTGGCCCACTTTAGCACTCTGTCCAATGTCATCTATTCTCAGCCAGATGCCAGACTGATCCTGTTAAAACACAAGGCAAGTGATGTCCTATCTCGGAATGGAAGCCAAAGTCCTCTGGCCCTCCTTTCTTCTCTGACCTAACCTCCTAACTGCTCTCCTTACTCTTCTGCAGCTATGCTGACTCCTTGCTGTTCCTTAAAGACTTGCACTGGCTCACCCCTTTGTCTGGAATACTTTCTCCACGTATATCTGCATGGCATGGTCCCTCACCTCTTTCAAGTCTATGCTCAAAATGTCACTTTCTCCTGGTAGGAGTGTAAAATGGGGCAGCAGCTGGAGAAGCTAGTTTGGTGGTTCCTGAAAAAAGTTAAATACAGATTTACCGTTTGACCCAGCAATTCCTCTCACAGGTATATGTCCAGAAGCGGGGCCTCAAACAGATATCCATACACCAATGTTCATAGCAGCATTATTCACAATAGCCAAAATATGGAAACCACTCAAGCATCCATTAGCAGATGAATGGATAAACAGAATGTGGTATATACATACAATGGAATATTATTCGGCCATTTAAAGGAATGAAATGCTGATATAACATGGGTGAACCTTGAAAGCATTATGCTAAGTGCAATAGACACAAAAGGACAAATATTGTATGATTCAATTTAAATGAAATATTTAGAATAAGCAAATACAGGACAGAAAGTAGATTGGAGATTACCAGGAGCTGGGGAATGGGGAAATGGAAATTGCTTTAAAATTTTTCTTTTTTTATTGCTTACAAAGTTTCTTTTAGGGTGATGAAAAAATTTTAGTAGTGGAAAGTGGTGATGGTAGGATAACACTGTAAAAGTAATTAATGCCACTGAATTGTATACTTAAAAGTGGTTAAAATGAGAAGTTTTATGTTTTGTATATGTTACTGCAATAATTTAAAAGAAACCTTGAAATTCCTTTAAATATCAAATAATGAGAGTTTGTCCTTCAGGAAAAAAAAAAGTACGAGGCTATGGTAGTTGGACCTACATACCCCAGAAAAAACATATTCTTAAACTTAATTCATTCCTGTGAGTGTGAACCCATTGTAAATAGGACGTTTTTGTTTGTTTGTTTGTTTGTTTTTTGAGGTATCAGGGACCAGGGATTAAACCGGGGACCTCATATGTGGGAAGCCGGCACTCAACACTGAACCACATTGACTCCCCTGAGTTGGTTTCTTCGTTTGTTTTGCTTGTTGTTTGTTTTTATTTTTTCAGGAGGCACCAGACCAGACCTGGGACCTCCCGTGTGGGAGGCAGGCACTACGCCATTTGAGCCACATCTGCTCCCAATAGGATATTTTGATAAGGTTACTTCAGTTAAAGTGTGGCCCAACCCAGTCAGGATAGGTCTTAATCCTATTTCTGAATCCTGTTATCTTTATAAGCAGATTGAAATTCAGACAGAAAGACAGAGGGAGCAGCTGGAAGCTGAAACTCAACAGAACCTGGAAGAAAATGGAGAGGTCAGGAGAGGCCACTATGTGCATTGCCATGTGACAGAGGACCCAGGAACAAGGATCATTGGCAGCCAGCACCAGAATACCAGTTTTGGGGAAGAAAGCATTATTTTGATGATGTCTTGATTTGGACTTTTTCCTAGCCTCAAAACAGGAGCTAATAAATTCCCGTTGTTTCAACCAACCCATTGCATGGCATTTGCTTGAGCAGCCTAGGAAACTAAAACAGAGGCCTTCCCTGACCCCATTTTAAATCCCACTCCCAGCAATCCCTACTCTGTTCCCCTGCCTTTTCTTTGTTGTTGTTAATATAGCATGTATTATTATTTATTGCCTGTCTTGCCATACATACACTTGAATATAAGTTCCATGTGGAACTTAGACAAGAAAGCCTGACACTGCTGAATGAATTAACTTAGAATTGGCATGAGAATTGTTTACCAAATGAAGTAGCACACTGGGAGGGTGGATAAGAATCTGTGGTTATAATAGAACCTTTACAGAAGTTCAGTGGAATCTGGGTGAGGCAGGCTGCAGAAAGCAAGTCTTTCAGCTTTTTGGCTGTCCTTCCTCTTCACCTCTTCTGTGGGGAAGATAAAGGTAGGGTTGGAACCTACTTATGGCCACTGAAGACCGTGCTTATCTTCACGTAGTATAACAAGCTGATTTGAGGCTGTAGGTGTTACATTTTACCCAAGGATCTCACAGTCCTTGAAGATATTTGGCTAGCTTCCCCTTTATCCAGTCTATAACAAGTCTTGAGTAGGAAATCTTGAGTGGTTTTTACAGAAGTGGGAGTATTTGTCTCCCTCTTTTCCTTAGCTCTTCATTCTTTCTTAACTCATAAGAGAAGTCAGTGTGGCTCTGTGATTTAGTAAGGGCTTCCCACATACAAGGTCTCAGGTTCAATTCCCAGCCCTGGTACTGTAACCAGATTTTGTCCAGGTTCTTGACTATGCTGCAGAAATGAGTTTCAAGAGCACATTGGGTGAGTTAGGCCAGCATTTTATTATGGTAGAGAGGGAAGAGTAATGGGAAAAAATAACAGATCATGGGTCCCAGATAGAGAGAAAGGGGCTGAAGATTGATAAAGCAGGCTGATTTACAGACTACAGTTTCCCATTATAGACTATAAATGCCCAGGTTTTACTTGACTGTTGATCCATGTCGGGGGACATGGTGAGAACAGGGCACAGAAGGCAGGAAGAGGTAGGACCAGCACCAGGACTGGAACTGGGACAGAGTGAAGACAAGAGAGCAAGAAGTTTCTGTGCTTGTTTTTTAAACCATTAATTATTCCACCCCTTTGCTAATGGCAGGGGAGGAGTTCCAGCTGTTTGTTGTTTTGATTGATTACCCCATCCATCAATCCCCCAGGAGGACCCAATGATAAAGTCCTTGGGGAATATCCGGGGATTCTCCTGGCTTCTGGAGGAAATCTATTTCTGAATGGCAGAATCTTGTGTATGTTGGGGGGGGGGGGCGGGGGGAGGGGGTCTTCCAGCAGCCATCTTGGGGATTTTTTTTTTAAAGATTTATTTATTTCTCTTCCTTTCCCCCACCCCCACCCCTACCCTCACCCCTACCCCCACCCCAGTTGTCTGTTCTCTGTGTCTATTTGCTGCATTGTCTTCTTTATCTGCTTCTGTTGTTGTCAGCAGCACAGGAATCTGTGTTTCTTTTTGTTGTGTCATCTTGTTGATGTCAGCTGTCTGTGTGGGCAGTGCCATTCTTAGGCAGGCTGCACTTTCTTGATGCTGAGTGGCTCTCCTTATGGGATGCACTCCTTGTGCATGGGGCTCCCCTATGCGGGGGACACCCCTGCATGGCATGGCACTCCTTGCGCACATCAGCACTTCGCATGGGCCAGCTCCACATGGGTCAAGGAGGCCCAGGGTTTGAACCGCGGACCTCCCATGTGGTAGACGGACGCCCTAACCACTAGGCCAAGTCTCCTTCCCATCTTGGGGATATTAATGTCCATGTGGATTCTGCCAGATTCCAGATCTGACTATTGATTCCCTATATAGCGTGCTTTAGTACCTAAAAATTAAAAATTAAAAAAAAAATTCCTTTCCTAAAAGGTCTACGTCTAGAAAGCTTTCTGTTGGGTCCTAAATTCCAAATGAAGCAATTTTATCTCAGGAAAGATACAGAAGTGAAAAACTAACAAATCTAAATCCAAGTTCTGTTTTCAGACTCTTAGACTATTCTCCAATTAACCAGCACCTGGAATCTGCAACTATCATTGGGATACATAATTTTACTTATGTAGTTGGTTTAAAGAACAACTTGACTTAGCAGGGAGCAGACAGAAATCATCTCTCCTTATACTCCATTCAAGCCAGTTCTGCAGATTCACTCTTCACCCACACCTTGATTAAAATCTTGATCAGGTCTCATACATTTTCAGCTAATTCTTAGATAGGAAAAAATCTAGTTCAGACACATAACTCTAGTGTAATACAGTATAAAAACAAAATGCTAACACTTATCTATTTAAAGCTTCTCCTCTCCCCTACTTTCATAGGCTTCAGTCTTGGAAACCTTTTTGGGGGAAGGGTGTGTAGCTGGTTAGAGGTCCACTGAGTTGGTGTCGCTCTTCCAGATACATCTTTTGTCCACGTTTTTTTAAAACAGGGCAGCTCCCTCCCACAGACTCCCACTTTATTCAAGTCCCACTACTCTCTCCACACCAGTGGAAGTACTGTTCACCCCTGGGACAGCATCTATCTCTCCTACAGTCCTCCTCTTTTCTCCCTCCCTTCAGTTTTAGGCCTTTCACTGAGTGAGATACCAATCCTTATGCCCCTTCCCAAAATTCCAAGTGACACAAGTTGAGCTCTCCAGGTGACTTTCCTGAAACTCCCTCATTTGAAATGAGGGGTAAGAACTCCCCTCTCCAGTCCCATGGCACACACAGCCACTTTGGAAACAGACCTCACCACCTTCTTCTATAATACAACCTGAGGGGATTTTTCACCAACTCACATCGTCTGGAGGTGGGTGATGGCTCAAGGCTGACAAAACTGATTTCTCAATGTCTTAACATGTCCAGAAAAGCATCTCTCTTTAGAGAAGGAAAGTACTTGACATCTATTGTGCAAACAATAGAGGCCTCAGCTGAAGCTGAGAGTCACTCATGCCAGTTGTTTTAGCAGATGTTGGTCAATCTGCTTGCCATACCCAGCTCTCCCTATTAACTTCACCACAGTCTCTGAAATATAATATGAAAGACCCTGTGTCATGGGAACTGCTAGTTGAACCAGAGGTGGATTCCTAACTGGGGACCAATCCAGAGACTCAGCTGGTCCAATCTCTGATTCTTTCCTGAGAGTATGAACTGTGAGACCCAGAGACTTTATTATTATTTTTTTATATTAAGTGATGGATGCTTGAACTGAAGGACAGAGTCAGGACTGAGAGTCCTAATGGGCAAACTGATGAGTAAGCAGGAGAAGGAAGCAGAAAGAGATGGAGAAAACAGTGTCTGATGACTTTTCAACCCCCAGGAGACATTGTACCATACTTTCTGCATTTGGTTCTGTAAGATTCCTCTATGTCCTTCTAAATAGCCTTCCTTTTTACCTCAGCTAGTTGGATGAGAAATTTGTTTCTTGCAAACAAATGAACAAACTAGAATAAACGTGTAGACATTTTTTCCCTTGTGCATGCTTTCTCTTCCTATTTCAATATTATGCCTTAGTGGATGTCTTGAATTTAGAACCATACACCAATCCCTTCACTACTCAAAGTGCAGCCAATGGACTAACAACATGGGCATCACTGAGACTTGTAGAAATGCAGAAACGCAGCCCATAACCCAGACCTTTTAAATCAGAATATGTACTTTAACAAGATCCCCAGGTGCTTTGTATGCGTGTTACAGCTTGAGAAGCCCTAATCTACTCTTCACATTTAGTCAAATCAGTCTTCCTAAAATATTGCTTTCGTTAATGTTACCAGAATTTTAAATGCTCTGAAAACAAGTCAAATGCCTCAGCCTGACATGTAAGGCCAGAGTAATATCGACCTAAAATGTCTCTCTCATATTTCTACATGAATGTCCTACTACAGCTAACTTGGCCTACTCAATATCCTCCAAATGTACCAAGCACATGTGGAGTCTTTGCTCTTTGCATTTTGGCTGTCTGGAATCTTCATTTCCATATTGCTACCTGTCCAGCCTTCAAAAATCAGCTCAGTTTCCACATCTTTTTTGGAGGTTTCTGCTGTTCACCTTAGCTCACTTTGATGTTTCATTCCTCTGAACACCTGTAACCCTTAACTGGATTTTCTAGTGTCACCTCTCTCCCACTAATGCTTATCACAGTTTAGTACATATACTAGATGGTTGGTGATTAGTTATATCTTTATTTGCCTATTTAAATAAAACTTTAAAAAAATTTAGAGCAGTTGGAGAAAAACTGCAGAAAATAAATTTTACATATATCCATCCCTTCACATACATAGTTTTCCTTTTAATCAACAGCTTGCATTAGTGTTTTACCTTTGTTTCAACTGATGAACTCATGTTATTTTAATTATATTATTAATGAAAATGTATAGTTCACATTATGATTAACTCTTTTTGTTGTACAGTTCCATTTTGTGTGTGTGTGTGTGTGTGGTAATATGTATACAACAAAATTTCCCATCTTAACCACTTTTCTTTTTTTAAATTTTTTAAAGATTTATTTTATTTATTTATTTTTTGTCTTTATTAATTTTTTAATGTTACATTTTTTAATGTTTAATTACAATTTTTTAATGTTATATGAGATCCCTGTATACCCCCCACCCCCGTTAACCACTTTCAAATATACAATTCATTGGTGTAAAATTATATTCTCAGTGTTGTGCCACCATCAACACCATTGTTTACCAAAACCTTTCCATCACCTCAAACAGAAACTCTGTACCCACCATTCTCTACCCTTGCGCAGCCCCTGGTAAGGTGTTCTAGATTCTGAATCTATGAGTTTGCATTTTCTAATTATCTCATATAAGTGAGATCATATAATATTTGTTCTTTTTTGTCTGGCTTATTTCACTCAAAATGGTGTCTTCAAAGTTTATGCATGTTGTGGCATGTGTCAGAACGTCATTCCTTTTTAGGGCATTAATATTCCACTACATGTATGTACCATGTTTTGTTTGTTCATTTATCTGTTAATGGACACATGGGTTGCCTCCATCTTTTGGCAATTGTGAACATCAGTTTGCAAATATCTGTTTGAGTTCCTGCTTTCAGTTTTTCTGGTTATATACCTATAGTTTCATTGCCTGGTCAAGTGGTAATTCTATACTTAGCTTCCTGAGAAACTGCCAAAATGTCTTTCACAGTGGCTGAGCCATTTTACATTCCTACCAACAATTAATGAATGTTTCTATTTCTTCACATCCTCTCCAACACATTTAATTTTCTGCTTTTTTTTTTTTAGTAGTTGCCATTCTAGTGGATGTGAAATGATATCACATTGTGGTTTTGATTTGTATTATATATAGCTAGTGATGTTGAGCATCTTTTCATGTGCCTTTTAGCCATTTGTATATACTCTTTTGGGAAATGTCTTTTCAAGTTTTTGCCCATTTTTCAATTGGGTTGTCTTTTTATTGTTGACTTGTAGGATTTCTTTATATATTCTGAATATTAAACCCTTACCAGATAAGTGGTTTCTCCCATTGAGTAGTTTGTCTTTTTACTTTCATGACAAAGCCTTTTGATGCACAAGTGGTTTTTTTTTAAATTTATTATTTATTTTTTAATTTTTCACACAAATAAATTTTATTGATACATATTAATAAAGCATACAGTTCACCCAAACAGTACCATCAATGGTATTTGGTATAATCACATAGTTGTGCATTCATCACTTTAATCAATATTAGAACATTTCCATTTCAATAATAAAAAAAACAAAAAAAATTCTTCACCTCTCAATATGCACAAAAGTTTTCAATTTTGAGAAGTTCCCATTTATATAATTTGATTTTTGTTCCTTGTACTTTGGGAGTAAAGTCTAAGAAACCATTGCCTGACACAAGATCCTGAAGATGCCTTCCTACCTTTTCTTCCAGTAGTTTTATAGTTCTGTCTCTTATATTTAGGTCTTTGATCCATATTGAGTTAATTTTTGTATATGTTATGAGATATGAGTCTTCTTTCATTCTTTATGTGTGTATTTATATAAATAATCCAATTCTCCAAGCACCATTTGTTGAAGAGATTATTCTTTCTGGAACCATTGAGTGGACTTGGCAGCCTTGTCAAAAATCAGTTGGCCATAGAGGCAGGTGTAGCACCATGTGGGACATGTGGGAGGTGACTGAGAGAGGTGGGGATGGGGACGTAGGAGTTGTAAGATTGAGGCAGCTGGTACTGCTGACCGCTCATCCTTAGCCTGGAGCAAGTGGCAGTGGCAGAGCACCAAGCAGTGTATCTTCTAATGTGAAAAAGTCTTCCATGAAATCCTTCGTCTTTTAAAAATAAGTAATGCCATCTGCTTTCCTAAAAGACTGAAATGGGAGCTATCATTTTGAGGGGTACTGAAGCAGAGAGACGATAATGTGATTTGCCCAAGATCTTTCTGCTACTAAATGATGGAGCCTGGTCTCATACCTAAGCTGTTCGGTGCTGGAGTCCACAATCTTTAACCACCATGCTGTCCTGAGTACACAGACAAGGCTGGCATATCTTTTTCAGGACCCTTGTGACATTGTCAATGTGATGGGTCCAAACTATAATAGGTTCAGAGGATCATATCTACAGTATGTTAGGTGCGCATATGTTAGCTTCTTTAATCTTCATAGTGAAGCCTAGGAGATACATTTTATTATTATTATTCCTTTTTTGTTGTTAACAGAGGCTCAAAGAATTTGTCTTACCAGAATTCATTGCTGATAATGGTATTAATGGGATGTAACAGAATCTTTTTATTATGAAAAACTTCAAACATATACAATAGAGGAGTAATATAATGCATTTCTGATCATCTCAATATCAGCAAGTATCAACATTTTGCCTGTTTGTTTCATCTATTCCTCTGTTTTTTAAACAGCTTTATATAATTGACATACAATAAAATGCACGTATTTAAAGGGTACAATTTGATCAAATTTGACATGTATGTACCCTTGAAACCATCACCACAATCAAGATAATGTGAATATATAAATCCCCCTAAAAGTTTCCTTGTTCCTTTGTCATCTTTTCCTCTTTCTTCTTCCTGCCCCTACCCCTAAAGTAACTACTGATTTGTCACTATAGACTAATTTGCATTTTCTAGAATTTTATATAAACAGAATCATATAGTATACACCCTATAGCAGTTTGATATTGTTTATGAATTCCAAAAATAGGTATTAGATTATGTTTGTAAACTGGCCTGTTCCTCTGGGCATATTATGTTATATTGAATTCAGAGGTTTCACTCTTACGTGATTAAATTATGACTAAGGCTTTGATTGGGCCACTTTAGTAGGACATTGTGTCCCTGCTCCCTTGGTGAGTGGGGACTCACAGAGGAAACCACACAGCCGAGGAGTTAGTTGGAGTTTTAATGCTGGAGCCCCAAGAAGTAAATACAGAGAGAAACAGAAACTTAAGGAAAGAGAGAAGGCTTCATTAGACACTGCAGAGACCCTGGGAAGCAAGACAAGCTGTTTGCCTAATAGTTTACAGCTGGCCTTGTGGAGTGACCAGAGCAGCTAAGCCTGGAGGGAAACGAGCCTGGGAGAGAGACAAGACTTATCCCAACCTACAGCGGAGATTGAAAGAAGCTGGAACCATGGAACCTTGAGAGGAAGAGGAAGCCAGAACCCTTGCAGACATCAGCAGCCATCTTGCTCCAACTCATGGCAACAGACTTTGGTGAGGGAAGTAACTTGTGCTTTATGGCCTGGTAACTGTAAGCTCCTACCCCAAATAAATACCATTTATAAAAGCCAACAGATTGCTGGTATTTTGCATCAGCGCCCCTTTGGCTAACTAATATACACCCTATGTTTTTTAGGAGGTATTGGGGATCAAACCTGGGACCTCATACATGGGAAGCAGGTACTCAACCACTTGAGCTACATCCACTCTTCTATATACTCTATTTTGTCTAACTTCTTTCAGTATTATTATTTTGAGATTCATTCATGTTATTGTATGTATAATTAATTTATTTTTATTACTGAATTAGTTTTCCATTGTGTGAATAAACCACAATTTGTTTATCCTTTCACCTGTTGATAGACATTTGATTGTTTCCAGTTTTTGGCTACTATAAATAAAGCTGCTATGAACAATGTGTACCAAAAAAAAAAAAAATCAATTGGCCATAGATATGAGGGTCTCTTTCTGAACTCTCAGCTGAATTCCATTGGCCAATTATCTGTCCTTGTACCAATACCATGCTGTTTTGACCACTGTATCTTTGTAATATACTCTATTTTTTCTTTATTTTCTTTTAAATGTTACATTAAAAAAATATGAGGTCCCCATATAACCCCCATTCCACCCCTCCCACATCAACAAACTCTTCCATCATTGTGGCACATCCACTGCACCAGGCGAATACAATCTGGAGACAGCTGCAGCACATGGACAGTGGTCCACATTGTAGTCCACACTGTCCCCCAGTCCACCCAGTGGGCCACAACAGGACACACAACGTCCAGCATCCGTCCCTGCAGCACCACCTAGGACAACTCCAAATCCTGAAAATGTCCCCACACCATGGAAGAGTGAGTCCTTCAATTCGTTCTTCTTTTTCAAGATGTTTTTGGCTATTCAGCTCCCCTTACCCTTCCAAAAAATGTGGTAATTGACTTTTCCGTTTCTGTCAAGTAGGCTGTTGGAATTTTGATTGGGATTGCATTGAATCTGTAAATAATTTGGGGTAGAATTGACATCTTAATGATATTTAGTCTTCCAATGCATGAACACGGATTGTCCTTCCATTTCTTTAAAATTTCTTTGGTTTCTTCTGGCAATGTTTTGTAGTTTTCTTTGATAAGTCCTTTACATTCTTGGTTAAAATTATTCCTAGATATTTGATTCTTTTAGTTGCTCTTGTAAATGGATTTTTTTTTCTTGATTTTGCCCTCAGCTTGCTCATTACTAGTGTATAGAAATACTACTGATTTTTGGGTGTTGACCTTGTACTCTGCCACTTTGCTGCATTTGTATACTAGCTCCAGTAGCTTCGTTGTAGATTTTTCAGGACTTTCTATATATAGGATCATGTCATTTTCAAATAGTGCAGATGACACTATTTCCAATTTGGTTGCTTTTATTTCTTTTTATAGCCTAACTCCTCTGACTAGAACTTGCATTATAATGTTGAATAACACTGGTGACAGTGGGCATCCTTACCTTGTTCCAGATCTTAGAAGGAAAGCTTTCCATATTTCTCCATCGAGGGTGATGTTAGCTGTGAGTTTTTCATATATGCCCTTTATCAAGTTGAGGAAGTTTCCTTCTGTCCTATGTTTTAAATGTTTTTATCAAGAAAGGATACTGGATTTTGCCAAATGCTTTTTCTGCATAAATGGAGATATCATATAGTTTTTCCCTTTGTTTGTTAATGTGGTGTATTACAATAATTCATTTTCTTATGTTGAACCATCCTTGCATACCTGGGATAAAATCCACTTGATCATGGTGTATATTTATTTATTTATTTATTTATTTATTTATTTTTAGGTACCAGGGCCAGGGATTGAACCTGGGATCTCCTATGTGCTCATATGTGGGAGGCTGGCATTCACCCACTGAGCCATATCAGCTCCCCTGAGGTGGTTTTTTTATTTGTTTTTCATTTGTCGGTTGGTTGTTTTTAGGAGGCATGGGGAACTCAGGACCTCCCATGTGGGAAGCAGGTACTCAATCAACTGCTTAAGAGACATCTGCTCCCAGTGTATAATTCTTTAATGTACTGTTGGATTCAATTTTCATGTATTTTGTTGAAGATTTTTTCATCTATATTCATAAGAGAGATTGGTGTTTAATTTTCTTTTCTTGTGGTGTTTTTATTGGCTTTGGTATTAGGGTGATGTTGGCCTCCTAGAATGAGTTAGGCAGTGTTCCTTACTCTTCAATATTTTGCAAGAGTTTGAGCAGAATTGTATTACTTCTTCTTAGAATGATTGGTAAATTTCACTTGGGAAGACATCTGGGACTTGGCTTTTCTTTGTTGGGGTTTTTTGGTGACTGATTCTATCTCTTTACTTGTAATTGTCTGTTGAGGTCTTCTTTTCTTTCTGGAGTCAGTGCAGATTTTTCATATGTTCATATGAATTTGTCCATTTCATCTAGGTTGTCTAATTTTATTGGCATACAACTATTCATTGTATCCTCTTATGATCCTTTTTATTTCTGTAGGTTCTGTAGTAATGCCCCTCCCCCCCCCCATTTCTTATTTTATTTATTTGTGTCTTCTCTCTTTTTTTGTTCATCAGTCTAGCTAAGGTTTGTCAATTTTTTTATCTTTTCAAATAACCAACTATTGGTGTTATTTCTCTCTACTGTTTTCTTATTCTCAGTTTCATTTATTTCTGCTCTAGTTTTTGTTATTTTTTTCCTTCTGTGTATCAGTTTGTTACTGGTTATGAATTCCAAAATTAAATATTGGATTATGTTTGTAAATAGGGTTTTTCCTCTGGGTGTATTGGATTATATTGGATTCAGAGGTTTTACTTTTACTTGATTAAGTAATCATTGAGGCTTTGATTAGGTCACATCAGTAGGATGTTGAGTCCCCACCCCCTTGGACTCACAAAGAAACTGCCCTGCAGAGAAGGGAGTTTGCAGTTTTGATCCTGGAGGCTGGGAAATAATCACATAGAGAATTAGATATGTAAGGAAGGAGAGAAAGCTCAATTGAAAACAGCAGGGGTCCCAGGAAGAGAGACAAGCTGTTTTCCTAATAGTCTACAGCTGGTCCTGTGGAGTGAGCAGAGGAGCTGAGTCCAGAGAGAAATGAGCCCCGGGAAAAGAGGAACTTAGGAAGCCTGAACCCTTGCAGAGGTCGGCAGCCATCTTGCCCCAACATGTGGCAACAGACTTTAGTGAGGGAAGTAACTTATGCTTTATGGCCTGGTATCTGTGGGCTTCTACCCCAAATAAATACCCTTTGTAAAAGCCAACACGGGAAGCAGACTTGGCCCAGTGGTTAGGGCAACTGTCTACCACATGGGAGGTCCGCAGTTCAAACCCCAGGCCTCCTTAACTCGTGTGGAGCTGGCCCACGTGCAGTGCTGATGCGCGCAAGGAGTGCTGGGTGTCCCTGCGTAGGGGAGCCCCACGCACAAGGAGTGCACCCCGTAAGGAGAGCCTCCCAGTGCAAAAAAAAGTGCAGCCTGCCCAGGAATGGCGCCACACACATAAGCTGACACAACAAGATGACGCAACAAAAAGAAACACAGATTCCGGTGCCACTGACAACAACAGAAGCTGACAAAGAAGAACACACAGCAAATAGACACAGAGAACAGACAACTGCGGTGGGGGGCCAGGGAAATAAATAAAAAATAAATAAATCTTTTTTTAAAAAAGCCAACAGATTTCTGGAATTTTGCATTAACATCCCTTTGACTGATTAATATATTCTGCTTGCTTTGGGAATAGTTTACTGTTTTGTTTTTGTCTTGTTTTGTTTTTGTTTTTAGTTCCTCCAAGTGTGCAGTTAGGTCTTTTTTTTTCAGGTACTGGGACCAGGGATTGAACCTAGGACCTTGTATGTGAGAAGCCAGTGCTCAACCACTGAACCACATTGGCTTCTCTGACTTGGTTTTTTTCTTTATTTGCTTGCTTTCTGTTTGTTTTTGGGAGGCACCAGGGACTGAGCCTGGGACCTCCCATGTGGGAAGCAGGCACTTAACTGTTTGAGCCACATCCGCTCCCCTCTTTATTCTTTTTTAATGTAAACATTTAGGGCTATACATTTTCTTCTCAGTCTATGTTACATCTTATAAGTTTCGATATGTTGCATTCTAGTTTTCATTCATCTCAAGATATTTACTGGTTTCCCTTGCAATTTCTTCTTTGACCCACTGATTGTTTAAGAGTGTTGTTTAACTTTTATGTATTTGTGGATTTTCTAGTTTTCTACCTATTGTTGATTTCCAGCTTCATTCCATTATGCTCAGAGAAGATTCTTTGTATAATTGCAGTCTTTTAAAATTTATTGAAACTCATTTTGTGACCCAACATGTGGCCTATACTGGAGAATGATGCATGTGCACTTGAGAAGAATGTATATCCTGATTTTTGGGGGGAATGTTCTGTTTATACCTGCTAGTCTGTTCCTATATCATATTATTAAAGTTTTCTCTCTCCTTATATATTTTTTTAAAGATTTATTTTATTATTATTTTTTAAAGATTTATTTATTTATTTATTTCTCTCCCCTTCCCCCCACCCAGCTTTTCTGTTCTCTTTGTCTATTTGCTGCATCTTCTTTGTCCGCTTCTGTTGTTGTCAGCGGCACAGGAATCTGTGTTTCTTTTTGTTGCATCAGTTCTCCGTGTGTGCGGTGCCATTCCTGGGCAGGCTGCACTTTCTTTTGTGCTGGGCGACTCTCCTTACGGGGCACACTCCTTGTGCGTGGGGCTCCACTACGCGGGGTCCCCCTGCGTGGCAGGGCACTCCTTGCGCCCGTCAGCACTGCTCATGGGCCAGCTCCACACGGGTCAAGGAGGCCCAGGGTTTGAACCATGGACCTCCCATGTGGTAGACAGACGCTCTAACCACTGGGCCAAGTCCGCAACCCAAGATTTATTGTTTATTTATGCCCCCTTCTCCCCCCGTTGTCTGCTCTCTGTGTCTATTCGCTGTGCATGTTCTTCTGTGCCTGCTTGGATTCTTGTCAGCAGCACTGGGAATCTGTGTCTCTTTTTTGTTATATCATCTTGCTGTGTCAGCTCTCCGTGTGTGTGGTGCCACTCCTGGGCGGGCTGCACTTTTTTTCGCATGGAGTGGCTCTCATGGGGCACACTCCTTGCGCATGGGGCTCTCCTACGTGGAAGACACCCCTGCATGGCACAGCACTCCTTGCACACATCAGCACTGCACGTGGGCCAGTTCACCACATGGGTCAGGAGGTCCTGGGTTTGATCCGGACCTCCCATGTGATAGGCGGATGCTCTATCAGTTGAGCCAAATCTGCTTCCCTCAGTTTCCTTATTGATCTTCCATCTAGATGCTCTATTGATGAGAGTTGTGTATTGAAGTCTCCAACTATTATATAGGTGTCTATTTCTCCCTTTAGTTTTGCCAGTGTTTGCCTCATGTATTTTGGGGCACCATGGTTAGGTGAATCACTATTTATGATTGTTATTTCTTTTTTGGTGGATGCCCATTTTATTAAGATATAATATCCTTCTTTGTCTCTTATAATACCTTTTCTTAAAATCTATTTTGTGTGATATTAGTATAGCCAACCCACCTCCTTTGTGGATAATATTTGAATGGATTATCTTTTTCCATCCTCTCACTTTCAATCTATTTGTGTCTTTGGGCCTATGGTGAATCTCTTACAAAGAGCATATATTTGGATCATGCTTTTTAAAATCCATTCTGCCAACCTGTGTCTTTTGTTGGGAGAGTTTAATCCATTAACATCCAGTGTTACATCCAGTTTATTACTCTAAAGACAATACTTACTTTAGCCATTTTGTCCTTTGGTTTTTATATGTCAAAGTTTTGTGTTGTTTTTTTGTCTCCATTTATTGCAGATTCCTTTTCTGTATAGTTGATATTTTGTGATGTATCTGACTGATCCCTTTCTCATTTGTTTCTATATGTTTTTAGAGATTTATTTATTTATTTTATTCCCCGCCTTCCTCTTCCTTTCCTCCCGCCCTGCTGTTTTTGCTGTCTGTATCCATTCACTATGTGATCTTCTGTATCTCTTTCTTTTTTTGGTCATCTCTTCTCACTTTTTATCTTCTAGGATTCACTGGGATTTGATTCTGTGGACCTCTGATGTGGAGAAGTTCCCTTGTTAGCTATACCACCTTAGTTCCTGGTTTCTGCTGCACTTCACCTTGACTCTCCCCTTCATCTCTCTTTTGTTGCATCATCATCTTGCTGCATGACTCACTTGCATGGGCACTGGCTCACAGTTTGGGCACTCTCGCCACTCAGGCACTCAGCTCATCATGTGAGCACTGGCTCACTGCTTGGGCACTGGCTTGCCACGTGGGCACTGGCTTACCATGCGGGCACTGGCTCGCTGTGCAGGCATGCGTTCTCTTCTTCTTTTTCACTAAGAGGGCCCAGGGATCAAACCCAGGTCCTCCCATATGGTAGGCAGAAGCCCTATCACTTGAGCCATGTCCGCTTCCCTCTATATATTTTTAAAATACTTTCTTTGTGGTTAGGCTGGGATTTCCATTACACAATCTATATCTGTAACCTGCTAATTTGAAAAGATAAAATAGCACATCTGTTCTCTGCTCCCATAGTCCTCTGCTTACCCTCTTTATGTTGTTTTCCCCCTACTTTACCACTTTGTATTTGCATGTCCATTATCAGGAAATATGCCTTTTCCTTGTTCAATTGTATTCTGACTCTTATTGGAATTAAAGAGTAGAGTTGTATATTGAAGAAATAGTACTGTTGGGTTTTGCATTTTCCCTTTTAGTTACTCATACTGATAATCTTCATTTATTCATACTACTCCAGGCAATGCTCTCCTGTCATTTCCTTTCAACCTGCAGAACTCCCTTCAGCAATTTTTCTAGGACATGTCTTTTTGGACAAACTCTCTCAGTTTCTGTTTATCTGCGAATATTTTAAACTCTCCCTCATTTTTAAAAAGGATTTATTTATTTCTCTCCACCCCTACAGCTGTGTGCTGTGTCTTTAGGAGACACCAAGAACTGAACCTGGGACCTCCATTGTGGGAAGGAGGTGCCCAATTGCTTGACCCACCTCTGTACCCTGCTTTGTTGTGTCTCTCATTATGTTTTTTCTTCTCGTGTCTCTTGTTGAGTCATCTTGTTGTGTCAGCTTCCTGTGCCTGCCTGTCATGTCACATCAGCTCATGGTCTTGCTCATTTTTTTCTTTAGGAGGCACCAGGAACTTCTGCTCTGTTGTGCATATCATTCTTTAGTTTTTTAAAAAAATTTTCTTCCCCCCTTGTTATTTTTTGCGCTTACTCTCTGGTCTCTGTGTCCATTCGCTGTGTGTTCTTCTGTGTCTGTTGTGTATCTCATTCTTTAGTGTTTTTAAAATTCCCCCACCCTTGCTTTTTTGCACTCACTTTCTGCTCTCTGTGTCCATTTGCTGTGTGTTCTTCTGTGTCTGTTTGTCTTCTCTTTAGGCAGCAATGGGAACTGATCCTGGGACCTTCTGGAGTGGGAGAGAGGTGCTCAATCTCTTGCGCCACCTCAGCTCCCTAGTCTGCTGCATCTCTTATTGTCTCTCCTCTGTGTCTCTTCCCTCCACCCCCACCCCTTGTGGCTTTTTTGCTTGCTGTCTGCTCTCTGTGTCCATTTGCTGTACATTCTTCTGTGTCTGTATTTATTTTTATTTATTTCCCCCTTGTCTGCTCTCTGTGTCCATTCACTGTGCACTCTTCTGTGTTTTTGCTTGTCTCCCTTTTTGTTGCAACACCCTGCTGAGTTGGCTCTCCGTGGCGCTTGCGGGCCGGCGGCACTCTGCTGCACTTGCGGGTGAGCCTGCCTTCACAAGGAGGCCCCAGGACACGAACCCAGGCCTCCCTTATGGTAGATGGGAGCCCAACTGATTGAGCCACAGCTGCTTCCCTTCTGTGTCTCTTTTTGTTGTGTCATCTTGTTACACCAGTTCTCTGCATGGGCCAGCACTCAGCACAGGCCAGCACTCTGTGGGTCAGCACTCTTGCACAGGCCAGCAAACTGTGTGGCCTACATCTCTGCTCAGGCCAGCTCACTGTGCAGGCCAGCTTACCTTCACCAGGAGGCCCCAGGAATCACACCCTGGACCTCCTATATGGTAGGTGGGAGCCCCATCGCTTGAGCCACATCTGCTTCCCTGTCTCTAGTTATGCTCTCCTTCTTGTGTCTTTCATTGCATCATCTTGCTGTGTCAACTTGCTGCACCTGCCCATCACGCCAGTTCACTGTCTTCCTTAGGAGGTACCAGGAACCAAACCATGGACCTCCCATGTGGTAGACAGGAGCTCAGTCTCATGAGCCCCATCTGCTTCCCTCTCCCTCATTTTTGAAGAACAGTTTTGCCAGATAAGGAATTGGGGCTGGCAGTTTTTCTCTTTAAGTACCTTAAAAATATCATATCACTGCCTTCTTACCTCGATGGTTTCTGATGAGAAACCAGCACTTCATCTTATTGAGGATCCATTGTATGTGATGAATTGTTCTCTATTGCTTCTTTTAGAATTCTATCTTTATTTTTGGCATTTGACTTTCTGATTAGTATGTGTCTCAGAGTAGGTCTCTGTGGTAGTTTGAAGCTGAATTTACCTCAGAGAAGTGAGTGAAAGCTAATCCATTCCTGTGGGTATCAACCTATTTTCTTCCTCCCCCCAGCCCCCATTTTAGGAGTTACTGGGGATTGAACCTAGGACCTCATACATGAGAAGCAGATGCTCAACCACTGAGCCACACCCACTCCTCTGTAAACCTCTTTTAAGTAAGACCTTTTGAGAAGGTTATTTCAGTTAAGATGTGGCATAGGGTGGGTTTTAATCCTCTTATTTCAGTCCTTTATATATTGGATGAATAGAGAGAGGAAGAAAGAAAGCCATGAAAGCAAGAAACTGAAAGCAATGAAACCTGGGAAAAAAGGAAGAGACCAGCAGACACTTTCTTGTGATTAAGGAGTCCAGGATTGCTGGCGGTCAGTCTTTGGGAAGAAGGCATTGCTTGATGATGTCTTGATTTAGACATTTTCATGCCATCAAAATTGTAAGTCTGTAAGCTAATAAATTCCCATGTTAAAAGTCAACTCATTTTATGATACCTGCTTTCAGCAACTTGGCACACTAAAACATTCTATTAGGATTTATTCTGTTTAGAGTACTTTGTGCTCCTTGGACATATATATTTATGTCTTTCATAAGATTTTGGAAATTTTGGCCATTATTTCCTCAAATATTCTTTCTGCCCCTTTTCTCCTTCCCTTCTCTTTCCTGGACACCCATGATACATATGTTTTTGTACTTCGTGCTGCCACTCAAGACCCAGAGACACTGCTCAATTTTTTCTATTCTTCTCTCCAGCTCTTCTTCTAAATGTAACATTTCAATTGTCCTGTCTTCTAGTTTGCTGATTCTTTCTTCTGCCTAGTCATTTCTGCTGTTGTATGCCTCTAGTGTATTTTTAATCTCTACTAGTGTACCTTTCATCCCCATAATTTCTGTTTCTTTTAATACTTATGAATTCTTCTTTATGCTCACACATTGTCTTCTTAATATCCTCTATCTCTTTATGAATATTTTCCTTCATCTCCTTGAATTGATTTAGGAAGTTTAATTTATTTAAACTTCTTTTATTAGTTGCTCCAAATTCTGTGTCTCCTATGAAGTTTTAATTTTGTTTCCTTGACTGACCCATATCCTCCTGTTTCTTAGCATGGCTTTTAATTTTTTTTGATGTTTAGGCATCTTATTTTCTTGATGAGTTAACTCTGAAGATCAGTTTCTTCCTCTTATCTTGGGTTTTATTGTTGATTGGCTTTGTTTAAAAGCTCTTCTTTGATGCTTAGTCCAACTTACTCTAGACCTTAAGAATAACATTTATTTAATTGCTAAGATTTTTTCAGTTCATCCTCATCTGATTCTTTCCCTGGATATGTGGTACAATTTTTAATTTTTGCGTAATTGTTACACCTCCAGGAGAAAGCTTCCTTTGCTCTATTCCTTGTATGGGAATCTTGATCTGCTCTCTTGGTTTTTATGCCAAATTTTCTCCCCAATTCCAATTTGTTTATATTCTCTCCCTCACTCAGTACCCTGTTTTCATTACTCTTTTTAATTCTGGGACCATCCTGTTTTACATCAGTTCAGATTATCCCTCTTTTTTTTTTTTTTTTTTTAATCTATGAGTCTTTTATGCCTCCAGTTTCTTCCCCATTAGGGTATTCCACCCCTGGGAGCCAGATGGGGTCAATCCAGAAAGGTTTGAAGAGTCCATTTTGTGTTTCAGTTGTTTAGCCAACAGAGACTGGATTAACTGAACTCACCACTTGGCAGCTGCACTTGTACCATAGTCTCTCTCACTCCCCTTCCCCATCCCACCAGGGGCCCTTTTGTATGCAGCACTCGTTAGCGGCTTATGTTCTGCCTTGGGTCTTTGTGGAGTTGGGTCCCTGTGCCTGGATATGTGTGGGGCTTCAACTTGCTGTTGTGGGTAGCTTTATAGTCTCTGCCCCTATTGGGAGGCATCTGGGCTGCTGTCTCTGAGCAACTCCCAAACTGCATGGGACCAAGTGAGGGGTAGGAAATTGGACCAGTGGTCCAGGTTGGAAGTTTCCTACCTGATCTTTTTCTTCAATTCAGCATTTGTGGATCCTGTGGCAGTTTGAGATTATTTTATGAATCACAAAAAGAGAAAGATTATGTTTTTAAACTAATCTATTCCAGTGGGTGTGATACCCTTTGATTTAAATTTGGTTGAGGGTCCTTTGATTAGATTACTTGATAATATTGCTTTAAGGCTTGTTATTGGATTATGTCAGTGAAGTGACTTAGGTTGAGTCTCCATACTCTGGCTAGGTCTCATGTAAAGGGAGACACAGAGAGAGACAGGCAGAGACACAGGAAAAGGAATCTACCATATTTGATCCTACCATGTGAGAGAGGTTTCACCCACAGCTGACTGCAAAAGGAGATGCCTCCCCTGAGAGGCTAAAAGGGATGAGGCCGAGAGAGAGGAGGCCTGGTAAGAGATAATCCCTATGCCAGGTTTCCTACAGCTGCAGAAAGGCAGAGATAGCAGCAGAGATTGGCAGCCATCTTTCTTTGTCGTGTGGTGCCTAATTTTGGTGAAAAAACACCTCTTATGGTGCCCTGATTTGGACTTCTCATGGCCTTGGAACGTAAGCTTTTGCCCTAAATAAATCCCTTTTATAAAAGCTAAATCAGGGAAGCGAACATGGCTCAACTGATAGGGCGTCCGCCTACCATATGGAAGGTCCAGGGTTCAAACCCCGGGCTTCCTTGACCCATGTGGAGCTGGCCCATGCACAGTGCTGATGAGTGCAAGGAGTGCCCTGCTATGCAGGCGTGTCCCCCACGTAGGGGAGCCTCGCGCAAGGGTGCACCCCGCATTGAGCTGCCCTGCGTGAAAAAAGCGCAGCCTGCCTAGGAGTGGCACCGCACACACAGAGAGCTGACTCAACAAGATGACACAACAAAAAGAGACACAGATTCTGGTGCCACCAAGAATGCAAGCAGACGTAGAACACACAGTGAATTGACACAGGGTGGGGAGAAGAGGAGAGAAATAAATAAAATAAATAAATAAATAAATTTTTAAAAGCCAAAGCATTTCTTGTACTGTCTATCAGCAGCTTTTTGGCAAACTAAAACAGCATCCTTCTCCAGTCTCAATTATCTTCCAGAGTTCTGGGTAAGTGGGATTTCTTCCCTTATTCACTGAAAACTCTGGGAAGTTATTTTCAGGGCATATCTTACATTGCCATGTTGATGACACAACTCTGTGCATACTGATTTTATTAAGTGGTTCATAAATAGGCTCTGAGCACCAAAGTGGGATTCCCAGAAATGTTGGAGCAATGGTAATATTGTCAGAATAAATATATATATTCCCAAAGGGACCATTCTTTTAAGTAAAATGTTAGTTGTCTTTTTAAAATTGCATACTCTGCCTTCCTTTGGTCTTGAATAAAAATGTCTACATGATTCAAAAATAACTGGCTAAATAAGTTGAGCAGTATTAGGAAGTACAATAAAATTTGTTTGATGGAATTTTTTATTTTACAACTGGCTTGTACTGGTATAAAGCACATAATCCTAAATTTGGTTGAACCATTCAAGCAAATTTTAATTCCAGGAAGACAGTCACATTTTAAATTAAGTGCTTCAGGCAAGGTAAATAATTTGGACAGTCTTGGGAGCAAAGCAAAACATGAAAAAATATTCCTATCATATTATTCATGTTATTACTAAGCTTCCTTTTCCCTACAACTTTCTGTTCTGAAAATTTTCAAACTTAAAAGTTGCTAGAATAACACAATAGTTTGTATACTCTTCATCTTGATTCACCAATATTTTGTTTTGAGCTACTGTATTATTTATTTATTTAGAAGTACCCAGGCTGGGGGTTGTACTGGGGACCTCATATGTGGAAGCCAGCGCTCAACCACTGAGCTACACTAGCTCCCAATTCACCAATTTTAAACATTTTTTAAAGGTTTACTTCTTGCTCTGCCCCTCCTTCCTTCCTTTCGTTCTTTTTTTTTTTTTTTGGTTGTTGATTTTTTTCATTTTACATTGTATATGGGTATGTATTTATGAATCATGTATTTTTTGTTATTCTTGCTTTATTACCTAGGATTGTGATGGCTGGATGATATGGAATGTGTATGTTTAACTTTATAAGAAATAGCCAAACTATTCTAGGACAACTGCACCATTTTGCGTTCCTATAAGCAATGTTTGAGAATTTTAGCTGCCCTATATTTACACAAACACTTAATTTTGTTAGTCTTTTAAATTTTAACTGTTCTTGTGTGTCTGTAATGGTTTTCCCTTGTGTTTTTATTTTATTTTTAAAGACGCTTTAGATTACATAAATGTTACTTCAAAAATATTGGGGAGATGATTGTGGGAAGATGGTAATAGACTAACAGCAGAGTGGAATGCTCTCGCACCAACAACTGAGAAAGAGCCAAAAGTTGTCTGACGGACCTGCTTTGGGGGTTAGCAGACCAGGACAGTGCTACACAACTCCCAGGAGGGTGAGGGACAGGAAGAAGAAGAAACTGAAACAAAAAATGTGAGATACTGAGCCCCCATGAGCGCTGGGAAGGGCTCCTGTCCCTCACCCACAAGATATTAAACTGGGGTAAAACCCTGGCTCATTCCAGCCCACTGAAAGGGAAACAGGCATCTTCCTCCCTGTCAACTGCTTCAAGGAAAAAGACAGGGGAGGTCTGGGTGCTTTTCTTCAATGAATTTGACCAGCAGAGCCTGCTTTGAATCTCTAGCCTGGAAAATATTAGAATGGAGATTCAACACAGAACACAGGAAAGCCCAGACTGAAAAAACTGTGGAAAGATGCGCTAACTAGCTCCATCTGCTTGCCAGTCTGGAAATTTCATGGACAAAAACTGTTCCCACTCTGTATCCAACTCCTGGGAGAAAATATGTGCACCACTAGTGAGTCCCTGGCCCAAAACTTAAGCTGGGCAATTTTAAAGATTAAGAATAAATAGAACTAAATATCAAAGAAGAGCTGTGAAAAAACAACAACAATAGGCAAGAAAGAGAAATTAGCCATCAGAGTAAATTCACCAACATATTCAGATGCCTAGACATCAGCCAAAAATTTCAAGCCATACTAGGAAACAGGAAGAGATGGCCCAGCCAAAAGAACAAACCAAATATCTTGAAGAGATACAAGATTTAATACAATTAATCAGTGATAATCACACAACTGTCCTAAATCACTTCAAAAAATTTAAAGAAATAAAGGATATTAAGAAGATACTGGGGGCGGCGGACTTTGCACAGTGGTTAGGGCATCTGTCTACTACATGGGAAGTCCACAGTTCAAACCCTGGGCCTCCTTGACCCGTGTGGAGCTGGCCCATGTGCGCTGCTGATGTGCGCAAGGAGTGCCGTGCCACACAGGGGTGTCCCCCGCGTAAGGGAGCCCCACGCGCAAGGAGTGCGCCCCGTAAGGAGAGCCACCCAGTGTGAAAGAAAGTGCAGCCTGCCCAGGAATGGTGTCACACACATGGAGAACTGACACAACAAGATGACACAACAAGATGACGCAACAAAAAGAAACACAGATTCCTGTGCTGCTGACAACAGAAGTGGACAAAGAAGATGCAGCAAATAGACACAGAGAACAGACAACCGGGGTGGGGGGTGAAGGGGAGAGAAATAAATAAATCTTTAAAAAAAAAAAAGATACTGAGAGAGCATAAAGAACAATTTAAAAGCCTACAAAAAAAAAGTAACAGACCTTATGGCAATGAAAACACAATGGATGAGATTAAAAATTCATTAAGGAAGCAGATGTGGCTCAAGCAGTTAAGCTCCCGCCTACCATATAGGAGGTCCCTGGTCCCTGGTTTGGTTCTTGGTGCCTCCTGGACAGTGAGCTGGCATAATGGGCAGGTGTGGTGAGCTGACACAATAAGATGGTACAACAAAGGAGGCACAAAGACGAAGGACAATAAGAGACAACAAAAGCAGGGAGCTGAAGTGGCTCAAGCAATTGAGCACCTCTCTCCCACATAGGAGGTCCCAGGTTTAGTTCCCAGAAAAGGAAAGGAAAGCAGACACAGAGAGCACACAGCACATGAAACAGCAGAAAGTGAGTGCAAACAACAAGGCGGGGGAATAAATAAATAAATATTTTAAAAAATACAGTACAGGCACATAAAAGCAGATTTGAATTGCTAGAAGGCAGAATTAGTGATTCTGAAGACAATATCTGAACTGGAAAAAACAGGAGAACAGAAAGAGAAGAGACTAGAAAAAATGGAACAGACTCGCAGGGACTTGAATGATATGAAATGCACAAACATTTGCATTATCAGGAGAAGTGAACAGAAAAAATAATGACCAAAAACTTCCCAACCCTTTTGAAGGACATAAATATCAAAATCCAAGAAGGGCAATGCAGTTTGATATTATGAATTCCAAAAATAGATATTGGATTAAGTTTGTGAACTGGTCTGTTCCTCTAGTCATATTAGTTTGGGTTGGATTCAGAGGTTTCAATTTTACTTGGTAAAATAATGATTAAGGCTTTAATTGGGCCATGTCAGTAGGACTCACAGAGAAAATGACATGACAGAGGAGAAAGTTAGAGTTTTGTTCCTGGAGCCTGGGAAGTAACCACACAGAGAGGCAGACATGTGAGGATAGAGGAAGGCTCCCTTAGACATGGCAGAAGCCCCGGGAAGAAAGACAAGTCATTTGCCTGACAGTTTAAAGCTGGCCTTATAGAGAGCAGAGCAGCTGAGACCAGAGAGAAACGAGCCCCAGGAAAGAGACAAGACTTATCCCAGTCTGCACCTGAGATTGGAAGAAGCTGGGGTCACAGAGCATTGGGAGGAAGAGGAAGACTGAACCCTCACAGACATCATCCACCATCTTGCATGAACACATGGCAACAGACTTTGGCAAGGGAAGTAACTTACACTTTATGGCTTTGTGACTGTAAGCTTCTACCCCAAATAAATACCCTTTATAAAATACAACCAATTTCTGGGTTTTTTTTTTTTTTTTGCATCAGCACCGCTTTGTAATACATCATCCCAAACAGAATAAATCCAAATAGACCTACCCCGAGACACTGTCTATTCAGAATGACAAATATTAGAGCTAAAGAGAGGATTCTGAAAGCAGCAAAAGAAAAGAAAAGCATCATATACAAGGGAAACTTGGTAAGATTAAGTGCCAACCTCTCATCAGAAAGCATGGAGGAGAGAAGAAAGTGGTGTGATGTATTTAAGGTACTGAAAGAGAAAAACTGCCAGCCAAGAATTCTGTATCTGGCAAAGCTGTCCTTCAAAAATGAGGGTGAGGGAAGTGGACTTGGCCCAGTGGATAGGACATCTGCCTACCACATGGAAGGCCTGCGGTTGAAACCCAGGGCCTCCTTGACCCGTGTGGAGCTGGCCCATGCACAGTGCTGATGCGCACAAAGAGTGCCATGCCACGCAGGGGTGCCCCCTGCATGGGGGAGCCCCACGTGCCAGGAGTGCACCCCATAAGGAGAGCCGCCCAGTGCAAAAGAAAGGGCAGCCTGCCCAAGAATGGTGCTGCACACATGGAGAGCTGACACAAGATGACGCAACAAAAGAAATACAGATTCCTGGTGCCGCTGATAAGGATAGAAGCAGTCACAGAAGAACACACAGCAAATGGACACAGAGAGCAGACAACTGGCAGGGGTGGGGGGAAGGAGAGAGTAAAAAAATAAATCTTAAAAAAAAAATTAGGGTGAATTCAAAGCCTTCACAGACAAACAAAAACTGATGGAACACGTTACCAAAAGACAAGATCTGCAAGAGATACTAAAGGGGGTGCTATAGCCTGATAGGAAAAAACAAGAGCAAGAGAATTGGAGAAGAGTTTAGAAATGAAGATTATTAGGAAGGGTAAACGAAAGGATAAGAAGACAGACAATAGAAGGATATGACAACAGAGAGCTAAAGGACAAAATGGATGAAGTAAATACGGCCTTTATGGTAAACACTGAGTGTTAACAGATTGAACTCCCCAATCAAAAGACATAGACTGATAGAATGGCTTTAAAAATATGATCCATATATATGTTGTCTACAGGAGACCCACCTCAGAAGTATACAACCAGGTTAAAAGTGAAAGTTTGGAAAAAGGTATACCATGCAAATAGTAACCAAAAAAGAGCTGGAGGAGACCAGATAAATGTAAAATAACAACATTATAGTATATGAACAATAATTACTCAGTGCAACAGGCAAATTTTTCCTGTGATCAGTATTCTGTAATTGCTTTTAATTGAGGAGGACTGGAGAAGAAATATATTTTTGGATTTGTCATTTTTCTTTAACCCTTTATTATTCATACTCTTTAATTAAAATAATCTATCTGCATCAGTTTTGAGTTAGCATGACTACTGTTGAACAAGATTTTGAGTTTTTCTGCCTCATAAAATTATAAGTTGGCAAATTGTTATCTGCTGTAATTCTTTCTAATAAGATGTGAAGAATTCCCAAATAGGAATATGATTATCTAGAAAGAATTATTTCCTAAATGGAAATCAAATAACTAAACCAATCATTTATTTTATTTGTAGGGATTATTATGTCCAGTAGCTAGAGCTATAATATAAAAATTAGAATTATGTTATAATTAATTTATATTATATTTGAATTATTATTTACATTTATATAGGTTTGTTGCTATCCTATCTATTTTTTATAATTGATTACATTAAATCTAACCTGGCCTTTCACTCTCTTTTAAAATTTGTAATTTCTATCTATTTTTCTGTTAATTTACAATTTTATAATAAATGACTTTTTAACAGCTTAAAAAAAAGCAGATTATACACTTTGAATAGATCAAATGATATGTGAATATATCTCAATGAAACGGATTAATTTTAAAAAGTAATTGGGAAGAGGATTTGGCCCAACAGATAGGGCGTCCACCTACCACATGGGAGGCCCAAGGTTCAAACCCAGGGCGTCCTGACCCATGTGATAAGCTGGCCCACAAGTAGTACCGATGTGTGTAAGGAGTGCCATGCCACGCAGGAGTGTCCCCCACATAGTGTAGCCCCATGCGCAAGGAGTGTGCCCCATAAGGAGAGCTGCCCAGTGCAAAAAAAGTGCAGCCTGCCCAGGAATGGCACCACATACTCTGAGAGCTGACACAGCAAGATGACGCAACAAAAAGAGATTCTGGGTGCTGCTGACAAGAATACAAGTGGATACAGAAGAACACACAGTGAATGGACACAAAGAGTAGACAAATAGGTGGGTTGGGGGGTGTGGGGAAGGGGAGAGAAATAAATAAAAAATAAATCTTTAAAAAAAAATAAGTAATTTGGGAAGCAGATGTGGCTCAACTGATAGAGTGTCTGTCTATCATATGGAGGGTCCAGGGTTTGATCCCAGGGCCTCCTGACCTGTATGGTGAGGTGGCCCACACACAGTGCTACTGCACACAAGGAGTGCCGTGCCACACAGGGGTGCCCCACAAGCAAGGAGTGTGCCTCACAAGGAGAGCCGCCCTGCGTGAAAAAAAGCACAGCCTGCCCAGGAGTGGCACCACATACACATATTGCTGATGCAGCAAGATAATGCAACAAAAAGAGACACAGTTTCCCAGTGCTTCCAGCTAATGCAAGCAGATGCAGAAGAACACACAGCGAATGGACACAGAGAGCAGACAATGGGGGAGAAGGAGAGAGAAATAAATACAATAAAATCTTTAAAAAAATAAAAAATAATTGTGCAACAATAGCCAGAAATAGCAACTATGTACAGCAGGGAAAACAGATATATTGAGAGGTAAGGAATTTTCTTGTCTGTCTGTTTTTTGTTTATTATTATGGAAATAATGAAAATTCTTTAATAATGATTTAAATGATGAACACACAACTGTAATTATACCAAATACCATTGATTATACACTTTGCATAAATTGCATGCTTTATCAATATGTATCAATAACATTGATTTGTTAAAAAAATATATATAGGGGATTCCCATATACACCACCCCTACCCCTCCTACACTTTTCCCCATTAACAACATTTTTCATTAGTGTGGTAAATTTGTTACACTTGATGAACAATATTGAAGTACTGCTACTAACCATGGTATATAGTTTACATTATGGTTTACACTTTTGCACTACACAATTTTAAAGGTTTTGACAAAATGTATAATGACCTGTATCTGTCATTGCAGTGTCATGTAGAACAAGTGCAATGTCCCAAAAATGCCCCATGTTATAATCTATTCTTCCCTCTCCCTCCTCTTAGAACCTCTGATGACCACTGCCTTTATATCAATGTTACAAGTTCTTCCATTACTAGAATAATAAGTCTACTTTAGTCCATAATTGCATCCCCCCTTTATGTTTGTTCATTCCTCAATCTTGAGGATTTTGGGATGGTGATGCCCATTCTGCTTCTGATTGAGAGGGGATGCATTGTGTTTTAATTTCATTTGCCTTATTGCTATTGCATTTATACTTATTGTACTTTAAATTTTTTTGGTGACATGTTTATTCAAATGTTTTGCCCATTTTTAAAAAGTAAGCTTTTTATTTGGAACAGTTTTAAATTTACAGAAAAATCACAAAGATAGTACAGAGATTTCCTATATTTCCTGCACCTGCTTCCTTTATTATTAACATTATACATTAGTGTGGTATATTTGTTACAGTTAATGAACCATTATGGATACATTATTATTAATGAAAGTCTATACTTTATTCAGATTTTCTTAGGTTTTCGCTAATGTCCTCTTTCTGTTCCAGAATCCCACCTAGGATACTACAATACATTTAGACATCATGTCTCCTTAGAGTCTGCTTGGTTGTGACTGTTTCTTAGACTTTCCTTGTTTTTGGTGACTTTGGCAGTTTTGAGGAACACTAGTCAGGTCTGATTTAGAATGCCCCACCATTGAGAGTTATCTGATGTTTTCCTCTGATTAGACTGGTATTAGGATTTTGGGGAGGAAGACCACAAGGGTAAAGTGATATTTTCATCATATCATGTCAAGTGTACATACTATCAGTATGACTTATCACAGTTGATGTTGACTTTGATGACCTAGCTGAGGTAGCATCTGTCAGGTTTCTTACATTCAACTTTTTTCTTCAAATAATATATTATTTCACTTTTACACATTTCCAAAACACTATTTCTAAAAAAATAATAGCTGATCTTAAGTACTCCCAACCTCATTATTTCCTTTCTAAAAGTGTCTTTCAATAGAAGTATAAGATAATACAGGGAAGCGGATGTGGCTCAACAGATACAGCATCCACCTACCATATAGGAGGTCCAAGGGTTCAATACCCAGGGCCTCCTGGCTCATGTGGTGAGCTGGCCCACCTGCAGTGCTGCTGCATGCAAGGAGTGCCAGCCCACGCAGGGATGCCCCCATGTAAGGGCACCACCATGCAAGAAGTGGCCCCTGTGCTAGGAAAGCAGCCCTGCATGAAACTGCAGCCCACCCAGGAGTGGTGCCACACACACAGAGAACTGACGCAACAAAAAGAGGCACAGATCCCCAGTGCCGCCTGATGAGAATACAAGCGGACACAGAAGAACACACAGTGAATGGATGCAGAAAACAGACAATGGGGGGAAGGGGAATAAACAAATAGATCTTTAAAAAAAAAAAAGATAATACAGCTGGGTTAACCTTTGGTGCCCTCCAACTTCCCTTCCTTTACCAAATAATTATGAACGCCAAATCTGTGCCAATCATTTTTGCTCTAACAGTGACACAACACAGTCTGCACCCTCAAAAAAGTCGTTGTCTTAGGAGTGGTCAGACAAGGAAAGAGATCATAACAATGATCTGTGAAACATGCTTTTAAGAGAGGAAAGCTCAACAGGCTGTAGAAGAATGCAATGTCTCATTTGTGTGTCAGGGAAGGGTTCCTGGAAGAAATTACTCCTAAGCAGAGACCTACATGAGAAGATATTAGCCAGATATAGCTGGAGAGAGGGTTAAGGAGTAGTCCAGGCATAGAAAGTGCCTTCTGCAAAAAAGCAGTAAGTGAGAGACCATTAGATATACGTATTTGATATTTAGGTAGTTTATGAGGATTAAAGCATGGAGCTCAAATCTTTATTAGCAGGAGTCCAGAACACAGCAGGGGAGTAAGATAATCAGATCTGCCTTTTGAGAAAATCTCTCTGGCTCTAATGTGAAGGACAGATGGGAGGGAGCTATCCCAGGTATATGGCAACCAGTAAGATGGTTCTGGCAGTTTTCCAGGTGAGAAATGATGGTGACTTAAAATAAGGTATTGGTAATGGAGATAGAAAGAATACAATGATCCTCCTTTTCTCCACCCTTGGGTTCTCCAAAGAATTAATTTTACTTTTCCCAGAGAGATTTATTCTCAGCACCAAAAGAATGGTGAAATTTCAGGCATCTTAAAAGATAATGGAGAAATATTTTGGAGCAGAGACATTCCCTGTATTCCTCAAATCATACCTAGTGTAATGGTTAAAAGCCCAGTCTGCTGTTAAGAGGTTGGAATCCTCACCCTGAGATTTACCACCCTCAATTTTGGGCACATTGCTTAATTTCTCTAAACCTCAGTTTCTTCATCAGTAAAATGAAGATATTAATTGTACCTAACATCTCTGACTATTATAATTCCACATGTGTAAATATTCACTTCACTTACTTGTTAAACTAGCTAAAAAGAATTTCAAAGTTGATTTGAGTTATCTTTTAAGTGGTGGTATTGGATTTATATTTAACCACCTACATGATCACATTTGGTCCCATTTGTGACAAATTTTAAGACAATTCTGGCTGTGAATTGTCTTAAAATTTAGAAGAGAGTGAAACTTAACTGTTGGTCCCAGGCTTAAATCCAACAGCACGTTTCTCCTATATAATTTGTTATTGTCCTTTGGGACCATGGAGAAGTAGCTTCGTAGAATTTAGGAATGAGGAAAAAAGATTTCCTTCTAAGAATAAACTGTAGGATCAGGGCAGAAAAATGTAGAATTACCTGAAAGAGACAGACTGATTCTCTAGAGGTTTGGAAAATATTTTAATGGACATTAAGAGTTGTTTTTATTTTTAAAATAGTATTCATTTATACTTCTGACAATGTAAAAGTCAATATCAAGATACTGATATCTTAGGCTAGCTAAAATATCAATAACTTCATTGGACATATGGTAATATATCTAAATAGATCATTCAAAAAGGCATTGATAAACCTTGACTTCCTAGATAAAGAGATAGAACAAAACTGGAAGTCCTATCAAAGATCAGAGCAGGGGAAAGGAAATCATAGCCATTAGGCTGTGTATTTCTGAGTTTGATGAAGATGGATGGTGGGTGACAGCTAATGGATTGCTGCAGACTTTGGTTCTTTTTTTTTTTTTAAGATTTATTTTCCCCCTTCCCCTCCTCCAACCTGCTGTTTTTTGCTGTCTGTGTTGTCTTCTCTTCTCATTTTCTCTCCTCTAAGATTCACCGGGATTTGATCCTGGAGACCTCTGATGGGAAAAGAGGTTCTCTGTCAGTTGTGCCAGCTCAGTTCCTGACTTTGGTTCTTTTTGTAAAATCATCTTAACTCGGACTGATGCTGTGGTAGATATTGCTTTAGTGCCTATTATGTCTTCTCTTCTTTTTCCTTGGGAATAAGACCATTTATTTTTTCATGGGACACAAAGCCATCTAGAATAAGGACTGTACTTCCCAACTTTCTTTGAAGCTAGGTGTGGCCATATGTGTAAGTTCTGATCTGTGATAGATAAGTGTAATTTACAAGAAATGCTCTTATAAGGAAAGACATGCTTTTCTTCTTCTTGCTGGTTAGAATAGTGTATGTGGTACTGGAGATTGAGTACTCTTGAACTATGAGGTTGAAACTAGGTGTTGAGGATGGCAGAGCAATAAGATAGAAGGAACCTGGGTACCTGGTAATGGTAGAGCTGCCATGCTAATCCTGGACTACTTAAACTGGACTTTATTTTTATGAGAGAGAAATACCTTGTTCAAGCAACCAATATTTCAGGATTTCTATCACTCACAGCTGATCCTAATCCTAAATAATACAGGTGCCTCTGGGTCTGTACTAATTTCATATTGCTGCTTTAACAAATTACCACAAACCTTGTTGCTTAAGATAGCACAAATTTATTCTCTTACAGTTCTAGAAGTCTGAAGTCCAAAATGAGTCTTAAGGAGCTAAAACAAGATGGCTGTAGAGCCACATTCAGGGGAAAATCTATTTCCTTGTATTTTCAGCTTCTAGAGGCCATCTGCAGTTCTTGGCTCATGGCCTCTTCCTTGCATCATTCCGACCTCTTGCTTCCTTTGTCATATCTCCAACTATGACATTTGATCTCTTGCCCCCTCTTATAAGTATATTTGTGATTACATTGGGACTATCTGGATTATCAAAAATAATCTTCATATACCAAGATCCTTAGATCCTTAATTTAATCACATCAGCAAAGTTCCATTTGCCATATGAAGTAACATATTCATAGGTTGTGGGTAGTACATGGACATCTTTGAAAGTCACTATTTTGTCTACCACAAGTTCCTAGTTCCATATATTTGATTATCTTTCTTTACTGTGATTCCAAGTAACATTCTGAGTATAATTGGAATTCCCCTGTATGCTGCCTATGGGGCATGAATGTACAAGTCATACAGACCTCGAGGTTTCTGTTCCCAAATCAGAGGTTTGGAAAATATTTTAGTGGATATAAAGAGTTGTTTTTATTTTTAAAATAGTATTCATTTATACATCTGATGATGTAAAAATAAATAAAACATGTTTTTATTTAAATAAAGCCTATGGTAAAATTGAAATCAGAGCATTTTCTTTTTAAATCAACTAATTCTAATGTAACGCTTTTTAGCTAAATGGTTATCAGCTGTCATATCAGAAGATAAAATAAGGAAATATCAATCAGCTATACAAAACTCTAAGATACTCTCAAAAACATTAAGGTAACTTAGAACTAGCAGGTTCTTTCCACCAAGTGCATCCCAGCACTTGGATAAACATTTGCCCAGGGTGTAACAATCTCTAAACTTTCTCTCCTACACAGTGAAATGAATACAATTTAATATTCAGTGTTACCAAAACCTTTCCTTACATAATTAGAAATTAAAGCATAAAATAGGAAAAACAAGCTGGATTTATTGACACAACTCTGCATCACCACTTCCTGGAAGGTGGGAGTACAGATTTATTCTTACTTCTCAGGCTCCAGATTCAAACATTTGTTCTCAGTCCTTGTCTTGGAATGCCCTTGTTGCTGACCTAGTAAACACTTTTTTACTCTCCAAGGTTGTTATTAAATAGGATCTTATTTTAGTTTCCTAGATGTTAAAATAAATACTGTATAACAGGTTGTCTAAACGATGGGGATTTATAGGCTCATGGGTTTGAGGGTAGGAGAAGTCCAAACTCAAAGTGTCAGCAAGGAAATGCTTTCTCCTTGATGAGTATGGCATTCTAGGATTGGCTGTCAGTGATCCTTGGTCCTTGACTTTTTCGTCACATGGCAGTACACATGGTGGTGCCTTTCTCTTCTGGGTCCTGTTGACTCCCAACTTCTGGATGTTCTCCATGGCTTCTCTATCTGATTTTTACTCTGTTTATAAAGGACTCCAGGAACCCAGATTAAAGCCCAATCTGATTCAGTTAGGCCACACCTTAGATGAAGTAACAATCTGAAGAGATCTAATTTTCAGTTGGTCCACAGCCCCCCAGAATGTAGACCAAGAGCAGAAACATGTAAACTACCACAAACCTTCTCTGTGAAGCCTGCCTTGACCAAAAGGGGAAACTGATCCTACTTATCATTTGGGCTACCACTGCACACTCTGCTTTTTGCAGATATGTCTTTGTCTTCCAGTACATGTGCCCTTCTTCAGGGCAGGGATTAAAAATTAAAGTTTGTCTAATTAACATAACATTTACTATGTGCTAGGCACTATTCCAAACAGTATAAAATATTCAGTCATTTAATCTTCATGGAATCTCATTTGATATGTTATTACTTCCATTTTATAGATGCAGAAACTGAAGTACAGAATGTTAAGTAACTTTGCTTTATTCATCTCAGTTTTACTAGCACCTAAAACTGATATTTAGCATACAGTAGGCAAACATTCATTCATTCCATAAATATTTACTGAATGCTTCATATATTTCAGCTACTCTTCTAGGTGCTAGGAATATGGTGACAAATAAAACCAACTAAAACCCCTGTCCTTGTGAAACTCACATTGTTTGGCAAGTATAGGCTAAAAAATATATAAGTAATATAAACATGTATTCTTATAGATGGTAAAAAAAAAACTACAGAAAAAAATAAAGCTGGGAAGGGGTAAGGTGTGTTGGGGAGTTGCAATTTTTGATAGGTAAGTAGAGAAGAGCTCACTGGGAAGGTGATATTTTGAGTGAAGGAGGCAAGGAAGTGAGGCACTTCTGTGGGAAAAGCATCCCAGGAACAGCCAGTGGAAAGATCCTGAGGTGCCTGGAACATTCAAGGAATAGCTAGAGTGGGGAGAGTGCTGTTAGAACAGAGCAGACAAAGGGGAAAGAAGTAGGAGATGAGATTAGGTGAGGGAATAGGCAGTTGGCAGCATATAAGGCTTTATAGGAATTTCAGGACTTGAACTTTTACTAAAAATATCATTGGAGAGTTTTGAGCAGAGGAGTGACCTACTCTGATGTGTATTTTATCAGCATTACTCTAGGTGTTGTTTTGAGACTAGAGTGAACAGAGTCAAAGGTGGAAGCTGGGAGAGGAGGTTTCTGCAATAATTTAAGGAAGAGACAGCAGTGATGTGGACCAATGTGGTCGTAGTAGAAGTAGTCCTATTCTAGATATATGTTGAAGGTTAAGCTGACAAATTTGCTGATAGATCAGATATGGTGTGTGAGAGAAGAGAGGAGTTGAGGATGGTATCAAAGTTTTGCTCTGATCAACTGGGGAAGACCAGAAGAGGAAGAGGGTTTGGCAGAAGGACAGTGGGGAGAGATCAGGAGTTCTGTTTTGAACTTGTTAATTTGAGATGTCTATTAGTCACCCCAGTGGAGATATTAAGGAGACATCAAGATATTTGAATCTGGAGTTCAGGAGAAAAATGCAGGCTAGAGATATTAATTTGGGCATAGTTAGAATATACTTGATGGTGTTTAAAGACATGATAGTGGTTACAAAAAATAAAAAAACAAAAACATGATACTGCTTAGATCACCAAATAAGTGAGAGAAGATACCAAAGAAAGGTCCAAGAACTGACTCTTGTTATACTGCAAATTTAGAGGTCAGGGAGATAAAGAGGATCCAGTAAAAAAGTCAAAGAAGGAGCAGCTAGATAAGTAGGAAGACTGGATAAGTATGCTTCTAAAAACCAAATGATAAATGGCTCTAGGAGGAGAGAGTGATTATATTCTGCTAATTGATCAGGTAAGGTAAAGATTGGATGTATAATATGGAAATCTGGGTGACCTTGATAAGAATGATTTCATTGTAGTGAATTGGATGAATGCATGACTAGATTGGATTCAACAAGAATAAGAGAGATAATGGAGATGGTTAAGTTAGATAACCCCTTGGAATAGTTTTGCTGTAACAGGAAATGGGGGGAAATGAGGTAGTAGCTGAAGGAGGAAATGGGTTCAATAGTTGGTTTTTCAAAGATGGGGGAAATAATGTTTACATGTTGTTGGAAGAAATCCAGTAAAGAGTAAGGAAAAATTGACATAGCAGATTGAGAAGGGAATTGCTGGAGTGATGTCCTTGTGTAGATGAGAATAGGTGGGTGGTGTCTAGTCCACAAGTAGAGCAGTGGCCTTTTCTGAGGGCACAGAGTATTCAACCATAGTCATAAGGAAAGAAGCCCAGGATTTGGGCAATGATGCAAATGGTGGTATTTATGGGAGTACTTTTCTAATTCATTCTATTTTCTCATTGGATTAAGAAAGGCCCTCAGAAGAGAAAGAGGAGGGCAGTGAACAGGGTTTTGAGGTTTGAGGAGGGGGAGAACATATGAGTAGTCATCTAGGAGAATTGGAGGAAAAAAAAATGGACAAGAGAATTATAGTATGATTGTCAGGAGCATTAAGGATTCACTTAAGGTTTAGGGTCATAAATTTAACATAGGATCTCATAGTGTGGTTTGGTTCTTCAGTCAGATTTAGATGCATAGATGTAAGCATGGACTAGGTAGAAAGTTGCCTTTAACACGGGTTGTTGTTTAATCAACAGAATATCTCAGAGTGACATTGGGGGCAAGGGGGATAAGAGTACATGCTAAGTGATGTAAGTTCATTTAAACTGGGTAAAGAATTGAACAAACACATACATGAATGATTGAATGGTTTCTCCCTTTGGGATGCATTTTGTCTTTCCTCTTCATTAATTCAAATCCACTTTATTTATTTATTTTTTTTAAAGATTTATTTTTATTTATTTCTCTCCCCTTCCTTCCCCTCCCCCCCAGTTGTCTGTTCACTGTGTCCATTTCCTGTGTGTTCTTCTTTGTCTGCTTCTATTGTTGTCAGCGGCACAGGAATATGTGTCTTTTTGTTGCATCATCTTGTGTCAGCTCTCCATGTGTGCAGTGCCATTCCTGGGCAGGCTGTACTTTCTTTCACGCTGGGCAGCTCTCCTTATGGGGCGCACTCCTTGCACGTGGGTCTTCCCTATGCAGGGAACAACCCTGCGTGGCACGGCTCTCCTCACACGCATCAACACTGTACCTGGGCCAGCTCCACATGGGTCAAGGAGGCCCGGGGTTTGAACTGCAGACCTTCCATGTGGTAGATGGACACCCTATCCACTGGGCCAAGTCTGCTTCCCCACTTTATTCTTTTTTTTTTTTTTCAAGATTTATTTATTTATTTTTAATTCCCCCTCCTCCCCCAGTTGTCTGTTCTCTGTGTCTATTTGCTGCGTCTTGTTTCTTTGTCCGCTTCTGTTGTCGCCAGCGGCACGATTGTTGTCAGCGGCACGAGAAGTGTGGGCGGTGCCATTCCTGGGCAGGCTGCACTCTCCTTTGCGCTGGGCGGCTCTCCTTATGGGCACACTCCCTGCGCGTGGGGCTCCCCTATGCGGGGAACACCCCTGCGTGGCACGGCACTCCTTGCGCGCATCAGCACTGTGCATGGGCCAGCTCCACACGGGTCAAGGAGGCCTGGGGTTTGAACCACGGACCTCCCATGTGGCAGACGGACGCCCTAACTACTGGGCCAAGTCCGTTTCCCCCCACTTAATTCTTAATAGCCCACATAGGAACTGCAGTACCCAAAGAACGTGCTTGGTGTTAAGCTAGTAAGTGTGGTTTTTGGACGAGAATAATTTAAGAGGGGCAAATGTTATATCATAGATCTGGGTGTGGAGAGATTTTGCTGCTTAAGTTTTCCTTAAATTGTTTAGAGTTCTCATTTCATTCAAATATTATCTTATTTTGGCAGCAATACACCAAACGCTGTTAAATGCTGGAGGGTGACTCAGAACTTTTCACAAACATACAACTTTCTCTCTCTCTCTCTTTCTCTCTCTTCTTTGCTAAAACTCTATTAGTGTCTGGTAAATGATATCTGGATTGATGCTAATTAAAAGTGTTGTTCAAAGGGCATGATGGTGAGGAGATTCATTATCTTTGGGTCCCTATTTAACTTCAATTTTGTGTCCAATAGGCAGAAAGAAAGGCAAATATTAGTACTGTTCCTTGGCCAGGGAAAACAATGTTTACAATGCAGAGTCTCCTTTAACTAACCAGCCGTTCTTAGGAACCTTCTTACATCAGCACACCTATCATTTTTGTCTCCTAAAATGTAAAATGTAGCACAAAATAAATGCTTTCTACCTCACTCTATAACCATCAGTCCATATGTAGCATGGCCATGCCCTGACCAAAACCTCGTTACTATACATGGTCAGAGACCTTGGTGAATATGGGGTGTGTATGTACTATTTTAAAACCAGTGCCCTAAAAATAGTGTGTACAAATAGAAAATGTATGATTGCTAAGTTCAGGCTTGCCAACCCCTAGAACTCTTAGCCTGGGGGATAACAAGTATATCTGGTTTTGTTACCTGGAAATCCTACCAAGGATAAGGATGGGAAATGAACCCTATATTCAGGCAATCTTATTCAGACCTGTTGCTCAACAGGGGCAGTACCACCATTTAGGATGTATTTTAGGAATTGTGAGTACAGTTTTGCTTACCACAATTACTGAGGACATGCTACTGGCCTTTAGTAGAATGGGGGCCAGGATTGACAGATGTGTTGACGAGTTCCTTAGAACATAAAAATTGTCCTGCCCAATGTTCAGATGCCCTGCAGAGCATCAATGTGGGTGAAAAACCTATTTATAATTACTTGATCATAGACTCTTACTGTGTTACCAAGTATACACAGGATATGTTTTTAGTTTGAACATATGCTGGATTTCCAGGAATGCCTCTATGATCAATTGAGGGAAGATTGTACATTGTTGGAAATTTTTTTTTTTACTTAAAAAAAAAATTTTCCCCTCCTCCTCCCCCTCCCCTGCCCTGCTGTTTTTGCTGTCTGTGTCCATTTGCTGCGTGATCCTCCATATCTTTTACTCTATTTGTCTTCTCTTCTTGTCTTTTTCCTCTAGGATTCACTGGGATTCAATCCTAGGGACCTCTGATGCAGAGAAAGGTTTCCTGTCAATTGTACCACCTCAGTTCCTGGTGCCTCACCTTGACTCTCCTCTTCATCCCTCTTTTGTTGCATCATCATCTTGTTGTGTGACTCATTTGTGTGGGCACTGGCTCACTGCACAGGCACTCGGCTCGCCATATGGGCACTGGCTCACCACGTGGGCACTAACATAGGCACTTGGTTCACCACATGGGCACTGGCTCACAATGCAGGTACTCGTGGGCACTCGGCTTGCCATGTAGGTACTTGGCTTGCCATGTGGGCACTCACATGGGCACTCAATACGTAGGTACTTAGCTTGCCATGTGGGCACTGGCTTGCCACAGGGGCATGCTTTTTCTTCTTCTTTTTCACCAGGAGACCCCAAGGGTTTGCACCTGGTTCCTCCCGTATGGCAAGTGGAGGCCTTATCACTTGAGCCACATCCACTTCCTGGGAATTTTTTAAATGTAATTTTTCATTAGAGAAGTTGTAGGTTTACAGAAAAATCATGTAGAAAATACAGTTTCCGGGCAGCGGACTTGGCCCAGTGGTTAGGGCATCCATCTACCACATGGGAGGTCTGCAGTTCAAACCCCGGGCCTCCTTGACCTGTGTGGAGCCAGTCCATGTGCAGTGCTGATGCCCGCAAGGAGTGCCATGCCACACATGGGTGACCCTGTGTAGGGGAGCCCCACATGCAAGGAGTGCACCCAGTAAGGAGAGTCGCCCAGTGAGAAAGAAAGTGTAGCCTGCCCAGGAATGGCGCCACACACACGGAGAGCTGACACAACAAGATGACGCAACAAAAAGAAACACAGATTCCCATGCCGCTGACAACAGAAGCAGACAAAGAATAGACAACTGGGGTAGGGGGTGGGGAGAGAAATAAATAAAAAAATAAATCTTTAAAAAAAAAAAGAAAATACAGTTTCCATATAGCCCACCCACACACACACACACACACTTTTTTCCTACTATTAACACCTTGCATTCGTGTGGTAACTTTGTTACAACTGATTAATGAATATTATTATAATTCTAGTATTCATTATATTCCATAGTTTTCATTAGGGTCCATTTTTTCTGCCATAAAGTCCTTTGGTTTTTCTAAAAACTTTTGTCACCTATATACAATCTAAAATTTTGCATGTTATCCACTTTCAAGTATATTAATATCATTCATTGGCATTAATTATATTCACAGTGTTGTGCTGCTGTTCTAATTTGCCAAAAGGCTGCCGATGCAGATACCAGAAATCTGTTGACTTTTATAAAGGGTATTTATTTGAGGTAAAAACTTAACAGTTCTCAGCGTGTGAAAAGTCCCAACTCAAGGCACCAGAAGAGGTGCTTTCTCACCAAAGTAGGCTGCCACATGTTTAAGCAAGACGGCGGCCAATCTCTGGCTGATCTCTGCCTTCCCCTCTGGGTATCCTCTCTCAGGCTCAGCTGCTCTGCTTTGTTACTGATTTCAGTGGCAAGCTGACATAAAGCTTGTCTCCTTTCTGGCCTTCTATGTCAGTCTCGGCCGTTCCACTTTCTTCCCAATTTTAGCTGCAAGATATCAAGCAAACGGCTCATCTCTCCCAGGGTCCTCAGCAGTCTGAGCCTCATCACATGGCAGGATCAAAAGTGACAGAGAAAAAAAAAAGTGTCAGCGCTTTCTCTTCCTGTGTCTGAGTGAGTGTCCATTTATAACAGACCCAATGTAACACAGAAGGTCGAGCCCGGGAAGGTTGACGAAATTCTTTGGTATTCCAGAGAAACCCACACAGGAGACCAGTGGCTATTATGCATTTACTACGTACAAAAATAACCAAGTGGCAGCAGGCTGGGAGAAGCTCCGCCCACATACAGGACCCGGTGACAGCTAACCTGGAGGTGCTGTGCCATGCTCAGTGCTGTCTAATAGACACAGTTGGCTTTTATAAGAGTACAAAGCAGTGGGACACAATTACCAGACTTCCCGATTATTATCCTAGGTGTTTCTTTGATGCTTACATCTAACTCCCTGTTTATGAGAGACAGGTGGTTGGTTAGACCAACCCATCCTCTTTTCAGGGCCTTGAGTTCACAGAATGGGCATTTTGCCTTCATTTACCCTACACCCAGGGAGGGGGCAGGGACTCAACCTGAGTCCTCCCTCGCTAATGTAATACAATTAAAAGCCCTACAGCAATCTTAATAGGTAATCTAATCAAAGTCCCTTCAGCTGACTTTAATGCAAAGGGTATCACACCCAGAGGAACAGATTACTTTACAAACATAATCTTTCTCTTTTTGGGATTCATAAAATAATATCAATCTGCCATAGCTACCATCACCACCATCCATTACCAAAACTTTTCCATCACCCCAAAAAGTAATTATTTCCTAAGTAAGCATTAACTTCCCATAACCTACCCCTACTCTAGTCCCTGGTAACCTGTACTCTAGTTTCTGACTCTGTGAATTGTATTACTCCAATTATTTCAGATCAGTGCGATCATACAACATTTGTCTATATCTATTTGGCTTATTTCACTCAAAATGATGTCTTCAGGGTTTATCCATGTTGTCTCATGTATCAGAATTCATTCCTTTTTATGGCTCAATAATATTCCATTGTATGTATATACCACATTTTGTTTATCCATTCATCTTTTGATAGACACTTGAATTTCTTCCATCTTTTGGCAATTGTGAATAACACAGCTATGAACATTGATATGCAAATATCTGTTCAAGTCCTTGCTTTTGGTCCTCCTGGGTATATATCCAGAAGTACAATTTCCAGGTTGTGTGGGTGGCGCCATTCCTGGGCAGGCTGCACTTTCTTTCACGCTGGGCGGCTCTCCTTACGGGGCGCACTCCTTGCGCGCAGGCCTCCCCTACGTGGGGACCCCTGTGTGGCAGGGCACTCCTTGTGCGCGTCAGCACTGCGCATGGGCCAGCTCCACACGGGTCAAGGAGGCCCGGGGTTTGAACCGCGGACCTCCCATGTGGTAGACGGACGCCCTAACCACTGGGCCAAGTCCGTTTCCCTAAGATATTTTCATGTGCTTATTGGTCCATTTCCATATCTTCTTTGGAGAAATGTCTATTCAAGTCTTTTGCCCATTTTTAAATTGGGTTGTCTTTTTGTTGCTGAGTTGTAGGACTTCTTCATATTTTCTGGTTATTAAACTCTTATTGGATATGTGGTTCCCAAATATTTTCTCCTATTAGGTAATCGTCTTTTTATTTTCATGATGAAATTCTTAGATGCACAAAAGTTTTTAAAATTTTGCTGCAGTCTCATTTTTCTTATTTTTAATTTGGTTGGTCATGCTTTTGGAGTAAGTCTCTAACACAAGGTCCTGAAGATGCTTCCCTATGTTTTCTTCTAGGAGTATTATAGCTTTGGTTCTTATACTTATGTCTCTTACTATTTTTAAAGCTGTGTTTTCTTGATTAGTACTTGCGTGGTTACTGCAATCCTTTAACTTTTTTCTGGAGTTTTGAGGAAGACAGCTCTGCCAGTTTTTGTTAGTTGTTCATAGATTCTATGGGGGAATAGCATCCTGGAGCATCTTACAGCACCATCTTGGTTGACTGGAATTCATGTTGTTGGAAATTTTTCCAAGAGAAAAATCATATTACCAATGGCAAGACCACTTGTGGTATTTGAGAACATATGTTTACTGGTCTGAATTTGTAACTGTCACATTCATGATAATTCTATCTATATATTAATTGGTACTTTCAATCTCTTTTTGGACAATGCAAGGACATCAGAATTCATTACCTCTATTTATTTTCCTCCCACTCTATATGCCATTATTGGCCTGTATTTTAAGTCAGATATATTTTAAATCCACAAGACACTGTTATTATTACTATAATTATTATTAATTTATATAGTCAATATTTATTTAGGTTTACTACAGTATTTTCTCTTTTCATTGCTTTCCATCCATCTAGGATCTACGATCATTTTCCTTTGTCTGAAGACAATCCCTTAGTATTTACTTTAGCATATTTTGGTTCTGGATTTCCAGACCCTGCCTGTTCTTATTCTTCATTGTCGTCTCCTTCATGTTCCCTTGCCCTTAATTCTTTTTCTTCTTCAGATTCTTTCTTAATGTCTCAATCAAAATTTTCAATCTTACCTTTTATCTCCTTGAACATAGTATTGTTATTTTAAAGTTGTGTCATAACTTTTTCTACTGTCCATTGTTCATTACTGTTGTTCATATTATCTTGTCTCCTTATATATATGGTTCTTTTTTATTGTGTGATGGGCAATTGTTTTCTAAAATTTTAGAAATAATCTGAGGTGTAGATTATTAATTTTTTCTGGAAAATATTTACATTTGTTTTTGTTAGGCATCTGAGGAAACTAGCACTCCAGGATCACCTTAATTCATTGTGGGGGATTTTAAAAGATTGGAGGATTGAGTTCTGGTTTACCCTGATTCCAAGCACATAGCTCTTTAGGGTCCTAATCCAAAGTAAAGGGGAATCACTAGGTCTCTCCCTCCTTAGTAGGACCTTGACAACAATATCTGTTGTCGTAGCCTTGTAAGGCTATCAAAAGTGTTGCTCAGTTAATTCAATAAATATTTATTTAAGGGAGCATGGGATTTCTGACATATAATTTCCATAGGTCGAAAAGTGTTACTTTAGCTCCTTTTTAAAAAGAAAGCAAATTAGAACTTCTCTGTATTTCAAGTGAATCATTTAATGTGACTGAGGCTGTTTGATGTTATTGTAAGTAACAATAGAAAATGGGAAGGTATAAACATTTTCCCTTCTACCAAAAAGGGTTTGGTGCTAAGATAAACTAGCCAGTCTGATGTACCACACTAATGAAAGAGTTGTTGATGTGGGAGGAATGGGAAGTGTGGGGAGTGGGGTATATGGGGACCTCTTATATTTTTTAATGTAATATTTTGTGTGAACTATGTATCTTTAAAATTTTTTTTCATTAAAAAAAAACAGTAGCTGATGAAAAAACAGCTGATGAATCTAGAAGAAAAAAAAAGATATCTGAGGACTTATTCCCCTAAGGGCAGCAAAATGCTGAAGAAAATAACTGACTCAAAATATATATTGAAAAAAAAGATAAAAAGGAAAAAATGCAAAAAAAAATTTTATATTGAGGGAGCAGATATAGCTCATTAGTTGAGCACCTGCCTCCCATGTACAAGGTCCTGGATTCGATCCCCAGTACCACCATTAAAAAAGAGAGTGAGCAAGAGAAAGAGAGATATCAAGAAAGGAGTAAGGGGCGGCGGACTTGGCCCAGTGGTTAGGACATCCGTCTACCACATGGGAGGTCCACAGTTCAAACCCCAGGCCTCCTTGACCGATGTGGAGCTGGCCCATGCGCAATGCTGATGCGTGCAAGGAGTGCCATGCCATGCAGGGGTGTCCCCCGCATAGGGAAGCCCCATGCACAAGGAGTGCACCCCCATAACGATAGCCGCCCAGCACAAAAGAAAGTACAGCCTGCCCAGGAATGGTGCCGCCTACATGGAGAGCTGACACAGCAAGATGACGCAAGAATAAGAAACACAGATTCCTGTGCTGCTGACAACAAAAGTGGACAAAGAAGAAGATGCAGCAAATAGACACAGAGAACAGACAACCGGGGTGGGGGGAAGGGGAGAAAAATAAATAAATAAATAAATCTTTAAAAAAAAGAAGAAATAAGTCATAACTTGGAAAAAAATTCAAGAATAGAAGACATTAAGTGTAGCTAGATGCTAGGTTAATAATTCTGAAGTTTCCCTGGAGTTATGATGGCACTCTGAGGTAAATGAGGAGCAATAAGCAAGCCTCTTGGAGCAAAGTGGTTTAAAATGATAGATTCTTTGGTGCACCAACTGTATTTTCAAGTATAATCCTGGTATTTGTACCAAGCAATACAGAAGAAAAAACATCAAGGAAAAAGTATCAAGTACATAGGACAGAAAATGATTTGGTGGTCCTAGAATTCCCAATCTGAGTATTTTTCATCAGGAAAAGCATTCTGGCTCAGTCCAAGGTAACACTGGAAGTACTGCAATTGATGACTTGTTGTAAGCACGAGGCAACTGTGAAAGTATTGAATCCTGGTTTTGCTCTTCATCTGTTTGAAGAATATGTGGGACAATAAAACTGCTTGCTGATGACCTTTTCTCAGAGTCGTGTTGCAGAGCTGTACTAAGCTAAAGAGTGTAAACTATAGTGTAAACTGTAATCCATATGGTACAGCAGTGCTCCAAAATGTATTCACCAAATGTAATGAATGGGCCACAATGATGAAAGAGGTTGTCGATGTGGGAGGAGTGGGGGTGGGGGGTGGGAAGTGGGGTATGTGGGAACCTCTTATATTTTTTAATGTAACATTTTTTAAATTTATGTATTTTTTTTTAAAAAAAGACGATTTATTAAAAAAATAAATAAAACTTAAAAAAAAAAGAAAAGGCAGAAGAGAACGTTTTTGAGAATGGCAACTGCAATCTGTCACTATTTGCTGTGCATGTTCCACTGGACAGAAGTACACTTTCTCCAATCCCAGAGTCTACACCTGAATCTGGAATTTTTCATTCCGGATTTTGGCTGAGGAAAAATACTCATAATCAGTGGGCTATAATGAGGACCTTTCCTTAACAGCATCTGAGTCCTGAAAAGGTGCTTGCCCACTGGCTAATTCATAGGCTTAACCCCAACACTGTAAATATCTGACTTCACATTATATCCATATAAATCCTATCTCAGTAGTTCTGGATTCAGCCACGACTTATGTCGAACTGTGGGAAATCATTCACAGCCCTGTGGGAAATCATTCACAGCCCTGTGCCTCTGTCTGTGCTTAACCAAACTATGCAGATGGGACAGCCCAAAGAGTGTCCCTAATCTATGACCAGAAATGAGGCCATGGCTGGTTTCAGCCATTTTGGTGCACATAGTCCAACCTTCTCAATGTTCCAAAAAAGAATGTTATTAAAATTTCATGCATTCCTTCAGGAAAGTAAATCCTCAAGAGTTGACATGCTGAACCGTAGGCCGTAAATGGAGAAATAACCCAAAGCCAATTGCCAACAGTGAAAACTGTCCAATAAGTTGTAATATTGGAAATAAAAAATAAAATAATAATAAATTGTAATATTGGGATGCCAGAAAAAAAAGGGATAGAATTGAAGCAGACTAATAAGATAGGGAATTAATAGACGGATCTGGAACCTGGCAAGAGAGTCCACATGGATGTTGGTAACCCCCAAGATGGCTGCTGGAGGACCCCCACCTCTGGAATTCTGCTATCCAGAACAAAGGTTTCTTCCTGGGAACAAGGAAAAGTCCCAGATGTTCTCTAGACACTTTGTCGTTGGGTCTTCACTAAGGAATTGATGGGTGGGGTAATCAATCAAAACAGCAAACTGCTGAAACCCCTCCCCTACCATTAGCAAAGGGGTGGAATAATTAGCAATTTAAAAGCAAGCTGTGAGGTTTGCGTGCACTCTTTTTCGCCCTGCTCTGCTCTCCTGCCACTGAACCTGTTCCCTGCCCTCTTTGCACTGCTTTCACCATTTTTCCTCTGCCATGTGGCCATGCAAGCAACCCTGGGAATTTTTTATCTATAATGGGGAATTGTAGCTTGTAAATCAGCCCTCTTCATCCCTTTCCATCCACTTCCTCACTACTTGGGACCCCTGCTCTGTTATTTTCTTCCATTTCTCTTCCCTTCCTACCTGAATAAAATACTGGCCTAACTCACCTGGTGTGCTTTTGAAATTCATTTCTGCAGCATAGCCAAACACCTAGATGGAATCCAGTAAGAGAATCACTGCTTTCTGTAAGACCCATGCATTCCTGAGTGCAATTTTCCAGATTTGTAATTTTTACAGTCACCAGTATTCCTGTAGGAGTATGCTGTCCAAGGTGGACAGAGTCAAATTGTGAAATCCTCTTCCTGTTTCCACTTGGAGTTCATAGTGTGATATGTTGGTGTAGCCTATCCCATCACTGGCTCTAGTAGAAGGAGGAGGAAACCAGGAAAGTGTTGGCTCACCAACCAAGTATGATGGAGACTGGTGTCAGACTGCTTTTCAGGTCTGAGTGATTCAGCTTGTGTTTGTGAAGAGCAGAAATAATCCAAAGAGGCATTGAAATGCTTTAGTACACAGAGAGTGACAAAAACCCACCTATTCCAGGGTAGAAAATGTTTGTTTTATCTTCAAGATGTAGAAATAGCCCTGGCAGACCACCGCCAGTGACTCTTCTCAGGTGGTCAGCCTGTGGAGGGGTGAGGCAAGAGTGCTAGGCCCACCCTTACCCCTTCATGTTTCTACTGAAGACATGCCCAAGTAAATACTGAAATGTTATTTCATATATAAGTTTCATTTCAGGGCAGGAAGGGGGGATGTTTTATTATAAAAAGTAAATAATGTGTCTGATAAGATTTGGAACTACAGTTTTAGGTATTTACTTGTGCTTTACCCTTTCCATGGCATATTTACAGGTTATTTATAATCTCATCCAACCTTTTCTATGAGAGATAGGGAGATATTGATCTCGAGTCCAAATTTATATCCTAAAGTGTAAGTAGTCTCAGATAGAGGATAGCTGTGGATTCTCCCTTCCTTACTCCATAGTAGAAGGGAACTAAAGATAGGCGCAGTCAAAATTTCTTGTGGAAAAGGGAACCATAGTAAAAAATTGTAGGAGGATGGGAAATGGGAAGGTCAGGTGGTAAGGGGAGGAAGGTAAAGGAGAGCCTGGAGCTAGCAAAGTAATTTGCGATGAATCAAATTAGGTGGAAAACCCCACCAAGGGCAAAGATGGCGCCTTTTCTCTTTTGTAGATCTCCACCTCCACAGGTATACACACACAACCCATTTCTGTCCCTAGAAATGTAAACTGCTTGTCACAATTATTCTATACACACTGCAAACAGACTCCTTTTGTTTTCAGGATATGTGTTGGACAGTAAAAGTTTACACTAAAACATGCCTTCCCCCAACCTCCAGACATTCCACATGAATGAAGGTGCCAAGTGAAAGATTTGGAAAGATCTCCAAAAGAAGATCCAGAGAGGCAAAGTGTTTATTAATCAGGACCCTACAATTATGAGGATATAAGAGGTCTTTTCCCATCATTAGGGTGAAGCAGCTGCAAATAATCACAGCAGGGAGAGTAGTGCATTCCTCTATGATGTTATATACTTAAAACTGTAGTAGAAAACTACAGTTGGTTGTTTTGGATTTTTCATTTGTTTGTTTTTAAAGAGGGAAATAGACTAAGTAAAAGGGAGGTCTTAGGAACCAATTGGAGGTGTCTTACAGTGGAGTTGTGGCTTGGACAAATGTTTGCTGAATTAGGTTGTAGAGTGAGGAAGGACACAATGGAGGGAATTGATATGGTTAAGAGCAGGACCAGCTTCATGGGTGAACAACCTGTGTGGTCCCACAGAGCCCTGTACTTAGAAGGGCCCCATGCTTGGTAAACTGCTCTACTGTCACCACCTTGAAGTTATTAATAAAGGAATCCCCCATTTACATTTTGCACTGCGTCCCTCAAATTATGTAGGTGACCCCAGTTAAGAGAGTAGAATTCTTAATCTGAGAGACCTGGGTTCGAATCCAAGTCCTACCATTTGCTAGCTGTATGATCTTGGTCAACTTATTTAACCTCTCTTCATCTATTTAATAGGAACCATTATAATACTTGTCTCGTAGGACTGTTGTGAAGACTAAAAGAAATAATATAACAAGTGTTCCCATTCAGTAGATAGTCTTAGTATTACTATCAGTGACAAAGATCTAGATGACACAGTTGTACATTGCAAAGGTATCAAACAGTGTTGGAGTAGAACTGTTTTCTAAATTCATTTTTGCTAACACATTTCTGTTCTGGATGTGTATGTTGACGTCACCATCCTTGCGGCAAGATGGGCCAAGATAATTCTCCTAATTGTAGGCTTCACTGACACATTTTGTGCCAGAACCAAAGGAAAGCAGGTGTTATTTCAAACCTGTGAATCATCACTGCACACTCATGCACAACATATTTCTTATAGATTTAAAAGAGTTGAACTCTAACCAGGATAATGGAGACATTATTTTAGAATGTAGAAATATGCCCATATAAAGGCAACTTGCTATTGAAAATGCTTACTTCAGCTGCGTGGGCCTGTGGAATCGTTTTATTTGCCATACAGTTATTGAAATGCAATATTCCCAACCAAAGAAGGTGCAATTCAGAAATATCACCAGACCCATTCAGCTGGAACTACATGCTAATTATCACCTTGCCATAAATAAATTGACTGTATTGTATTAGAATATGGTTTGGGCTAAATTAAGAAAGAAATGTAGAGGTAAGCCCAAGTGGAAGCATTTTCTCCCATTTTGACTGAATACTTCCTATTCATTTCTTGCTTATTACTATAATTAAAAGTAGGATTTGGCAGCACTTGCCCTTTTAAAACTATTTTTGAATTTAAGAACAGGTTTTTAAAACATGAAATGGATTTTTAAAAGATTCTTTAATACATTAAACATGTCACAACCATTCTACTTAGTGGAAAGACATCAGTTACCACTCTGTGATAAGGAGCTCTCCCACAAAGAATTGAGTCACAGTTCTAGAAGAAAACTCTTCAGTTGCTAGAGATACAAAATTTGTCCCTGTCATCTGTGTGGAAAGAAGTTGACTTCTTTCCCTTAACCAATGCTGGTTCTATAATTGCACATAAAGATAAAGTTTTCAGAGTCTCTAAACATTTTGACCTCAGGCCTCACTTGATCACTTAGGTCATTAGAGATAATCTGATCAATGAGATGTGATCAATTTAGGGTTGACTCTCTCTAGGTTTGTTCCTTGCTTTTTTTTTTTAAGAGAACTGCCAAGGAAGATGGGGCTGTTACCAAATCTTTGTGAATCTTATTTTGGACACTGAAAAAGGAAATGATAGATTCACCTCTGATATTCCCAGGGAATACATCTGTGGGGTTTATGAGAGAGAACCCCATACCATACAAGGATGAGTACAGTCCAGGGCCCAGCAAGAAGCAAGAGGTGGGCCAAGAACATTTTCTGAGAATCTGTCATGTGTCCGTCTCTGTTCTATGATTGGTTAGAAAGAAGGATTTGACTAGTGCCATCCCTTGTCCTTTGTAATCATCCAACAAACTATAAGATTATAAGATTATCTTGCCTTCTCAGACATCTCCCTCTGTCATCTGTTTCTTATTCTTCCCTGTAGTTTTAACCTTTCTCATTCTATTGGTTTCCTATCCACATGTAGGCATGCTGAAGCAACTCCCATTTTTACAAAACAAACCAAAACAAAAAACATGCAAAACCTTTAAAACCCTCCCATGCTAGTCCCATCTTCCTTTTTTGTTTGCTTATCCTTCCTCCCTCATTCCCTCCCTCCCTTGCTTACATTTTTTAAAAAGAGATATGGGGGGGGGGGGGGGGAGGAGGCGGGGGCGGGGCGGATGAACCCAGGACCTCATACATGGGAAGCAGGCACTCAACCACTGAGCTACATCTGCTCCCCTTGCTTGTTCTTCTTAATGTAGTTTTTTTCCCTTTCTTTCAAAGCTATACAAGCCACACATGGACATGGTTTAGTGTCAAATCATTTTCTAAGGCCTTTAACAAAAAAACAATACTCTTTCCTCTTTACTATTTCTTGCTTCCCAGGAACAACTACTTTACTTTTAGCTGATTTTAAAAAAAAATCATTTCCATATCTCAGAATAAGATGTTCATATTATTCCTTTTTAACATTTCAGTTCTAGACAATTACCTTTTCTGTTTAACTTTTTATTTTGACATAATTTCAGACATACAGAAAAATCACAATTGTAGTACAAAGAATTTCCATATACCTTTCATCCAAATTCCCGAAATGTTAACTTATTACATTTGCTTTATTCTTTTCTCAATATAAGTGTAACTTTTTTTATGAATCATCTGACAGTAAGTTGTAGACAAGGTGCCCCTTTATCCTAAAGACTGCAGTATGTATTTTAGAAACAAGGACATTCTCTCACAAAACTACAGTACAATTCTCAATCAAGAAGTTAACACATAACAATACTGTTATCTAATCAACAGAAGTAATTTTGTAGAATGTCCCTCTATTTGGGTGTGTCTGATAGTTCCTCATGATTAGATTGAGGTCAGCTACTTTTTCCAGGAATGCCCCTCAGGAGGCACACAATGTCAGTTTATTCCATTACTCGTGATGTTAACTTTGATCACTGAATTATGCTAGTGTAGGCAAGGGTTTTCCACTCTAAAATGACTATAGTTCCCATTATAAATAATAAGTATTTTGTGGGGAGATGTTTTGAGATATTCTGCTAGTTTCATCTGCTGGTTTTAGCATTCATTGGAATCAATTATTATTTATAATAATTGCCAAATTGTGATTTTCTAATTCCATCATTCGTCCTACATTTATCAGATGGTTTCTACTATAAAGAGAAGCTTTCCCTTCTTTATTTCTTTACTTATCTTGCTGCAATTCATGGACTCTTAATTTTATACATGTTTTTCTTTAGCTACAGTCTTAACTCTCTCCTCATTCTCAGCCAAATGCTTAGAAGAGTTTACACTCACATCTTCATTTTCACATCCCCCATTTACTCTCAATCCCATGCAATTTTACTTCTACCAGCTGAAACCATTCTTCACAGTATCACTAATAACTTCATGTTTCTAAATTCAACAGAAAGTTTTCAAACTTTAACTTATTTGTTCCGTACAGAATTTGACATTCTCAAAACAGTCTTTCCTTAACCTCTTTGGTTCCCGGCTCTCCTAATTTCCCTCCTTTTCTTCTGGCTTCTCCTTTTCAGTCTCCTTGGGGTGCAGAGATGAGTCCTCTTCCTTTGTCCATCACTTCTGTATTGTTTTCCACACGTTTCTGTCATAGCCCCTCTTATTTTTTGTTTTTTTTTTTTTTATTCTACATGCTCTTTCTGGGCAATCTCATCTAATCTTAAGGCATCAGTCATCATCTCCATGCTGATGAACTTTCTAACCTATGACTTCAGCCCGTTATTCTGAACCTCAGACCCTTTTTACCCAGTTTCCTACAAGATACAACACAGGCACCTAAATCTCAGTTTTTCCAAAAGTGAACTCATTTTCTCCCAAAACTGTTTCATATATCTTACCTCAGTTCCCTCTGCTTAGAATACTGTTTGCCTGGTGAATCATAATTTTTCAGCAGTTTAGATATTTCTAAGTCAGTTTAGGAGGTCTCCCTAGGGGCCCACATAGTACCTAGACCTCACAGCTTAATTTCTTGTCTCTGTTCCTCATTTGACCTTAAACTCTTTGATGGCAGGGTCTGTTTCTTTTCTCTTTTTTTCTTTTCTTTTACAATTATATCTGTATTTATCAGCACAACACAGACACATAGCAAATCTCAGTAATGTTTTTAAAATGAATAAAGAACTAAATAAAAGGTTTATTTTCTCTACCTTTAACAATGAAGATATTGAAGTTTAACTAAATTAAATTACTTGTCCAAGGTCACCTGGCTAATAAGTGACAAGTAAAGATTCAAATCCACATCTGTCAGACCACATCAGTTACATAGGGTCCTCCACCCTATGTTGCCCCCCCAGAATGGGCAGGTAAGACTAGTGTAGATAATGAATATTGTAACATTACAAGGGTTCACCTCTCTACTCCAACATTTTGTTTTACTTTGGTTAATTTTTATTTTGGAATAAATTTAGACTTACAGAAAAATTGCAAAAATAGGACAGAGAGTTCCTATGTACCATTCACCCAGTTTCCCCTAATATAAACATCTTACATAACCATAGTACATTTGTCAAAACTAAGAGATTAATATTGGTACCTTACTATTAACTAAAATCCAGATTCTCTTTGGATTTCATGAGTTTTTCCATTAATGTCATTTTTCCAGGATTGAATCCAAGATACTACATTGCATTTGTTCATTCTTTCTCCTTAGTCTCTCCTGATCTGTGAGTTTCTCAGTCTTCCCTTATTTTTCATGACCTTGAGAATTCCAAAGGTTACTGGTCAAGTATTTTGTGGAATGTCCCTCAAGTTGGGTTTTGTGGATGTTTTCCTCAAGTTTAGACTGGGGTTAAGGGTTTGGGGAAGTAAGAGTGCAGAGGTGAAGTACCTGTTATAACAGGACTTAGCACTGCTGATGTTCAACTTGACCACTTGGTTAAAGTAGTGTCTCCCAGGTCTCTTCACTGTAAAGTTAATTTTTTCCTTTTCATTCTCTGTTTTTTGTGGAAGTGAGTCACTAAGCCCAGGCTATACTCAAGGGGAAAGAAGGGATTAAATTTCCCCTCTGGGATAGGGGAGTATATGGATATATTATTTGGAATTCTTCTGTAAGGAAAATTTGTCTCTTTCTCCCTTTATTTATTCAGTCATGTACATTTATTTTGTACTTTGGATTATAATCCAATACTATTCTATTTATTTACTTTTGTTCAAAGTATTCCAGTTTTGGCCATGGGGGTTCTTTTCAGGATGGCTCCATTTTTTGAGTACTCCCTTACTTTCTGGCACTATACTTACTTTTCTCTGAGTTTATCTTATATATTCTCTGCCCTAGCCCTAGAATCAGTCATTTATTTAAGAAGTACTGGTTCCTTTTATTGGAGAATGGCTTTAAAAAAAACTTTAACTAATATCTGGGCACAGGTGTATCCACTGATTTTCAGCAGGGGGTGGGGAGAGAGGGGAATGCTTCTAGGCATGTCCTTCTGAGGACAGTGGACAGAAATAGGAAACATGGGTGTATAACCATTTATACACACACATCTATAGTTATTTTTTAATCTAGCTATCTGTATGTATATTAAAATAAACATGAGCTTATACTGATGTCACCAACCCTAATCTAGTATTACAAAGTTTATTCTAACCTATTCTCCTTGCTTATTTGTTTTTTCCTTCATTCTGTTAATGTGGTGTATTACATTAATTGCTTTTCTTGCATTGAACTGACTTGCATGACAGGGATAAATCCCACCTGATCATAGCAGTGTAAGCCTTTCTTTTTTTAAGATTTATTTATTTTTTTATTCCCCCCCCCCCCCCCCCAGTTGTCTGCTCTCTGTGACCATTCACTGTGTGTTCTTCTGTGATGGCTTTAATCCTTATCAGCAGCACTGGGAATCTGTGTTTCTTTTTGTTGAGTCATCTTGTTGTGTCAGCTCTCTGTGTGTACGGTGCCATTCTTGGGCAGGTTGCACTTTCTTTTGTGCTGGGCGCCTCTCCTTATGGGGTGCGCTCCTTGCACGTGGGGCTCCCCTATGTGGGGGACACCCCTGCGTGACAGCACACTCCTTGCGCACATTAGCACTGCACATGGGCCAGCTCCACACGGTTAAGGAGGCCTGGGGTTTGAACCATGGACCTCCCATGTGGTAGGCAGACGCCCTATCCCTTGGGCCAAGTCTGCTTCCCAGTATAAGCCTTTTAATATGCTGTTGGATTCAGTTTGCTAGTATTTGTTTGAGGATTTTAGCACCTATATTCATAAGAGATATTAGTCTCAAGTGTTCTTCACTTGTGGTATCTTTATCTGGCTTTAATATGAGGGTGATGTTGGCCTTGTGGAATGAGTTAGGGAGTGTTCCTCCTTTTCAATTTTTTGGAAGATCTTGAGCAGAATTGAAAATAAGTCTTCTTGGAATGTTTGATAGAATTCCCCTGTGAAGCCATCTGGGTTTTTCTTTGTTGGGAGTTTGTTTTTGTTGTTGTTTTGTTTTGTTGTGTATGTGTATGTTTTGAGGTCCTGGGGCCAGAAATTGAACCCGGGACCTCGTGTGTGGGAAACTGGCACTCAACCTCTGAGTCACATTGGTTCCCCTGAGTTAGGTAGATTTTGTTGTTGTTGTTTGTTGTGTGTTTTTTTTTGTTTTGTTTTGATTTTAGGAGGCACTGGAAAAGAATCCAGAACCTCCCGTGTGGGAAGCAGGCATTCACCTCTTGAGCCACATCTGCTCCCCTGTTGGGAGTTTTTTTATTAATGATTCAGACTCTATTAATAATAGGTTTGTTGAGGTCTTCTATTTCTTTTTGAGTACATTTATTTTCATTTTTATTTTATTTTATTTTTTGTCTTTATATTTTTTTAATGTTACATTTTAAAAATATGAGGTCCCCATACAACCCCCAATCCCCTCACCCCACTCCTCTCCCCATAACAACAACCTCCTCCATCATCATGAGACATTCATTGCACTTGGTGAATACATCTCTGAGCACCGCTGCACCTCATGGTCAATGGTCCACACCATAGCCCACACTCTCCCACAGTCCACCCAGTGGGCCATGGGAGAACATACAATGTCCAGTAACTGTCCCTGCAGCTCAACCCAGGACAACTCCAACTCCCGCAAACGCCCTCACATCATATCTCTTCCTCCTACTCCCTACCCCCAGCAGCCACCATGGCCACTTTCTCCACACCAATGCCACATTTTCTTCGATTACTAATCATAGTAGTTCATGAATAGAATATCAGTAAGTCCACTCTAATCCATACTCTATTCCTCCATCCTGTGGACCCTGGAATGGTTGTGTCCACTCCACATCTATATCAAGAGGGGGCTTAGATTCCACGTGGATGCTGGATGCAGTTCTCCTGCTTTCAGGTGTAGGCACTCTTGGCTCTCTGGTGTGGTGGTTGACCTTCTTCACCTCCATGTTAGCTGAGTGGGGTAAGTCCAATAAACCAGAGTGTAGGAGTTGCTAGTCTGTTGAGGCTCAGGGCCTGGCTATCACATGGACATTCCAGAGATTCAGGTCCCCTGGATATACACTAAACCCCAGCACCAACCACAGGTCTGGTAAAAGTAACAGGAGAGGCTTGTGAACAAAGATCACATCTCAGTCTAGCTCTATCACACAGAAACACAAACTCCAAAGTAGGGCCAACTGACATGGCACTGAACTCCATCTGCCATGACCATAGAACCTGTGGGTCTCCGTACCCCTCAGAAGAACCAATACCTGAGGTTGTATCTACTTTACCTCCTCTGGGACTCTGCTGAGGTGTGCATAAGGGTGACCCCTCTGATAACCTCCCAGCTCTTTTTGGAGACTCATAGCCATATAAACTCATTTGTCCTTTCCATTTCCCCCTTTGATTCAGGTCAAAAAGCATTTTTAACTCCTGGTATTATATGTAGACTGAGGTATTCTGCTGGTCTGAGTTGACCCTTTTATTCAAGGTCATTTTCTATTTACATCATCAGCTGATACTTGGTAGTAATCCTTCAGCACCAGGGCGGCTCATCCCTTGGAGTCATGTCCCACACTGGGGGGAAGGCAATGCATTCATATGCTGAGTTTATGTAGATAGATTTTGTGTTTCTAAGAATTTATCCATTTCATCTAGGTTATCTAATTTATTGGCACATACAGTTGTTCATCTTATCCACTCATAGTCCTTTTTATTTCAGTGGGGTTGGTGGCAATGTTTCCCTTTTTATTTCTGATTCTTGTAATTTTTATCCTTTTGTTACTAGACAGCTCTGGTTTCTGGGCTTCTAGATTTTTGGCTTATATCACTTAAAAAGTTTAAGGACATGTCATAGAGTAGGCAAGGGAGTAAAAAGTTTATTAAGAAACAAGAAAACAAGAAAAGTACATGGTCCATGCCAAGGCATGGACTGTGGGCATACTTCAGGGTGCGTTGTGCACAGGGGACCCTAGGTCAAGGCTTTTTAAAGTCTTTTTGCTATTCTGATTGGTTGCCCCACCTGTCATTTTTCAGGGGGCCAATGGTGAGGCCTTTGGAGGGTATCAGGCTTTCCCTCTTGTTCCAAATGGTATTCTCATGCCCTGGGTCTCGTGAGATCCCTCAGGAGGTTTCCAGGCATGGTCTCATGGCCATGTGGTTTGTTGGCCATGTTGTCTGTCAGCCATGTTGTCTGCCAGGTCAGCTGCTTTCCCTCTTTCACTATGCTAACTTACCTACTTTCTCTTTTTACTCTGTCAGTCTAGCTAAACCTTTGTTGATTTTGTTGATCTTTTCAAAGAACCACTTTTAGTTTTGCTTGTTCTCTCTATTGTTTTTTTTTTGTTTTGTTTTGTTTTCTATTTCTTTTACCTCCACTCTAATCTTTGTTATTTCCTTCCTTCTGCTCACTTTGGGTTTAGTTTGCTTTTCTTTCGCTAGTTCTTTTGGTTAGGTCTCTGATTTTAAGTCTTGCTCCTTTTTTAATGTAAGCATTTAGAGTTATAAACTTCCCTCTCAGTGCTGCCTTTCCTCCATCCAATAAGTGTTGGTATGCTATATTTTCATTTTCATTTGCCCCAAGATATTTTCTAATTTCATTTGTGGTTTCCTCCTTAACCCACTGATTAATAAGAGTATGTTGTTTGAATATGTTGTTTAATTTCCACATATTGGTGAGTTTTCTCTTTCTCTCTTTGTTATTCTGTTGTGGTTAGAGAATATACATTGTATGATTTCAATATTTTTTAATTTACTGAAACTTGTTTTGTAACCCAACATATGTTCTTTCCTGGAGAATGATCCATGTTCACTTGAGAAGAATGTGTATTCTTTTTTTCATCAGGTGCAGTGTTCTATATATGTCAGTTATGTCTAGTTGGTTTAATGTATCATTCAAGTCCTGTACTTCTTTATTGATCTTCTGACTAGACTTTCTATCCATTATTGAGAGTGGTGTGTTGAAGTCTCCTACTATTAATGTGGAACCATCAGTTTCTCCCTTAAAATCTGTCAGTATGTACTTCATAAAATTGGTTGCTCTGCTGTTTGGTTCATATATATTTTTAATCATGACACCTTCCTGTTGAATTGTCCCCCTTTATCAGTATGAAATGACCATCTTTGTCGCTTGTAACTGTTTTGGGTTTAAAGTCTATTTTATCCTTTATTAGTATAGTCACCCAGCTCTCTTTTGGTTACTACTTGCATGGTACTTTTTAAAAAAATAGTCCTTTCACCCTCAACCTACATGTATCTTTGACTTTAAGGAGTTTCTCTTGCAAGTAGATTATAGTTGGTTCAGCTTTTTAAATCCATTCTGCCAATCTCTGCCTTTTGACTGGAGAGTTTAATCCATTTACATTTAAAATCACTACTGATAATGCAGGTCCTTCTTCTGCCATTTCACTATTTAGCCTTTGTATGTCTTATACCTCTTTTGTCCCTCACTTCAGTTAGAGTTTACTTTTATTTCTTTGATTTTTCTGTTGTACCAAATTGAGTGCCTTATCATTTCTATCTGGATATATTTTTCATCTGTTTTCTTTGTGGCTACTATGATGTTAAAATTTAACATTCCAAATCTATATAACAATTAAAATTTGGGTTAATACTGACTTAACTTCAATAGCATGCATGTATACTTTTCCTATACTCTGTCTTACTTTTTATAATTTGCCTTTTGGCACCAGTAGAAAGTAAGAAGTAGAGTTGCATACCAAACAATACAATACAATACTACCGCATTTATCATTACCCAAATAGTTACCTTTACCACTCTTTATTTCTTTATGCTGCTTTGAACCACTGTCCAGTATACTGACTGAAGAACTTCCCATAGCATTGCTCATAGGGCAGCTCTAGTTGTGGTAAACTTCCTTAGCTTCTGTGTATCTGAGAATGTCTTAATTTCTCCCTCATTTTTGGAAAGAGAATCTTGTCAGATATAAAATTCTTGGCTGGCAGTTGTTTTGCTTCAGCACTTTAAGTATTTCAACCCACTGCTTTCTTGACTCCATGGTTTCTAGTGAGAAATTGGCACTTAATCTAATTGGGACTCCCTTGTATGTAACACATTGCTTTCTCTTGCAGCTTTCAGAATGCTCTCCTTGTCCTTTGCATTTTGTAGTGTAATCAATATATGATGGGTCATATTTTCCTTCATGTTTATTCTGCCTTGTTTTCTCTGAGCTTCTTGGATGTGCATATTCATGTCTTTTGCCAAGTTTGGGAAGTTCTCTGTAATTATTTCTTTGACTATTCCTTCTGCTGCTTTCTCTCTTTCTTCTCCTTCAGGGACCCCCATAATGCATATATTGATGTGCTTGATGGTCTAAGCTGTCTAAGGCTATTTTTGCTTTTAATAATTCTTTTTATTCCTACTTCTCAGCCTGACTCATTTCAAATGTCTTGTCTTAAAGTTCACTGATTCTTTCTTCTGTCAGCTCCAATCTATTCTTGAAACCCTCCTGGGCATTTTTCATTGAATTATTGTGATCTTCAACTCCAGGGGTTCTCATTGGTTCCCTTCTAAAATTTCTCTCTTTCTACTTATTCTCGCATATTGCCAATTCCTTGTTTTCCTGATACCCTTTTATTCTTTCTCTGTACTTTCCTTCATCAACTTGAGTATTTTTAAGATCATTTTTTAAAGACTTTGTTCAGTTTGTCTACATTCTTCCTTGTTGGGGTTTTCTGTATTTTTTCTCTTCCTTTGGATGGGCCATCACTTTCTGTTTTTATTGTTTGTCTTTTACTCTTTTGCTGTATACTGAGCATTTTAATATTTTAAAATGTTAACCCTGGGATTTACTACCTGGGATGTCTGTTTCTTGGTTTTGTAACCAGCTAGTGAAAAAACAGATTTTACTGAGCTTCAGCCCTCCTATCAGGAAGGTCTGCCCAAGGCAAAAAAGTACAGGATGTTCCCTGTCTTTCTGGGCCTCTGTCTTGCCCTGGGCTTTTGCTTGTTAGTTGTATTGGAGTTCCCCAGTTTACAGTATTTGGTTGTTCCCTGTGTTTCTCAGCAGACAAACTTCCCTCTCTAGGTATTTGAAGTCAGCAGGCCTTTGTCCCAGACTGTTTGCCTCTATAGTGTTTTTATACTACTTTCATTGTCTCATATTGCTTTTGCCTAGAGGGCAAATTCTTGGAGGAGAGTTACCCTGGGGAGGACTTTCCCAGTCAAAACAAAGCCATGGACCCTCCAGGGGCACCCAGGGTGGCTCCAGAGTGTCTTGTGGAAGGGTCAGGAAAGGCATCAACAAGGGCTTCTCAAAACTGATCTTTCTCTTATGGTTCTAAAATTTTTAAATTCTTTTAACATATATACAACCTAAAATTTCTCTTTTTAACCACATTCAAATATATAATTCAGTGCTGTTCATTATATTCAAATGTTGTGCTAATACCCATGCCATCCATTACCAAAACCTTTCCATCAACCCAAATAGAAACTCTGTACAATTTAAGCATTAATTCCCTACTTCCTAACCCCACCCTGGGCCCTGGTAATGTATATTCTAGTGTCTGACTGTATGAGCTTGCTTATTCTAATTATTTCATATCAATGAAACTGTACAGTATTTTTATTTTTCTGTCTGGCTTATTTCATGCAACATGATGTCTTCAAGATTCATCCATGTTCTTGCATGGATCAGAATTCATTCCTTTTTATGGATGAATACTTTTCCATTGTATGTATATACCACATTTTGTTTATCCATTATTGATTGATGGACATTTGGGTTGCTTCCATCTTTTGCAACTGTGAATAATACTATGATGAACATTGGTATAAAAATACCTGTGTGAGTCTCTGCTTTCAATTCTTTGGGGTATATACCTAGATTGAGATTGCAAGAAATGAAAATTAAACTCCAATGAGATACCACTTCACATCAACTAGGATGCCTATTATTTAAAGAATGAAAATAACAAGTGTGTGGAGAAATAAGAACCCTTGTGCATTGTTGGTAGTGATGTAAAACAGTGTAGCTGCTGTGGCAAACAGTTAGGAAGTTCCTGAGGAAGTTAAACAGAGAATTACCATGTTATCCAGGAATTCTACTCTTAGGTATATACCCATAAGAAATGGTGCTATCAGCTGAGATCACCAGAATAGCCCTCATTCCTCTTCCTCCCAAACAGGGCCCTGATTATTGGTTTTCCATCCAATATCCATTCTCTTCTCTTCTTTATTTTTTATTTTTTGACAATGTGTATTGTATGATGCCACATTTTGCTTTTTTTTTTTTTTTTTTAAGATTTATTTACTGGGAAGCAGATGTGGCTCAAGTGATTGAACTCCCATCTACCATATAGTAGGTCCAGGGTTTGTTTCCTGGGACCTCCTGGCAAAGGCAAGCTGGCCTAAGCAGAGAGCTGGCCCACATGGAGTGCTGCCCCACATGGCATGCTGACCTGTGCAGGAGTGCTGGCCCACAGATCATGCTGGCCTACATGGAGAGTTGGCACAGCAAGATGATGAAACAAAAAGAGACACAGAGGAGAGACAATAAGAGATGTAGCAGACCAGGGAGCTGAGGTGTCACAAGAGATTAAGTGCCTTTCTCCCACTCAGGAAGGTCCCAGGATCGGTTCCTGGTGCCACCTAAAAGAAAAGATAAGCAGACACAGAAGAACACACAATGAATGGACACAGATAGCAGACAGTGAGTGCAAAAACAATGGGGGGCAGGAATATTTTATTTTATTTATACACTCCCCCCCCAGATGGTTCTCTCATCTGTCCACTTCATTGTTTGCTTGCCTTCTCCAGGAGGCACTGGGAACAAAATCTGGGACCTCCTACATGGCAGGTGAGTGCCCAACGACCTGAGCCACATCCGCTCCCTATGGGCTATGGTGTCTGCTTGTTTAGGCATCCGCTTATTGCAGCAGGTGCACTGTCTAGCTCGTTGCAGTGAGTGTGGCATCTAGCTCATTGCAGCAGGTGCAGCATCTGCTTGTCGTCTTTAGGAGGCACTGGAACCTGAAACTAGGACCTCCTGTGTGGTAGGCAGGCACCCAACTGATTGAGCCATATCTGCTTCCCCTCTCTTCTCTTCTTTAGGAATAGAATTTGCAACTCAGACACATGGTCACCCAGAATAAATACTACATTTTTCAGCATTCCTGCAGCTAAGTGTAGACATATAACAAAGTTTTGGCCCATGAAAAATAAGTGGAATCATCTCACAGCAACTTCTGAGAACCCTCCTTAGAAGAAAATTGGGATGCACCCTATTCCTCTTCTTCATCCCTCATTGCATTCTGCTGCCATCTTGGACCATGAGGACCAGGGCCACACCCTAAGGATGGTAGAACAGTGAGCAGAGTGAGCCTTGGTTCCTGGGAACTTCATAGAACAGAGCTGTTATACCACCTCCGAATTACTCACCTCCAGGCTCAGTTTATGTGAGAGAGAATTAAAATTCTATCTTCTTTAAGGCACTGTTAGTTTGGTGGAACTTAATTATGTGCCAAGAATTGTTTGTTCAGCTCTTCCTTCAACTGCATGAGCTGCTCTAGTATCCTTCTCATAAATATTTTTTCATTAATTTTTTTTCCATTTGCTATTTTAACCTTTGTTCAGTGTACAATTCAGTGGCATTAATTATATTTACAATACTGTGCTACCATCACCACCATCCATTAAAAGCATTTTCATCTGTACCCAAAATCTCTGTACCCATTAAGCAATAATTCCTCATTCTCCCTAATCCTTAGTCTCTAGTAACCTCTAATCTACTTTTTGCTTCTGTAAATTTGTCTATTCTGGATATTTTGTATAAGTGGAATCATACAATATTTGTCCTTTTGTGTCTGGCTTATTTCACTTAGCATAAAATGTTTTCAAGGTTCATCCATGTTGTAGCATGTATCAGCACTTCATTCCTCTATGGCTGAATAATATTCTGTTGCATGGATATACCACATTTTGTTTATCCATTTGTCTGTTCATGGGCATTTAGGTTGTTTTTTCCTCATAAGTGTTTTTTTCTTAAGTTAGACGGATTTCGTTTCTGGGATGACTGCAAAGAACAGTGTCAGCCAATGGAAGGAATGTCACATACTGATAGCATCCCAGTGATACTATCATGGTCAGAAAACTGATTGCTGAATCCTCTAACCCAGTGGTTCTCAACAAGGGAAATACTATATATCCTCCTTGGGGCCATTTTGAAAAATGTAGAGCCTTATTTGTTCTTATTAAAATGATTGGAGGATGCTCCTGAAATTTACCAGGCAGAGGCCAGTTGCTAGATGTTCTGTGATGTCCAAGACCTGTATCGAAATACCATTCTGTGTCTTCAATTTAGACTCTCAAATGTACTATAGGACTTTCATGTCTATGTATAACTTATTTATAATTATCTGAGCTAGAACCCAACTCCATATTATAAAAACTCCAAGTGGTTTTTGTATATTTTAAGATTGCTCAGTTTTCCAGGAATGTTACTACTGTGTAAACCAGGGGAACCTTGTACTTAGTGGGAAACTTTACCAAGAATATTTCACTATTTTGAAAAATCATGTCTCTGGATTGAGTCTCCAATATATGCAGATACACACGTGATTCTGCATTTTTGATGGTTGTATTCACAGTGATTCTACCTATAGGTGTAAACCTCTGAGTCTTCATTATATCATGTGTAAGGGTTTCATTCTGAGATATATAACACTCAATTACAAATGTATTTTATTTATCCTTTATTTTATACTTAAATTATTATATCGGGAAGTGGATGTGGCTCAACTGATAGAGCATCTGCCTACCAAATGGAGGGTCCAGGGTTCATACCCAGGGCCTCCTGACCCGTGCGGGCGGCTAGCCTGTGCATAGTGCTGCCATGCCAGGGAGGGCTGTGCCATGCAGGGGCGCCCCTGCTTGGGGGTGCCCCACATGCAAGGAGTGTGCCCCACAGGAGAGCCGCCCCACATGAAAAGAGCAAGCCTGACTAGGAATGGTGCTGCACACATGGAGAACTGACACAACAGGATGATGCAACAAAAGCAGATGCAGTTTCCTGGTGCCGCCTGATAATGCAAGAAGACACAGAACAGACAATGGGGAGAAGGGGGAAATAAATAAAAATATAGAAATCTTTTAATATAAATAAATAAATAAATTGTATTGATTTAAAATATGATTTATGTAGCTAAATTCTTTTACCTATGAATTTCATTTCAGGACAGCCAAAGGGTCTTTATGAAATACTTATTCTAAAAGGGGCTTTTGGGCCTGTAGAGCTCTAGTCAGTAAAAATAAGCACAATCCACAAGGCTAGTGGAAATAATATTTGTGGGATCCTGAGTCTGTTTGCCACAGGTAGGCATGAGTTCTTTGGGCCTAGGGCAGACCTGAGCATTAAAGGACTCCCTTGTTAAGGCTCAGGGGCTTTTCTAAATGTCTCTTAACCCCCAACATTGTTTTTTGACTTTCACCTCCCAGATCATGGTCTTCCTCTGGGGGATGATTTTGTAATTGACCCCACACACCAGCCACCTCTGTTCATTCTCCATATGGAACCATCCGTGACATTGGAAATCAGTATTTTTCAGTGCTAAAACCAGATCAACCTTATAGAAAAAATAAATCTGGCTCCACTTTTACTTCCGGTATAGGCTATCATTAGCATATTTTCCATATGAGTAAGAACTGTCATCTACCATATGCTAGTCACCATATGACATTTATACCTATTTCAAGGCATATGTTAATATAGCACAAAGGCAAAGAGGTTTAAACTAAAATGTGTGCTCTGTGTTGTATATAGGCTTTCTGGTTATGAAGTATGAGTAATTCATTTTCTATGTACATGACATAAAATGAGCTCTCAACAATTTACCTAAAAAAATTTATTGAGCAAGAGAAACTTTGGGCAAAATAAAAGTGAATTGTTAGACTTTTAGTTCAATCTAGGCAGAGTCTCAGAGATTTTGCAGTATAGGCCATCTTATTAGGTGGATCAAAGAAGAAACTGGAAGATGAAACCTGGCTGACAAGGAAGTAAGGAGACATGATTTGCCTATTCCTAGCTATTAAAGTATCAATATCCCATATTTCATACTTGGGATACTTTCATTAATTCAAGAAAGAGTTATTGAGGTCTTTCCATGTGTCAGGCACTATGCTAATCCCTGGGGAAACAATGGTGAACAAACCATAATCCATGACATCAAGGAATTTACAGTCCTTTGGGGAAGATACCCATTAATCCTCAGCTTTCCACACCCTCCAAATTACATTTGTGATAATTACAAATGGAGATAAGTACTGTTAAGGAAAGGAACCCAAAACAAAGGAAACTGTTGGATTTTTTCCATTAGCTCTTCCTGATTCACTCTCGATATTTCTCCACCCAGTTCTGTGCTCCAGGAGTTTGCCTCTGTGACCTCTGTCAATGGGCAACCTGTCTTCTGGCCTCAAGTTGCATTTGACCAATGGGAAGCATCAGCAGGAAATTGGAAGGTGGGAAGAGAATAAAATCAGATGGTATACTCTCCCTCCCTGCCAGACTCTAGATTCGCTTCTTTGATTTGCTGAAGGCCACAGGTATTCCCTTTGGGTTCCACCCATGCCTACTTTAGGCCTGCAATGCTAAGGGCTTGAGGCTATTGCTAGTCCTGAATGCTTCACCACGGTTGGCTGGCTTCCTTTAACCCTGCCCACACCTTTGTAAGTGGTGTCCTCACTGAACTCACCCCATGACTGTGCCTTTTTTTCCTCCCAGTCCCCTGACTCAACTAGAGATGGGTGGAGCTAGTGGTGGTGAAAGAAGCCTTTTAGGCAGAGGAAAGAACACTTTAGTGGGCATATGTGAAGGAAAGCCAGTGTGGCTAAAGTGGTGGAGCGAGAGGGTGAGATTATGCTGATGAGGGAGGCAAGAGTCAGATCACAGGATAGGCTGGACCTTTTTCTTTCTTTTTCTTTTTTTACTTTTTCTTCTTTTGGATGCTCAGCATTTGAAATCTCTTCTTGAATTTGGGAAATTTCCCACCTTAGGAGTCTAGGTGGGAGACAAGTTAGCCTGCTCAGCAACCCAGGCAGCTAAGTACAGACACATGACTGGGCTAAGCCAATCCAGCACACCCATCCAGTAAGGCAGAACAGTGAAGAATTCTCTCCTGGTCTTAGCAGGTATGGCAGTGGCTCCCGCAGTGACTTCCAGGATATCCACAGTACAAGTGTTGATACCCATTTTTTTCAGCTGGGCCCCCAGCCTTCCTAGTGCACATAACCTTTTATAAACTTCTTTCTTGTCTGAATGAGCCAGAGTCAATTTCATCCTAGTGGCAATTCCCTTTTAATAAATTTCTTTGCTCTTTAAATCAGCCAGAGTTGATTTCTTTTGTTGGTAACTAAGAGCCCTGAGAATTACATTGCCCTTATAGACCATGCTGAGTGCTTTGGCTTTTATCTTAAGAACAAAGAATTTAAGGCCCTTAAGCAGTGAAAATGGAATAGTTGTGATCACCTGATCAAATATGCATTTTAGAGAGATCTCTCAAACTGCATTGAGGAGGGTCTGGATTAATATAAGTGGCAGTGGAGACAGAGAAGTATAATGGATTTAAGGGTTATTTAACAAGTGAAACTGGATGTGGGAAGGGGGTAAGGGAAAGAGCAATCTCAAGGTTAGTCCTATGTTTTCTGCTTCTGGTACTGGGTATTGACTGCATGGAGTCCACCTACTTTGCTCAAAGCTCTGATTGCTACAGAGGACTTAATGGCTGATCAAAATGATTTTTCCATCCTCCTATGTTTTTATGTACTGACATAAACTTGTTGGAATTGGATGGCAAATTGCACATAAATTTTTTTCAGATCCAGATTCTGAATTTCAATGCTTGGCTATCATGGATAGGAAAAACACAGTCTCTGAGTCATACTGTGAAGTAGTATGAGGATTCATCTGCAAAGCTCACTTCATCATAACCTTGGGCTGGTGTTGAGTAGGAGGAAAACCGTTTTAGAGAAGCCAGAATTGGGCTGCCATCTGTCACACCTGAGCTTTGCTTCTTACCACATAATGGGTGACTGGAACACTTAACAAGGCAGTAGCTGGAAAATGATATGCAGCATCTTCATTCATGAGAAAACTCTGAATTTTATAGCTGGAAATATCCTTCTGGACTGTGTTTATGCATCCCCAGTTGAATGAATTATTGCCTGAAGTACTCTATTACCAGCACTAAAATCAGAAAATTGTGAAACTAATTTTTGTTGCTTACTGGTGTCCACTGCCTCCTCAATGTGAGTCAAGCCATTTTAATACCTTTTTCTGAACTTGACTTATCTATAACTTTCCCCAACCAAAGTCATACAATTTCCATATATCTGTGCATTTATTTTAAACCAATTACTCTGCCAACCACTAATAAATATATATTTAAACACACACAATCACATCATATATTTATTTCTCACTCTACCTATGTAAAATAGGTATTGCTGACCCCATTTTACACGTAAGGGAATTGAGTCCCATGGTTAGAAACCCAGCTTTGAACTCAGATATATATTACTATACCCATGCCAAATCACTGTCCCACAAAACCATTGGATTTATCATTTGCTCCTCTCCATTATTCTGTGTTAGAGAATACAGACTACAGATACCTTGACTGGTATTAATCCAGTTTATATTATATTATTTTGAAATTGAAGACATGTTCTTATAGAAATATTAGTGTAGATCAATAAATAATAATAAGTAGGGTCTGGAGTTAAAAAAATAAAGGAATTTAAATCTGAGTGGGTTAAGGATCTCTAATCAGTCAAGGAAAGCTGACTAAACACTCTTAATAGAGTCCTCAGCATAACTCTCATATCATAAGTCAGAGTGAGAAATAAGACCAGAAGGTGTTTTAAACATTAGACAAGCTCTATTACAATAACGGGAAAACACTGGACCAGGTCTCAAAAGACAGGGATTTGAATCCTGGCTTTGAATCCTAGTTTTGCTCCCTGTTGTGTGACCTTGGGCAAATCACTTGATATCCCAGAGCCTCTGGATGATAACACCTTAAAATGTTTGTGAGGAATAAATGATTAACATTTACAGAAATTGTTTTTAAACTCTAAAGCATTCTACAAATGTAGATGTTATTGTTACATTCCTTCTTTGCGATCCTCATGTTTGAATTTCTGGAAGTGGCACATAGGGCAAATGATGTCTGTGTTTGCTGACTCCTGTTAGCTGAGCAACATCACTAACAACGATACCAACTATCACAGCAGTGTTTGCATTTGCCAAATCCTCACATTTTTCTCTTTTATACAACACTACTGTTACTGGATTTTGTCTAGGTTCTTGACTATGCTGCAGAAATGAATTTCAAGAGCACATTGGGTGAGTTAGGCCTGTAATTTATTAAGGTAGGGAGGGAAGAGAAATGGGAGAAAATAACAGATCATGGCCCCCAGATAGAGAGGAAGGGGCTGAAAAGTGATAAAGTGGGCTGATTTAGAGACTACAATTCCCCTATATAGATTATAAATGCCCAGATTTTACTTGCATGGTGACCATGGCAGGGGGAAAATGGCGAGAGCAGGGCGCGGAAGGCAGGAACAGGGGTCCAAAGGACAGCGCGTTCAGGCCTTGTACCTGCTTTTTGAACCATTAATTATTCCACCCCTTTGCAAATGGCAGGGTAGGAGTTTCAGCTGTTCACTGTTTTGATTGATATCCACCCCCGCCCCCCCCCATCAATCCCGAGGAAGGCCCAATGATAAAGTCCTTGGGGAATATCCGGGACTTCTCCTGACTTCTGGACGAAGTCTTATACTGAATGGCAGAATCTTGGGGGGTGGGGGATGGGGGGGAGGGGTGTGTCTTCCAGAAGCCATCTTGGGGTTTTTGATGTCCACATGGACTTCTTGCCAGGTTCCAGATCTATCCATTGACTCCTTATCTTACTAGCTGGCTTCACCACTGTGAGGTTTGCCATTGTATACAGTTTACAGAACAAGAAGCTGAAATAAGTTCTCCAGTGTCAGAGAGAGTATCAAAAATAAAATCAGGATTCATGTCTACCTTGTACTGTGTACTTCCACTCTGCAGAATACCTTTGCTTAACACCACTTAACACCATTTATGGAAAAAGTGTGACTGAAGCATCTATGGTTAAATTTAGCAAGTAATGTTCAAAGAAGGGACTAGAATACATTTAGACAGAGAGCAGACTTAACCTGAATTGTTATCTGCAGGAAAAATAATGGGTTTTAAGTATTCCTAGAACTCAGTGTAGCAAATTCTTTACCACTAAGGGGGAAAGTCTATGAAGTTGTACCTGAAATTCTTTTTTTTTAAACATCCCAACTTTGAATATATATCTGAAAGATATTCCATACTTACTAATACTTCCACACAGTGGACTAGTGATCTCTCAGGGGAAAGTAAAACTTAAAAAAAACCACATAATTTTCAGTTCAGTAACTCCTTAAAGTTAACATTGAAATTGTTTGCCTTTTCCAAATAGAAGCTGTAAGCACAAATTGCTTTATTATTAGCCTAAGTGCTTTGGTTATCTTAAGTATGAAATATTTTTAGTTCTGTTTGCATAACCCATAGGATTTAAACAAAACATTGAGGGAAGGTGAGTGAACACATGTTATTTAGTGTGGTGTTTCATTTTATAGGTATGTTTTGGCCTGGAAATTGTCCAGGTGAGTTTATCGCTGATGAGAACCTGCTCAGCCTATTCTTAGACCATAAGTGATGTTTCTGTGTGGATAGTCATTGATTTATGACTACTCTTGGGCTTTTCTCTGCTTCTTTAGTCATTCTATCCCAGGAAAACAAAGATGATTTATCATTTTTGTTGAATTTGAGAGAGTTGGTTTATCCACTTACTGTAGGCACTATTTAGTATATCTTCCTAGAATACAAAGAACCCCCTGAATGCTTCCTTACTCACAGGGATGGGTCAGAAGCAGCAGGATGCACTGTATGCCCACTTCCAGTCCCGGGTAGTCACTTGGTCCAAATGGACCAATCAGATTTCTTAACAGGGAATTGAATTTGAGACTAAGAGAGTCTATTTGGCCATAATATGTAAGTAAATTTAGGAGTGTGGAGGGGGCCATTGCTTTCTGCCCATGTGGACTAAGAAGAGAAAACTATTCAGCAGAAAGAGAAGAATAAAATAAGTTCAAAGAGGGGAACTGCCTGGATTCTGATGGCTTTTCAGTTCTTACTTCCAGTCTTTTGCTGGAGTCTAGTTGAATTCCTGATATTTGGTTTGTGGTAGATTGAATCATGTCTCTCACAAAGACATGTTTAAGACATAACCCTGAGTTCTATGGATATGAATGCATTTCTAAATAGAACTTTTTAAAAACTTTTTTAAAATTGAAGTTTATCATTCATACATGAACATATATAAACAATAAGTGTTTAAGAATTTTTCAAGAACCTATTTGGATGAGGGCAAATAGAATCAGGATGGACCTTAATCTAATATGGCTGAAATTGTTATAAGCAGAGGAAATTCTTAAGCAAATAGGAGAAGTCAGAGGAGGAGAGAGCAGTCACCATGTGATAGAAATAGAGATGCATCTACAAGTCAAGGAGTATCAAGGATTGATGGCAAGCCAGCAACAGAATGCTAGATGCAGGGAGAAAGCATGGCTTGGCAATACTTGGATGTTGGACTTCTAGCCTTCATAACCATGAGACAATAAATTCCTATTTTTCAAGCCAACCCATTCTGTGGTATTTGTCATAGCAGCTCTTGCAAACTACAGCAGGGTTCTATAAGACTCCCATGTCCCCCCCTTTTGCTTTTGTAAGCATAAACTAATCGTTTTCTGTTACATGTGCCCACAGCATCTTAACTAATATACTATTTTGTTGTGATTATTAAAAATAAATAATCTGATTCAGGTTGTTTGAGAAAGAGGTTGCAGATAAATGCATTTATTGGTACAGTTATTTTAGGTGGTGTAAAGAAATTTTATTTTAAATATACTTGTTTGGCTCAATTTACAAAAGAGTATTATATTATGTAAAGAAAGCATAAACTGCAGGCATGTGAGTAGGACATCTTGAGCAGACCTGGGCAGTTTTAGTAAGTAGGAGCATATTTCTAACAATGCAACTTTATTTAATTAATTAATTTATTTTTGTAAAGATTTATTTATTTAATCTCCCCTTCCCCCCGCCCCGGTTGTCTGTTCTCTGTGTCTGTTTGCTGTGTCTTCTTTGTCCACTTCTGTTGTTGTCAGCTGCAAGGGAATCTCTGTTTCTTTTTGTTGAAGGGAAACTCTGTTTCTTTTTGTTGCATCATCTTGCTGCCTCCATGTGTGTGGCGCCATTCTTGGGCAGGCTGCACTTTCTTTCGCTGGGCGGCTGTCCTTATGGGGCACACTCCTTGCACATGGGGCTCCCCTATGCAGGGGCACCCCTGCATGGCAGGGCACTCCTTGCGTGCATCAGCACTGTGTGTGGGCCAGCTCCGTACGGGTCAGGGAGGCCCAGGGTTTGAACCGCGGACCTCCCATGTGGTAGACGGATACCCTAACCACTGGGCCAAGTCCGCTTCCCTAACAATGCAACTTTAAATGGTCTTCCTTCAGTTCCCTAAGGTTGCATATTTAAAGAACAGAGAATCCCTTGTGATAGCCAACACTGGTACTTGGGCTAAAGGTCAAATAGCAAGAAAAGAACAAACGAGGCTAAGAACATTGTAACTTAATAACCCAGCAAATATAAACATTATAGAAAAAAAAGAAAGTTGCAGGCACAAAATTTTTATAACAGCAAGTTCATCAACATAAAAAAATGTATACTTGTTTGAGTGTGAAAGTGATTTGTTTACATGTGAGCATCTGAGTAAACTAAGTATTTTTCATAAAAATCCCAGCATTTGTTTACATGTGAGCATCTGAGTAAACTAAGTATTTTTCATAAAAATCCCAGCAAGCTTATGTGCAAACATGGAAACAAGGTTTTCCCTAAACCCAATCAACAGTATAGTTCATATATAGTATATAGTATATAATATATTGTTCAGTATAGAACACAAAATTCAAACTTTGGATCTACCTACTCAAGAAGTCCTCCAAGACCAGTGACATCTGCTGTAATGATATAAAGCTGTCACACTTAGATTTGCACTAATATGCAAAAGATGTAAAGTATTCCTTTTCCACTATTCCTTCCTATGTCTGAATATGGAAATGCTTAACTACTCAAGCTTATGCATTAACTGCATTAAAAATGACGGGACTTATTACCATGATTTTTTCTAAGAATTCACACCACAGGAACAGTTAACTCCAATACAGCTCCCTAAAAATGCCCAAATGGAAAACATCTTGTTCAGTTAGATGGTGACTATGGCATAATATTAATAAAAAATGACTTTACCACTACTTCAAATATCTTACCTAAATAAAAGAAAACAAACCAATATATGAAGACCTCAATATTATTGCTAGTAACTGAATCTTATTCTTCAAAAAGTGAAACTTAGTGGTCACCAGAGGTCCTGAGGGAAGGGGGAAAGAAGAATAGAATAGATAGCACATAGCATTTTTAAAGCATTAGAATTGTTGTGCATGATCTCGCAATAATAGATACAGGCCATTTTAAATTTCATCAAAATTTATAAAAGTGTATGGTCCAAAATGTAAACCATAATGTAAACCATTGACCATGGTTTGTAACAATGCTTCAATATTTGTACATCAATTGTAACAAATGTACCATTGTGTATTAGTCGGCCAAAGGGGTGCTGATGTAAAATACCAGAAACCTGCTGGGCGTTATAAAGGGTATTTATTTGGGGTAGGAGTTTACAGATACCAGGCCATAAAGCATAAGCTATTTCCCTCACCAAAGTCTATTGTCACGTGTTGGAGCAAGATGGCTGCCAACATCTGCCAGGGTTCAGGCTTCCTGGTTTCCTACATTCCTGGGGCTTGCTTTTCTCTGGGTTCAAATTTCCTTTCTTCCTGGGGCTGGCTTCTCTTTCCTCTGTGAGCTTACTTCTCCGGGCTCCAGCTTAAGTTTTCAGCATCAATCTCCAATATCAAATCTCCAACATCAGACACCCGCAACTCTGTCCTTTGCCCTGCCTTTTATCTGTGAATCCCCACCCCACCAAGGGGCGGGGTCTCAATGCCCTAATGACATGGGTCCATTAAAGCCCTAATCATAACTCAATCAGGCCCAGATACAGATCAGATTATAAACATAATCCAATATCTATTTTTGGAACTCATAACCATATCAAACTGCTACAATCTGCATATAAAATATTACTAACAGGAGAGAGAGGAACAGGGGGAGGGCATTGAGTATAAGGGAATCCCCTATATTCTCTACATAACTTTTCTGTAACCTAAAGCTTCTTTGAAGATAAAATGGAAAAAAAAATACTGGGAGAATATACAGAAGAAAATGTCATGTACATCCAAGACAACAGATCTTACAGTGATGAAAGACATAATGTCTAAAAAAGTTTTTTTATTAAAAATTTTTTTTTTAAATTTTATGTTATATTTAAAACTATCTGTAGCAGTTTCGTATTTCTGATTTCCAAAAATAGATATTGGATTATGTTTGTAAACTGGTCTGTTCCTCCGGGCATATTAGTTTGTGTTAAATTTAGAGGTTTCACCTTTACTTGATTAAATTATGATTAGGGCTTTGATTGGGCCATATCAGTAGGACTTGGGGGGCAGGGACTCACAGAGAAAACTACATGGCAGAAGAGTGAATTGGAGTTTTTTGATGCTGGAACCCCAGCATCAAATTGATGCTGGAGTTTTTGATGCTGGAGCCCCAGGAAGTAAACACACAGTAGAAGAACACAGAGAAATAGAGACCACTCCAAAGACATGGCAGAGGCTCCAGGAAGAGAGAGAGCCTGAGAGTCTACAGCTGACCTTGTGGAGAGAACAGAGCAGCTGATACCAGAGAGGAATGAGCACCAGGAGAGAGATGAGACTTATTCCAGCCTACAATTGATATTGGAAGAAGCTGGAACCACGGAGCCTTAAGAGGAAGAGGAAGGCTGGACCCTTGCAGACAATGGCAGCAATCTTGCTCCAACACATGGCAACAGACTTTGGTGAGGGAAGTAATTTACACTTTATGGCCTGATAACTGTAAGCTTCTACCCCAAATAAATACTCTTTATAAAAGCCAACAGGTTTCTGGTATTTGCATCTGCACCCCTTTGGCTGACTAATACACTATGATTATTAGTTTAATATTTATTATTATTTATTAGTTTATCATTATTAATTTAATTTTCTTATTATTTTTATTTGGTTATTTTCTTGGCTTCATCTTTGGAGAGATTTTGGATCACAGAAGAGTCACAGCTGCAGCAGGGGAGGAACACTGGTGCAGGGTGTCATGGACAGAGGGGGATGCATGGGAGGAGGTTCACCTGGGGCATGCCTCTAAGGAATATGAATATACTCATGGGGCATTGTCATGGTGGGTAGAGACCCACACATAACCAAAAGAATATTGAATTCCCATCCTGGGGAGTTCTGCTACATTCTCTCATGGGACAGCAAGAAACCCCCAAGTACAGGGATTGTGCCTAGTGAAGGATGATGGACCATTGTACCAGGCCCTTGATAATGATGATTGTACTTATGAACCTTTTCTTTTGAAATTGAAAGTTAGCCTAATATTACATGTTGCCTAAGAGTTATCTCCTGAGGGCAACCTTTTTGCTCAAATGTGGCCTATCTCTAAGCCAAACTCAGTGTATTAACACACTACCTTCCCCCCAGCATGGGACATGACTCCTAGGAATGAGCCTCCCTGGCACCAAGGGATTATTACCAACCACCAACTAGTAATAATCCTTGGGGACCTGGCAAAAGGCCTTGACCATGAGGAGAGTTCTTATGGCTAAGAGATTTCAAAGTGAGTTGGAAGGTCATTCCAGAGGCTATACTTATGCATGTCTCAGCAGAATCTCACTGACTGCCATAGAAAATATTGCCTCAGATAGCAGGGCTCCTGAGGACTCTAGAGACATCCAGATGCTGTAGGCAGAGCAGATACCTCAGGAGTTTTGTGCCCTGCCAGTGGACCTTACCTTGGAATTTATGGTCTCCCAGTGTGACAGAGCTGGATTCATTTGTGGTTTCCCTACACATGGCTCTTCTGCCCCTTCTATGTGAACCTATAGTTAGTACTATACTTGATAGATGTATGTCCAAGAGACTTAAATACTTTGTCCATTCAATTGCCAGTTGGGCCCCAAATCTCAGCCGAGTTGCAGCACCTACTTTCCAGCTCATTGGACTTACCCAACTAACAAGGTGATGATGATGGACAACACTCACCCCAAGGAACAGAGAGAGTCTGCAACCACAAGCAAGGTAGTCCTATCCATCTGCCCCATGGAATCTAAGCCTCCTCTCAATTAGAGGCAGAGTGGTCATCACCATCCCAATATTCTTAAGACTGGCATTCTACTATAGATTTATTGTTATTCTAGCAATGGAAGAACTTTTATCATTGATGTGGAGGCAGTGGCCACCAAAGGTTCTAAGGAGAGTGAGAGGGAAAAATAGGTGTAATATGGGGGCATTTTTGGGACATTGGAATTGTCCTGCATGATATCGCAATGACAGATAAGGCCATTATATACTTTATCATAATTTACAAAATTGCATGGGACAGAGTGTAAACTGCAATGTAAACTATAATCCACAGTTAGTGGCAATGCTTCAATATGTGTTCATCAATTGTAGCAAATATACCACACTAATGAAGGACATTGTTAACGTGGGAAAGTGTGGGAGGGGAAGGAGGGGGGCATATGGGGATCCCCTATATTTGTTATGTAACATTTATGTAATCCAAAGTTTCTTTAAAATAAATAAATAAATACAAACACAAATACAAATATCTTACTGAATTAACCAATTTTAATGGTAGACTTGTATCTGCCTGCCAAAATCCTTTAAATTTACTAAGTACTTTTTTTTTCTTTCAGGAGATGAAGATTAGTTTTATTGTCACAAGTTGGTTAATAAGCTCTGGCAGAAAGAAGCTCTTACCCACAGGCCATGCCAATGTCATAAGACCCATTCCTGATGCCACCAGCTCTCCTAGCCACTGCCTGAAGCCCTAACGAACAACTGTCTATTTGACAGTGGACAAAGGCAGTCTCCGGATGTCACCACGCAGATGTCCCCCAGCTCTGCTTGGCTCAGGTGGACGTCCTGGAGAACCGCGGAATTGATGCCAGAGAGAGCTCTTCGATGTGGTGTCCTGCGGCAGGAAGTGCGGCCTAGGGACCCCAGCAGGCAGGTGCACAGGGTTCCCCAGACCCGGCTTCCCCATTCCCACCCCAGAGAGGCCAGGCTGCCACAGGTCGGGTGTGGAGTCTCCTCCAGTGGAGCGGGATACCGAGCAAAAGGGACTTCGCCCCACTCTTGTTGTTGTTCTAGCAATGGCCGTAGGGAGCCCGTGCACCACCGCCCCCTACGCGGCTGAGGCCCGCGCGGCGCAGCTTCAGGTGGCCCAGCACCACGTGTAACCTCCGCGTCGTCCGGCTAGGCCCCGCAGACCAGCTACCAGTAAGTGCTTTTGATACTCTTAAATTCAGTCAGGTATAGCTCCTGCCACAGTTTTATGGTGCTCTTTTCCTGTGTCTATCTGGAGAGTCCGTCAAGAGAACTGTTAAAGTCATAGTATTGTAGTTAACTAAAGTTTCTTCCTGGAGGCCACTAACTGAAGTCAAAGAATTAGCAAATCATAGCAAATGGCTTTCCAGATAGGAACACAAACTCTTTTCTATTCATAAAAGACACTACTAATGTTTTGTCATAAAAAGGGACTTTTTTGGAAAATGTAATTGAGAAGATTCATGGTTTGCCAGAAAGTTTTAGCCAATCACAATACCTTGACAATATCTCCAGATATGGACACAGAGAAAAGACAGCAAAGAAAGGAACAAACTACGGCTTGGGGGTGGGGGGGGGGGCAGGGATAAATAAATAAATTGTTTTAAAAAAGGAAAAATAAAACCACATGTGTGGTGTGGATGTGGCTCAAGCAGTTGAGTGTCTGCTTTTCATATGGGAGGTCCCAGCTTGGGCCCCCTGTGCCTCCTAATAAAAACAAAAACAAACAACAAGCAAACAAACAAAAAATTCAACTCAGGGGAGCCGATGTGGCTCAGTGGTTGAGCACCAGCTTCCCATATATGAGGTCCCAGTTTCAATCCCCAGCCCTGGTACCTCAAAAAAATAAAAAGTGAAAATACTAGTTATTAAAATATGCAGATTTATAATAAAAGATAGGCCATATTGTGCTGGGCATAATTAATTTAGAATACTTTCATAGGGTAGATTAAAGTTCAAGATGTTTTCTTTCTTAATAAAATACTACAGGGAGGCAGACTTGGCCCAATGGATAGGGTGTCCGTCTACCACATGCGAGGTCTGTGGTTCAAACCCCGGGCCTCCTTGACCCACGTGGAGCTGGCCCACGTGCAGAGCTGATGCGCGCAAGGAGTCCCCTGCGTAGGGGAGTCCCACTCGCAAGGAGTGTACCCCGTAAGGAGAGCCGCCCAGCGTGAAAGAAAGTGCAGCCTGCCCAAGAATGGCGCCACACACACACGGAGAGCTGATACAACAAAAAGAGGCACAGATTCTCATGCCGCTGACAACAACAAAAGCAGACAAAAGAAGAACACTCAGCAAATCGACACAGAGAACAGACAACTGGCGGGGGAGAAGGGGAGAGAAATTAAAAAAAAAAAAAGAAAATACTACATTTGGAATCTGCTGTGCAAGTGACTGTGGGCATATTTGATAAAATGTCTTACAGTGAGGATTTTGAAATCCTAATTACAGTTAAATCATTGCAGTGGTTTAAACCAAAGCTGAACATGGGTTAAGTAGCTTCATGAGAATAAATTTCACACTGAATCAAAACACACTAACTGCTTCCACTCTGCCTTATATATTGTGCTTCTGGAAACCATGATCTTTTCTCACTTACTTTACTTAGCTCTTTTATGTATCCTCAATTCCAGCATGATTTAATATACACTCTTCCGAGTTAGTGAAGAACACCCAGTTAAGCCATCCAAGGTCCAGATACATTCCTCTTTAATCACTCTAGTTACTTTATACACTATACACTCTAATTTTTCATGATATCTAGATGAAAATAAAATATACTTCATCACTTTGAAAAGCCTATTCTTCATTTGACAAAATCTAACACCACTTCATGATAAAAACACTTGACTAGGAGTAGAAGGGAATTTACTCAACCTAATAAATGACATCTACAAAAACCCACAATTAATATCATACTTAATGGTGAAAGATTGAAAGCTTTCCTTCTAAGAACAGGAACAAGACAAGGATGTACTCTACCACAACTTGTATTCAACATTATACTAGAGGTTCTAGTCAGGACACTTAGACCAGAAAATGAAATAAAAGGCATCTAGATTTGAAAGGAAAATTAAACCTATTTTTATTTGTAGATGACATGGTCTTGTATATAGCAGCCCTAAGGAATGCACAATTAGATATAATAAACAAGTTTAGCAAGACTGAGGATACAAGATCAATATACCAAAGTCAATTGCATTTTTATACATAGCAATGAAGTATCAAAAAATTAAATTAAAAAAATTCCATTTGCAAAAGCATCAAAAAATTAAAATACTTAGGAATAAATTTAACAAAAGAAGTTCAGAGCCTATATTCTGAAAATTATAAAACATTGTTGAAAGAAATTAAAGAAGCCCTAAATAAAAGGAAAGGCATACTGTGTTCATGAATCAGAAGACTTAATATTATTAAGATGACAAGACTCCCCAAATTGCTCTACCAATTCAAAGCAATCCCTGTCCAAACCAACTGTCTTTTTCTTTTTTTTTCAGAAATGGACAAAGCAGATCTTAAAATTCATATGGAAATATGGAAATTCAAGGAACTCAGAATAGTCAAAATGACCTTGAAAAAGAATAAAGTTGAAGAACTCACACTTTATGATTTCAAAACTTACCACAAAGCTAGACAGTGTGGTTTTTTTAAAATGTATTTTATTTAGTTATTTCTCCCCAACCCCTCTTTGTATTTGCTGTGCCTGCTTGTTGTGTGCTGGTCTTCTCTTTAGGAAGCACTGGGAACCAAACTTGGGACCTCCAATGTGGAAGGGAGGCACCTACTTTGTTGTGTCTCTCATTATGTTTTCTTCATGTCTCTTGTTGCATCATCTTGTTGTGTCAGTTCGCTGTACCTGCCCATTGTGTCAGCTCACTGTTTTATGTATCTTCTTTAGGAGGCACTGGGAGCTAAAACTGGGACCTCCCATGTGATAGGCAGGAGCCCAATTGCTTGAGCCACATCTGCTTCCCAAGATAGTGTGGTATTGACATATAGATAGACCTAAAGATCAATGGAACAGAACTGAAAGTTGGGGAAAAAATGTCCTCACATTTATGGTTGGTTGTTTTTTGAAAATCGGTGCCAAGACTATTCAAAGGGGGGAAGAATAGTCTTTTTAATAAATGGTGCTGGCTCAACTGGATATCCACATGTGAAAGCATGTAGTTGACTCCTACCTCACACCATATACAAAAATAAACTCAAAAGGGATAAAAGACCTAAACATCAGAGCTGAAACTATTAAACTCTTAGAAGAAAACTTTGTTATAAATCTTTTTTTTAAAGATTTATTTTAGGGCGGCAGACTTGGCCCAGTGGTTAGGGCATCTGTCTACCACATGGGAGGTCCAGGTTCAAACCCCGGGCCTCCTTGACCCACGTGGAGCTGGCCCATGTGCAGTGCTGATGCGTGCAAGGAGTGCCCTGCCACGCAGGGGTGTCCCCCATGTAGGGGAGCCCCACGCGCAAGGAGTGCGCCCCATAAGGAGAGTTGCCCAGCATGAAAGAAAGTGCAGCCTGCCCAGGAATGGTGCCACACACACGGAGAGCTGACACAACAAGATGACACAACAAAAAGAAACACAGATTCCCGTGCCGCTGACAACAACAGAAGCAGACAAAGAAGGCAATGCAGCAAATAGACACAGAGAACAGACAACCAGGGTCGGGGGGAAGAGAAACAAATAAATAAATCTTTAAAAAAAAAAAGATTTATTTTATTTATGTCTCCCCGCCCCGTTGTCTGCTCTGTGTCCATTTGCTGTGTGTTCTTCTACGTCCACTTGCATTATCCTGCGGCACTGGGAAACTGCATCTCTATCTTTTTTGTTGCATCATCTTGCTGCGTCAGCTCTCCATGTGTGTGGTGCCACTCCTGGTGGCCTACGCTTTTTTCACACGGGGTGACTCTCCTTGCGGAGTGCACTCCTTGAGCGTGGGGTGCCCCTATGCTGGGGCTCCCCTGCATGGCATGGCACTCCTTGTGCATGGCAGCACTGTGCATGGGCCAGCTTACCACATGGGTCAGGAGGTCCTGGGGATCAAACCCTGGACCCTCCATATGGTAGACAGATGCTCTATCAGTTGAGCCACGTCTGCTTCCCTGTTATAAATCTTGATGACCTTACACTAGGCAATGGATTCTTAGATATGCCACCCAAAACATAAGTAGCAAAAGAAAAAGATTTATAAATTGGACAGCATCAAGATTTAAAACTTTTATGTTTCAAAGGTTACCATCAAGAAATTGAAAAGGCAGAATGTGAAATTTTTTCCCCACATCTTGCATCTAATAAGGGACTTAATCTAGACTATATGAAGAAATATTACAACTCAATAATTTAAAAATTCCAATTAAAGGAAAGCAGAAGTTCAGAATAGAAATTTCTCCAAAAATGATACATAGATGGCCATGAAGCACATGACAAGATGCTCAATGTCATTAGTTATTAGGAAAACACAAATCAAATCCATAGTGAACAAACATATAGGAGGAGTACAACTATGGACCTAAGTAAACATTATTATTCTAGTAATGGAAGACTTATGTTCCAAAGTAAACTTATTATATTCCAGTAATGGAAGTAATGATAGGGGTCACCTGAGGTTCTGAGGGGAGGGAGAGAAAAGAATAGGTGTAACATGGTGCATTTTTGGGACATCAGAATTGTTCTGCATAATGTTGCAATAACTGATTTAGGCCATTATACATTTTGTCAAAACCTATGAAATTGCATGGTGCAAAGTATAAACCATAATGTAAACTATAGACCATGGTTAGTAGCAATCCTTCAATATTTGTTCATCAATTGTAGTAAATGTACCACACTAATTAAAGATGTTATTAATGGGGGGAAATGTGAAAGGGAATACCTTATACTTTAGATGTAACTTTTCTGAATCTAAAACTTCTTTAAAAATAAAGCAAAAAAAATAAAAATAAAACAAGCAAAAAACCCCACAATGAATGGGGAGGGGAGGGAAATCTGAAACCAAGCCTAGATCACTGGCAGAGAGCTAGCAACCCTTGCTCCCCTGGCCAATGCACTGTGGTATGAACAGCCAGCCTGCTCCCTGGCTGCTGTTCTGGCTAGCAACCACTGCCTCAGTAGAGGCGGTTCTTGAGCTCCTTCCACCAGCTCCCTCTTCTCCTGACTCTGATGTCGGATGAGAGAACCTGGTGGGATCTTTGATCATGACTGGGAAGCTCCTGGGGACTGGGGATCTGAGATGATATTGTAACTTATCCCCTTGTGCTTTTTCCCTACCCCTTTTCCCCAAATCATCAAGAGCAGAAAAAGAAGTAAACAGCATGTCAGAAAAAGAAGAAGTAAACAACAACAAGAGACATAAATAATAAATGTTATTCCTGGGATTTACATGATCGATATACTCAAAATAAGTGAGTTGTAAGTAAAATGCAACAGGTGGTGACCCTCATGGAGCAGTGCTGGACTGAATGTAGAGGGGTATTATTATGGATGAAGGATTGTCACAGGAGCTTGATCCAGTGCTTTACAAGCAAATTGAGAAGTTCAGGAAGGTACAAATACAAGTATGCCTTGCAATTAAAAAAAAAAAACTTTAACAAATTGAAGATGGATGCATGTCAAAAAGTGGATCTTCTTGGAACAAGCAGATGCAATCTCTTGTCTCATATGTTAGCAACAAACAGACCATTCTGCTTCATTTTAGGAGAAAATTTCTCACACCATGGCAGCCTTCCTGAGCACTTCAAAGGTTACCAACTATATGCATTCACTGCATTAAAAAGCCTACAAAACCCTATGACAAAGCTAGTTGAGAAGAAAGGACAGTACCTAACAGGGCAGTGAAGAAACAACAATGAAGGAACCAAGTCAGCTAATTAGAGGATGAAAACCAGAGCAAGGAATCCTCTATTTCTAAGAGTGAAGTTGGAAAAAATATTCTATCTGCCTTAGACAAAGGCTCTACACATATTGAGTGTTCAAGACCTACAGATGAACTAATAGACATGAAACCTGAGGAAGGTGCTTGCCTGGCCCCAGTGACAGGGACCATGGAACCTGAAGGTGCTGACAAAGATGACATGCTGCTGCTGAGTGAGATATCCACACTGGAAAAGGGTGAATTCAGCAAAAAAGTGGGCTGCTGTGTTTGGAGACAGTCTGCTGAAGGAGCCAGCTCTGACAGTGGCTCTAAGCCCCAGGCAGGCTCAGGATTTCTTCCTTTGCAGCTTTTACACCAAAATATGAAAGACTTAACAGACCTCACTATGAGAGCCTGCCACAGCTGCCTCTGACCTGACTGCCTAGTTCAGCCTCTTTGCAAGCTTCAACCCATTACCAAATCCTGGTGCTGCTGGGGAACCTGATAAAGAACACAAATTGCTCAATGCTTGAGTCTGTAGCCTTCATGAGAGCTACTCTTCAGCAACACAGCTGAGAGCTAGGAAGAGTATCAAGTAATCATCCTGTTTTTCTTGTTGTCATTTCTTTCTTTATTATCTTTTTTAAAAAAGATATATAGATCACAAAAATGTTACATTAAAAAATATGGAGATTCCCATAATACCCCCACTCTCCACCCCGCCCACTCCTCCAACATCAAAAACATCTTTCATCAGTGTGTCACTTCAGTATGCTGTTACATTTATATGCCATTTTAAGGAAATGAAAGGGTAAAAGGCCCTGTTTATATTGGTAAAAACAACAACAACAACATAATGAGATACCACTTCATATACACTAGGATGGCTGTAATGAAAAAGATGGACAATAACAAGTGTTGGTGAGGATGTAGAGAAATTGGAACCCTCAGACATTGCTGGTGAGAATGCAATATTATGGTACAGTCCCTTTGGAAAACAGTCTGGCAGTTCTCAAAAGGTTGAGTACAGAATTGCCATATGATCCAGCAATTCCATTCCTAGGTATATACCCCAAAGAAATGCAAGCATATATCCACCCAAAAACATGTATTCATAGCAGCAGCATTCATAATAGCCATAAAGTGGAGACAATCCAAATATCTATAAATTGATGAATGGATAAGCAATGTGAAATACATGCAATATTATCCAGTGACGAAAAGGAATAAAGTACTGCTACATACTACAACATGGATGAAACTTCAAAACATTTTATTAAGTCAAAGAAGGAAATTCATGTTACATGAATTTCTATTTTATGGGTTTTTTTGCATTTCTTTATTTCATCAATTTTGTGAGTTCTTATTTGTATGAAATATTCAGAAGAGGTGAAGCTATTGAGATAAAAAGTGGATTAGTGATTGCCTAGAACAGTAAGGGAGAGAGGGAGTAATTGGAGAAAGAATCCTAATGGTTATGCAGTTTCTTTTGGGGTGATGAAAATATTCTAAAATTGGTTGTTGTGTTGTTGCACAGCTCTTTGAATATACTAAAAACCAATGAATTGTACACTTTAAATGGATGAAATGTATGGTGTATGAATTATATATTAATAAATATGTATATATTTATATGTCTTCTCAATTTCTCATTGGTCCCAGTGACTGGAAATAGCATTGTTAGTTTACTTTCAAAAGCAGTTCTTGATATAGCTTGCTGTGTACAATAAATGTTCAATGAGCAAATGTGCCTTATTGACTAATTAGACCATTAATATAATTAATAATGCGGATCATAATAATAATTCATAATAATAAATGACATAATATTTACCTCCAGCAGTTTCCTTTTTTCATAAGCATTTTACACAGCTTAAGATTTTGAAGTCACGCATGTTGCCATTTTTCCTTTTTATTAACATTTAAATTTTGTGAGTGCCTTGCAGCAGATATTGTGAGTTTTGCATTTTAAAAAATGTTTTGATTATAGATTTAACATTACCTCTTAAACACTCATGAGGGCCAAAAAATGAGAATATTCCCATCTGGAAAATCATACATTTGAACATAGTTAAGCTCTTATTTCTTTGCACAAAGGCTCTTATTTTTTTAATATGTAAAATATTAAATTTGGTAGGGAGTTTACATAAATGTAAGGAAAGTGTTCTGGAAGAAGAGATAACAAACTTATGATAATGGGAAGGTGAAAATGGTACAGGGATTGAGAAAATGGTGAGGGAAGTCCAAAGGGCACTTCAAACACATGTATTATATTAAAATTCTATGCAGAGAATATATACAGGTATTACTTATGTAATTAGCAATTAAAAATAACTTATCTGGTCTGATCCCCTTATTTTGCATATTACAGAATGGCAGCCTGGACAGGCTGAGAGAGTATGGATTAGAGTGGACTTACTGATATTCTATACATGAACTATTGTGATTAGTAATTGAAGAAAATGTGGCATTGGTGTGGAGAAAGTGGCCATGGTGGCTGCTGAGGGTAGGGAGTGGGAGGAAGAGATGTGATGTGGGGGCATTTTCAGGAGTTGGAGTTGTCCTAGGTGGTGCTGCAGGGATAGTTACCAGACGTTGTATATCCTCCCATGACCCACTGGGTGAACTGTGGGAGAGTGTGGGCTATGGTGTGGACCATTGACCATGAGGTGCAGGGGTGTTCAGAGATGTATTCACCAAGTACAATGAATGTCTCATGATGATGGAGGAGGATGTTGTTATGGGGGAAGGAGTGGGTTGAGGGGGGTTGGGGGGTATATGGGGACCTCATATTTTTTTAATGTGACATTAAAAAAATTAAGACAAAAAAAAAAAAGAAATGTCACACTAATAGTGGTAGAGAGGGACCAGTAGCCAGATCTCTTTCTGAGTCCCATACTTTATCCAATCTACCCAGCTTCGGTGGTTACAAATTTAGTAATGTATCAAAAAGATCCAAAAAGTGTTTATATATATATATATATATATAAAATATGGAAAATCTGAACTACTCTAGAAGTTTAGTTGATTTTTTTAAAAAATTCAATTGGAGGATTTAAGTTGAGTTTTCCAGCACTAGCAGAAAAAAAGACCAGTGCCTAGAAGAAGAGTCTTTGAAGAACTGGTAGGCCTGGAGATGGTTCAGGGAGGGAGAATGAGAGGCTTTAAGTAGCCTTTTGGCTAGGCCTACAGTGGTGGTGGTGGACAGAACCCAGTCCCCTTAAAAGTGGTCAAATACGGTTCCCACAGATCATGGAAAAGAGAAGACTTAGCAAATGCCTATACTAAGTGATGAAAATTGCCTTAGTAATTTTGCCACTGTAGCATGAAGATTTAACTATTCCTATAAACTATTTCTCTTTAAATGTGAAACTGGATATAATTTTTATATAAATTATGATTTTAATTATATTTATATATTACACCAGATTTTCAATAATGTGTTTCTCTTTATGTACAATTTAACACAACTTACCCTTACTTTTCAGTTACTTTTAATACATTTGCACCTCTATCTTGATTTGTCAAAATTTTTTTTCAATTTTTTTCTTTATTAGAAGATTTGTGGGTTTACAAAACAATCATGCATAAAATCCAGGATTCCTATATACCCCCTATTATTAATACCTTGCATTGGTATGGATCATTTGTTACAATTGATGATTGCACATTTTTATAATTGTACTATTAACAATAGTCCATGGTTTAACTTAGGGTTCACTTTTGGTGTAGTACATGTTCATGGACTTAAAAAAATTTTTTTATCCTGTTACCATATATACATTCCAATATTTATCCATTTAATCATATTCAGATCTATATTTCAGTGCTGTTAATTACGTCACAATGTTGTCTTACCATCACCACCATCCATTACCAAAACATTTCCATCATTCCAAATAGGAACCCTGTGCATTTTAAACTTTGACTTCTGTTCCCTAGTCCTGGTAACCTTTATTCTGGATTCTAACTATGAGTTTGCCTATTCTAATTATTCCAAATCAGTGAGATCATACAATATTTGTCTTTTTTGTGTCTGGCTTATTTCATTCAACATGATGTCTTCTAGATTCATCCATGTTGTCTCATGGATCAGGACTTCATTTCTTTTTATAGCTAATTAATATTCCATTGTACAAAATGCCACATTGTATTTATTCATTCATCAGTTGATGGACACTTTGGTTGCTTCCATATTTTGGCCGTTGTGAATAATGCCACTATGACATTGGTGTAAAAATATCTGCTCGGGTCCCTGATTCTTTTGGGTATATATACCTAGTAGTGGAATTGCTGGGTCATATGTAGCTCTATTCTTAGCTTTCTGAGGAATCACCCACCAACTATCTTCCACAGAAGCTGCACCATTTTACATTCCCAAACTCCTGTCAAAATTTAAAGGACACATTTTCACAAAATAGAACAAAGTGAAACAGAATTAGAGATTTTTAGAGCTGGATTTTCAGCATCCTAGATTCACATCTAAGCTAATCTAGCTCACCTAAGAATTTAAATGATTTTCCTAAACTCTCATAGTTGGGGCAAAAGACTGGTTTACAGCTCCTCTTTACTATTACGGTGAATCTATCCACTGTTTGGTCTATGAGGGCAAATATTTTTTGCTTAACATTTAATCAATAGTACTTCACTTGGTACAGAATAGGTGCTCAATAAATACTTGTGTAATGAATGGATTCAAAGGTAAATTTAGAGCTGATGATAGAGATTTTTTAAATCCTCATTGAATGGAATATTGCAGTGTAGTTACTGGAGATGGGTAGGTATTTGTCCACGAGGACAAAAACAGTCGGTACAAGGAAAAGAGGCGCCTCAGAAGAGAAAGTGGTGACTGCTCAGAGAAATGAATTGTGAGGATGAAGTTACTGTCAAAGGGTTTATTAAGATCATCCTGCAAGGCAAACAGCCCTTAAGTTGCCTAGAAGGTGTAAAATAGGGACTGACCTGAATAGGGCATTGGTCTATGTGACAAATAAACTAAGGATTGGAAAGGTTTGACTTTCCCTAGGTGTCAGGTGAATTAGTAACAGGATTGGGAGAAGAAGCCAAGTCTTCCACCCCATGAACTAATGTTCTTCCCATTGTACTACTTCACCTTCTCTAGAGACGAAGAGACAATATTATGAAATGCTGAACTAGGACTGTGTTCTAATCAAACCTCCCTCAGCCTCCTGAAGCAGGAACAACTCTGCCTTCTGCCTTATTTTTCTGATTCAGGAAAGTATGTTGACCTATGAAAGAACTGAGCACTGAGAGAAATACTGCAGGTTAAAGTACATATTTGTATCTGCTTGTATCTACTTCCTATTTATCACCCAAATGGGAAGTAATCGCTGTTAACAAACCCTGATTGAAAGTGAAAAGCTCAAGTATAAACTTTAGGCCAATGCCAACCATCTTCTTCTTTCACAATAAGAAATAATAGTGTCCTTAAAAAGTAAGATAAGAATAATATATTTTTAAAAACTCCTGTAACTAGTAATATCTGTATAATCCATCAGAAGTTATTCATATGTCATCTTGGATCATCTCTTCTTTTGCCGTCTGGAACAGCTCTTTCTTTATCCCACTACTTAAACATTTTACCATTTTCTTTTTCACTTGTTTGAGACATCTTAACAAGTTTTTAACTTAGGGTGTTATGACGCCAGAAACTGCATTTTGTATCCCATTAAATGATCAGTATGCAGCAGGATGTGTTAAATTTTATTTATTGAGTGAATGGCAACTTTTAAAGTGGGATTCATTGTAGTTTCTGTTTTCATTTTGTAGTAATTTGAATAGCCAAACCCAAAAAATCATGTTTTAAAATGAAGACCCTGTCTCAGTGAGGAAGAGCTGGGGATTATCTAGTTGTTATTCATCTTTGTCTCCCTATCTGATACCTGGCAAAGAACTGGGTCCATAGTTACACTAAGAAGATATTGTTGAATAAATGAGTAACCATCTTACGCATCTCATGTCTTCCCTTTACTGAACATTTGTGGTTGTCTCCACAGGATCTTTTTCTCCTTCACTATGTACCTGCCAGAAGATTTTAGGAGAGAGTTGACCCCACTCCAGTAATTCCATCTGTCTTACACCATGAGTTGTTTAGGTAATCCAAAGCTAAGCCATTCAATGTTTCAGGAAAAGGCATTTAACCAATTCATGCCAACGGAGGGGGCTTCAGTTAAAAGTCTCTCATTCTTCTGAAAAAAACAATGGGAAGCCGGCTGTCTCTCTACTGGATGGAGTAGAATGCAGATGGAAACCTGGAGCTGCTGCAGTCCTTTTGCTACCGTGAAGAAAGCAGCATTAGGGTAATACTGACACTATATATGGCAGAGCAGAGAAATGGAAAGAAAGGAAATCCTTAATTATACTATTGAGACTATTTCAAGTGATTACCATCAAACTAACCTTGAAATGTGATGAAGGTCAATGGCAGATCCAGGATTTAGGTTTTGCATGGCCTGAAGCTTATATAACTTTGAGAGTTTTCTTCGACATAAAGAATAAAAAATTACAAACGCTAAATTAAGTGCAAATGTGAGTAATTAGAATGACAAAAGAAATCACATTAAATCAACAATATCATAAACATTCCGAAATCTAAAAATAAAAAATATTTTTATTGTTTTGGTACCTTCCTGATACATCTCTTATTTAGTCACAGGGATGCCAATGCAAAGTAACAGAAATGGGTTAGCTTTTATAATCAGAATTTTATTAGGGCTGTGAAATGTCCAAATCAAAGCAGCATCAGAGATGCTTTCTCACCAGTCACCTACTGGTGACCCTGGCATCCTGCCATGTGGCAATCAGGCCTATGGCAGGGCTCATCTTCTCAGCCTTGAGCTGTTCCTTGGGCCCAACCCCTCAGGGGTCTCTTTCCATGCCTCTGTGCTCTGCTGATTCCAGACTCTGGGACCTTTCTCAGTCTTGGCTCCTCTGCTTTCTTCCTGAATTCAGCTGTGGACAATCAGGCTTCTCTCCCTGGGCCTAGGCTCCTCTAGCCTCTTGGGGCTTCTCAGCCTTTCTGCAGCCGTAGGCGAACCTGGAGTTCTCTCTCTCTTTCTCTCCCTTTCTCTCTCTCTATCCCTCCTCCTTCCTTCCCTCCCCCCTCCCTTTCTTTCCCTCTCTTTCCCCCTCTCTCTCCCCTTTCTCCTTTCTTCTTTCTTTTACATGGCAGAATCAAAATGGCAGAGCTCGCTTTTTTGTGTCCTCTTTCTCTCTGTGTCTCCATCTACATAAGACCCAGCAAGAGGGCGGAAACCCAACCTGTGTCATACCTAACTGACATAGTCCAATCAAAAGCCCCACATCCACAGGAATGGATTCATTCAAGAACATAAGCTTTTTCTTTTGGGGATTCATAAAAAAACTTCAAACTGTTACAAACTTGATATTATTTTCCTTCTTTTTTTTTTTAAATTTATTGAAATATATCACTCATACATAAACAATAAGTGTATAATAGTTGTAAACTTACAAAACAAACATATATAACATCTCACCCTACCACCAATAACTTGCATTGTTTTTAAACCTTTTTAGCTAATGATTCAAGAGCATTGTCAAAATATTACTACTAAACAAAGTAGTTTTCCCCTAAGCAATCCGATTGTTATTATCTTTATATCATTTATATATGCACATTCATAAACAATTAAGTATATAATAAAAGTTGTGAACTTACAAAGCAAACATGCACAACATCATACAGGGGTCGCATACATCAACCCTCCACCAACACCTTGTGGTGAGATGTTTGTTACAAACTGTCAAAATCTGAATACTAATCATAGTCCTTATCTTACATTTGGTGTGTTTTTCCCCCCACCCACCCTATTTTTTTTTTTTAATATATTTTTTATGACAGAAGTTGTAAACTTATAAAACAATCATGCACAGGTGCAGAATTCCCAAGCAACACCCCTCCATCAACACACCACAATGTGATGTGTCATTTGCTACAGATAAAATAATATCATCTGATTGTTACCATGTCCATAGTGTACATTTGGTTCACTTTTTCCACACTGCCTCAGTATCAACACAGTACATCTTTTGCATAGATACAAGAATATTATATTATTACTTCTAACTACAGTCCATAGGTCACTCCAGCTGTATTTTCCCCATGCTTCTCCACATTCCCAACACCCTGCAGTAGTGATATACATTTGTTCTAGCTAACAAAGGATCTGTACCATCAACCACAATTCTCACCCACCTCTTGGTTTACTGTGCTATCCAGTTCCTAGATTATTCTCAACCATTCTGTCAACTGACATTTATATAACTGGACTACCATTTTCTGTCACATCCCCATTTATAAACTAGCTGTTACTCACTGTGTGTTACTATCTACTCTATACATTTCCACAATTTTAGAGTAAAGCTAATTAAAACTTTTGCTTACATTAAACATCAGTAGTCCACTCAGTCCTTCTCTTATCTCCTTTAAGAATCCACTACCTACCACCAGGCTTGAAGATATTTTCCAATAATTTCTTCTAGAAGTTCAATGGTTCTTGCTTTTATTTTTAGTTTTTTGTTCCATTTTGAGTTAACTTTTGGATAAGATGTGAGGTAGGGGTCCTCTTTCCTTCTTTCAGATATGGATGTTCAATTTTTTCAGCACCATTTGTTGAATTGATTGTTCTGCTCGAGCTGTGTGAATTTGATGAGCTAGTCAAAAATCACTTGACCATACCTGTGAGGGTCTGCTTCTGAATCATAAATTTGGTTCCATTTGTCTATGTCTGTCTTTAGGCCAGTACCATGTTGTTTTTACCACAACAGGTAGGTATTTTGATTTAAAGTCTGGAGATGAGGGTTTACTTTTCCTTTTTATGATGTTTCTGCCTATTCAGGACTCCTTACCCTTCCAAATAAATTTAATGATCATGTTTTCAATTTTTTCTTTAATGCTGGTGGAATTTTTATCAGGATTGCATTAAATCTGTGTATCAATTTGAGTAGAATTGACATCTTAATGGTATTTGGTCTTCCAATCCATGAGCATGAAATGTTCTTCCAGTTATTTAAGGCTTTTTTGATTTGTTTTAACATCGAGTTGCAGTTTTCTGAATCCATCATTGGTTAAGTTTATTTCTGACTATTTGAGTTTTATCTGTCCTTTTATTTTCACCACTCTTTTGACACTTTTAGTTACTTTTACTGATATAATCTTCATTTCTAGACTCTCTTCCAGGCCCCTCTCTTTTCTTTTCAGGCCCTAGCACACCCTTTAGTATTTCCTGAAATTCTGGTCCCTTGCTTAAAAATTCTCTCAGTTTCTGTGTATCTGTGAATATTCTAATTTTGCCCTTATTTTTGAAAGACAGTCTTGCTGGATGTAAGATTCTTGGCTGGAAGTTTTTCTCTTGTAGTATCTTAAATATATCAGACCACTGTCTTCTTGCCTCCATGGTTTCTGGTGAGAAGTCAGCACTTAATCTTATTGGATATCCCCTATATGTTATGCATTACTTTTCTCTTGCTGCTCTCAGAATTCTCTCTTTGTCTTTGGCCTTTGACATTCTGTTGAGTATGTGTCTTGGAGTTGGTCTATTTGGATTTTTTGGATGGGAGTATGTTGTGCTTCTTGGACATGGATATCTATGAGATATCAATAGGATTGGGAAATTTTCTATCATTATTTCTTCAAATATTCCTTCTGCCCCTTTTCCCTCCTCTTCTCCTTCTGGGACACCCATGACACATATGTTTGCACACCTTTTGCTGTCATTTAATTCCCTGACACCTTGTCCAATTTTTTCCATTTTTTTCTTCATCTCTTCTTTTGTATGTTCACTTTCAGAGGCCATTTCTTCAAGCTCACCAATCCTTTCTTCTGCCTCTTCAAATCTGCTATTATATGATTCCAATGTTTTTTTAATTTCATTGATTGCACCTTTCATTCCCATAAGCTCTGCTATTTATGTATGCTTTCAAATTCTTCTTTGTGTTCATTCAATGTCTTCTTAATATCCTTAATCTCTTCAGCCATCTCATTGAATTTATCAAGGAGATTTGTTTGAACATCAATGATGAATTGTCTCAACTCCTTTACGTCACTTGGAGGCTTATCTTTTTCCTTTCACTGGGCCATAGCTTCCTGTTTCTTGGTGTGGATTGTAATTTTTTGTTGGTGTCTTTGTATCTGGCTTACTAGAGTATTTATTCTGGGTGCAGTTTTTCTCTTTCATTTAGGGCTTCCTATTTTTTCTCCCTTGCTGGTTGTGCAGTAGGAGCCAAGCATATAGTTAGTGCTGTAAGCTGTGGAGGCTCAAGCTGCCTGCATTGCACCAGGGACCAATGAAGCTTCTTCCAACTTTCTCCTTTGCCAGAGGTAGGACTGCATCACAGCTATGTGGAATAATCCATGTGCAGGCCTAGACTGTAGTTGCCCAGAGAGACTGATGAAGCTTCACATCCCTTTCTCCCCTGCCTGGAGCAGGGATGGAGCTGCAGATGTGGGCAGCAATCTATGCAGTGCAGGTCCAAGGTGACTGCAGTTGCCCTGGTAGACTTCTGATTTTCAGTCTATGCCAACCAAAGTCATCTGCAGTTACCTGTGTAGGCTGCTGCAGGGCTCCTCAGCCTCCTCCCCACCAGAGGCAGGGCTGAAGCCTAGGCGGGCTGCAGGCTGATCTGCGTGAAAGGAACAGAATTTCTTTCAGTGCCAACACTGAGAGTTTCAGTCAGCCCAGCTTCCCCTCAGGCTGGGGGTGGAGTCAGAATGGCAGCTACTGGCCTCTTTCTGACTTGGGCTGGTTCACGGGCCCCTGTTCCCAGGGTTATCTCTTAGCCAGCCAAGCCAACCAATCACTACCTGAAATTGACAGCCAACCCTCTCCTACCCTGTTTCTGGGAAATGGAGCTTCCAATTCCTGTCACAGAACAGCTCCTGGGGCAGCTCGTGCCACCAGAGTAGGATGATCACCAGCCTCTGTGGCTTGGCTGGTAATTTCCCAGAGAGGCTGGCACAGGTCCCCGCAGCTTCCTCCCTGCTGGAGGTGGCACTGGGGCCTAGGCTAGAGCTTCAATATGATCTGGATGGGAAGAAGCCAGTCCCCACCAGCACTGGGATTTTCATTCTGCCTTGCTTCCCCTTGTGCCAGGCACGGAGTTAAGATGGCGGCTCCCAGCCTCTTTCTGACTTGGACAGGCTCAAGCTTTAGCTGTTCTCAGGATCATACAGTAGCCCACTGAATTTCCTCATCAATAGCTGAAATTGGTGCCAAACCGTCTCTTCCTCCCCCGTTTTGGGGAAGTGGAGCTTTCAATTCCAGCCACCAAACAGCTCCCGAGCCAGCTTGTGCCTCCAGTGGAGGATGGGCACAGGCCTCCGGGGCATGGAACCTCTACTTATGACTCTTCTCTGCAGACGGAGAGTCTCCTCCTTCCACTCCTTCAAAGACATTGCAGGATGCTCTTCTGGTCTCCTGGAGCCCCCAAACAGGTGCTTCAGCTAGCTGCAGAGAGCTCTGGGTGTTTGCTAACTGTCCTGGAGCAGGAGCTGACTCTAGGAGCTCCTTACTCTGCTGCCATCTTGCTGGTTCTCATTCCTTCTACTTTTTGGGATAATTTTTTTCTGTGCTGTCCTCATAAGACAATAGTTTCATAATAGCATTAGAGATATTTTACAATTTTAGAATTCAGCAATTTCTCTTCCAAAAGAGAAACTGATCAAATTTTGATTTGTTTTGTTTTGATGACTTTAAAGAATTTATTTCATTCAGGACAACTCCAAGTCCCCAAAATGCCCCCATATTGCAGGGACAGATGCAGGACATTATATATCTTGCTATAACCCACTGAATGGACTGGGGGAGAGTGTGAACCACAATGTAAGCTATAATCCATGTGGTGCAGCAGTGCTCCAAAATGTATTCATCAAATGCAATGAATGTGTCACAATGATGAAAGAGGTTGTTGATGTGGGAGGAGTGGTGGGGGTGGGGGGTGGGGTATAAGGCAACCTCTTATATTTTTTAATGTAAAAATGTTTGTGATCTATTTATCTTTAAAAAAAGACAAAATTAAAAAAATTTTAAACTTTATTTCAGTTTCACAACATTTTTGTAAAGTTATGTAAATTATAGTTTTATGTGAAACTTGGAAAAACCTTTATCACATTTCATGTAAGTGATACAGAGATTTCAGGACATTTCAAATTTTCTTGAGCAGTGTTGGCCTTAAACACACTTTGAGTTGACCACTCTCAGTTTTAAAAAAATTGTCCTCAGTGTCTTCATTTTTGTGGCAGATTATGAATTTTATGTTATCCTCATTTGTATCAATATTTTAGGGGCTGCTTAGCACATGTGACTTCCCTCAGTTCGGTTTATAAAACTGCTATTATTTGTGCCCTATTAACATAGGAATTCTGATAAATTCTCTTTCAAGTGATTTCTGTCAAAAAAGAAAAAGTATGGTACATTTATAATTGTGTATGTTACATCAGGTATATACCTGAGAGGAGAGAATTTCTATTTTTATCATGTTTCTGCTTACACACCTACATACCTGATGATCTGATTAGGTGGGTGATTCTCCTCATCTGAGTCAGTTTAGGAGATTTCTCTCACCCGTGTATGGTCAACTAGTGGTTTGGTACTGCTGGATGTTCTGGGATGGCCTCGCTCTCCTGGCTGATGGCTGGTGGCTGGTGGCTGGCTATTGAGGAGTTCAACAACTGGCCAAAAACCTGTGTCTGTCTTTCAGACCTGATCATAGGCAATTGAAAAGCTTTACCTGACAGGCCCCATGGGGAAAGCTGCTTTCTCTGTATAAGGCTTGCTGCATAGCTAGTACCTTGCCGTTTCTGAGGGGAGTGGGAGTAGCAGTCAATAACTCAGGCCCCACTGTGTAGACATGCTTTTACATATATCTACATTCCTCGGGTGCCTCTGCTGCACCCTCCTTACTGGGGGAAAGAAAGAGAACTTTTCTCCACTCTGACTCAGTACTCTGTACTCCACTCCTAACCCTTCCTCCTCCCCCTCCTCCCAGGTCCAGGGTACGTAAAAGCAGGAGCCTTTTGTCCAGGGCTTCCGCAACAGTGAGATGCCCCCTACATCTGTGTTGATTCCTCTGGCCCTTGCTCAGTGCATTCCATGGGGACAAATGGAACAGACAGAGAGCTGGGGCTTCCGCAGGGCTAGCCTCTAGCTTATACTATCACAGGAAGTGATTAAAGGCTTGGCTATCACTTCATTTTGGTACGTTTTCTTAATTGACTACTCTGACACCTGCCAGCTCAGCTCAGCTCAGCTCAGCTCTTGGCTGCTATCAACTGAAGCAACAAGAATGAATAGGCCACATGTTGGTCATATTCCCAGGGGTTAGCTTGGGCTGCTTCACAGAATGGTCACAGTTCCATTAACTATAAGACAGAGCAAGCCCTAATGAATAAACATTTTTCAAGTCTCTGCTTGCTTCATGTATGAGAGTACAAGGGCATCTCAAACCCTTCCCACCTCCTGACCCCCTGCCTTGCCCTGCCTGAAGCTGCTCTCCCTGAATTCTAACCCTGATCCAAAGGTGCATCACAGTAATTAGGTGCAGGGATACGATATTAAAGGATGTTTAATGATGGAGGTGTTTTAAAAATATAAACCAATTTTCATCATACCTGTTTTATGTCAGATTACACAATTCATACACTTATATAGTTATTTTATGGTAGAAGTTCTTCCCTAGTAAACATAACTTCTCACCCCTCACCCTCCCAATTATCAAGTTAAACTTAAGAGATCTACATGATCATGGCTTTTCATTTCTTTAAACTTGTTTTGTATAATTTGCAACCCAAATCTACGTCAAATTTTCTGGTACTGACAAACTGACAGTAATTGAGCTATGGGTTAACATCGAAGATCTTGTCGGCAAAAACCAAGTTCATGAGTAGGACTGATAAGTAATCATTATCTTCTTAGGGAAATTACAGAGGGACCTATTGAATTACATTCTGTGATGCCAAGGCAACAGCTGCTCATATCTTCCTTGCAACAAAATCTGTTCATACAGTTATTGAAGGTAGCACAAATGTTAACCTATGGCCATAAGTCTGGGGTCAATGTGTGAATGATGTCTCTCTTGGGGGCCAATCAATAAGCAATATGTGGCAGTTTGATATGGTTATGAATTATAAAAATAGATACTGGATTATGTTTGTAATCTGGTCTGTACCTGGGCATGATTAAGTTATGATTAGGGCTTTGATTGGGTTATGTCATTAGAGCATTGAGTCCCCACTCCTCGGTGGGTGAGGACTCACAGATAAAAGACATGGCAAAGGACAGAGCTGAGGGTTTTTGATGTTGGAGTTTTGATATTGTAGTTTGACGCTGAAGCCTTAAGCTGGAGCCCCGGGAAGTAAGCTCACTGAGGAAATAGAAGCAAGCCCCAGAAAGAGAGGGACACTGAGCCTAGGAAGAAGCAAGCCCTGGGAAGAGAGGAACCTTGAACCCGGAAAGAACCATGATGCTGGAAGAGATGAACCCAGGAAGCCTGAACCCTCGCAGATGTTGGCAGCTATCTTGCTCCAACACGTGAAAATAGACTTTGGAGAGGGAAGTAACTTATGCTTTATGGCCTGGTGTCTGTCTGCTCCTAGCCCAAGTAAATACCCTATATAAAAACCAACCAATTTCTGGTATTTTGTATCAGCACCCCTTTGGTGCAATACATTAGTTTCCCAAACAGAGACCACAGCAATGGCAAACCATGCAAAACTGACACATTACCTTCATTTCCCGTTGTGTGTAAAGTTCTGATGGCAGCACATCTGTCTTTGTTCAATTACATTTGTTTGTGAGCCATAAAGATTTTAATTTGTATGGTTGACCCAGAATGTTTGACTGGGACAGGTGCCAATGGGTTATTACTTTTAAAAGAAACCGAAGTCCTAAATTTATGAAGGGCCATCATTGGTGAAATGACCTGCAGTGAACAGAATGGTAGGAATGACACTGGATTGAGGAGGATTAAAAGAACCAAACATGTATCATGGCGAATGACTGACTCCACAAGCATATTACAAATGTGGCGCCTGCGGTGAGGAAGCTGACATGAGGCTCCAGAGCCCTGCTAATCATCATGTCCCCCAAAATAAGGCTCAATCTAGACAGAATATGCTCTCATGCCCTCACAGACCCCAGGCAAACCTTCCCCCCTCCCTGTTTAAAACAAATTCCACGCAAGTGTAACGTGGGCCGGATGAGTAGGTTCTTCTACTTCAAAAATGCAGGAATGGTTTGTATGTCAGCACTCTGAAGACCCCAGAGAATGTACTATCTAGGGATTAAGCCTAGATCTTAGAATTTGATTTATGTCTTGCTTCTAAGTAATGCAGATTTGATTTTTCTCTTATGGTTTTGCTGAACGTATGACAATCACAATCATTTCAGCAAGAAGTTTGATTACTTTTAACCATTTAGTAGTAGTATTTTTTTAAATAAAAGAAATACTATAAGCAAAAATGGGCCCCAGTTTATGGGGGCTTCATCACAGAGTCAGAAACTTGCCTTACAGTGCCCCCTTCCTGCTATCCATGTCTACCTGGAGCAAGAAAGAACCTTGGAGGCTGGTAAGCCATTAAACCCCTTGGAGGGCTTAATATGTGATCCCCATAGTTGGCATTACCCCTATGTATAAGTGAATTTTGGCAAAAATTTAAACATAGACTATATGAAATGACACTATTAAGTTTATATTAATTTTCTTAGCATGATAATGGTGTTATCATTATATAGGCCAATGTTCTTATTCTTAGGTGAGGCATGTAGAATATTTCAGGGTAAAATATTCTGGTGTCTGCATCTTAATTTCAAAAAACAAGACATATAGGTAGGTAAGTAGATAAATAGAATAGTTATAGATTGAAGCCACTATAACAAAAATTGTCATTATTTGGTCTTCGTGAGGACTATATGGGTAATTATACTATTCTTTTAACTTCTCTCAAGGTTTATTTTTTCAAATTGTTGGGGAAAAACAACATAAAAAGTATACATAGTCCTTGGTCTCTCATATTTTCTGCAGAAATGGAGCTGACACAATGACCTCTACATCAGGCATGTAGTAGTCAGGCATTGGTTAGTTCAGATAGTGGTCCTCTAAAAAAATGCAAAGTAGGGGGAGCTATGAGCTAGAATTCAGGTACTAGAGGAAGAGTCTGGGAATGCTGTTTCATTGGCTCCCTGCACTCACAAGTGGACATGGGAAATGGGTGGTTAAGTTTACATTATCATTCAAGAGTGTAAGGTTTTTAGGAGATTAATGTATTTCTCTTTTTTATATTTTGCTGCTTCATTTGTTATCACTTTAGTCTGGGAACCAGGGGTGTTTCCCTGGTTTTGAAGAACAACTGGATGCTAGAAGTTTTTGATGGAAAAGTCAAGTTATGTATGCGTGTGCATATTTGCTAAGCATTTGAAACAAAGAAGACTGCCACAGGTGAATGGACTAAATTGGTGTTTCCTAAACTATGTTCTTATTAACAGAAAAGGATTTTGTGATCAAATAAGTTTGGAAACTGCATATTATATTATCTTCTTGAGATTCAAATTGTACATTAGCTTATTAAAAATATTGAAAAGGCCCACAAAAAAAGGAGTCTGTTTAAATTGTTTAGCACAAGATTTTCCAAGCTCATCACGGTACTTATAGAATATTATGCCACAGGACACACAAATCTAAATACAACCAGGGTAGCTATTTAAAACAATCATATGACAAGGGTTTCCACCACATTCTATTGCTATTAAATGACAATCTACAACAATTATTTTCACAGAAACGGGCTTTGTCTACACTATTATACATAAAGTACAAGTAGGAATAGCCAATTACAGTCTGGGAACTAATATGACAAATACAAATCTTCGATGAAAATAAGGCATTTAGAAAATTAAGATGTTAATCAATGGGAAAATCTGACTCAAGAAAACACACTTGCAAACATTTTATGACACTCATCTATTTTAGAAATCAAAGTATACCTCAATTTTTTTTTCTGCTGCTAAATATTCCTAATTTTATTGGAGTTACATGCTGGTTGATTCTTTACTGTTTCTCTTTCTGCTATTTTCTCCCACTTTACTACTGCTCGGCACTCTTCCTTAAAAATGCCGCAAAGGGAGGGAGGGTGGGTGACTGGGTGTCTGAATGGATGGTCACATGGATGGATGGGGAACACAGTACAAAAACTGAATTTTCCATCAGGACACCAAGATGAAGTATCTGTGATATGCCAGAGACAGATCCTCAAATGGGGATTTGCAAAGGAAATCTCCCCAAGACTCAGCCAAATCAAAGATGTGGAAAGTGGCACATATGTGTGCACACACACACACACACACAAAGTACTCAGGGTATGAAAAGAAGGGAGAACTTTATGGAGGAGGAGATCTTTGGAAACGGCTGCACTGTGAGGCATGTGTACCTTACCAAGTAAGGGGTGCTTCCATTAAACCCCCTGGAGGGCTTCATATGTGATCCCTATAGTTGGTATTACCCGTATGTGTAAGTAAGGACCTACAAGGAAGAGGAAAACAGCATGGGGTCATCTTTGGTCATGTAAATAGGACAATTTAGAGGAGTTTTGGAAGGACTCCAGCTTCCGGAAGCAAAGTGGATTACCGTGGAATGAGTCCCTGCCACCATCTGCCCTGCTGCTGGGGGTCGGGGTGGGGCTAGGGCAGGAGGGTCCCTGACGAGCCCATGAAAGGAGCCCACCAGAGAGCAAATCGAACTTCTGTCAAGGCCTGAGAGCTCAAAGTGTCTTCTTTTACTCCCTGGCGGAGTCAGAGACTGACTGGCAAACTGAGATTGAGGGTGTAACTGGGGAAGAGAAGCCAGGCAGCCCACTTTCTCACTGTAGGAGTTCAGACTGCAACCAGGCCAAGCTGAGGCAGGGAAAGTTCAGAATTCTGTGACATCTTGGATTGGCCATTCTAATTACTGAATTGGGACTGCGACTTAATGTGACAATAGAATCATCTGAACTGAATGAACTGAAAAATTATGGAGACGGTCAGTGTTTTCAGGTCAGGGGAAGTACCCTGTACTTCATAAAGACTACAGGGAAGATACAAACAAAGTTGCATTTTGACCACACCTATCCCTCTGGTTCAGCTCCAGTTGTCACCATTTAACATTCTCTTCTCCCTGGAGTGACATCATTCTTAGGCTCTGCATCTCACAAGTTACGCATTCAACAGACAGCTTAAAGATGGATTGATAGATAAAATGAATTAGAAGAAATTCTACACTAACAAATCTTGAGAAAATTGGACATGTCCTAGAATGATGCAAACTGGAGTTGAGATTTTTTTAAATTTTCAGACTATAAGCTCCTTATGGTAAAGGACTACAGTTTTATTCATCTTTACTTCCAGTATTTAGCTCAATAACTAGCATATAGAAAGAGCCAATAAATTATTCTAAATGGTTAATGTGCTTTGAATAATAATTACTAGTTAAATCAGTATGTTGCTTTGTTAACTATATATTTAGCTTTAATATTAACATTTTTGTTATGTAAGAATTTTATCTTAGTAGTATTTTCCTTTAGTGTGTTCATCAGATCATCTAACAATTCAGCATATTTTTTCACTGAACTATAGCTATAAAAAGTTTGTACATCTCCACAGCCCTGCTTAGTAACCTTGAACAGAGCCTTGTAATTAGAACCCCTCAGGCATTCTCTGCCTGAAATTCAAGTCTCCTCACACAGTGCTCTAACGCTGCCCTGCTGCTTTATCTCCCACCATTCTCCTCCACAAATCTCTTTTGCTGTCAAACTGGGCTACTTGGCACCCCAAAAAACACACTATTTCCCCTCCTTCATGCCTTGGGTAATGTAATTTCCTTCTATGTGGAGTGCTTTTCCTCTCCTTTGTTCTATGTACCCTTGCATCTTGACCGACCCCTCAAAACCTTGTCTTTCTCCTTTATAACATTGTCCTGGGCCAGGCCAGTATACGGTGACTTCTTCCTCTGACTCTTGTGAGAACTATCAGGCTACCTCATTCAAGCATCACTCGATAGACACTAACTTTTAGTGTGTTTGCATTATTTCACCATCGAGATTGTAAGTGTTTTGAGGGTAAGGATTCTATTTTAGACATCTTTGTCTCCTTCATGTTGCCTTGGACCTAATGAGCACTGATATTGTTTGTTGATTTAAAATAACTTTGAATATTTTTTGAGTATAGGCAGAGAAACTGTACTCATTTTCCTTAAAAGGCTATGTCCAGAAGCCCCTGCCTGGAATGACTGACAGTAAAATGAGTGTTATTACATGCCTCAATTAAAATTTTCAAAGCAATTCAAAGGAGTGTTTATCGAGTGAATAAATGAATAAAGCAAATACTGAAAAATGTATTTAATACATTTATATAGCTTTGTTGGAGGATGCAGGAAAGAATGTGTGTATTGGGGTAGGGCTAAGGAAGAAAGCTAAAATTTCATCTTTTATAGTAATAGGAAGTCAATACATAATTTCTAAAGTGGAAAATAGTCAACAAAATAGCAGCATCAATACATTATGTAGAGGGCCGCAAACCTGGCCCAGTGGTTAGGGCATCCGTCTACCACATGGGAGGTCCATGGTTCAAACCCTGGGCCTCCTTGACCTGTGTGGAGCTGGCCCATGCAAAGTGCTGATGCAAGCAAGGAGTGTCCTGCCATGCAGGGGTGTCCCCCATGTAGGGGAGCCCCACGTGCAAGGAGTGCACCCCATAAGGAGAGCCGCCCAGCGTGAAAGAAAATGCAGTCTGCCCAGGAATGGAGCCGCCCACACGGAGGGCTGACACAACAAGATGATGCAACAAAAAGAAACACAGATTCCCATGCCACTGACAACAACAGAAGCGGACAAAGAAGACGGCACAGCAGATTGACACAGAGAACAGACAACCAGGGTGAGGGGGAAAGGGGAGGGAAATAAATAAATCTTGAAAAAAAAACACATTATGTAGAAACAGGAAGGTAAATATAAGAATAGCAAGAAATGTAAAAATTTTTCTAAAAGAACGTTGCTTCTGTAGACCCTTATCTCTTTTCATTTTAAGGTCCTCTAGGAGTACATCTCACTTCTAGTTTTAAGTAACTCCTCTAAATAGATACATTTCCAATTCTGGATCTCTTAGTTTATTTTTATATCTTTAGTATGTGTCCAGTTGAGTAAACAGCTAACAACTCAATTGTTTACAGACAGAATTACTTCTCTCTCTTCGTTCTACCATCCTGACAGGTTTTTACAACTTCTGGATCACTCCCAGGGGCATCATTTGTTATTCTTTTCTCTTCTTTCTCTAGGCATTCCATAAATAAATATTGCATGCCTCCAATATTTCAATCATTATGCTAAACCCTAGAAAAATAAGTTAGATAAGTAAGTTCTCATTGTCCAGAAGAATCTTTCTCCAGTGTTCCTTCAGTCTGCTTGTTATGTTTTATTTTCATTCTTGTGATCCCTTTCCTAAAACATATCATAGCCATTGGTTCATTTCCAGGAAGAAGAGTTCAAATTCTGGTATTCTTGGGCTGTGAACTTAAAATCTTGCAGTCAAATTGAGGTTATGCCAGAGAATGTGGGTTAGTTAACACAGAACAATCAACACTGTTGGAAAACATTTCAGAGTATATGCTCAACTGCTGGTGGTAGAACAGGTGCCTCATGCCTTCAACAACATTTGTATATTTCATTGATCTCCATTCAGTATTTTTTGAGTATCTACTCTATCAAGAAATACAATACACTGGGATCACAACTGAATATAATACAAAACCACTGACTTTTAAAATATATTTAGTCAATCATATGTGTAAGACAAATAAATGAACAGAATGTGATCTGTATTCTAATAAATGTATGGAAGAATTGCAATGTAACCTTGGAGAAAGAAGCACCCAACAATACCTATCAGGAAAGAGTCATAGGTGGAGTGAAATCACCCTCAAAAGATAAGTAGCGCCCTGCCAGGAGACATATGGGACAGGAGGAAGAGTATGAGGGTGTGAAAGCCACCTTTCATCTGGGGACAGCTGCAAGTGACAAGGAGGTACAAAGGGAGAGAGGAGGAGTGAGTGCACAAGTAGCAAAGGGCCGCATCATGAAAGACCTAACCATTAAAAGATTTTCACGCAGCAAAGTGGCATACATTTTAGAAAGATGTGATTTGATTGGAGTCAGAGGTATGGGTGGGAAGAATAAGGGCAAAACTGGAGGAAGGAAGACCAACCGAGAGAAATGTATTGTCAAGATGACAAACGAGGAGTCTCTGAACAAGGAGAGTAACTGTGGGGTTGGAGAATGAGGATGGATTTAGAAGCTATTGGGAAGTAGAATTTACACAACGTGGAACCTAATAGGGTGACATATTTGAAGGATCCAAAGATGAACCAAACTTCCAGCACAGGGTCTGGATGAGTTGTGGGAGGCCGCTTTTGGCGCCAGTATCAGTTGCAGCCATCTCGTGAAATATGCCTAACCCAGTTAAGTTTCTATTTCCCCACCCTCGCTAAAGTAATTAAGTTTCTATCCTCACGCCACTCCCCCCCGGCTCCGATTGGGCACTCCCTAACGAGTGCGAAAGTCTTTCCAGGGACGTTACAAAACAACCATCTGCGCATACGTGTGGTGTGAAATTTGAAATCTAGTCACCCAATCATGTACCGACACTGCGCTGTCGTCAGTATGTACCACCTCTTTCATCCCTGGCTATAAATACCCCTGATCGACCCTCAATAAACAAGACTTGATCAGAATCCTGTCTTGTCTCCATTCTTTGTGTCTCTTGTGCCTTTCATTCCTGCTCCCTCCCTCAGGTCTCGGTTAGACTGATCCGCGGGTCGGGTCAATGAGTGAGAGAGGAAGAAAGGGTTTACAGGCAAAAAAAGAGTCAGCCCACTTCAACTCCTACACTCTGATTTATTGGACTTACCCCACTCAGCTAACATGGAGTTGAAGAATGTCAACCACCACACCATGGAGCCTAGAGTGCCTACAACTGAAAGCAGGAGGATTGCATCCAGTATCCATGTGGAATCTAAGCCCCCTCTTGACATAGATGTGCAATGGACACAACCAATCCAAGGTCCACAGAGAAAATGTGGCATTGGTGTGGGAAGGGTGGCCATGGTGGCTGCTGGGTGTGGGGAATGGGAGGAAGAGATGAGATGGGGAGGCATTTTCGGGACTTGGAGTTGTCCTGGGTGGTGCTTCACGGACAATTACGGGACATTGTTGAGCCCCCAGGGCCCACTGGATGGAAAGTGGGAGAGTGTGGGCTATGATGTGGACCATTGACTATGGGGTGCAGCGATGCCAGAGATGTACTTACCAGGTGCAATGGATGTGTCATGATGATGGGAGAGAGTGTTGCTGTGGGAGGAGTGGAGGGTGGGGGCGGTGGGGTTGAATGGGACTTCATATTTTTTTAATGTAATATTTTTAAAAAAATGAATAAAAAAAAAAGAGTCAGTCCAGTTTTGAAGATGCTGAACTTGGGATGCTGAGGGACAATGGAATAGAGTGTTTTATAGGCACTTGTCAGTATGTGGGATGTGAAAGAGGAAAGAATAGAAAAAGGAGACACATTCTGGAAGGAGTAATGAACCCTGATCATCAGGAGCAGGTGAGCTACTGCTTTACAGTAGGGCAGAGAAGTACATTTTGGCACTCAGCTGATCCATCCACCAAGCATCTCTTTCTCTCCTGACCTAATTTTGATGGTAAATGGACAATGTCATAAACCTAGCCTGAGTAGAGTTTGGGGACCAGGAAAGTGTTGAGACTTATCAAGGATGAGGATCCAGGTCGCTCTACCAGCTAAGCCACCTAGATAAGCAGAGGTGCCAACTGAGGGTGAAGAAATCTAAAATTGCTATGAAAGGAAGGAAATGGTGAGTCTCAGGTGTGCTTTGAGAGCAGAGCTACAGTTAAGCCCACTAACATTCTTGAATGTTTCTCCAAAGGAATCAACCAGAAATGTGGAGGAGCTAATCCCAAATAGGGTGAAGTTATTATAAGAAGCATGTAGATGCAGGAAGCTTAAGAGATAGCTGCAGTGGGATGGTTTGGTGCCCTGCGCATCTCTCCATTTTAGGACCAGGACCTTAATTCTCCAGCTGCCAGAAGTACTGGCTGCCAACAACTTATCCAAGTTCTTCTGCAATTGTCTTCAGCCAAAGGGAGGTGCCTTGCCTAATTTTACATCCCTCAGACCTCATCCAATTACTAATCGATGTGGGGTATAAAGGCCCAGCCCCCTGTCTCAATTCAGGACAAATCTGAAAGGCCATTCTAGCTCAAGAGCTCCCCGTGGGATAGGCTGAGGTTTTTATTGCAACTGCACTACAGATCTGCTCCTCCCCAGTTCAATCCTGCTATTCTCACCTCTTCAGGAGTGTCCCCCCCAAACCTCCTGCATGCTAGTCTCTGCTTCAAAGTCAGCATTCTAGGGAGCCTGATTTTAGACAGAAGGCAATACAAATGAACTAAGTCCTCCTTCATAGGAGAAAATCAGCAGATAATATCTAAAGGTAACAAAATCAATACATAAATGCGGTCACCCCTTGGGCTGAAGTGTGGTTTGCTGGTATGGTGAGGGGCGGCGGCCATGGTAGGCCTATTCCAAACCGCTGCCCCCATAATAGGGTGGTTGGTCGGGCCCACCGCCACCCCTGAAGAAAGCTCGGCATGGGCGCAGAGTGCCCTCAGGTCTCCCCTTCTCGGCAGCCATCCTTCCGCGGCAGCCCCTCCTCCCGGATGGCGCCACACGATGCATTGTGGGGCAGCACCCTTCTTCTTCTTTCTCCCTGCGCAGGCGCAGGGCGGAAAATTCCAGTTCGCCTTTTCCCTCCCCCCAACAGCAGCAACAGCCAGGCGTGGGCTGGAAACTCAAGTCTGCCCTCTACCCCAGCAACAGCAGCCACCAATCCCTAAACCCTGCCACTTCCCCCAGCAACAGCAACAACCAATCCCTAACCACCACCCCTCCCCCTTCCAGTACCACCCACTGACCTTTCTCTGGCAACCAATCAGAACAGGGCGTGGCTTCGACCAATCAGCCTTCCCCAGCCCCTATAAAGCTGTTGCCTCTCCCTCAATAAAGTTGGACTTGCGTGTTTACCTTGTCTCCACAGTAGTTCTTCTGCCTTGCGCCCTCCAGTCCTGAGAGCCCCCGACAAGGGCCTGGCCTCCCTTGTCCCCAGTTCGTCGCCTGCTTCTCCGGGCGACCCCTTCGTCGCCGGCTTCGCCGGGCGACCCCGTCAGCCAAACCGTGCAACCCCTGTGAGACCAACCCCTCGTCTGCTGCCGGACCGACCGCTCGTCCCAAGTGGGACCGACCCCTCGTCCCAAGTGGGACCGACCCCTCGTCCTAAGCTGGACCAACCCCTCGTCCGCAGCCAGACCCCACCTCTACCGACCGAGCAAGCCGCCGCACATAAATGGGTAAGCATATTATCTAGAGTTACACAGACAGCCCTAGAGAACTAAAAATAAAAATGATGAAAAAGATTACCCTTGTAAAGTGTGACCAGGGGTTAGGTGGATGACTTGTTTTCCACCTAAGATTTTCTTCTGAATTATCTAATTTAATGCCATATGTTAGTATATATTTTTTATTTCTCTCACCTTCCCCCCCGCCCCCCGCCCCAGTTGTCTGTTCTGTGTCCATTCGCTGTGTGTTCTTCTGTGTCCACTTGGATTCTTGTCAGCAACACCAGGAATCTTTGTCTCTTTTTGTTGCATCATCTTGCTGCGTCAGCTCTCCATGTGTGCGGCGCCACTCCTGGGTAGGCTGCCCTTTTTTACACTGGGTGGCTTTCCTTACGGGGAACACTCCTTGTGCGTGGGGCTCCCCTACACAGGGGACACCCCCACATGGCATGACACACCTTACGCACATCAGCACTGTGCCTGGGCCAGCTCATCACATGGGTCAGGAGGCCCTGGGTTTGAACCCTGGACCTCCCGTATGGTAGTCAGACAGTCTATCTGTTGAGCCAAATCTGCTTCCCTGTAGTATTTTTTAATATTTATTTTTTTATTAGAGAAGTTGTGAGCTTACAAACACATATGCATAATGCACAGAATTCCCATACATTACCCCTCCACCAACACCTTACATTATTTTGGAAAATTTGTTATAGATTATGAAAGAACATGATCAGGCTATTACCAATAACTGTGGTCCATAGTGTACACTTGGCATTTTTTTCCATATACCCCCTCTTATTAACACTATGTATTAGTATTGTGCATTTGTTATAATTAATGAGAGAACAATCTTGTATTTGTGCTGTTAACCACAGTCCATCTTCTACCACATGGTTTGCTGTGTTATACAGTCCCATGCATTGTACATTCTATCCTAACTGTACACTAGTATACACTTTCATCACAGAGTTATGTAGTCATTGCCCCAGTAAACTTTTGAGCATTTTCCTTAGTCCAAAAGAAAAAAATCCCATACCCCCTGATTGTTGACCCTTAGTGTTGATATAGTACCTTCTTTGACATTGATGCAAGAATATTACAATATTGCTGTTAACTATAGTCCATAAATTATACATTACTTGTATTTCCCCCATGCATCATTATGTTCTTCCTATCTTATAATAGTAATGTACATTTGTTCTACTTCATAGAAGAACATTCTTGTGTTTGTATTATTAACCACAATCCTTTTTCACCTCTGGGTTCACAATGTAATTCAGTGCCTAGACAATTCTCTAGCTTTCTTTCAATTGACTTTTTACATCCCTAGAGTTCCCTTTTCAGTTTAAATACCATTTATAAGCCAGCCATGTTAGTTATACTCACTATAATGTGTTGCCATCAACTCTATCCATTTCCACACTTTCATACCAAGCTAACTGAAAATTCTATATACATTAAGCATTAGTACTCCTTTTCAGTCCTCATCCTATCTCCTAATAGCGTATAGTCTAGGTTTTAACTCCATGTGTTTATTTTTATATTTAGTTCATATCGTAAGACCACACAATATTTGTCCTTTTGTGTCTGACTTACTTCATTTAGCATAAAGTTCTCGAGGTTCATCCATGTTATCACATGTGTCTCAATTACATTTCTTCTTACTGCAGCATAGTATTCCATCGTATGTATATACCACATTTTGTTTATCCATTCATTGGTTGATTTCTATCTTTTAAGAATAATGCTGCTGTTAACATTGGTGTGCAAATGCCTGTTCCCATCACTCTTTTCAGTTCTTCTGGACATATTCCTGGTAGAGGGATTGTCAGATCATATGGCAGTTTTATATTTAGCTTCCTGAGGAACGGTCAAACTGTCTTCCACAGGTGCTGTACCGTTCTACATTCCCATCAACAGAAGGAGTTTTCCTATTTCTCCACATCCTCTACAACAATTGTTTTTCTTTTTTCTTTTTTTCTTTAATAATGGCCATTCTATGAGGTATGATATGATATCTCATTGTAGTTTAGATTTGCAGTTCCCTGATAGCTAGTGATATTGAAGTTTTTTCATGTGCTTTTTCACCATTTATATTTCCTGTTGGGAGAAATATCTATTTAAGGCTCTTCCCATTTTTTAATTGGATTGTTTACTCTTTTATTGTTGAGTTGTATAATCTCTTTATATAGCATGGACATCAAACCCTTATCAGATATTCAGTTTCCAAATATATTCTCCCATTAAGTGGGTTGCTTTTTCATTTTTTTGACAAAGTCTTTTGAAGCATAAAAGTGGTTAAGTTTGAGGAGGTCTCATTTATACATTTCTTTTTCTTTCATTGCTTATGCTTTTGGTGTAAGATTTAAGAAACCATTACTTCCCACCAGGTCTTGAAGATGTTTCTCTACATATTCTTCTAGGAGTTTTATTGTTCTTACTTTCATATTTAGGTCTTTGATACATTTTGAGCTATTTTTTTGAATATGGTGTGAGGTAGGGGTCCTCTTTCTTTTGGATATGGATATCCAGTTCTCCCAGCATCATTTGTTGAATAGACTGTTCTGCCCCAGTTAGGTGAGCTTAATAGCTTTGTCAAAAATCACTTCACCAGAGATGTGAAGGTCTGTTTCTGAACCATCAATTCAGTTCCATTGGTCTATATGTCTATCTTTTTTTGCCAGTACTATGCTGTTTTTACTATTGTTGCTAGAAAATATGATTAAAGTCCAGAAGTGAGAGTCTTACAACTTCATTCTTCCTTTTTAAGATGTTTCTGGCTATTCAGGGCCCCTTATCTTTCCAAATAAATTTGATAATTGGACTTTCCATTTCTTAACGAAAAAAAGGCTTTTGGAATTTTTAATGGAATTGCATTGAATCTGTATATCAATTTGGGTAGAATTGACATCTTAATGATTTTTAGTCCTCCCTTCCATGAACATGGAATGTTCTTCCATTTATTTAGGTCTTCTTTGATTTCTTTTAGCAATGTATTGTAGTTTTCTGAATATAAGTGCTTTATGTCCTTGGTTAAGTTTATTCCTAAATATTTGATCCTTTTAGTTGCTATGGTAAATGGATTTTTTTTTTCTTGACTTCCTTCTTAGATTGCTCATGACTAGTGTATAGAAACGCTACTGATTTTCACCTATTAATCTTGTATCCTGCCACTCTGCTAAGTTTGTTTACCAGCTCTAGTAACTTTGTTGTAGATTTTTCAGGACTTTCTAGGTATGCATCATATTATCTTTGAATAGGAAAAGTTTTAATTCTTCCTTTCCTGTTTGGATGCCGTTCATTTCTTTTCCTTACCTGATGGCTCTAGCTAGAACCTCTAGCACTGTGCTGAACCACAGTGGTGACAATGGGCATCCTTATCTTGTTCCTGATCTCAATGGGAAAGCTTTCAGTTTTTCACCATTGAGTACAAAGTTGGCTGTGGGTTTTTCATACACCTTTTTATCATGTTGAGAAAATTTCCTTTGATTCCTCACTTTTGGAGTGTTCTTTTCAAGAAAGAATGCTGGATTTGGTCAAATGCCTTTTCTGCATCAGTTGAGATGATCGTGTGGTTTTTCTTCTTTGATTTATTAATGTGGTATATTACATTGGCTAGTTTTCTTGTATTGAACCACCCTTGCATGCCTGGGATACAACTCACTTGATCATGATGAATAATTCTTTCAATGTGTTGTTGGATTCAATTACTGAGTATTTTGTTGAAGATTTTTGCATTAATGTTCATGAGGAAAATGGGCCTGTAATTTTCTCTTTTCATAGTACCTTTATCTTTCTTTGGAATTAAGGTGATATTGGCTTCATAGAGTGAACTTGGTAGCTTTCCTTCCTGTTCAACTTTATGGAAGAGTTTGAGTGAGATTGGTATTAAATCTTTGAATGCTTGACAGACATTCACCTGTGAATCCATCTGGTCCTGGACTTTTCATTTTGGACAGCTGTTTGATGACTCTTTCAGTCTCTTTCCTTGTTGATTGCTTTGTTGAGGTCTTCTATTTCTTCTAGGGTCAGTGTAGATTTTTTGTATGTTCCTAGGAATTTTTCCATTTCATCTACATTGTCCAGTTTGTTGGCATACAGTTTTTCATAGTATCCTCTTATGATCTCTTTTATTTCTGGGCGGGGAGCAGGGGAGGTCAGTAGTAATGTCTCCATTTTTCATTTCTGATATTATTTATTTGCATATTCTCTCTCTTTTTCTTTGTCAGTCTGGCTAAGGACTTGTCAATTTTGTTGATTGTCTCAAAGAACCAACTTTTGGTTTTGTTAATTCTTTTTTTGTTGTTGTTCTCAATTTCATTTATTTCTGCTCTGATCTTTGTTATTTCATTCCTTCTGCTTGCTTTGGACATAGTTTGCTCTTCTTTTTTTAGTTCCTCCTGCTGTGGAGTCAGGTCATTGATTTGATTTAATTTGATTTTAAAAGATTTATTTTATTTTATTTTATTTTATTTATCCCCCTCCCTGGCACCTGCTTTCGCTGTCTGCTCTCTGCCTGTTCACTGCATGTTCTTCTATGTCTGCTTGTCTTCTCTTCTCGTCTTCTCTTTAGGAGACACTGGGAACCAATCCTGGGACCTCTAATATGGTGGGGAGACAATCACTTAAGCCATTCAGTTCCTGGTCTGCTGCATCTCTCACTGTGTCTCCTCTGTCTCTCCCTTTGTTGTGTCATCTTGTTGTGCCAGCTCTCCATGGGCATGGGCCATCAGCTCTCCATGGGCATGGCCATCAGCTCTCCACAGGCACATGGCCCTCCATGGCATGGGCCAGCTTGCCTTTACCAGGAGTCCCTGGGAATCAAACCCAGGACCTTCCATATGATAGACAGGAGCCCAATCGCTTGAGCCACATCCTCTTCTCAGGTCATTGATTTTAGCTCTTTCTTCTTTTTTAATGTAAGCATCGAGGGCTATAAATTTCCTCCTTAGCACTGCTTTCACTGCATCCTATAGGTTCTGATATGTTGTGTTCTTATTTTTATTAGTCTCGAGACATTTATTAATTTCTTTTGCAATTTCTTATTTGACCCACAGATAATTTAATAGTGTTGTTTAATCTCCATATATTTGTGAATTTTTCCTTTTATTGCCTGATGTTGATTTCCAGGTTTATTCCATTATTATCAGAGAATGTGCTTTGTATAATTTTGGTCTTTTTATATTTATTGAGATCTTATTTTATGATACAACGTATGTTCTATCCTGGAGAAAGATTCATGAGCACTTGGGAAGAATATATACCCTGCTGTTTTGGGGTGCAATGTTCTGTATATGTCTATTAGGTTTGGTTCATTTATCATATTATTTACGCTCTCTGTTTCTTTATTGATTCTCTGCCCAGATGATCTATCCAATGATGAGAGCAGTGTATTGAAGTCCCACCTATTACTGTAGAGACATCTATTTCTTCCTTCAGTTTTGCCAGTGTTCGCCTTGTGTAATTTGGGACATCCTGGTTAGTTGCATATATATTTAAGATTTTTTCCCCCTCTTGGTGAATTGTCCCTATTATTAGTTTATAATGACTTTCCTTGTCTCTAATAATAGGCTTGCTTTTGAAGTCTACTTTATTCGATATAAGTATAGCTACTCCAGCCTTTTTTTGGATACTGCATACATGGAATGTCTTTTTCCAGCCTTTCAATCTATTTGTATTCTTGGGTATAAGTTGAGTCTCTTGTAGACAGCATATAGATGGCTCATATTTTTTTTTTTTTAATTTTTTTATTTTTTATTGACTTCGTAATAATATTACATTAAAAATATATATGTGAGGTCCCATTCAACCCCACCCCCCCACCCCCCCTCTCCCCCCCCCCCAACAACACTCGTTCCCATCATCATGACACATCCATTGGTTTTGGTAAGTACATCTTTGGGCACCTCTGCACCTCATATACATTGGTTCACATCATGGCCCATACTCTCCTCTATTCCATCATGTAGGCCCTGTGAGGGTTTACAATGTCCGGTGATTACCTCTGAAGCACCATCCAGGGCAGCTCCATGTCCCGAAGACGCCTCCACCTCTCATCTCTACCTGCCTTTCCCCATACCCTTTGTCCATTATGTCCACTTTTCCCAATCCAATGCCACCTCTTCTATGTGGACACTGGATTGGTTGTGTCCATTGCACCTTTATGTCAAGAGGAGGCTCAGATTCCACCTGGATGCTGGATGCAATCCTCCCATTTTCAGTTGTAATCACTCTAGGCTCCATGGTGTGGTGGTTGTCCTTCTTCACCTCCATCTTAGCTGAGTGTGGTAAGTCCAATAAATCAGATTGTAGGTGCTGGAGTCTGTTGAGGCTCAGGATCTGGCTATCACATTGTCAGTCCAGAGATTCAAATCCCCTAAATATATCTTAAACCCCAACATTAACTGCACCTCCAGCACATTAGCATGAAAGTCTTATGAAGGGAGATCCCATCTGAGTCCAGATTCATCACACATAAACACCATTTCCAAAGAGGGGCCATCTGCCCTGGTAGTTAACCCCATCGGCCATGACCATAACTCCCATGGGTCTCTTTAGCCCTCAAAGGAACCAATATCTGGGGGTTGTATCTGCTTTATCTGTCTCTCTGACTCTGCTCAGTTGTGCATGAGGGCAAACCTTCTGCCAGCCTCCAGACTCTTTTTTAGAAACTCGTAGCCATATAAACTCATTTCTCCTTTCCATTTCCCCCTTACTTTAGGTCAAACAGCATTTTAAAGTCATGGTATTTTATGTAGACATGGATATTCTGCTGATCCGCATTGAACCTTCCGTATAAGGTCATTTTCCAGTTGCATCATCAGCTGGTAGTTGATAGTGGTCCCTCGTTGCCAGGGAGGCTCATCCCCGGGTGTCATGTCCCACGCTGGGGGGAAGGCATTGTATTTACATGCTGAGTTTGGCTTCGAGACTGGCCACATTTGAGTAACATGAAGGCTGACAGAAGGAGATTCCCAGGCACAAAGTTGCTCTAGGCCTTGTTATTATTTTGGGTTTATCAGCTCACAAGCATAGTCATTAGTATCAGGGGCTCACTGTTGAACCCTCACTCCCTCCCGGTCCCCACCACTGTACCTGGGAGACTGTCGCTGCTCCCCTAGGGACCACGACAGAGCACCACTGTAGATGGCTCATATTTTCTTATTCATTCTGCTAGTCTGTGTCTTTTGATTGGGGAGTTTAATCCATTAACAGTCAACGTTATTTTTGTATAGGAAGTTCTTGTTTCACCCACTTTGATCTTTGGGTTTTATTTATCACATCTTGTTTTCACCATTCTTTATAAATTCTAGTTACTTTTGTGATATAATCTTTGATTTCTAGACTCTGTATTTCCTGGATGTTATGATTATTTTTAATTTTGGGGAAATTGATACCTTATTTGTATTTTAAAAAATACAAATAAGATACCATTGTGTTAGGACACTTGGTTACAATGACAGAGACTCAGTAAAGCCAACGTAAGCAAAAAATTGGATTTATTGCCCCATTCATCTGAGTACTGGCCTCAGGGTTGACAGGAATCTGAAATAAAATCATGTTGTTAGGGATTATATTGTCCTCATTCTTCTTTCTGTTGCAGACCGGCTTTTTCTGAGGAGGGAGAGATGACTATAGACAGCTCCCGGCTCATATCATCTCAGCCTAGAGGTCCAGAGGAAAGAGAAAGCTTTGTTCTCTTTATTCAGTCTTAAATTAATCAGATCCCATTTGATTGTGCTTTGACAGAAACCCAATTTAAGTTGGGGTAAACAAAAAATGTGATTATATTGTCTCATGTAACTGAAAAGTCTGGGAGAGTGGGCTGCTTTTAGGCACAGCTAGATTCAGGGTGTTAAACAACGTCAACAGGACTTTTTTCTCTCACTCTTTCATTTGGCTCTTCTCTTTGCTGGCTTCATTCTCAGGCAAGCTGTGTCTACCTGTTGGCAAAAGGATCCCTGGCAACTTCAGATTTACCTGACTTATCGGTCTTATGTCCCAAAGGGAATGCCTCATTTCTGATGGTTTCTGCACAGTTTCTGAAGTTGGCCCGGCTTGGATATAGTATTCATTCCTGAGCCAATTATTGTGGCAGGAGGGTGAGATAATCTGATTGGTCAGGTTTGGGTCATGTGCTACTTCTGGACAGGTATTGGGGGAAGGTTTTAGCCACATCAAAACCTGGTAAGAGAGAAGGAAGATTTATGAAAGGGAAAGAGGACAAGTGGACACTGCGCTAGTAAAAAGAATAGCTGTCCATGAAAATTACCTTCAGCCCTCCCAGAACTTCAAGGTTGGCGTGCCAGAGAAAGAAGTTCCTCTATCAAAAGAAAGGGAGAAGGAGTAATGTTTAGATAAAAGCAAGAAGTGTCCGTGAAATTGTTGTTTAATTTGCACCCACTAATAAACATTGTTTCATACATTTGTTGGCCATTAGTACTTTCCTATTAAGGCTATAATTTTATCTTATTGGTTTACCAGAGTTCTTTAACTGTTGACCTCTTAAAATTATACATGCTGCAAATATTTCCCATGCATCACTGTTTCTTAACTTTTTAATTTACTTTTTACACAAGAATACAATTTTAAATTGCACACAGACCCAAGCAGTATTATGCTTTTATTCATCCTAATTCTTGCTCTAAATAGTTTTCTGACAATAACTCAGACTTAACTTCTGTGGCCCCATTTCCTTATCTGTAAAATGAGTGTATCTATTCTTCTTATCCTCACAGCATTTTTGTGACTATTAAATAGGATTTATTTATATCAAAATCTCAATCTCAAGGTAGTGGGTAGGAAATATTAAGAGAGTAATACTCCGAGCCAATGCTGCCAGCTGATGTTTAATGGTCCCATAGAAAGTGCCATGAGTGATCCTTTTACAGCTTGAAATTATTTTTCCTGCCAAATTTAGAGCAGAATGAAACCCCTCCCTTTGCCTTGGCCAGCCCAGACATGCAGCTGGCAGAGGAATTATTCGCAGCTGCAGAAAACACAGATGCCTGTCAGAGTCCTCAGGTTAAAGAGAACATTATGGGGCTTAGCTAGTCAGACCAAAGCCAGGCCCCAGTTGAACAAGGAAAGTATGCAGCTAATGTTTTCTGAGTATAGCTGTGGGAACAGTGTCCGTTGGTAGTAAAGACTTAGCACTTAAAACGAACTTAGAGCAGGGGTTCTTGACAAGGGGTCCATGAGCTTGAACTGAAATTTTTAAAAAAACCATTATTCTCGTGGGATGTGTTGGTGCAGGAGTGATATATTTATTAAATAATACGTAGTACATGTGGACTTAGTAAGGGGTCTGGCAAAGAGGTTCGTGGAACAAAAAGAAAAGGTTAAGAACCCCTGACTTAGTGCATTCCAAACATGCAGACTAAGAACTTCCTGAAAGTAAAATTAGGATGCTGATATAAAATGTATCCTCATATCAAGAGTGGATTGGCACGTGGAGGAGGACTGTAATAGCCTTGGATAATAGAATCAAGATTGGACAAGAAAATAAGTGTTCTTTTGACTGCAATAACCAAGAGTATCCATAAATTCCTTCACGAGGAATAACAGAATGGTGTTATGAGTCCCCCACTGTGTCCCTTTGGTAGTTATTCACATATATTTATGTTTAAATTAATGTATACTGAAAAAGTTTTGTCATGCTCCACAAGTCCTTTTGGCATCCACATAAAGAATGTTTCTAGATATTGTTATATAGAGACTTTCTGAAGTGGTTAGATTCTATCAGATTATTAGGTGCTAGAGGAGCAAACCGGATGAACAGTTCCATTAATTGAAGCACTTTGGCCTCTTAGGAAGTGGGCGAGCCACATTGAAAGTCTGGGGGATATGACAGCATTGTTGGGGACAAAAAAAAAAAAAAAATCACACAACTGAGCAGATGGGTGTCAATATAGATTCATAATTTTCAGTCTCAAATGAACACTTAATATAGCAGGTAATCCTACAACTTTTGTTTGTTATTTATTTATTTTTATTTATTTTCCTTTAAACGTTACATTAAAAAAATATGAGGTCCCCATATAACCCCCACCCCACCCACACCACCCCTCCCACATCATGTTTGTTTGTTTTTTAGTAGATACTGGGAATTGAACCCAGGACCTCAAACATGGGAAGCAGGCACTCAACCACTGAGCTACATCTGCTCCCCCAATGTTTTTGTTTTTAATATTTTTAAAGCTCATGCTCCCACTCCTTATAAAGTCCATGCCTGTTAACTGCAAGTAACATATCTGTTTTTAACTGCAATTAACATGTCTGTTGACTAAATTACTTGTGCCTGTGTTTCTATTGTCTGTTTTTCTTTTGCTTTTCTGTCTTTTCGTCCTATCTCCTAGTATGCCTGTTTTTTTTATTTGTATTATTTTTTATGTCAGAAAATATTTAGAGAATCTCACTGATGTTATCTTCCTCTAGAAAGGATCCAACTTCTATCTTGTCAGCAGTTAGCAGAGGATCTGATAATCTTTTTTCATTTTTTAAATTTATTTGTCTTCCCTTTCTGCCTGCCCACCCCCCACCCCCCTCGCCCCCGCCAGTTCTGCCTTCTGTGTCCATTCACTGTGTGTTCTTCTGTGTCCACTTGTATTCTTGTCAGCAGCACCTAGAATCTGTGTCTCTTTCTGTTGCATCATCCTGCTGTGTCAGCTCTCTGTGTATGCGGCACCACTCCTGGGCAGGCTGTGCTTTTTTTGCACTGGGTGGCTCTCCTTACGGGGCACGCTCCTTGCGTGTGGGGCTCTCCTACGTGGGGGACATCCCTGCGTGGGAGGGCATTCCTTGCACGCATCTGCACTGTGCATAGGCCAGCTCATCGTACGGGTCAGGAGGCCCTGGGTTTGAACCCTGGGCCTCCTCTATGGTAGGTAGACGCTCTATTGGTTGAGCCAAGTCCAATTCCCTGATAATCTTGATGTTATCAGGAATTGAGATAATTCGAGAATGTTTCAGGCTTTGTGAGAGTTGGTTTATTTCTAGTTTGCCTTTATTCCTCAAATTTCTTCAGAGTATCAGCAGAAAGCTGTGGTGTTTATCAGAGTTCCTCTTCCTGGCCCGTCCTTGAACTACAGTTTTTCTCTACCCAGTATCATGAAACTTACAAAAGCTCTGGTTATCTTTTGTTTGTTTGTTTAAATAGACTTTCTTTTTTAGATTAGTTTTTAGGTTTACAGAAAAATTGCATGGAAAGTATATAGAATTCTCATATACCCCAATCCCCCTTAACAGTGTCTCCTTTTGTTAACATCCCGCATTAGCGGGAAATGGACTTTGGCCCAGTGGTTAGGGCATCCGTCTACCACATGGGAGGTCCGTGGTTCAAACCCCTGGCCTCCTTGACCCATGTGGAGCGCAGTGCTGATGCCCGCAAGGAGTGCCCTGTCACACAGGGGTGTCCCCCGCATAGGGGAGCCCCACGCGCAAGGAGTGTGTCCCGTAAGGAGAGCCACCCGGCATGAAGGAAAGTGCAGCCTGCCCAGGAATGGCGCCGCCCACACTTCCTGTGCTGCTGATGACAACAGAAGCAGACAAAGAAACAAGACGCAGCAAAAAGACACAGAAAACAGACAACCGGGAGAGGGGAGGGGAATTAAATAAATAAAAATAAATCTTAAAAAAAAAAAAAAACATCTTGCATTAACGTAGTGCATTTCTTTCTTCTTTTGTTAACAGTTTTTCCTTTTGTTAACACCTTGCATTAGCATAGTACATTTGTTACAATTGGGGAATCAATATTGACACATTATTTTTCACTAAAGTCCAGAGTTTACATTAGGGTTCACTTTTTGTATTGTAAAGTTCTATGGGTTTTGACAAATGCATAATGTCATGTATCCATCATTACAGTATCAAACAGAATAGTTTCACTACTCTAAAAATACTCTGTACTCTACCTGTTCAACCCTCCTTCCCTCCCATTAAGCCTTGTCTCCAGAATGTCATATAGCTGAAATCATACAGTATGTAGCTTACATAGCAATACATACTTAAGGTTCCTCCATGTCTTTTTTTTTTTTTCCTGCACCCATTCCCCACCCTTCTCCCCCCCCCCTGCCCCCCGTTGTCTGCTCTCAGTGTCCATTCACTGTGTATTCTTCTGTGTCTGCTTGTATTCTCATTAGGTGGCTCTGGGAACTGATTCTAGGACCTTCTGGAGTGGGAGAGAGGCAATTACTCTCTTGTGCCACCTCAGCTCCCTGTTCTGCTATGTCTTCTTATTTTCTCTCCTCTGTGTCTCTTGCTGGGTCATCTTGCTGCGCCAGTTCTCCACATCAGCTGGCACTCCTGCACGGGGTGGCTTTCTTGTGCAGGATAGCATTCCCATGCAGGGTGGCACTCCTGCGTGGGGTGACATTCCCACAGGAGCTGGCACTCTGCATGGGCCAACTTGCTGCATGGGCCAGCTTAGCCTCATCAGGAGGCCCTGGGCATCGAACCCTGGACCTCCTGTATGGTAGACAGGAACCCAATTGGTTGAGCCACATCCGTTTCCCTCTCCTCCATGTCTTTTTGTAGCTTGACAGTCCATTTCTCTTTACTGCTGAATAGTATTACATTGTATGGCTGTACCAGAATTTTTTTATCTACTCCTCTATTGAAAGATGTATTTGTTTTTTCCAATTCTGGGCAATTATGAATAAAACTGCTTTGAAGAACATGTATATTACTAAAAGGAAAACTAAAAAATTTAACATGGAACTATATAACATAGTGAAACCGCATGTAAATATGAATAGGGATGATATTGCATATATAAGACTTTTTACAAAATATAAATAAAAATAAACTAGAGAGAAAAAAACAGAATAGCAGCTATTCTGTTTGTCAGGGGAAGTATGAAGAGACTGAGAGGTGGTGAGTTTTGTTTGGCTTTTGTTTATTTCATTACTAGTATTACTGAATTAATGAAAATAGCTCTAAAATGATTGAAATGATGAATGCAAAATTATGATTTTGTCAAATGATTGTACACTTTAAGTGAATTGTTTCATTTATGGATATGTTTCAATAAAATTGATTTTAAAAGCTTTAAAAAAAACTGCTTTGAATGTTTATGTACATGGTTTTTTGTGTGGAAATAGTTTTACTCATTTGGGTAAAAACCCAGGAGCATAATTGTTGTGTCATATGGTAATCTTATGTTTAGGTTTCTAAGAAACTGCCAGACTGTCTTCCAAAGTGGCTATACCATATTGCATTTCCACCAGCAACGAATGAGAATACCTGTTGCTCTGCATCCAACACCAGCATTTGGTGCTGTCCATGTTTTGGATTTTAACCATTCTATTAGGTGTGTAGTGGTATCTCATCTTTTTAACTTGAAATTCCCTCATGACATATGATGTTGAGCATTTTGTCATATCCTTATTTGCCATCAGTATATCTTTGGTGAAGTGTTTCTTCAGATCTTTTGCCCATTTTATAATTGGGTTGTTGGTACAGTTGTGTTTTCAGAGTTCTTTGTATATTGTGAATACAAGTCTTTTATCAGATATGTGTTTTGCAAATATTTTCTCCTAGTCTGTGGCTTGGTCTGTTCATTTTCTTAAAAGTATCTTTCACAGATCAGAAGTTTTGAATTTTAATGAAGTCTAACTTATCAATTTTTGTTCTCTCAGGGATCATGACTTTGGTCTTGTATTTAAAAGTCATCGCCAAATTCAAGGTCACCTAGGTTTTCTCCTATACTACTTGTAGAAGTTTTACAGTTTTGCATTTTACATTTAGGTCTACAATCCATTTTGAGTTAAATTTTGTGAAAGGTATCCTTTTTCCATTGAAATGTCTTTGCTCCTTTGTCAAAGGTAAATTACTTATATTGTGTGGGTCTATTTCAGGACTATATTTAGTTTCATTGATCTATTTATCTATTCCTTCACCAATACCACACTGTCTTGATCACTGTAGCTTTAGAGTAAGTTTTCAAGTTGGGTAGTGTCAATCCTTTGATTTTGTTCCTCTTCTAAAATATTGTGTTGGTTATTCTTGGTTTTTGGCCTTTCCAAAGACCAATCTCTACAAAATAACTTGCTGAGATTTTGATTGAGGTTGAATTGAATCTATAGATCAAGTTGTGAAGAACTGACACCTTGATAATATGTTTTCATATCCATGAACATGGAATTTCTCTCTGTTTACTTAAATCTTTGATTTCTTTTTACTATCTTAGCAGACGATTTTTGCTTGGTTTCTTGCTTTCTCACTATTGCCCAATTTAAAATTTGGGAAGTGTCTTAAAGGCAAATGAAGGGCTCAATTCTCACATCCTAGCTGCATTTGTTGTCCTAAACACCAATTTTTGTTTCCCTAGCTTCTTGAAACTACTGAGCACTCTACTCTGCCACTTCTGCTGCAAATTAGCAGTAGATTTTGTGTGTAATTTATTTTCTCCTTGGGGTTTTTATTTTCTTCAGTTGTTCTCACCATCTGAGAATAAAGGAGAAAAATAGAGGTGAGAGAGTTGAGATGATTGAAGAAGGTTGACATAGTCTTCAGAGAAAGTGAAAGAAGACTCTTGATTTGGGTTAACTTGTGTCAGACCAACCTCCAGGTGGGGACAACTATCAAAAGTGGGCAAAACAAAACAAAACAAAACAAAACAAAACAAAACTAGCTGTTTTAAGACATTGGAAAGGAAATAATGCAGCCAGGACTCTATGTGCCAAGATCTGGGAGAAAAGGGAAATGCACTGAGATCAGGTGGATAGTTAATGTCTATTTTTTCCTCTCAAGGGAATTTGTGATTTGCAGCAAGAAGCATAAAGATTGATCATTCTTCATTGATTCCCACTGTACTCAGAACAGACTTTTTACCACGTGTCTTAGTTTGCCAGAGGCTGCCAGTGCAAAAATGCTAGATATGGGTTGGTTTTTACAAAGGGAATTTATTTTGGGTAAAAGCTTGTAGTTCCAATGCTGTGAAAATGTCCAAATCAAGACATCATCTGAGATGCTTTCTCACCAAAGGTAGGCTGCTAGTAGATCCTGGTGTGCTGCCACGTGGTGAGGCAAGGTGGAGGGTCTGCTGGTCTCTCTCAACTGGAGCTCAGCTGTGGGCTATCAGATATCTCTCCCTGGGCCTAGGCTCCTTGAGACTCTCAGGGCTTCTCTGACTTTCTGCAGCTGAAGGCAAACCTGGAGTCCTCTCTCTGACGTGACCATGTCAAAATGGCAGAGCTCCTTTTTCTGTGTCTCTCTTTCTGTGGGTTCTCAGTCTATATAAAATGGAGCAAGACAGCAGAAACCTAACTTGGGTCATGCCTCACTGATGTAATCCAATCAAAAGCCCTAAAGCAATCTAATCAAGTGATCTAATGAAAGGCCCCTTAACTAAAGTTAATGCAATCAAAGGGGCCCATACCCACAAAATGAATTAGTTCATAAACAATCTTTTCTGGGAGTCACACAATTTCAAACTGTCACACCATGGCTTCCAAAGCCTGGTGTAATATGCTTTCTCCTTGCTTGGACTGACTGCCATACTTAATGCCTCCTTCCCCCCTTTTTTATAATACATCAACCATACTGGCCTTCTTTCAATTCCTCTTACCTGAAAGTTCAGGCTTTCACTGTGCTAGTCCCTCTCTCTCTAGATTGTTCTCACACTCTGTTTCTGACTCATTCCCCTGTATCCTTCAGATGTCATTTCCTCAGAGACCTTGCCTAACCATCACTCTATGATCTACATAGTCCCCCATCCCATCTAAATTAGAGACTACCTTCTCCCTACCACCTGTGAATGGCTTACTGTAGGCAATAAGCAAATTCTGAAGTAGCGAGCAAAAGGCTCTGCTTGGTGGTAGTGTCACATAATGGAAAGAGCTATGAATTTTACCTCAGAAGGCCAGATTCTAAATGGAGTTCTGCTTCCTGGGTGATCTTGGGTGATCTCTTAGTGTTTTGAGGTCCTTGTCTCTAATGTAGACATTACCTGACCTACTTAGGTTTGCAAGTAAATATCAAATGAGGGGAAGTGGGTGTGGCCCAATCCCTTGGGTGCCTGCCTAGGAATGGGAGGACCCGGGTTCAGGTCCCAGTGCCTCCTAAAAGAAGACGAGCAGAAGCCGCCTCCTGCCACAATGAGCTTAGACGTTGCCTCCTGACACATCAAGCTTAGACATAGCCTCCCACTGCAATTGACGCTACCCCTGCTACAAGCCAGCAGACCCCCAGTCTGCAGGGAGCGGATATGGCTCAGGCTGTTGGGCACTCCCATCTCTTATGGGAGGTCCCGGGTTTGGTTCCCGGTGCCTCCTGGAGAAGGTGAGCAAATGAGTAGACAGACGAGAGAACCATCTGGAGCGGGGGGGGGGGGGGGGGGGGGGGGAAGGGGGAATAAATAAAAATAATAAAAAATAATAAAGTAAATGTAAAAAAATCAAATGGGATCTGGTATGTAAGTGTCTTAATTGTGCACTGCTACTGCAAATGTTGGTTATTGTACTAGTCACTGACTCAAAAGGAAACCACATATATTCAATCAGAAAAATATGTTTTAAATGTTGAGTTATGGTCACTTTACAGCATTCATCATTAATCTTTTAAACAAGATTTTAGAAATAGTAGTGAAAGGTAAATAATTCTAGATGAATTTCTTTTTCATATTGCAAAAATATTTCTTTCCCCAGGTAATAACTTTATTTACATAACAAAGTATCTCTGAAACACATGGTCTTTTAAAAAGGCTAATTTTGAGGATGCAATAGATGAATATACCATGAACAATAATGCCTAGAATATACTAGGAATTCAACCAATATTTACTGATGAGATTTTTCTTTTAATTTACATTTATTTGATTATCAGAGAGTGATTTTGTTGCCATGTTATAATACTACAGTAAAGGTTTAACTTAAATATAATTGGTATACATTTGACCAATAAGAAAATATATGAAAATTGAAATAATATGAGTTATTTATAAAATATGACCAAAATTGCAATTAAAATTTTCTCAAACCTACTAGCTTTGCCCCCAAAGTAAATCAAAGACTATCTATTAAACAAATCTGTTTGAGAGTAATAAAAGGAAAATCATTTTCAAAGCAACTGGTTAGAAAGAAGTTTTTCCTGGTCTTTTGAGCAACATAAGCTGCTTTACTCGTATAATCCTTTTTTTTTTTTTTTTTTTTAAAGTTAAGTTTGAGGAAAATTTCCTTTCTTTATCAGGAGCTACTAAAAGACTAAAATCAAGTGTTCATTCAAAGAAACAATGACAAGGATTTTAAAAAAGAGAACCACAAAACCTTTAGCTATATTGATTATAGATTGGTAAAAAAAAAAAAAAAAGAAAGAAAGAAAGAAAGAAACCATGAAACTTTCTGCGGAAATTTACCACAGTTATTTACATATAATCTTCAGTTCAATGTCATGGTCAGTTAAGGAAAATAGATGAGAGTGGGGGCAACAGGAAGGAGGAAAGACAGAATGAAAAAATGATACAAAAAGAAAAAAGAGAGATGGAGGTAAGGGATATACAGAGATAACCACAGAAAGTGAGAAACACAAACATAAAGCCAGACCGCAAGGAAAGAATAGACACAGATGGGCAACTAAAGACTTTGAGGGGAGTGTTAGTCCAAGCCAAAGAAAACTGCTTTGGTCACACTGTGGAGTAGAGTGGAGTGTGCTAGGATGTGTACCCTGAGTGTCAATGTTTGTGACTGCTGCCTTCAAAAGCACTCAGTGGTCAGAACTCTGATGAACTGATGAACACCATTAACATGAAGACATAACTAGGTTTCCATAACTATCCTTGAATAGAACACTTAGACAATTTTCTAGTTCATTAAGGCAAAAGTTTTCTGTTTAGGTATATGTTTGGGAAAAAAAAGAGACCAGTCTTAATAATTGTGTCAAATTCAATTTGTTTTCCTCTAAGTTTTGCCTTTCCCTGTAAAGTCAAGTACCCAATAGTAATTCATGGTCACGATTCTTTCATATTTATGGGATGTGTTGAGTGAAGAGCCCTAAGAGCACTGAAATTGTGTATCGTTTAAGGGTGTAGCACACCCTAAAAATATTATAGAAGTGTGACGCTAAAACGAGAGAACTTAGGTGGTAACGACACTGCTGAAAGACTAAATATCACACCCACACGACCTGCCTTGCTCTGGATAGTTGGTAGGTGGCAGCAACAGACCAGAAATTATGGATGGTTTAAACAATTAGGGCTTGGGGAGGGTTTTTTAATGCTATTGTTTTATTAAAACTTTTTTCAAAATAAAAAGTTATAGCTGCACTAACAAGAGGACAATAAAAATAACTAAGCAGGATGTAAACAATTTGCAGAATATAGGCTACCTATATTTTATGCTATAACCTTTCAATAACAACTTATTTTTCAAAAGTTCTAGGCTTAGTTTCATTACCATTCATTTTTTTCTTACAATTCTTATTCTCGTTGCAAGCACTGCAGATTTTAATGCTACTTTTTTTTTTTTAAGGGTGGTGGCATATTTGAAATTTCATTCTGCCTAAATTTTGATCTACTCTTTTTATGAAAGTTTTGCTCCCAGGCATTGCACTAGCCAAGGTTTAGTTACAAAGACAAAAACAAACAAATAAACAAACAAATGTATTCTAGACAGTTTAAATAGGAATGGATTTAACATTGGGTACTAAATAGCTTACGGAGTTGTTGGAGGACTAATGAAAGAGCTCCAGGTCACTGATTCTCAACCTTGTTTCATATCCGAAACATCTGGGTTGCTTTTTCAGGAACACCTTTTCCAGAATCCATTGCAGACCCATTGAATCAAAACCTTTGGGTATGTGATTATGTGTAATTAATGCACCCCCTGGTGAATGATTCTAATGTGCAGCCAGGCTTGAGAGCCACTGTGAGGCTGAGTTTTCAAGACTTACTGTCACTGCAGAACTTGGCCACCAAGGGAGTTTACAATTCTTCTGCAATCAGGAAACCATATGTTGACTTGGAAAGCTGCTGCTACAGCTGCTGATTTGAAAACTATGCTTCCCATTACCACCAGGAAGCTGCTAAGGTCTGGAAACTGCTATGTCCAGGAAGTTGCCATTCCAGGAAACACCACACCTATGACATGAAATGGTAAAATGCAGGCCCTGCGTTCTGTCTCTTGATGTCCAAGCAGCTAGTAAAGAGTCAATGGGGAAGTGGACTCGGCCCAATGGATAGGGTCTACCACATGGGAGGTCCAACGTTCAAACCCCGGGCCTCCTTGACCGGTGTGGAGCTGGCTGTGTTGATGCGCGCAAGGAGTGCCGTGCCATGTAGGGGTGTCCCCCACGTAGGGGAGCCCCATGTGCAAGGAGTGCGCCCCATAAGGAGAGCCGCCCAGCATGAAAGAAAGTGCAGCCTGCCCAGGAGTGGTGCCGCACACACGGAGAGCTGACACAACAAGGTGATGCAACAAAAAGAAACACAGATTCCCAGTGCCGCTGATAAGGATAGAAGGGGTCACAAAAGAACACACAGAGAATGGACACAGAGAGCAGACAACTTGTGGGGGGGAAGGGGAGAGGGAAAAATAAAAGAGTCAATGGAACATCAGTTAACAATCTCACAGGGAAACTAAACTCTTCTATGAGTGTGATTATCACAGAATCAGCAGCAGACAGCCTCTGCCTCCCTCTGTCCTTCCATATCTAGCCTAATAATTCTGTTCGTGGACCTCCATCACCTAAGGAATCCTAACTGCAGGAATGTCCAGGTGATGCAGTTTTTTTTACTTATTTATTTTTCGTTTCTTTTTCCTTTGGGGTGGTATAGTTTTACACTTTCCGGTCCCACAGGAAGGCAAGCTAGAGATTGAAATGGATGTTGTTTGCCAATCCTCCAGTCCACCAAAGGCATTCCCACACAGATGAGTTATTTTAAAGACAGGGAACACTTTATGTCACACTAGCGCAGACCTGAAAGTGAATCTGACTCATGCCTTTCAGGAATTCAGTAAGGATGTGTGTGTGTGTGTGTGTGTGTGTGTACTAAAGAGGAGTCAGAAGGGAGCTCTTCTCCAGTTAGGCTCCTTGCTTCCATAGGAAGGCACACCTGAGACTGGCAGATGTCTGGGCTAAGGACCCTTTAGGAATGGAAAGGGGCTGTGCTGGTACTCTTTGACCCTGTGTCTGTCCCTTTCTGTCCTTTATTATCTTGGTGCCTGGCACAGTCTATTCAAAACCTGGCTTTTGTAATTTGTTGCCTGTGTAATGTGTCCAAGCAGCAGTATTTGTAGTTAACCCCTGTGGTAGTTTGAGACTGTATGTGCCCCAGAGAATCATGGTCTTAAAGCCGGTGCACTCCTGAAGGTGTGGATCTATCGTAGGTGGGAACTTTTGATTTCATTACTCCAGTTAAAGGTCTTTTGATTAGGCTATGTCAGTAAGACATGTCCCAGAGTGGGTCTTAATCATCTGACTGGAGTCCTTTATAAGTGGAATGAAAACAGAGAGAAAAGGAGAAAGTCACTGAAGCCAGTAACTGAAAGCAGTGAAACCTGGAAGAGAAGGGAGGACCAGAAGGTGCCACCATGTGCCTTGTCATGTGACAGAGCAGCCCAGGATCACTGGCAGCCAGTCTTTGGGGGAATAGCATCACCTGATGAAGCCTTGATCTGAGCATTTTCATGGTCTTAGAACTATAAGCTTGCAAGCCAACAAATCCCTGTTAGAAAAGCCAACCTGTTTCTGGTATATTGTTTTCAGCAGCCTAGCTGACTATACCATTCCCCTCCTCTTATCTAATCTTAACTTTACCCATCCCTTACTTAAGACCTGCAGATGCATATGTCTTGTTTACTAAAGCACTTGGTGCTAAATGTAATGATATTTTCCCATGAAAATCATTCATCTAATTTTCTAGATATCTTCCTATGCATTTTATCGCATTTTTTCCTCTGGAAATGAACTGTTTCTGGAACATATTATCTTCATTAATAAAGGTATTAGTATATTTTATTAACTAGTTATGCTACTTTAGCCAGTTAAGATCTGCTCTATCACCTTGAAAGTCAACTGCTTGGTCCTATCTTTGCCTGAGCATGACGTAGGATTTGACTAAAATTTTAAATTATATACTTATATGTTGAAATAGATTAAAAATATTTTTTAAACTGATGAGTCTGCTCATAATATTTGAAAAGAAATTATTTTGAAATGCTATTATGATATTATATAACAGTATTAAAATGGATATTTAAAAAATAACCTTTTTATTTTAGAAGTTTTAGACTTACAGAATTATCGCAACAATAGTTCAGAGTTCCCATATATCATACCCAGTTTCCCCTATTATTAACATTTTACTTTAGTGTGTTATATTTGTCGCAATTAATTAACCAATACTGATACATTAAAGCCCAGACTTTATTTAGATTTTCTAAGCTTTTTCCTAATTTTCATGTTCTTTTCCAGGACCCTATCCAGGATACAACATTACATTTAGTCATCATGTTGGATACAACATTACATTTAGTCATCATGTTTTCTAAGTTCCTTTTGGTTGTGAGCTTATCAGACTTTCCTGTTTGTTGTTGTTGTTGTTACCCTGACAGTTTTTGAGGCATACTAGTCAGGTATTTTGTAGAATGAAAATTGACTCTTCAATTTTTTAAATTTTATTTAACAACTGTACAAAAATTTTTCAAACTTACACAAAATGAGAGAACAGTGTAATTAATTTCCATGTACTCATCACCCAAATTCACTATCAACTATTTGCCAATTTTATTCTATTTAAAGTGTCTTAATTTCTACCCCAGAGAATTTTAAAGCAAGTCCAAGATATATCACCCTTATATATTTCCATTTCAACTTCCAACAGATAAGGGCTTTAAAAAAATACATCTACAATGACATTATCATAGCTAGGAAAGTAAACAATAATTCTGTAATATCATTTAATACCCAGCCTGTAGTCTCCCCAATGGCCTAGAAGATGTCTTGTTCAGCTTATATATTCAAAGCAGGATACAAACAAGGTTCACGTATTGTATTTTGTTGATTTTTCTCAGTTTTAGCTGAGTCCTGAAAACTGAAAACGAAAAACATACTTATCACCACATTTCAAGATGAGGTGCTGGGAAGTGGATTTGGCTCAACGGATAGGGCATCTGCCTACCACATGGGAGTTCCAAGGTTCAAACCCAGGTCATCCTGACCCATGTGATGAGCTAGCCCACGCACAGTGCTGATGCACACAAGGAGTGCCCTGCTACGCAGGGGTGTACCCTGTGTAGGGGAGCCCCACATGCAAGGAGTGCACCCCGTAAGGAGAGCTGCCCAGCACAAAAAAAGTGCAGCCTGCCCAGGAGTGGCGCTGCATACACGGAGAGCTGACGCAGCAAGATGATGCAACAAGAAGAGACACAGATTCCCAGTGGTGTTGACAAGAATACAAGCGGACACAGAAGAACACACGGCAAATGGACACAGAGAGCAGACAACTGGGGGGAGGGTTGGGGAAGGGAAGGGAAATAAATAAAAAATAAATCTTAAAAAAAAAAAAGATGAGGTACTAAATTACCTATGTCTTGGAAAATAGGTGTTTAAAAATTGTTTTTAAAAAATATATATTTATTTATTTTTAAAAGACTTAGAGTACATAAAATGCTACATAAAAAAATATAAGGGATTCCCATAGGCCCCACTCCCCACACCTCCCACTTTTCCCCACATTAGCAACTTCTTTCATTAGTGTGGTACACTCCTGGCAACTGATGAACACATTTTGGAGCAATGCCACATAGCATGGACTATGGTTTAAATTGTAGTTTACACTCTTTCCCACTCCATTCTGTAGGTTATGGCAGGAGATATAATGGCCTGTATCTGTTGTGGCAATGTCCTGAAATGCCCCCATATTATACCTCTTTTTCCCTTTCCCTGACTTCAGCACCTCCAGTGGCCACTGTCTCCACATCAATAATATGATTTCTTCCATTGCTAGAATCCCAATAAGTCTATAGTAGAATACCAGTTAAGTCCACTTTAGTCCATATTTTATTCTCTAATACTGAGGATTCTAGGATGGTAATGCCCACTCCCCCTCTAATGAGAGGGGGCTTGGCTCCCATATGGCTGATGGATAAGATTTTCTTGCTTGCAGTTGTAGACTCTCTCGGTTCCTTGGTGTAGTGGTTGTCCATCCTCACCTCCTTGTTAATTGTCCTAGGTGAGTCCAATGAACCAGAGAGTAGGTGTTGCAACTTCACTGAGGCTCAGGTCCCAGCTGGCACATGCACAGCCCAGAGATTCAAGTCTCTTGGACATACACATACCAACTCCAGCACCAAATATAGTTCAAATAAAAGGGATAGAAGAAGCATGTATAGAGAAGTCACATCTGAGTCCAACTCTGTCACACTCAGGAGCACAAACTCCAATGTAGGGCCCACTGGCAAGGCACCAAACTCCAGAGCTATCTGCCATGACTGTAGGACCTGGGTGTCTCCAAAGCCTCAGGAGCCCCACTATTTAGGGTAGTATCTACTTTGGCTGTCTATGAGATCCTGCTAAGATGTGTATAAGCATTACCTCTCTGATGACTTCCCAACTCACTTTGAAGTCTCTTAGCCATATAAACTCATTTGTCTTTACCTTTTCCCCCTTTTATTCAAGGTCTTTTTCCAGCAGCATCACCAGCCCGTGCTTGGTAGTTATCCCTTGGGAATCCTGGGGATGGGGAGGCTCATCCCCGGGAATCATGTCCCATGCTACGGGCAAGGTAATACATTTATGTGCTGAGTTTGGCTTAGAGAGTGGCCACTTTTGAGCAACATGGAGGCTCTCACAAGGTAACTCTTAGGCACCCTACAACACTAGGCTAAATTGCAATTTGAAGAGCAAAATGCTCATAAGCATAGTTGTTAATACCAAGGGCCCATCAGTGGACCATCCTTTTTCACTAGTCATTGCCCCTGTACTTGGGGGATTGTTGCTGTTCCATTAGAGAATGTGGCAGAGCTCCCCAGAATGGGAATTCAGTGTTCTGTTGGTTGTTGTGTGAATTTCTACCCACTGTGGCAATGCCCCATGAACATTTGAACATACATCTTTTATGAATGCCCAGGTAAACTTCCTCCCATTTATCCCCCATCACTGACACCCCATACTAATGATCCTCCCCTGCCATAGTTGGAACCCTTCTGTGATCCAAAACTTCTTCAAAAATGAAGCCAAGAATATTTAGCCCAACATCCACCTCAGGGTTTAAAAGTAGAAGAGGCTAGAGATGATTTCTTTAGAGAAAGCTATTGCTTTGTGAACTGTGGTGTTTTCCTCCCTTGGTCCTCTCTCATGATGGGAGAGAAAAGTGAGCCTTTTCCTCATATCTCTTTGAACTACCTTGAGAGTCAGACAGGGCTGGTATTTGACCCATCCAGGAGGAAATAAATGAAAGGTGATTTAGGTGATTTGAGCGGGGGGTGCACAACCAAAGTAGAAGCATTTTCTATCAAAGGAACAGAAGTCAGGGGTTCTAGTGGGGAAAAGCTCTGAATTCCCCCCAGAAAGCATCCTGCAAGAGAAGTAATTGGCTTTGAATATCTGCCAATCTCAAAGAGCCAAAAATAAAATACCAAAGTACTTGTTCCTTCCCATCCTCTGCTAGCTCTGGAAAAATGAAGGTAAGGCGAGGAGTCAACCATGCTCTCTCCCCCATGTTAACTTAAAAAGGACCAATCTGGGAGAACCTCAATACCAAAGGTAGTTCTGAGTTTTGAATATTAAATTGGACTGGGATAAAGAAAAATTGGTTCAAACATGGGACAGAATCACCTTCTGGGAAGAAATATGCTTTCTTCATAAAATGCTTAAACAGTTTTCTGAAAAAATGGCTATGAGATTAAAGTAGTTTCCGGGAAATTAGATCTATACTCAGAAAATTAATAATAATTTTTTTTTTTTTTTACCTATACTTACCTTTACTTTTTTTTTTTTTTACCTATAAAGTGTTCCATCCCTGGGGGAATCTTTGGTTTGTTAAGCCTCTTTGTTTGTGAAAGCTAACAAATTATATCCTGTTGAGTTCTGCTCTTTCAATATGATTACAGAAAATATTTCAATGATAGAAATATGTAGATGGATAAAGTAATTTGGTTGTCTCTGAAATCAATTATACCTCAGTATCAAATTTCACTTTTTACTGACCCTTTGTGATGATGAATTCAAGATTTACAGGTGGTACCATCGTCATTCAAATGACATTTGGGCACAGAACCTGTATTTTCTGTGTCCTTATTTCACAGGTTCTGGTGTCCTATTATCTTTCACACTCATATTTTGGAGGCAGGATTTTCCTTTTCTGTGTATTCCCTTAAATATGATCCTGTATCACACATGAATTGTCCTAAAGGGTTTAAGGATGGTAATGAATTGACTCAGTTTTAATTTCCAATAGCGGTAACACAAAGCCTACATCTGTTTGCATAGGAAGCCAAATAATCACACACGTATATGATGTTGGTAGTAGCATACTAAAATTGGCACAGCCCTTTGAAAAACAATTTGGCAAAATGTATTAAGAATATATGCTTACACCCTTTGATTTGGTAATCTAATGTCTATCCTAAATAATAAAAAGTAGGAGAAGGAAACTACAAGCATGACTATTTTCTTCACACTATAGTGGTGAAAAAATTAGAAACTAACCTGAATATGTATCAAGAGACTCAGTAGATAAAGACTTAGTAGGTAAATTTATGGTTATACCCACTTAATGGCATACTGTATCAGAGATTATTAAGAAATTAATTAGGCAGTGTTATAGGTTGAATTGTGTCCCCCAAAAAGATATGCTCAAATTCTATTCCCCAGTTCCATGTATGTGACCTTTTTTGGAAATATAGTCTTTGAAGATGTGATTAATTAAAATATAACCAAACTGGATTAGATATAAACCAACATGGATGGTGACCACATAAATAGGAGGAGAAGAAACAGAGAGAAGATGGCCACGTGATCATGGAGGCAGAGACTGTAGTGCGGCAGGGGCAAGCCAAAGAATGCCAAGAATTGCTGTCAAACCACCAGAAACTAGGAAGCAGCCAGGAAGGATTCTGCCCTACAGGTTTCAGGAAAATGGTCTTGCTAACACTTTGATTTTGGATTTCTAGCCTCCAGAACTGTGAGACAATAAATTTCTCTTGTTTTAAGCCATCCAGCCTGTGGTAATTTGTTAGTCTGTTCTAGTCAGTTCTAGGAAATGGAGCCAGAAAGACTATAATAACATGGATAAAGAAAGGATAAAAGGGGAAGCGGACTTGGCCCAGTGGTTAGGGCATCCGTCTACCACATGGGAGGTCTGCGGTTCAAACCCCGGGGCCTCCTTGACCCGTGTGCAGCTGGCCCATGAGCAGCGCTGATGCGTGCTAGGAGTGCCCTGCCATGCAGGGGTGTCCCCCATGTAGGGGAGCCCCACGCGCAAGGAGTGTGTCCCATAAGGAGAGCCGCCCAGTGCGAAAGAAAGTGCAGCCTGTCCAGGAATGGCACCGCAAACATGGAGAGCTGACACAAGATGACGCAACACAGATTACCGTGCTGCTGACAACAGAAGCGGACAAAGAAGAAGATGCAGCAAACAGACACAGAGAACAGACAACTGGGGCAGGTGGGGGGAAGGGGAGAGAAATAAATTAATTAATTAAAAAAAAAAGATAAAAGTTGAACTCATACTGTGATTATAACTATAACATGTCTGTTAAAAGAGAATACACAAAAATGATAATCAGTTGTGTTGGGGTTATGGAGGTTGTTTTTTTTTTTATATTTCTATTTTCAAATTTTTCTAATTATGTATGGAAATTTCGATTTAAAATTAACTTAGGGAAGTGGACTTGGCCCAGTGGATAGGGCGTCCATCTGCCACATGGGAGGTCTGCAGTTCAAATCCTGGGTCTCCTTGACCTGTGTGGAGCTGGCCCATGCGCAGTGCTGATGCACGCAAGGAGTGCCGTGTCAAGCAGGGGTGTCCCCTGCGTAGGGCAGCCCCACGCGCAAGGAGTATGCCCCATAAGAAGAGCCGCCCATCGCAAAAGAAAGTGCAGCCTGCCCAGGAGAGGCGCCGCACATATGGAGTGCTGACACAACAAGATGATGCAACAACAACAAAAAAACAAACACAGATTCCGGGTGCCGCTGATAAGGATAGAAGCAGTCACAGAAGAACACATAGCGAATGGACACAGAGAGCAGACAATGGGGAGGTTGGGAGGGGGAAGGGGAGAGAAATAAATTTTAAAAAAGTCTAAAAATTAAAATAAAATTAAATATTAGAAACATTTGCTTAAAATTTCTAGTTACAGAATGAGAGAATTGACAATCCATGCTGAAATGGTAAAAAAAATTGTTTGCTAATGTTTTGCTCTTTTCAGAGAGTAAATTTTTTAGCTAAGCAAATATCAATTGTTGCTTTGCACTTCTAAAATTAAAAGAGACACAAAAATACTTAGCAGTGGAGCTCTTAGTTCAATGTGTAGAAAAGTCAGATTGAGTAAGCAAAGTATAGTCTTCACGGTGACAAGACCTCCAGGCAGATTGAGATGTTACTACTTGAGAGGCACTACACTGGTGGAAAGACATTTCTAAGTAACTAAGATGAAATCTGGTAAAGTCTTGCAAAGGTGACTGAGCAGGCAGGAAGATTTTGGTGTAGGGGGAGGTGTTCTAGATAAAGTAGACCAGAGAGCAAAGATTTTTTTTTTAAGTTAGGTTATGTTCAGAGCTCAGAACACTGAGTGTCTTGGCTGCAGAATAAGGGGTAAGCAGGTAATATGAGGTCAGTGAAGGCTGAAGATGCTACGTTTTATTCTGTAAGTAGTGGAGAGACTTTGAAGACAGTTTGAGGAAAATTATATAAGATGTATGATTCTAGAGTCTGCACGGAATGAACTGGGAGATAGGAGGAAGTGACAGGTTGTGAGATTTCTGCAGTAAACTATGACGTTCACTATTTCTAATATAAAATATTCTGGAATAGCCCCTTCAGAATATCTTTTACTTTAGAATGATGACAACCACATTCTAATCAAGTTTTGAATGACTTTCGTTGGAACCTTATAGAATTGGCACATGGTGTCAATTGGATTGTGGTAAGTGACATTGTGGCTAAATCCTGAGAACCAAGCCAACAAAAAAGGTGTGTAGAGAAATGCAAATTCTCACACGTAAACGGATTTGGAACTCTCGAAGAAGGCATGTTAACAACAGCACTGTCCAGATCCTCTGGAATGGTGAATTGTTCTAAATCAGGACTAAATTTATTAACAGCTCACCAGGAAGTAAAATTATCTAAGTATAAACCATCTTAACCTTCTGGGCACTATGTTGTTGAAATATAGTCAAGCCCATAAAAAAGGTTGTATCACTGAACAGCAGATGACTAAATCCTTTTTTCCCAGTCTCCAATTTTCAAGTCCTGTGCCAGAAAAATCACAATCCATTTAGAAAATGGATTCAGGCCCAAAGTCTTTCTTAAATCAACAGAAGAGCTGAAGGATGCTGGTATCTTAAGAGTTGGCTCAGAATCGCCAGTGAGATTTGGCAGTCGCCTAAACATTTCATAAAAATTAACCCATTATTCATACAATCTCAACCCTCAAGCCAGCAAGTCCTTCGCGTCAAAAGCAATCCCTTTTTAGCCACCAAACTATTGATATCTGAGCACAGCACCCGGGTTTTATTTACAAACACTGAGAAATAAGCACCGTGGTTAAATAAAATCAGGGGCGCGCGCAGCGCCGCGTTCACTCCACGGGAACCCGGTGTGGGCGGCCGATTCCGCCCGCGGCGCGGGCAGGGAAGGGAGGCCCCGCGCACCTGGCGCCGAGCGGCCTCTGTCCCCTTCGCGTCCCCGGCTGCCCTCGCTCCGGAGTCCCGCCGTCTCATTTGCCGCCTCCCGACGCGTGACCCCGGCGCGCTCGCGTCCCGAGCCGGAGACGGCGCGGGGCGCGACGAGCAGGGCCATGTGCCCCCTCCTTCTCGCGGCCGCCACAGTCGCCGCGCCCCGAACCCCGCTCCGGCTCCTTTGCGCAGGGCTCGCCGCTGCCATGTCCACCGCCCGGCCGCTCAAATCCGTGGACTACGAGGTGTTCGGGAGAGTGCAGGGTAGGGACCTTCCTTCCCGTGAACTACGAGGCATTGGGGAGAAAACCAAAGAGGTGTTAGGGTAGAAAAGGGAGAAGGCTGCGACAAGCGCCTGCCATCTAAGGGATCCTCTTGGCCTTGAGGCCAGGACTTCCGCTCAGCCATGACACAGCAGCCGCGGGCGGGGAAAGACACGAACCGCGCAGGCGCCGCCGCGCCGGGGCGGCGGGGGGAGGGGGGACAAGGGGGGGAAGGGAGGGAAGAAGAACGGGGTGGGTGGGTGGGGGGCGGGGGCGGATGAGGGGGCCAGAATGAGGTTGGGTAAGAAGCGAACAAGGGGTTCCCGTATCCCACTGAAACCACTTGGGCTTTACTTGGACTTTAGGAAGGACATTTAGATGATGTGTGAAAGCTCACTTTGGCAGAGGTCTTAATTTTTTTTTCCTATGTAGCCCCTAAAATAATTATATTTTTTAAACGTAAGTTTAAATACTTAGCAAAGGCTGTAATGTCCGGCTTATTGTAAGTGTTATTTGTAAATGAAAATGGTAAATCACTCTTTGAATTTTATCTGATGGAATATAAACACTGAAATGATTTATTTTGTACTATCATACATTTAAAATAAATCTCTTTAGCAGTGGGAAATTTTACATCACTCTTATTTCTTTGACTTTGATTTCCATCCCTCTTCCCCCGTAGAATTTTATCCCGTTGTTATGCTTGAGAGTTTCTTATTGATCATCGTATCAAATTTTTCTGTATATATATACATATATACGTACAAAAATAATTTTTTCTTTAATTTCCTTTGACCATACGATATTAGGTATTAAAATTTTTTCTTCTGGTTGGGTTATTACCATTATGATTCGAACACAATTGATGAAAATAATATAAATATCTTAAATTTGTAAGGTAAATCATTATTTGGAGATGTATCTCTTAAATGTGAAGCCTGGGGATTTTTATGGTACTTTGATTGAAGGATTAAATGATCCTTTTGTTTTTCAGTCCAGAGAATTTTTCCACTTTGGGCCAATGTATCACAGTAAGATTAAGGCAGAATGAGGGTATGCTTTTTGTAAAAGGATGAGCCTGTCTTTCTAAGGGTGATTGCGATAGGGGAGATAGGAAAAGAGAACTACAGCAGACCACAAGTGCCTTCTCAACAACTCAATCAGGAGAGAGTAATGTGGAAGTTGAAGATGTGGCAATCAATTCCCTTAAAATTCACTGTGGCTTTGTACTCTTTAGTCTGTTTTTGCCCAGGTGTATGGTACCCTGGTTTGAAAACCACCATAGTAAGTCACTGAAACATATTACATAAAATGTAATGGTGGCAACCACCCCTGACAAAATATTTGGTCACTGGGGAGAGATGGTGGTATTTCAGTTTAGGGGTTGTGTGTGTATGTGTGTGTATTTGTATGTACATGTGTGACATTTACTGGAGGTGCTCTGTGTTCTGAGCATTTCACTGTTTACTTAATCCTCATTACAATTTTGTGCAATATCTGTTTTATTCTTGTGTTAACAATGAGAAAACAGGTAGAGAGAGAGGTTCAGTAACTTGGGCAAACCCTTAGTTGACAAGTGTGGTTTGATTCTATATCTCTTTTAACTAAAATGTGTACTTTTTCCATTATACTGTAGTTTTATGAATGCATAATGTATTTCTATTGATTTTAACAATATAATTACAGTTTTGTGAATTTGGTTACATGATATATGAAGATCAATTTTGGCAGAGGTACAAATATGAAAAAGAAATGTACTGTACAAAAATAGTGGGATTTAAAAAAAATCAGCTTTAGGGCACTAACCAGTACAGTTTGCAGTATGTTAAATAGAGGAGAATGCATGCATACTTTTGATTTATTATATATTTTCACACTTACTAACATTGACTAAGAACTTACGATGTGCCAAGTTCTGTGTTCAACATTTTACATACATCTCATTTAACCCTCAGTCTGTGATCTCAGCTTGATTTAACAGATGGATGAAGAAATTGAGACATAGAAACCTAACTTTCCTGTTACACAGAGAGTTAAGTGATGGGGCTGGATTTGAATTTTGGTTGACACCAGAACCCATGCTCTAATCACTATCTTCTATTGATTCTTCTCTCAGTATTTTATCCACCTTTATTTGGCCTTCCGCTAACCTATGCATATATATATATATATAGACTATATATATAGACTGCAGCAGGACTTTCAGACCTTGTCGTTTGGACCATTCCAGAGGACCCTGAGCACATTTTGGCTGTCTTTTTGACAGGGAAGTTTGACCTGACCCATAAGCATAAGCAGTGAGCAAACCAGAATAACTGCCGCCTCTGACGCTCCTCAGGTCTCTCTGTCACTTACTGCCTGTGTCTATTTCTGTATATCGGTCTCTGTCTCTTTCTGTCTCACAGAACTGCTCAAAATTTTCCTGTGGATTCCCTAAGAAATAAATACAAACCATTAATCTTTCATCCAAGTCATAAAGATTGTGCAGAAATAATTGACCATAAATAATCAACAATAAAACATTATATTGTAATGGTATAAAATAGACAATAAATAAAAGGTAACATTGTCAAATTAATTTTGAATTTAAAAATATGGAATAATGAAATCTTAGTGAAGAATTGACTTATTAGAAATAATGGCAGTGAAAGTAAATTTACAATGGAAGACGCTACAATGGGGAACATTCAATATGAGCAAAATACAGATAAATAAATAAAATTTCCATTAAAATATTTAAATAGGAAATATTCCCAATGAAATTAGTTTTGATAAATAAAAATGAACATGGAAAAAATGGAAATTGGTTTAACCGTGCTGTATGAAAAATTGATTGGTAACTTAGATTAGCTTAATGGAGTTTACCACAGAAAATATTTCCCAACCAAAAACAATGTGTACATTGTATTTCTAGATGATTAAACAGAAAACATCCTTGGTGACAAAATGACAGAGTAAAAATGTTGTAGGAATCAAATATACTCTACACTGCCTTCCTCTCAAATACACATGACCTAACTTACAAACAGCTTGTATTCCAAGAATTAGTTTATAAATTTGTTGTTTGAAATTTAGGCAAATACATTTACAGAAACCATATTACAAATAGTGGGTAAATATCTCACACCAATCTGCAAAGTCTACTGAACATGCAGAGCTTTAGGCTGTTGTTGCTTGGCATTGCTTCTTCCCTTCCTCCACTTTTTTAAAATAAAATTTTAATTTTAGGATAGTTTTAGATTTACAGTAAAGTTGCAAAGGTAGTATAGAAAGTTCCTATATATTCCATATTCAGTTTTCCCTATTGTTAACATTTTACATTAGTACAGTGCATTTGTCACACTTCATGGACAAATATTGATACGTTATTACTAAAAAACCCATGCTTTATTCATATTTCCTTAGTTTTTACCTGATGTTCTTTTTCTGCTTTAGGGTCCCATCCAGGATATCAAGTTACATTTAGGTGTCTTGTCTCCTCAGTCCTCTTTAGGCTGTGATAGTCTCTCAGACTTCCTTTGTTTTGGATGGCTTGGACAGCTTGAGGAGTGAGTACTGGTCAGGAATTTTGTAGAATGCTCCCCAGTTGGGATTTGTCTGATATTTTGTCCTGATTAGACTAGGGACATGGGCTTTTCGGAGGAGACCACAAAGGTAGAGTGCCTTTCTCATTATATCATACCACATGAATTATCACCGTGTTTACTTTGATCACCTGGCTGAGATAGGGTGTCAGGTTGCTCCACTGTAAAGTTACTAGGTTTTTCTCCCTCCCCATCCTCTAGTTTCTTATCTATACCTTCTCAAGAAGCTCCACGTTTCCCCCTCAACCTTCTGTTGCACTGGAGGCTTTGGAATGAGTGATAGTGAAACTGGGGGACAGACCGCCGTGCATTTAGAGCTTTTGTAACTATGGAGTGGCTTATGGTGTTTTTATAAATGTTTAATTACATTTACATCTAGACTCAGATAATCTGAAAAGTTAGGTTTCAAGAAAGGGAGACTGATTAAGCTGTATAATAAATGCTTTACCAATTCTCAGGTGAATATTAATGGTACTCTTTGAGATTGATTATGGCAAACTGTTGGGTTTACATATGCTTTAGAAATTCAACAGTTTGTTTTTGGCAGTATTATCTCAGATTTAGAATAAGTAATTTATTGGAGTACAAAGTTTTTTTTTAAGATTGTGTAAAATGAAAATTGGGATGAGTTAGTTAAAGGCTTTTCAGATACTGCATGATTTAGATGTACACTTTTTTTCTTATGTGGACAGCTAAATGGAAAAACTATATTTTCGAGGGTGAAAATTTCAGTTTATTAAAGTCAAGAAACATAAATATGGTTAATTTTAATTCCTCTCATCTTTGTTCTTAGAGCATTTCATTTGTAGTTTGTTAATACTTTTTAAATATTTTTTATTTATTTAATTTTTTAACTTAAAAAATTTTTAAAAAAATTTCTCTCCCCTCCCCCCCTGCTGTTGTCTGTTCTCTGTGTCCATTCAGTGTGTGTTCTTCTGTGTCCTCTTGTATTCTTGTCAGCGGCACTGGAATCCGTATCTCGTTTTGTTGCATCATCTTACTGCGTCAGTTCTCTGTGTGTGCAGTGCCACTCCTGGGCAGGCTGCACTTTTTTTGTGCTGGGTGGCTTTCCTTACAGGGTACATTCCTTGCGCGTGGGGTTCCCCTATGCGGGGAACACCCCTGTGTGGCACGGTACTCCTTGCGTGCATCAGCACTGCACATGGGCCAGCTCATCACACAGGTCAAGAGGCCCTGGGTTTGAACCTTGGACCTCCCATGTGGTAAGTGGACGCCCTATCTGTTGGGCCAAATCCGCTTCCCAATTTTTAAAAAAAATATATTTCTTGTTTTTAACTTTGCTTTAATCCATTCTGCTTTTGGGTACAGTTATTTGTGTACAAATGTTTTGTCCCTCACTGGACATTAAATTTAGTATTTTGAAGGCTGGACTGGTGGCTTGTTTTGATATCCCCTACAGGGCTATGTTTCTGTAGGAACTTCAGAAGGATCTCTTGAATTAAAGAGAGGTTGGCTTGGAGGAGAAACAGTTGTGATGGCTGTTTCAACTATTTGAAAGACACCATGTTGTATGGCTCCCGGGGACAGACCTGGGACTGATGAAAGGTTAAAGTGAGGCACTACTTTATTCCATTTAAGGAAAGCCTTTCTATCAGCTAATGATATTTAAAATCAAAAAAGGCTGCCCAAGGAGCAGATGTGGCTCAGGCAGTTGGGCACCTACCTCCCACATGGGAGGTTCCAGGTTCGATTCCCAGTGTCTCCTAAAGAAGACAAACAAACAATGAGCAGACAGTGAGCAAAAACAGTGAGCAGACAGTGAGCAAAATAAAACGAGCAGATAAGCAGACATTGAGCAAACACAAAAAGCAAGAAAACAAGCAGAGAGCAAACAAAACCAAAAACAAGTAGGGAGAAGATGTGACTCAAGCAGTTGGGAGCCTGCCTCCAACATGGGAAGTCCTGGGTTTGGTTCCCAGTGTCTCTAAAGGAGAAACAAAGAGACAAGAAAAAAACCCCCACAAAAATCAACAAGCAAACAACAAATGAGGAAGCCATGGTGGGGGTGGGGATGGGGGCTGCTTTGAAAGGTAGTGAGTGACTGGAGGACTTTCCGCATTCAAAATCCATGGACACATTCAGAACCCAGGATAAAGGGGTACATTACAGTATGAAAATCTGATTTTACGTAAAGGATGCTGATTTTTAAAAAGGCATCATATGGTCTTTAAATACCAATGTTTCTTTTTTGATTTAAAGTATGATTTGCTTGGCAAATACTTACCTTCGGGTAGTGAGCCCCATTTACAGCTGACTGAGCAGTACGTTGACCTTTTGTAATGGATGGGCTGATGTCTGTCCAGTTTCCAGTGCAGTGTGTCTGTAAAAAGCCCTGCATGTGTCACATCAGCTTCCCTTCTCTTCAGCAAGTGAGATGGAAGCGATGGGGGAGATCCTGAAAGCCCACAGGAGCATGTTCTCCAACAGAGGCCCTGTCCCAGGAGTGCTCTGTTCCGGCCTGCCCTAACATGCAGAAAGTCTATCTCCGTGTGCTTTTTTTTCTTTCTATACAGATGTCCCTCTGTTCCACAGCAGGCTTCAAACTAGGGATCAGGACTCTCAGAAAGATTCGGAGAAAATTCCAAGTGGATTATGGAGCTTTGAACAGTTAATTGCTGCATGGTCCACTCCTTCACAAAGTTAATGGGCTGAAGGACACCCCTTAATGCACATTCCTTCTAAGGCTTTCAAGTAAGCGTTGTGGTTTAAGGAGCCCCATAAATAACATCCCTCTTTACCTTGTGAGTTATTGAAAAGTAAACCAAACAGTAAAGCAGAGTTTGGGGGTACGGCATGTGTCCTCAGGTAAGTAGACTTTATAATATGCAAAACTAGATGTACCCACCAGGCCCAGCCTGGGCTGGACGAGGGCATGCCCCCCAATGGGCAGAGGAGAAGGTGTAATCACTGTGGGCAACTTGCTCCCAGGAGGAGGAACAGGAAGCACCTGACTATGCAAGTCTAGTTCCTCTAGTCCAAACTTACCCACTGGATAAGATGCTGCAGCCCCTGGGGAGGAGGCAGGGACTTGGTACAGAAAGGCCAGACATGTCACAATAATGGAATTCTTTACCATGGAAAGAACTATCATGAGGGGGAAGAAGCTTTATAATAAGTTTGTAACATCTAGAGAGAGAGCCCAACTATTTAGTTCTGTTTGCAGCACTTCAAAATGATCTACACTGTAGGGTTTTTTGGTGTGGTGTGGGAGAAAGCCAGGGAGGTGGTGTGGAGGTGAACAAAATTGGAGAAGGACCGCCCTTTTCTGCAGGTAGAGGGAGGAAGGACTACAGTGCAGTTCTCATTTTTCTGTTCCTTTTTTTTTTTGCAATTAAAAAAAATAGAGGTGTAATTCAAATAACAAAATTCACCCCTTTTAAGTGTACAAAGTATGCTAAGTATACAATGGTTTTTAACCTACAGTGGTTTGCACCTATGACCACTATCTAATTCCAGAATGTTTCTATCACCTTAAAAAGAAACCCGTTCCAATTAGCTGTCATTCTCTATTTCCCCATCCACCCTTCTCCTGGCAACTACTAATCTACATTTTGTCTCTATGGGTTTGGCTATTTTGGACATTTCATATAAATGGAATCACATAATATGTAGCCTTTGCTGTCCTCTTTCATGCAGCATAATGTTTTGAAGGTTCATCCATGCTGTAGCATGTACCAGTGCTTCATTCTGTTTTATGGCTGAATAACATGCCCTTGTATGGACATACCACATTTTGTTTATCCATTCATCATTTGATTGCCATTTGGGTTTTTCTTCTTTTTGTCTGCCTCCTTTTGACAAAAAATATAATCTACTAGATATGCATTGAGAATTCAAAATTTTGGTAATTGCTAATGATCTTAGTTATGCATTTAACTTTTCTCTAAATTCAACTTGATAGAGAGATGGTAATTCTTTTATTTTTTGAGAGGTACCAGGGATTGAACCCAGGACCTTATAAATGGGAAGCAGACACTCAAAACACCAAGCTACACCCACTTCCAGTGATAATTCTTTTTAATAACATGTTTCTCTCCCTTGATGAGAACACTAATCTAGAATCACACCCTTGGTTGGGAGTAAAGCCCAAAATATAAGAGCATGGGTTCTCATCTCTAAACATTAAGATTCTTATTTGGGGGAGCGGATGTGGCTCAAGTAGTTGAGTTCCTTCTTCCCACATGGGCGGCCCCAGATTCGTCGCCGGTGCCTCCTAAAAACAAGCAAACAAACAACAAAACCAACTCAGGGGAGCCAGTGTGGCTCAGTGGTTGAGTGCCATCTTCCCAAATACAAGATCCAGGGTTCAATCCCTTGCCCTGGTATCTTAAAAAAAAGAAAAAAAGAGAATAAGGTTCTTATTTGAAAAATGGGTTATGAAAAGCTAAGGTCTTATGTAAATATGAAACATATAATATGATTTGAATATTTATTTGCACCTCAGCTTTCTCCATAAGAGACTTAAGATTGTACATGGGAGAGCAGGTGTAGCTCATTGGTTTGAGTGCCTGCTTCCCATGTAGATTTGTTGCCTGATTTCCTCTAGGTTCTTGGCGATGTTTCATAAAAGAATTTAAGAACATGCCAGTTTAGTTAGGCCAGTAGTTTATTAAGGAAATGAGAGAGGAGAATAGAAATGGGAGAAAAGAACAGATTATGGGTTTGCAGGTATACTTGCGTGCTGGTCCAGGCAGAGAAGGGGAAAAGGGATGATTTAACTTCTGCGCTTGTTTTTTAAACATTAATTATCCCTCCCCCTTGCTAATGTGCAGGGGAAGAGTCCCAGTGTTTGCTGGTTTGATTGCTTGCCCCACCCTTCGGTTCCCCCAGGGGGTCCAATGATAAGGTCCCTTAAGAATATCTGGGGCTTTTCTTCCATCCTGGACGATCAAGGAAAATTCTCGCGGGTGCTTCCATCCACTTTCCGAAGGGGAGGGGGTGTCTTTCAGAGGATTTCCAAGTGGAATTCCATGCCCACATGCTTCACAGCCATGTTTTTCTGCCAGGTCCCAGATTTGTCTTTTTTCCCTAAATCAGACTCTCTCAGATTGAACCTGGTACCTCCTAAAAAAAAAAAAAAAAAGATAGTTTATGACTCTGTAATAGCTAAGAATTGCATTTTTCAGCACAAAATTGTTAACATTGTTTACATTAGTTAAAGCCCCTGGAGAAAGTCAGGGTAAAGACCTCTGTAATTTCTTTGGCCTTTCCCCTATGGTTTTAAGATGGCTGCGGTTGCTCTGGTCATTCACATTACATGTAGGAAGAGTATTAAGTGCTAAGCCCTAGCTGAGTCAGCCCCGTCAAAGCTTTTCTGGAAGCCTCAACCAATGGCTTCACCTACAGCTTCTTGACTATTCCTTTTGTAAGGAAGACTAGGAAATATAGAAGAACATTACCGCCACAAGTGAAATTGAATTCTTTAAGAAAGGAAAAAGGGCAACTAGCAACGTCTGCCATAGACACTCATATATTAATAAATTTGAAAACGTAATTATTATATTCTCTATTCTTCCTGAGTCATGACACAAAAGGACATATTAAAGAAAGACTTTGATCTCCATGGTCTCAACCTCAAAAAATTAGATTTATAACCCAAAAGAACCTAAATTTTTGCTTGACTTTATTTGCATGACTTTATTTCAGTCTTATGTTTTTTCCACCTGTCACTGCCTGAGGTAATGAATAACACTTTGTAAAAAAGCATGAACTTAGGCCTAAAATGATCTCTCTTAAACTTGAATGACATCTTGTAGTTCTACTGTTTTAAATTTTGTTTATTAAATGTATGTATGTATGTGTATATGTCCTTACTATACAGTTACAAATATTTTTAAATTTAAAGACTTTGAAAACTGTCAATCAAATTAACATATACATGAATAAAAAAATATTACAGAAAGACTAGTCATGCCAAGCAACAGGCCCAATCTCCTACCCAAATCTTGTAAGTTCTAGAAGGTAACTAGTTTAGCCAATTCCTTTTTTTGTTCTTTTGGTTCTTATTTCTTTATTTATAGTTACATGCTTATATTACTATTTCTTGATTTTTAACTTAGGTATTATTTAGTACTTCATGCTACCCTTTATAGTTTTTTTTTTTTTTTTTTTTTTAAACTCAAGCACAATGTATGATCATTTAGGTAAAATTCTGCTAGCATCAACACAGGATTATTGAATTCTTTCCAGAACTTTGAATTCAGTAATGTTAGCATCATTTCAGTTTAATTTGAAGTTAAACTTCAATTCTTGTGATTAGATGTATATTTGCAATGTTGATAATGAGTTACTGTAGGTAGTTAAGTATTTCACTTAAATATCGGCTAGTTTTTCTTTCATTGATTTATTGAACAACTATGTGCCAAGCTCTGGTCTAGGTGCTGGGGGCACAGTGGTGAACAAGATAGGAAAAAAACCTGCTTTCATGGAGATTACAGTCTACTGTGAAGACAGAAGATGAACAAGTTAGACAAGTAAATACAGAATAATTTCAAATGGTAATCAGTGCCATGCAGGAGGCATCTGAGTGTACATTACTGGTTTTGGATTATTTGTTCAGGGAATATTTTTCTAAGGAAGTGAAATTTGTGGAGAGACATGAATAACAAGAAGGAGCCAGCCATGAAAAGATCAGGGGTAAGAGCATTCCAGGCAGAGAGTGCTGTAAGTGCAAAGGCATTGAGGTGTGCTTAGCATATTTAAGGAGCACAAAGCAGGCCAATTTGACTGAAATGGTATGAGCAAGAGGAGAATACTAAGAGAAAAAGGAGAAACATTAGGAAGGGGACTGGAGGCCAGGGTTACAAGGGTACATTTTATTTTGAGTGTGGTGGGTAACTATTGGAGGGCTTTAAGCTGGAGAAGGAAGTGTATTGAGTTTATTTGAGAAAATCGCTTTGGCTGCTTATAGCAGTTTGATATGGTTATAATTCCAAAACTAAATATTGGATTATGTTTATAATCTGGTCTGTACCTGGGAGTGATTAAGGTATGATTAGGGTTTTGATCCGGCTACCTCATTAGGGCACTGAGTCCCCATCCCTTAGTGGGTGGAGACTGACAGATAAAAGGCACAGCAAAGGACAGAGCTGAGGGTTTTTGATGTTGGAGTTTGACGCTGAAGCCTTAAGCTGGAGCCCCGGGAAGTAAGTTTACAGAGGAAGAGAGGACCTGAGCCAGGAGAAGGACACAGAGGAATAGTGCTGCTCCTTAGACACGGCAGAAACCCTGGGGGAGAGAGAAAGAACCATTTGCCTGATAGTTTACTGCTCACCTTGTGGAGAAAACAGAGGAGCTGAGCCCAAAGAGGAGAAAAAGCTGGGAAGAGAGGAACCCAGGAAGCCTGATCCCTGGCACATGTTCAGCAGCCATCTTGCTCCAACACGTGAAAATAGACTTTGGTGAGGGAAGTAACGTATGCTTTGTGACCTGGTATCTGTAAGCTCCTACCCCAAATAAATACCCATTATAAAAACCAACCAATTTCTGGTATTTTGCATCAGCACCCCTTTGGCTGACTAATACACTGCTTTATGTAGAATAGACTATAGGAGGGCAAAACTGGAAGCAAGAGGACTAGTTAATTAGAATGCCTTAGATTAATTGAGATATGATAACTAAGGACTAGGATATAAGAACATTATTACCCATTTTCCTAGAATCATTTGGGATAGAATTTAACCATTTTTCAGTAATTCTTAAATGGAATATATAAAGTGATTGCAGTGACATGGTTTTGAATATTTAACTACATGTGGTCTCGAAATATGCCATAAACTAACTTTGGGCCTTTGCATATACTTTTCCATCTGTAACATTATTCTACTCACATCATACTAATTTTTACTCATTCTTGAAACTTAAACTTAGAAGATCATTTGCAACTTAGAAAATGAAGCATTTTTCAAAAAACTTTCCCTAAAATTACCCAAGACTGGGTCATTTGTCTTTCCTATAAACTCCCATTGCATCTGGTTTATGCATTTTACGGCTTATTATTGTTCTGTATTTTCATTGTCAGTTTACTTGCCTGTCTTCGCCATTAGATTATAAGTTCCTAAATGACTGGGACTGTGTCTTTTTTTTTTTTTTTTTTTTTAAAGATTTATTTATTTATTTAATTTCCCCCCCTCCCCTGGTTGTCTGTTCTTGGTGTCCATTTGCTGCGTCTTGTTTCTTTGTCCGCTTCTGTTGTCATCAGCGGCACGGGAAGTGTGGGCGGCGCATTTCCTGGGCAGGCTGCTCTCTCTTTTCACGCTGGGCGGCTCTCCTCACGGGCGCACTCCTTGCGCGTGGGGCTCCCCCACGCGGCGGACACCCCTGCATGGCACGGCACTCCTTGCTCGCATCAGCACTGCGCATGGCCAGCTCCACACGGGTCAAGGAGGCCCGGGGTTTGAACCGCTGACATCCCATATGGTAGACGGACGCCCTAACCACTGGGCCAAAGTCCGTTTCCCTGGGACTGTGTCTTATTTATTCTTCTCTTTCTTGACCATTAATGACTAGAGAATTAATAAATATTTGTAGAGTAATTAGAATATTTCATTTCTTGCTTATTGAATGTATCTGAGTTGTCTGATTCTTAGTTTATTTTTGTGTGAAAAAAAATTACACCAATAGACTGGAGTTGGTAATTTCCTTAACTCTGCAACATGTAATTAGTGGGATATCTGTATTTGATACCTCTTTTAAAAGTTGCTCAAATTCTGTCACTTAAGCAAATGTCATCAGTATGAATAGACGGTGGAAGGACTGCTCAGGACTCACACATGTTGGAAGAACCTGAACTGTGTGTTAGTCTTTTCTTGAGGGGAGAGTGGGGGGGTTGTTGTCGACCTCCCTCAGTGGGGAGTTCAGTATTTCTGGCAGTAAATAATAAGGACAGGGAAAGCAGTCTGAGCTATGGGCTGTCTAGGTCCACATAGGGCACAGTATAGGGAGTTTTTGCCTTTTCATCAACCATGATTTCTTTTGTATAGAGCAGCTGACTTGCGAAATAGCAAGGCAACATGATTTGCAAGTACATAGTTTATTACTGATACCTAATTAGCCTGCATCAGTGGTAACTGTAAGAGACCTACCATACCCTACAAGATTTTGGTTTTCCCCTTTGGGATACAATTTTTGACCTGAAATACAAGCTCTTTCCAAACCTCTCCCAGATCTTCCTTTAAGGTGGGGCAAACTATTGGTTTTAAACTTTCTTGTATGGAAGAATCTCCTGAAGAACATATTAAAATGATTCTTTTTTTTTAAAAGATTTTATTTATTTATTCCCCCCCCCCCCGTCAGTTGTCTGCTCTCTGTGTCCATTCACTGTGTTCTTCTGTGACCACTTCCATCCTTATCAGTGGCACCGGGAATCTGCGTTTCTTTTTGTTGTGTCATCTCTCCATGTGTGCTGTGCCATTCCTGGCAGGCTGCACTTTCTTTCGCCCTGGGCGGCTCTCCTTACTGGGCGCACTCCTTGCGCGTGGGGCTCCCCTATTGGGGGGACACCCCTGCGTGGCAGGGCACTCCTTGCGCGCATCAACACTGCGCGTGGGCCAGCTCCACATGGGTCAATGACCACAGACCTCCCATGTGGTAGGTGCATGCCCTATCTATTGGGCCAAGTCCGCTTCCCTTAAAATGATTCTTGAACTCCACCTGTAAAGTTTTGTTTCAGTGGGTCTGGGGTGAGGCCTGAGAATTTGCATTTGTAACAAACTATCAGTTGATGCTGTTGCTGCTGGTCTAAGGACCCCTCTTTGATTAGGAAGAAACTAGATCACATGGCCCTATTTCCAAATCCTGTTTACTTCACTTGCATGTGCTTTTAAAAATCATAATGCTAATATGATATGGGGCTGTTTGCTGTTGAGCAACCTCAGAGTTACATGCACAATCCAGTCTTGACCAAAACCTTCAACTCCACTTGGGCAACATCTTACTCTTACTGTGTTCTGGGATCCCCTCATTTTTATGATAAAAAGACTGCCAACTTTTCCACAGTTCTGCCTGTTTTCCCTCTGTTTTTTCTCTCTCTTTTCTATAGGGTTAGGTTGACCTGAACCGTTTGTCTTGAATTTTCTGGCAATTCCTTTTATATCTACTAGCTAACGTCTTTCCCTCCATCTGTATAACAGATGGCCTTTCTGATTCCCTTTCAGATCAATACCTCCCACTCATCATTCCTCCACATTTCATACGTATCTTTTAGAGTATTTTTATAACCCTATAAAAACTCCATTTGTGGTATTATTCAGCCTTCATTACCTTACTGATCTTTTTCTTTCTATACAATACACTATGAGCAAATGACACCCCTTGTATTATAAATCCCCTTTCAAAACTCTATAAAATTATCTAAACCACTGATCCCTTCTGTGTACTCTTAACCAAGTTCAGTTGCTGTAGGTAGAAGCAGTATCTTTGACCTCTCTGAAGATTGCTTTGATCTCTCCCTGTGATTTCCCAATTTATATTTTTCTAGTTTTAAAAAATTGAGGTATAATTTACATTCAGTAATATTTACCCTTTTTTATACAATTCGATCAGTTTGACAAACACATGAAGTCATGTAATCACAACCACAGTCAAGATATAGAACAGTTTATCATCTCCCAAAATTTCCTCGTGCCCCTTCACAGTGCTTCTTTTCCTCTACTCCCAATCCCTGGAAATGACCACTCAGTTTTATATTGCCTTTTCCACAATGTGGAATTACACATTATGTGTGAGTCTAGCTTCTTTCATTTAGTGTAATGCACTTGTGAACCATTCATGTTGTTGCATGTATTCACAGTTCATTCCTTTTTATTGCTGACTAGTATTTCATTGTATAGATCTACAACAGTTCTTTATCCATTTCCCTTATATTTTCTTGTAATTTAAAATATTCATTTTTTTGTTGTTCTCCTTCATCATATTTTAAAAATACATTTTAAAATTACAGAAGTTGTCAACTTACAAAACAATCATGCACATGTGTAGAGTTCCCATATATCAACCCTTTACCAACACACCACACCATTGTGTGGAATATTTGTTACAGATTATGAGATAATATCATAGTCTATTACCACTAACTATGGTCCATAGCATACATTTGGCATATTTTTTCCATACCTCCCTATCATTAACAAAGTACATCTTTGGCATTGAGGCAAATATTATAGTATTGCTGTTAACTATAGTCCATAGGTTACACTAATTGTATTTTTTCCATGCTTCTTCACATTCCCACCACACTGCAATAGTGACATATATCCATTCTAGTTCTCAGAAGGACATTCTTGTATTTGTACTATTAACCACAATTCTCATCCAACTCTGGTTTCACTGGTTTATTTGATCCCTAGGTTAGTCTCTAGCTTTCTTTCAGTTGACATTTACATCCCTAGACTTACCCTTTTCAGCCACAATCCCATTTATAAACCAACTGCTATTCACTATAATGTGTTACCATCAACTCTATCCATTTCTCCACTTTTACAGTAAAGTTAATTAAAACTTCTATATATATTAAGCATCAGTACTTCTTCACAGCCCTCCTCTTATCTCCTAATAACCTATACTCTAGATTTTAACTATTCTTTGTATTTATTTAATAGTTCATATTAGTGAGACCATTCAGTATTTCTCCTTTTGTGTCTGGCTTATTTCACTTAGCATAATGTCTTCAAGATTCATCCATGTTGTCATATGTGTCCCAATTTCATTTCTTCTTATTGCAGCATAGTGTTCCATTGTATGTATATACCACGTTTTGTTTAATCCTTCATTGGTTGATAGACACTTGGGTTGTTTCCATCTCTTAACAATTGTGAATAATACCACTATGAACATTGGTGTGCAGATGTCTGTTCGTATCACAGTTTTCAGTTCTTCTGGATATATTCCTAGTAGAGAAATTGCTGGGTCATCTGGCAGTTCTATATTTAGCTTCCTGAGGAACTGGGAACCAGTCTTCCACAGAGCTGCACCATTTTGCAATCCCACCAAGAGTAAAGGAGTGTTCCTATTTCTCCACATCCTCTCCAGCACATACTGTTCTGTTTTTTTAATAAAGGCCAATCTGTGTGGTATGAGATGATATCTCATTGTCATTTTGATTTGCATTTCCCTAATAGCTAGTGATATTGAACATTTTTTTATGTGCTTTTGGCCATTTTCACTTCCTCTTTGGAGAAATGTCTATTTAAGTCTTCTGCCTATTTTTTAATCAGATTGCTTGCTTTTTTATTGTTGAGTAGTATGATCTCTTTATGTAGAATGGAAATCAAACCCTTATCAGATATGTAGTTACCAAATATTTTTTCCCACTAAATGGGCTGCTTTTTCACCTTCTTGACAAAGTCCTTTGAATAACAAAAGTGTTTAAATTTGAGGAGATCCCATTTATCCATCTTTTCTTTCATTACTTGTGCTTTTGATGTAAGGTTTAAGAATGCATCACCTACAGCCAGGTCTTGAAGATGTTTTCCTACATTTTCTTCCAGGAACTTCATGGTTCTTGTTTTTATATTTAGGTTTTTGATCCATTTTGAGTTAATTTTTGTATAAGGTGTGAGATAGGGGTCCTCTTTCTTTCTTTTGGCTTACGATATCCAGGTCTTCCAGCACCATTTGTTGAATAGACTGTTCTGCCCCAGCTGGGTGGGTTTGACAGGCTTGTCAAAAATCACTTGACCATAGACATGAGGGTCTATTTCTGAACCATCAGTTTGGTTCCATTGATCCATATGTCTATCTTGATGCCATTACCACTGTAGCTAGGTAATATGATTTAAAGCCCAGAAGTGAGAGTCCTCCAACTTTACTTCTCCTTTTTAAAGATGTTTCTGGCTATTCTGGGTTCCTTACCCTTCCAAATAAATTTGATAATTATGTTTTCCATTTGTTTGAAAAATGCTAGTGGAATTTTTAATGGAATTGCATTGAATCTGTATATCAATTTGGGTAGAATTGACATCTTAATGATATTTAGTCTTCCAATCCATGAGCATGGAATGTTCTTCCAATTATTTGTCTTTTAAAATTTATTTTAGCAATGCACTGTAGGTTTCTGAATACAAGTGCTTTATATCCTTGGTTAAGTTTATTCCTAAATATTTGTTTCTTTTAGTTGATATTGTACATAGAATTTTTCCCCCTGAATTCCTCCTCAGATTGTGCATTACTAGTGTATAGAAACACCACTGATTTTTGTATATTGATCTTTTTTTTTTTAAGATTTATTTTATTTATTTCTCCCCACTCCCCCCATTCCTTCTGCTGTCTGCTCTCTCTGTCCATTCACTATATGTTCTTCTGTGTCTGCTTGTATTCTCACTAGGCAGCTCTGAGAACTGATCCTGGGACCTTCCAAAGTGGGAGAGAGGCAATTATTCTCTTGTGCCACCTCAACTCCCTGTTCTGCTACATCTTCTTTTTGTGTCTCTTGTTGTGTCATCTTGCTGTGCCAGCTCTCCATTTTGGCCAGCACTCCTGAGCAGGGCAGCTTTCCCATGCAGGGCAGCACTCCTGTGTAGGGTGACATTCCCGCATGGGCCGTCACTCTGCGTGGGCCAGCTCACCGTATGGGCCAGCTTGTCTTCACAAGGAGGCCCTGGGCATTGAACCCTGGACCTCCTATATGGTAGACAGGAGCCTGTTTGGTTGAGCCACGTCTGTTTTCCCTGTGTATTGATCTTGTATCCTGGCACTCTTACTGAAACTGTTTATTAGCTCTAGCAGCTTTGTTGTAGATTTTTCAGGACTTTCTAGGTTTAGGATCTATCATCTGTGAATAGCAGAAGTTTTACTTCTTCCTTTCTGATTTGGCTGCCTTTTATTTCTTTTCCTTGCCTGCTCTAGCTAGAACCTCTAGATATTGAATAATGGTAGTGACAATGGGCCTTATCTATGTCCCTGATCTTAATGGAAATGCTTTCAGTCTTTCACCATTGAGTACAATATTAGCTGTGGGTTTTTCATATATATGGCCTTGATCATGCTGAGAAAGTTTCCTATCTTTTGTAGTATCTTTTTTTCAAGAAAGAACGAGGCATTTTGCCAAATGCCTTTTCTGTATCAATCGATAGGATCATGTGATTTTTTCTTCTATGATTTATTAATGTGGTGTATTATGCTAATTGATTTTCTTGTGTTAAACCATCCTTACATGCCTGGTGTAAAACCTACTTGATCATGATGAATATTTCTTTTAATGTATTGTTGGATTCAGTTAACAAGTATTTTGTTGTGGATATTTGCATCTGTATTCATTAGGGAAATGGTTCTGTAATTTTCTTTTTTCATAATATCTTTACCTGTCTCTGGTATTAGGGTGATATTGGCTTCATAGAATGAGTTTGGTAGCATTACTTCTTGTTAAAGTTTTTTGAAGAGCTTGAGTAAGATTTGTGTTAAATCTTCTTTGAATGCTTAGTAGAACTCACCTGTGAAAACATCTGGTCCTGGGCTTTTCATTTTGGGGAGTTGTTTGATGACTGTTTCAATCTCTTTACTTGTGATTGGTTTGCTGAGGTCTTCTATTTCTTCTAGGGTCAGTGTAGGTTGTTCATATGTTCCTAGGAATTTTTCCATTTCATCTACATTGTCTAGTTTGTTGGCATACAGTTTTTCATAGTATCCTCTTATGATCTCTTTTATATCTGTGGGGTCAGTAGTAATGTCCACATTTTCATTTTTTATTTTATTTATTTGCATCTTCTCTCTCTTTTTCTTTGGTCTAGCTAAAGGGCTTGTTGATTTTGTTGATTGTCTCAAAGAACAAACTCTGTGTTTTGTTAATTCTTTTGTTTTTTTAATTCCCACTTTCATTTATTTCTGCTCTGGTCTTTGTTATTTCATTCCTTCAAATTGCTTTTGGCAGAGTTTGATGTTCTTTTGCTGGTTCCTGCATCTGTGTAGTTAGGTCATTGCTTTTAGTCTTTCTTCCTTTTTAATATAAACATTGAGGGCTATAAATTTCCTTCTCAGCACTGCCTTCACTGCATCCCAAAGGTTCTGATATGTTATAGTCTCATTTTCATTTGTCTTGAGATATTTATTGATTTCTCTTGCAATTTCTTCTTGACCAACTAATTTTTTAAGAATATGTTGTTTAATATCCATATATTTGTGAATTTTCTCTTTTTCCACCTCTTGTTGATTTCCAACTTTATTCCATTATGACCAGAGAAAGTGCTTTGTATAATTTTGATCTTGTTGAATTTGTTGAGGTCTGTTTTGTGACCCAACATATGGTCTATCCTGGAGAAAGATCTGTGAGCACTTAAGAAGAATGTATATCCTGCTGTTTTGGGGTGCAATGTTCTATGTATATCTATTAGGTTTAGTTCATTTATCATATTATTCAAGCACTCTGTTTCTTTATTGATCCTCTGCCTGGATGTTCTGTCCAGTGCTGAGTGTGGTGTATTGAGGTCTCCATCTATTATTGTGAGATATCTATTTCTCCCTTCAGTTTTGCCACTGTTTGCCATGTATCTTAGGGCATCCTGGTTAGGTGTATATACATTTATGATTTTTATTTCCTCCTAGTGAATTGTCCCTTTTTAAAGTCTATAATGTCCTTCCTTTTCTCTTGTCTCTAATTACATTTTTGCTCTTAAAGTCTATTTCATGTGATGTAAGTATCGTACAGTACTCCAGCTATTTTTTTTTTCGTTCATGCATGCTTGGAGTATCTTTTCTAGCCTTTCATTTTCAATCTATTGGTATCCTTGGGTCTAAGGTGAGTCTCTTGTAGACAGCATATAGATGGCTCATATTTTCTTATCCATTTTGTCAGGGTGTGTCTTATGATTGGGAAATGTAATGCATTAACATTGGTGTTATTATTGTAAAGGTAGTTCATATTTCACCAATTAGACCTTTGGGTTTTATCTGTCATATTTTATTTTCACCACTCTCTTTACATTTTTGTTTTCTTTTACTGATATAATCTTCATTTCTAGACTTTCTTCCAAGCCTCTCTCTCCTCTCTTTCCTTTTAAGGCTGTAGCACTCCTTTTAATATGATTGGGAAATTTTCCACCATTATTTCCTCAAATATTCCTTCTGCTCCTCTTCTGTTCTCTTCTTCTGGGACACCCATGTCAAGTATGTTTGCGCATCTCTTGCTGTCATTTAGTTCCCTGAGACCCTGTTCATTTTTTTCCCATCCTTTCTTTTTTTAAACATTTATTTTATATATCTCCCCGCCCCGTTGTCTGCTCTCTGTGTCCATTTGCTGTGTGTTCTTCTGGGTCTGCTTGCATTTTTGTCATGTGGTACTGGGAAACTGTGTTGCTTTTTTTTGTTGCATTATCTTGCTGCATCAGCTCTCCATGTGTGCAGCACTAGTCCTAGGCTGGCTGTGCTTTTTTCATGCAGGGCAGCTCTCCTTGCAGGGTGCTCTCCTTGCATGTGGGGCACTCGTACGTGGGGGCACCCCTTTGTGGCAAGGCATTCCTTGCACACAGCAGCACTGCACGTGGGCCAGCTCACCACATGGGTCAGGAGGCCCTGGGTATTGAATCCTGGACCCTCCATATGGTAGGCAGATGCTCTGTTAGTTGAGTCACAATTGCTTCCCCCATTCTTTCTTCATCTGTTCTTTTTTGTTTACTCTTGGAGGCCATGTCTTCAACCTCACCAATCCTTTCTTCTGCCTCCTCAGATCTGCTGCTTTATGCCTCCAGTGTATTTTTAATTTCATTTATTGTGCTTTTCATTCCCATAAGATCTGCTATTTTTGTAGGTATGTTTTCAAATTCTTCTTTGTGCTCATGCAGTATCTTCTTAATATCCTTAATCTTTTTAGCCATCTCATTGAATTTATTGAGATTTGTTTGAACATCTATGATTACTTGTTTCAATTCCTTTATATCATCTGTAGGCTTATCTTGTTCCTTTGATTGGGCCATCTCTTCCTGTTTCTTGGTATGGATTATAATTTTTTGTTGCTCTCTTGGCATCTGACTTACTAGATTTATTTATTCTGGGTGCAATTTCTCTCTTTAGTTTAGGGCTTTCCTGCCCTTTCTCTTTTTCTGGTAGTATAGTAGGAGCCGAGGACGTAGTTAGTACTGTAAACTGTGGAGTCTGAAGCTGCACGCATTTCCACAGGAACGAATAAAGCTTCCCCACCTTTTTCCTCTGCCAGGGGTAGGAACAGACTCTCAGCTGTATGTAATAATTCAAGTCATCCAGGCCAAGACCATCTGTTGTTGCCCAGAGAGACTGAAGAAGTTTCATGCCCCTTCCTTCCCTGCCTGGGACAGGGATGGAGGTTCAGGTGTGGGCAACAATCTATGCCATGTGGGTCCAAAATGACTGCAGTTGCCCAAGTAGATTGACATAGCACTGGCTCCCCTCCTCCCTTGCCAGGGCAGGAGATGTGTCCAACAATCTAACCCTTGTGGGCTGAATGTACCTGCAGTTGCTCTGAGAGGCTGAGGAAACACCAGACTCTTCCTATCCTTTGGGGTATGGGGGTGGATCCACAGGCACCCAAAAGTCCAGTCCGTGCAGGTTGAAAATGCCTGCTGTTGCCTGGAAGGCCCAGAAACACAGCTCCCCTCATATCCTACTTGGGGGTGGGGATGGAGCTATAGGTGTCTGACTGTTCAGTCTATGTGGACCAGAAGCACCTGCAGTTACCCAGAGAGGCTAGGGAAACACTGCCCCCCTCTTGCCTACCAGGGTTGGGTGTGGAGTCACAGGCACCCAACAGTTGAATTTGTGCAGGCCAAAAGCGCCTTCAATTGCCCTGAGAGGCTGAGGAAACATCAGGTCCCTCCTGTCATATGGGAAGGAGGGTTGGGTGGAGATGGAATTGAAGGTGTTCAACAAACCCAGTTCGTGCAGCCCAAAAGTGCCCACAGTTACTTGGAGAGACTGGTGCAGGTCCCATCAGCCTCCTCCCTGCTAGAGGTGGGGCTGGAGCCTAGCCTAGGGCTGCAATCAATCTGAGTGGAAAGAAGCCAGTCCCTACTCAAACTGCGATTTTCAGTCAACCCTGCCTCTTCTGCCAGGGCAGCGTTAAAATGGCAGCTACTGGCCTCTTTCCAACTTGGACAGGTTCAAACTTTAGCTGTTCTTAGGATTATACTTTAACCAGCCGAATTTACTAATCAGTAGCTGAAATGGTGGCCAACTGTCTCTTCCTCCCCTGTTTTGGGGAAATGGAGCTTCCAACTACAGCCATGAATAGCTCCCAAGGTGGCTTGTGCCACTAGTGTAGGATGGGTACCAGCCTCTGTGGTATGGAATGCTCTACTCAGCAAGTTCACTGCAAATGTGCAGTCTCCTCCTTTCATTCCTTTAAGAATGTTGCAGGGTCCTCTTCTGGTTTCCTGGGCCCCCTAAACAGGTGCTTTAGATAGCTCTGTGTGATAACTAACTGCCCTGTAAGATGTGCTGACTCTTGGAGCACCTTACTCAGTCACCATCTTGTCCCTCCTCTCCATTGTATTTTTAATTGCTATGTCCCCTCCTCTAAATTTCAGCTTCTTTTGTCATTTGGCTTCTTGGGTGCTAAAAAGCAAATTCTCAGATTTCCTGTGTGTTTTAGGTGGGAATAAAAAGTTGGTGGCAACAGGTACTTTAAGTGTTCTATTTCCCTACCAATCACATTCCTGATGTTTTTTCACTTAGACTTAATCCCAAAGAAGCCTGCTTTATGCATCCTTTCGGATCAAGAGTATTCCAAATTATAATTTGCAGGAGTGACCAGAGATCTGTCATTCTCATTGCTATAGTTCCCAGGAGAGATGTAAGAGGGGCTTCTCTTTTCCCTAAAGAGTACCAAATCATAAGCACGAATCCCTGATACATGTATTTGCAAGCAGCTTGCATCTTGTTTCACTCTACGTTAGGGCTCATTTCTCTATATGCCAATGTTTTGTCCCAAGCAATTCAGGATATGAAATACCATAGAAAATTGACCTCTGTCTGAGAGGGGACTCCCATAGTTTCACATACTGGATAACTCAAGTATAAGACACTGTGGTAGTTGGCCAACATGGAGCTATCTGGGCTACAGATTTCTCTATCTACAGTGCAGATAGAGAAAAACATGACCAAGATCCAACAATACTATCCAACATGTGAGATTCAAAGTATGTACATAATGCATTCTATACCATAGAGATTCTGAGTTATTTCCATATTATTCAAACAAACCCCATTAGTAATGAGGCATCAGAAGCTAATATATGCTTCATTATTTCTATAAGCAAAAATAAAATAAAAATAGAAAATTTTTATTGCATTCAAACTTGAATTGTATTTAAAGAAGAAATTCTAAAAGCTGGGGATAGACCAATTTTGTGTCCAGATACATTCAACTGTCCTTTCAATAAACCGTTTGTTTTATTTAGCATTTTATAATAGAATAAATATATAGTTCCATATTTCATTATAGTTTGGTTTCAGAATATTGGTATTTCTCTCCAAAAATAATCTTCCTTTTCTCTTTTCATTTTATAAGACACTTAAAAAAATACACCTGAATATATTCAGACATGAAAAGTTTTGTTCATTTTATTTACTTACAATTAATAAATTTGATAAAAGTTAAGTCAGAAAAATATATGTATTTTAAAGATAAAGAAGCTAACCTTTCTTTTCTATCTTTTTTTATACAGGTGTTTGCTTCAGAATGGTGAGTCAATACAGTCTATTTATATTTTTCCTATTTTTTTTTCACTGTTACTTCCAATCATAGAGATAGAGCAGTTTTCTCTTTGGTGCTTGTTTATAGCTTACTTCCTGCCCTTAACCAAAAATGAAGGAATATTTGTATTTCTTTGAATTTACTGATTGAAATTTTTATTAAAGCTGTCTTCAAAAAATCGTCTATTAAAAACATTACAAAATTCCTAGTTTTTAGTTAATCCTGTCTATGAATTTCCAGAGTACCTCGCTTGAAGTGATTCAAAGTTAACATTTTGATTAGGTATATTGAATATAAAATATGGGATTTGCACATGTTTTGGAGGAAGAAACCCTCAAGGCAAGGGTATATAGTTCATATTGGAAGTAGAAAAATGCTAATGTGGCATAAGGAACTGGTTTCCAGGTTTTGTTTTGTTTTTTAAGATTTATTTCATTTATTTATTCCCCCCTGCCCCTGTCATTGTTTGTGCTCTGTGTCTGTTCGTTGTGTGTTGGTCTTTTTTTTTTTTTTTAAAGATTTATTTTTTATTTATTTAATTCCCCTCCCCTCCCCCGGTTGTCTGTTTTCTGTGTCTTTTTGCTGCGTCTTGTTTCTTTGTCTGCTTCTGTTGTCGTCAGTGGCATGGAAAGAGTGGGCGGCGCCATTACTGGGCAGGCTGCACTTTCTTTCGTGCTGGGCAGCTCTCCTTACTGGTGCACTCCTTGCGCGTGGGGCTCCTCTACACGGGGGACACCCCTGTATGGCAGGGCACTCCTTGCGCGCATCAGCACTGTGCATGGGCCAGCTCCACACAGGTCAAGGAGGCCCGGGGTTTGAACCGTGGACCTCCCATGTGGTTGACGGACACCCTAACCACTGGGCCAAAGTCCGTTTCCCCTGCTGGTCTTTTTTTCAGGAGGCACCGGGAACAGAACTTGGGATCTCCCATGTGGGAGGGAGGTGCCCAATAGCTTGAGCCACCTTCATGCCCACTTGTTGTGTCTCTCATTGTGTTTCCTCATTGTGTCTCTTCCTTTATTGCTTCATCTTGTGTTAGCTCATTGCATCAGCTCACTGTCTTGCTCATCTTCTTTTAGGAGGCACTGGGAACTGAACCCGGGACCTCCCATTTTATAGGTGGGCACCCAATTTCTTGAGCCACATCCACTTCTTTACAGGTTTTTAGAAGCTAAAGCTCTTTATTACTTTTTACATTTTAATTTTTTAAATGCACTTCTTTCCTAAAAGTTAATTGTGACATATATTTTTACTTACTATCTGATTTGGGAGTCATTAGATAAAGTTTTGGTTCCTAACCTCTGAGGGCCATGACATTTTCCCCTTGGAAAGTCTCTGTATTTTGAGATTGTCCTACCTCTACAATTCAGATGATTTCCTTTTTTATCCATTATTATCTGACATTTTCAGAACCAACTCTTGCATCAATCCTAGATGTAACCGTTTTGGTTTGTGTTGCTTCACTCCGTATGGGACGTGGAGTTTAGGGATATTAATCATTCTGGCCTCCAAACAGAAGAGCAAGTTTAAAAAAAAATTCTAGCAGACTAGATACATAAGACTTTTAGTGTGATACAGTTAAAATAATTAAAAATCAAAATGTTTCTAATTTTTCATTCTCACTAGCATACCTGAATTTGGAATCAGGAAAAGGAATTTTAAAAGAAAAAAACTTCTAAGGATAAAGAAAAATAAATGTACCCATTGACAGTTACAACATTTTTGTGGCAAAGCCAGAACCAACAGAAAACAACAGAATCTTTTAATTTTATAGTAACTCTGCAACCCAGCATGTTAGGTTAGTACTAGTTTTTGGCTAGTTTAGTTTTCTTTTTTTTTTTTTAAGATTTATTTATTTATTTATTTATTTTTCTCCCCTTCCTCCCCCCCCCCCCACCCCGTTGTCTGTTCTTTGTGTCTATTCGCTGCATCTTCTTCTTTGTCTGCTTCTGTTGTTGTCAGCGGCACAGGAATCTGTTTCTTTTTGTTACATCATCTTGTTGTGTCAGCTCTCCGTGTGTGTGGCACCATTCCTGGGCAGGCTGCAATTTCTTTCGCGCTGGGTGGCTCTCCTTATGGGGCGCACTCCTTGTGCGTGGGGCTCCCTTACACGGGGAACACCCCTGAGTGGCACGGCACTCCTTGCATGCATCAGCACTGCGCATGGGCCAGCTCCACACGGGTCAAGGAGGCCCAGGGTTTGAACCGCGAACCTCCCATGTGGTAGGCAGACGCCCTAACCAGTGGGCCAAGTCCGCCACCCTAGCTTAGTTTTCTTATTAAAATTATTTTCCCCAATTTTTCTTGAAAATTTCAAAATATTTTAGTTAGTATTTCTGTCTTTCTATTGATCAAACTTTTTCCTTCCCAACTAAGAATCTTGGATCATCATTTGGAACCCAGATTAACAATGTAATTTGCTGTTAATGAGCAAGAGAGGACTGCAACTGAACTTTCTAGATCTCAAAACATATCATCAAAACTGTTTTCTGAAATAATTTCCACTATCAGCTTATTTTCATATAATTTGCTTGCCTTTACCGAAAGTGGAATTTAATAAAAAATATCATTTAACTGTAGGTTCTTGTACATATAGGCAGTACCACAGAGCAGCTACACAGTTTTTGGTGTAGACTATATTTTAGAAAAAGAAATGATTGGATTAGCATTCTTTGACTGTTAGGATCAACTGTATTGTAGTTTCTGGCTTTTGATGATGGACCTTGTCTCTTTGTTTTCTCCTGAGCCAGTACACAGAAGATGAAGCGAGGAAAATTGGAGTGGTTGGCTGGGTGAAGAATACCAGCAAAGGCTCTGTGACAGGCCAGGTTCAGGGCCCTGAAGAAAAAGTCAATTCCATGTAAGTATCAAGACTCATATCACACACCTGCAGTTTATGAAGTTGCCTTAACATTTTGTTGAACAATAAGAATGCTCTTGAAGGACCAAATTCAGTTTGTAGATTATAACTAAATTAACATGTTTTCAGGCAGGCCAGCAAAGAAATTCTGAGTTGAGAGTGTAATTTCTACATTTAGGAGTTGATTTCCCACTTGGGCAGGCCCTTGAGAAGACAAGGTAGCCTCACTCTCTGATCTACTCAAGCAGCCACCTAGGTCTCTTCCAGCAAGGGGTGGACTGTTCAGGGACCAAGTATCTCTCATCTGAAGTGGTTGTGGGTAAAGTGTAGTGCCTTAGGATGGTTCTTGAAGCTCTTAAAGTAGCCTTTAAGGCAAAAATATTGCCATCTCCTTTTTGTTGTTTAAGTACCTTATTTACTAACTGTAAGTTTATTTTTACTGTCAAGATGTATTTAATGAGCTGCACAATTGTCATCATATAAATCCATAAGTCCTTGCAGCCCAAAGGAGACTAGGTCCAGTAATGTGTAAAAAAAAGTGCCCTGTCTACACAATGTCATTTTAAAGGCCTGATCTTCTCAGTTGTATAATTTCTTCTGTTCTCTACAGTCACATTTTTTGAGCCTTTTACATGTTGGGTAGTATGCTAAACACTTTGACATGGATTATAATATTTACTTTTTAACATAGATCCTAAAAAGTAGGTTCTAATTTTATAACTAATTTACTTTATTGTTTGAAATTTATCTTTATTTTCATTACCTAATGTTTTCAGATTTTAAAAGTAATACCTTTTGTAGTAAGTGAAGCAAAACAATGCAGAGAGGTAGAAAGGCAAAGTTAATAATCCTCCCTTTCCCCTCTACTTCCCTCCTTTTTGTATAACCTGTGAAAATGACCCTGTGGATACTTTCGACAAATTTCTCCTTTGCTTAAAAATATTTACGCATACATTCATAATTAGGCTTTTTTTTTTTTTTACTGAAATAGAATACTTTATGCTTATTTTTCTCTAGCCTTTTTTTTTCGTTTTATGCACATCCCAACAATCACTGGATATATATTCCCACTCCTTAGGTACATCCTTGTGTTTGTGTGTAAAACCACACTCAGTCTCAAAAAGTGGGGTCCAAATCTTCAATTTATAAAATGTGGAACCACAGTTAATGAAACACAATATTTTCCTGAAGGATCCTCACAAAATATACAAAAGAAAAGATTGTGAAACTTAAGTTGTGCAGAACTGACCCTTCAATTAACAGAGAAAATGCTAAAAGATCATGAGGTAGTTTGAAGAAAGGGACTATGTGGAGGATGGGTGCACACCCCAAACATGTTATATCTTAATCCACATTACAACAGGATTTTGATTCATTTACTGAACATAAAAATGATTAAATTATGCATTCTGCCTAATTTCCCTGCATTCTGCTCCCGCCAGTAATACCTCTTAACAATCTGATGTATATCCTTCCGTGTTTGTCTCCACGTTCACATTTTCATGCACACACATGCAGGCTGGGACACATACATTTATAGGGCTTTTGATCAATATTTGCTTTTTAGAAACAGGATCATGATATATTCACTTCTCTGTATCATACTTGTATTATTAAAAAATACTGCCAGGGAAATCCCTCTGTGTCACATGGTATAGGTCTGATTCATTCCTTTAGTAACTGCTTAATATTCTAATGTAGATGTGTCATTATTTATTACCTTATTGCTGAGAACTCATTTTGTGTCTTATTTTTTTTTGTAATAACAGCAAATTGCAATAAACATTTTATTGAAGATTTTATTTTTATTACACAGATTCCTTAGAGTGTGATTTGTTGGTTGAAGTGTCTGTGTATTTTTTTTCTCTTTATTTTTTTAATGTTACATTAAAAAAATATGAGGTCCTCATATACCCCCCAGCCTCCTCACCCCACTCCTCCGCCCATAACAACAACATTCTCCATCATCATGAGACATTCATTGCATTTGGTGAATACGTCTCTGAGCACTGCTGCACGTCCTGGTCGATGGTCCACACCATAGCCCACACTCTCCCACAGTCCACCCAGTGGGCCATGGGAGGACATACAATGTCTGGTAACTGTCCCTGCAGCACAACCCAGGGCAACTCCAACCCCCAAAAATGCCCCCACGTCACATCTCTTCCTCCCACTCCTTACCCCCAGCAGCCACCATGGCCACTTTCTCCACACCAATGCCATATTTTCTTCGATCACTAATCACAATAGTTCATGAATAGAATATCAATAAATCCGCTCTCATCCATTCTCTATTCCTCCATCCTGTCGACCCTAGAATGGCCATGTCCACTCCACATCTATATCAAGAAGGGGCTTAGATTCCACATGGATGCTGGATGCAATCCTCCTGCTTTCAGTTGTAGGCACTCTTGGCTCCCTGGTGTGGTGGTTGACCTTCTTCACCTCCATGTTAGCTGAGTGGGGTAAGTCCAATAAACCAGAGGGTAGGAGCTGAAGTCTGTTGAGGCCCAGGGCCTGACTATCACATGGTCAGTCCGGAGATTCAGGTCTCCTGGGTATACATTTAACCCCAGCACCAACTACAGTTCCGGTAAAAGTAACAGGAGAGGCTTGTGGACAAAGATCACATCTGAGTCCAGCTCCATCACACAGAAACACAAACTCCAATGTAGGGCCAACTGACATGGCACTGAACTCCATCTGCCATGACCATAGAACCTGTGGGTCTCTGCAGCCCTCAGAAGAACCAATACCTGTGGTTGCATCTACTTTTATCTGTCTCTGGGACTCTGCTGAGGTGTGCATAAGGGCAACCTCTCTGATAACCTCCCAGATCTTTTTGGAGACTCATAGCCATATAAACTCATTTGTCCTTTCCATTTCCCCCTTTGATTCAGGTCAAAAAGCATTTTTAACTCCTGGTATTATATGTAGACTGAGATATTCTGCTGGTCCGAGTTGACCCTTTTATTCAAGGTCATTTTCTAGTTACATCATCAACTGGTGTTTGGTAGTAATCTCTCAGCACCAGGGAGGCTCATCCCCAGGAGTCATGTCCCATGCTGGGGGGAAGGCAACACATTTACATGCTGAGTTTGGCTTTGAGACTGACCACATTTGAGCAATACGGAGGCTCTCAGGAGGTAACTCTTAGGCACCCTGCAGCTCTAGGCCTTGTTCTTATTTCAGGTGCACAGGCTCACAAGCTTAGTCATTAGTATCAAGGGCTCATTGTTGGACCTTCATTCTTTTTTGATCTTTGCCGTTGCACTTGGGGGATTATTGCTGTTCCTTTAGGGGCTGTGATAGAGCTCCCCTGGTTAGGGACTCAGCACTTCCTCAGTTGTTTTTAATTGTAACCACTATGAAAATATCCAAACATTTTTATGTACCCTGGATATATGCCCTGGAGAACTCCCTGCCAACCATGTGTCCCCCTGTCAATGACATCCCACATCAGTATTCCTCCCCTGCCATTGTTGAACCTCTCTGTGATCCAAAACTTCTTAAAAAATGAAGCCAATATATTGCCAGGTTCCATTAATAGTAAAATGGAATATAGTGATGAGTTTAAAAGTTAGATATGGAATACATATTAATTTAGAAAAATTAAGGTAAAAATAAATTGGGGTATCAAAAAATTTAAAAATGCAAAAGCTTTGTTTTTGATGTTTTGCCTTCCATCATTACAATAAGTGTTGCCTTGTATGCAAATTGGCAAGGCAACTTCTTCCGTCTTTTCCTCAGTGTCTACGTCCTTTTTTTTGTTTTCCTAATTATTAAGCTTATCTTCACAGAAGTTTTAGATCACAGTAATTCATATATACAATATACAGTACTCCCACATATCCAGCATAAAACCCTTTTCCCTTCCATGGCAATAGTCTTTTTATAGGTTCATACTGTATATACTGAAACTGATGTACAGATATTGAGACAATAGCTTTCAAACAAGGTAACATTTGGGTTTACATTGTGGTTTATATTTTAGACTATATAATTTTCTAAAGTTTTAGTTATCTTATGTTTTACATTATGATTTACACTTTAGCCTATCAGCCTCTATATATTTTTGGTGTAATTTAACATGTCTTATATCCATCCTTGCGTGATCTTGTGAACACTTCTATTGCCCACACAGTTACATTGATTCCATCTATTCAATACCTCTTTCCCCCTCCCCTTAGGCCCACAGTGACAGTCAATCTTCATTGCTTGAAGGGCCTTGTTCAGAGATACTTGCAACAGTGTTGAGGGCTTAATATGCTGAACTGCCCTAATGCATTTGGAGCCACCATTTCTCTTGAGAGATGCAATTCCCTCTATTTGAGAACATCAGTTCTCCCCAGGATGTGGGTATACCTTCACTCTCATTATATGGGTCTCTGTCCAATGATATAATCCACTATGGCAAAATGAGCACTCACACACTCCCAAGAAGCCTGTCCTGCATCAGATTATCCCCTTTAAGCATCTTAAACAGGTAACCTTCCTTATTATATTTTTAAAAAAGTTTTCTCAGCATTATACTCTCAACCAAATACCTGACAATCTCCTATGTTTGTATATCCCCCCACCCTCCCCCCAATTTCTTGGGCAATATTATCTTCCTCCCATCCTTAGCCCCCTTCAAGCCTGCAAAGCCCCACCCAAAGGTAGCCCTATGCCCCCATTTTATCCCTTCCTTGTACAAATACTTACCTCCAGCTAATCATAGATTTCACCCATGTAGGTGTCAGCTTGCATCCTTCCTCTACCCCCCAATTTCCTTTAAGCCTATCATCCAGTCTCTAGCTCTCTGAGGCAGCTTGGTTTACTTATTTCATATCATTGAGGTCATGTAATATTTGTCCTTCAATGCCTGGGTTGCTTCACTCAACATAAGGTGTTCAAGATTCATCCATGTTATCACATGCATTTGTAGTGTATTCGTTCTTAAAGCTGAGTAGTATTACATTGCATGTATATACCACATTTTATTTATCCATTCATCTGTTGATGGGCATTTGGGTTGATTCCAACTTTTGGCAATAGTGAACAATGCTGCTATGAACATTGGTGTGCATATATCGGTTTGTGTCCTTGATTTCAGTTCTACTGGGTATATACCCAGCAGTGGAATTGCTGGGTCATATGGCAAATCTATAGCTAGTTTTTTGAGATACCGCCAAACTGTCCTCCAGAATGGCTGGATCCTTCTGCATTCCCACCAGCAGTGGATGAGTGTTCCCATTCCTCCACATCCTCTCCAGCATTTGTAGTCTTCTGTTTTTTTCATAGCTGCCAATCTTATGGGAGTAAGATGGTATCATGTTGTAGTTTTGATTTGCATTTCCCCAATAGCTAGAGATTTGGAGCATTTAAAAAAAAAAAGATTTATTTATTTATTTATTTCTCTCCCTCCCCCCCACCCTGGTTGTCTATTCTCTGTGTCTATTTGCTGTGTCTTCTTTGTCCGCCTCTGTCGTTGTCAGCGACACGGGAATCTGTGTTTCTTTTTGTCGCATCATCTTGGTGTGCCAGCTCTCCGTGTGAGCGGCACCATTCCTGGGCAGGCTGCACTTTCTTTCGTGCTGGGTGGCTCTCCTTATGGGACACACTCCTTGCATGTGGGGCTCGCCTACGCGGGGGACACCCCTGCGTGGCAGGGCACTCCTAGCACACATCAGCACTGTGCATGGGCCAGCTCCACACGGGTCAAGGAGACCCGGGGTTTGAACCATGGACCTCACATGTTGTAGACGGATGCCCTAACCACTGGGCCAAGTCCACCGCCTTCGAGCATTTTTTCATGTGCTTTTTAGCCATTTGTATTTTTTCTTTGGAGAAGTGTCTGTTTAAATCTTTTTCCCATTTTTTAAATGGGTTGTTTGTCTTTTTATTTTCAAGATATAGGAGTTCTTTATATATGTAGGTTATAAGTCTCCTATCAGATATATGGTTAACAAATATTTTCTCCCATTGTGTAGGCTCTCTTTTCACTTTCTTGACAAACTCCTTTGAGGTGCAGGAGGCTTTAATTTTGAGGAAGTCCCATTTATCTATTTGTTCTTTTGCTGCTCGTGCTTTTGGTGTGAAGTTTGTGAAACCATTTCCTATTACAAGTTCCTGTAGATGCTTCCCTACACTGCTTTCCAAAGTCTTTATGGTCTTGGCTCTTATATTTAGGTCTTTGATCCGTCTTGAGTTGATTTTTGTATAAGGTGTGAGTTGGTAATCCTCTTTCATTCTTTCACATATGGATATCCATTTCTCCAGGCACCATTTGTTGAATAGGCCATTCTCTCCCAGTTGAGAGGGTTTGGTGGCTTTATCGAATATTATATGACTACATATATGAGGATCTATATCAGAACTCTCATTTTGGTTCCATTGGTCAGTGTGTCTCTCCTTGTGCCAATACCATGCTGTTTTCACTACTGTAGCTTTGTAGTATGTTTTGAAGTCAGGTAGTGTGATTCCTCCAATTTCGTTTTTTTTTTTTCAATATGTCTGTGGCTATTCAGAGCCTCTTTCCTTTCCAAATAAATTTCATAGCTAGTTTTTCTAATTCCTTAAAGAATGCTATGTTGATTTTTATTGGGATTGCATTGAATGAGTAGATCAGTTTTGGTAGGATAGACATCTTAATAATATTTAGTCTTCCTATCCATGAACAGGGAATGTTCTTCCATTTATTTAGGTCTTCTTTGATTTGCTTGAACAGTGTTGTGTAGTTCTCTGTGCAAAAGTTTTTTACATCTTTAATTAAATTTATTCCTAGGTATTTGATTTTTTTATTTACTATTGTAATGGTATTTGTTTCTTGATTTCCTCCTGAGCTTGCGCATTATTGGTATACAGAAATGCTACTGATTTTTGTGCATTGATCTTATAACCTGCGACTTTACTAAACTCATTTATGAGTTCTAGACGCTTTGTTGTAGACCTCTCAGGGTTTTCTATGTATAGGATCATGTCATCTGCAAATAACAAAATTTTGACTTCTTCCTTTCCAATTTGAATGCCTTTTATATCTGGTTCTTGCCTCAGTGCTCGAGCAAGTACTTCTAAGACAATGTTAAATAGAAGGGGTAATAATGGGAATCCTTGTCTTGTTCCTGATCTTAGAGGGAAAGATTTTATGATTTCACCATTGTAAACGATGTTGGCTGTGGGTTTTTCATATATACTCTTTATCATGTTCAGAAAATTTCCTTGTATTCCAATCTTTTGCAGTGTTTTTATCAAGAAAGGATACTGTATTTTGTCAAGTGCTTTTTCTGCATCTATAGATATAATCAAGTGATTTTTTTCCTTCACTCTGTTTATATGGTGTATTACGTTGATTGATTTTCTTATGTTGAACCATCCTTGCATACCCAGAATGAATCCCACTTGGTCATGGTGTATAATTTGTTTAATATGTTGTTGAATACAGTTAGCAAGTATTTTCTTGATGTTTTTTGCGTCTAGGTTCATTAGAGAAATTAGTCTGTAATTTTCCTTTCTTGTGGTGTCTTTGTTTGGCTTTGGTACTAGGGTAATGTTGGCATCATAGAATGAGTTAGGTATATTCCTTCTGTTTCAATTTTTTGGAAGAGTTTCAGCAAGATTGGAGTTAGTTCTTTCAGGAATGTTTTGTAGAATTTACCTGTGAAGCCGTCTGGCCTGGAGCTCTTCTTAGTTGGGATGTTTTTAATGACTGATTCTATCTCTTGTGATTGGTTTGTTGAGATCGTCAATTTCTTCTTTCACCAATATAGGCTGCTTTTGTGTTTCTAGGAATTTGTCCATTTCCTCTGAATTGTCATTTTTTTTGGAATGTAGTTTTTCAAAGTATCCTCTTATGATAGTCTTTATTTCTGTGGGGTCAGTGGTGATATCTCCTTTCTCATTTTTTATTTTGTGTATTTGCATCTTTTCTCTTCTTTTCTTTGTTAGTCTAGCTAAGGGTTTGTCATTTTTATTGATCTTCTCAAAGAACCAGCTCTTGGTTTTGTTTATCTTTTCAAGTGCTTTCTTATTTTCTATTTCATTTAGTTCTGCTCTTATCTTTGTTATTTCTTTCTTCCTTCTTCCTGTGGAGTTACTTTATTGTTTTTTTACTATCTCCATATGTGCTGTTAGTTCTTCAATTTTTTCTCTTTCTTTTTTGATGTATGAATTTATGGCTATAAATTTCCCTCTCAGTACTATTTTTGCTGCATCCCATAAGTTTTGGTATGTTGTGTTATCATTTTCATTAGTTTCAAGATAGTTATTAATTTCTTTTGAGATTTCCTCTTTGACCCACTGTTTTTCTAAGGGTGTGCTGTTTAATTTCCATATCTTGGGGTGAAATATGGGCCTCTGGCCCTTGCAGATTTCCATCTTCACTCCACTGTGGTCAGAAAAATTATTTTGTATGATTTCGATCTTTCTGAATTCATTGAGCCTTTCTTTGTGGCCTTGCATATGGTCTATCTTAGAGAATGATCCATGTGCACTTGAGAAAAATGTATATCCTGCTGTAGTCAGGTGTAATGGTCTGTATATGTCTATTAGGTCCAGCTCCTCTAATATACTATTCAAAGTTTTTGTTTCTTTATTGATTCTCTTTTGAGATGTTCTGTCCAAAGCTGATAGTGGTATATTAAATTCTCCCACTATAATTGTAGAGGCATCTATTCTTTCACTTAGTTTTTCCAGTGTTTGCCTCACGTATTTGGAGGCGCCCTTGTTAGGAGCATAAATATTTATGATTGTTTGTTCTTGAAAGATTATACCTTTCACTAATATGTAGTATCCATCTTTGTCTCTCACAATTGTTTCACATTTAAAGTCTCTTTTGTCTGATATTAATATAGCTACTCCTGCCTTTTTTTGGTTATTGTTTGCTTGTGAGATTGTTTTCCAGCCATTCACTTTCAACCCCCTTCAATCCCTAGGTCTAAGATATGTTTCTTGTAGACAGCATATAGATGGGTCATATTTCCTTATCCAGTCTTCCAGTCTGAATCTTTTGACAGGTGAGTTTAATCCATTGACATTCAGTGTTATTACTTTCAAAGAATTATTGATGTTAGCCATATTTTCTTTGGACTTGTGTTTGTCATATTTTGTTTGTTTTTTTCCTTCTTTTTTTGTCTTTTTTTGTTGCTCTTATACTCTCCTCCAACTCTGCCTCTCCTGTTTTTTTCTTTCTCCCTGCAGAATTCCCTTTAGTATTTCTTGAAGGGCACAGTTCTTGTTCGCATACTCTTTTAATTTCTGTTTATCTGTGAATATTTTGAACTCGCCATCATTTTTGAATGCTAACTTAGCTGGGTAGAGTATTCTTGGTTGGAAAATTTTTCTTTTATTACCTTGACTATATCATACCACTGCCTTCTTGCCTCCATGGTTTCAGATGAGAAATCAGCACTTAATCTTATGGAACCTCCCTTGTATGTGATGGTTCTCTTTTCTCTTGCTGCTTTTTAAATTTTCTCTCTGTCTTGAGCATTGGATAATTTGACAAGTATATGTCTTGGGGTAGGCCTGTTGGGATTTATGGTTTTATGGGGTGCATTGTGCTTCCTAGACATGTACACCCATCTCCCTCAATAGGTTTGGGAAGTTTTCAGCCATTATTTCCTCCAACACCCCTTCTGTTCCCTTTCCCTTCTCTTCTCCTTCTGGGATGCCTATAATACGTATGTTTGTGCGTTTTGCATTGTCATTCAGGTCCCTAAGTCCCAGCTGGATTTTTTCCTATCTTTTTATCTATTAGTTCTACTATCTCTTTGCTTTCAGATGTACTGTCTTCCATGTTGCTAATTCTCTCCTCTGCCTCTTCTAATCTGCTGCTGTTTGCTGAGAGTGTATTTTTGATTTCTTGAACTGTGGTGTTCATCACCATCATATCTGTTATCTTTTTGCATATGTCTGCAATTTCCTCTCCAAGTGTTTTCTTCATATTGTTATTCTCTTCCTTTACTTCATTAAGTTGGTCTCCAATATATCTTTTGAGATCTTTAATTATTTGTCTGATGTTCTGCTCCTCTTCCTGGTTTTTAGTTTGTTCATTGGATTCGGGCATGTTTTCCTGGTTATTGGTTTGGTTTGTAGTTTCCTGTTGCTGTCTGGTCATCATTTTATCTTGACGGGTTTAATCAGTTTCTTAGCTTCTTTGTCTTGTCTTAGGGATTAATTAGTTGTTGTTCATGCATAAGTGTTATGTCTTCTCTTTGTCAGTTTGTTCTTCTTATTCTGTTTTCTTGTTGCTGGCTAAGTTCACTTTGAAGGAGAATATTAGGGCCAGGGAAAGCAAAATGAGTAAGAAAAGAAAATGTATAAAGTAGTATTGGTAATAAATGTTAACAGAGCAACAATGTGAGATCTAGGAGAATGGATATTAGACTCATGTAAGTTGTGTAGAGTTATAGCAGTAAGTAGAGTACCTATAATGAGACAGCCAACTGAATATGGGTGAATTATAGTATGATTTAAAAGGTCAGTGTTTTCATGAGAAAGGGAAAGAGAAAAGAAAGATAATACCAAGAGTGGATAAAAGACAGAAAACAGAAAAAAGGTATTAGAAATAAAAAGTCAGACAATTTGGGGGCCAAAGAAAGGGAGGTGGAATGTAAGAGAAACAGTAGGTGATGGAGGATAGAAAGATGTAGGGGAAAGGCAATAGTGTAGGTGGCCAAAATCAATACGCACAGAAAAGAGGAAATGGAGGATGAGGAAACACAGCAAATGTGAAGTGCTCCCTGAAGCACCAAATCCACATCCAGACAGCTCCTGCCCTGCAAGCCCCCAAACAGCCCACTCAGGGTTTGGGAACACCCCAGCACAATCTCTGTGTATTTTCAATTTAAAAACATGGGTCAGACTGCTTTCCAGAACAAATGTAAACCATTTACATTATTTCTCTATATCTTATAAGCAATTGGTATTATTGTTCTTTAATTTTTTTCCATCAGATTGGTTGTAGAGTGATATATTTTTTTAAAGTAATTTGCTTTCTCTAATTACCAGTTTGTTTGGGCATTTTTGTTTGCGGCTATGTGATTTTGTTCTCACGAACCCCTTTTTCACATTCCTTATCTGTTTTTAAGACCTCTTTGTATATTGGTGATGATTATTAGCCCATTATCTTTTATCTCTTTAGTAAGTATTTTCACAAATCTCTCACTTGCCCATTAGTTTTGTTTATAATGGCTTTCACAGCATAACCTGTTTTAAATTTTTATAAACTCAAATATGGCTGTCTTCTTTCTGCTTAAGAAATTGGTATGCAAGTGTTGTCTCTGAGGTTTTTTCTAACTTTTTGATGTTTTATTTTATTACATTTTTTCTTAGACTTTAAACACAATTAAGCATTAAACCCATCTGGATTTGGTTTTTGTTTATAATATGAGATAAAAGTTTTTCTACCAGATGGATAGTTATTGTGCCAGCACCATTTATTGATCATTCTTTTCTCCCTTTGAATTGAAATACATTTTTTTCATATGCTAAAATCTCATATAAACTGATTTTATTTCTGGATTGTCTGTTCTGTCCCACTGATAGATCTGTTTATATCTATCTACACTAATACCCCATGTTGATTTAACTACAGTGGTCTTACTGTATATTTTCTCATTATTCTTTTGTTTATTTTTCTGGGCATTTATTTTCTCTATAAACTTTATGATACTTTTATCCATTAAAAAAAAAAACCCTTTGGACTTCCAGTTGGAATTTTATTTGCTTTTAAACATTTTTCCCGTTTGTTTTGTAAAGGTGTTTTTACAAATAAACTTTATTTTTTAGAACATTTTAGATTTACTGAACAATTGTGAAAGTAGTACAGAAAGTTTCATATACCCTGCAACCAGTTTCCTCTTATATTAACATTTCACATTTGTATGGTACATTTGTTAAAATTATTGAACCAATATTGATACATTTTTATTAATAAAGCCTATGCTTTATTCAGATTTCATTAGTTTTTTCTTGAACACTTCATTATTTTATTTTTAAAGCAAACCTGAATGTTATTTCTGACTCTTCAATCTGGATCACCTAGAAGGTCCTTCTGTGATTATTCTGTTTCCTCAGAGCCACCCATGTCTGGTTCTAAAAGTAAAGCAACAACTAGAACACATCTTTAGGAGAGAGGCATGAGTCTGGAGATGGAATTCTCTACAGTGATTCTTTTAAAAAAATTTTTTTTAATTTGAGAAGTTGTGAGTTAACAAAACAATCATGAGTACCATACAGGATTCCCATATATCATCCTATCATCAACACTGTACATTGTTGTGACACATTTGTTATACAGTATGAAAGAACATCATCATGATATTATTGCTATCTATAGTCCATCACTTATATTTGGTGTATTTTTCCCACAAACCATCCTATTATTAACACCATGTATTAGTTTTGTATATTTCACATATTTCATTAGTTTTTATCTACTGTCCTTTTTCTCTTCTACTAGGATACTAGTATTACGTTTACTTTTTTTTTTTAAAGATTTATTTTTTATTTCTCTCCACTTCCTGCTCCCCCCACCCCAGTTGTCTGCTCTCTGTGTCCATTCGCTGTGTGTTCTTCTGTGACTGCTTCTATCCTTGTCAGCAGCACCAGGAATCTGTGTCTCTTTTTGTTGCGTCATCTTGTTGCGTCATCTCTCCATGTGTGCGGTGCCATTCTTGGGCAGGCTGCACTTTCTTCTGCACTGGTCGGCTCTCCTTAGGGTGGGCACTCCTTGCGCATGGGGCTCCCCTATGCAGGGGACAGCCCTGCATGGCACGGCACTCCTTGTGCACGTCAGCACTGTGCATGGGACAGCTCCATTTGCTTTTTAATTGGACATTTTTTATGATGTTGAGAAGTGACATCTTTATAATATTTAAATCTTCCCTTCTAAGAACATGAATATTTTTCATTTGATCAGATATTAAAATTTATCTTTCAATAGAACTATACAGGATTTAATGTTAAAGTTTTGCTGACTTCACAAAATGCATTAGGAAGTTTTACATCCTTTCCTTCATTCCGTAATAATTTAAATAACATTGTAATGACCTTTTCTTAAGTTAGCTAAAATGACTTATCATCTGGTCCTGGTGCCTTTTCAATGCTTGGTCTATAGCCACTTTCCAATCTATTCTATAATTGGTATATTCAAGTTTTCCACTTATTCTTGGATTCATTTATATTTTTCTATTTTTCTAGGAAATTATTCAACTTTTCTAAGTTCTCCAGTTTCTTGCCATAGATTTTATAATTTTCAAATCTCTTGTATTTGTGGTTATATATCCTTTAAAAATATTCCTAATCTTGTATAATTTTATTTTCTCCCCCTACCCTTTTAAAATTAGGCTCTGGAGGAATTTATCTATTTTATTAAAAAATCTTTTGGGTTTACTGATCATTTCTTTTTGTTTTCCAATTCGTTAATTTCAGCTTTCATCTTTATTTGTTCCTTCTTCTTATTGTCTTTCTTTGCTGTCCTTCTCAAAGTTTTTGAAATGAGTCCTGGTTGCCTTTATTTATTTATTTACTTAATTTTTTAAAAAAATTATTTTTCTCCCCTCCTCCCCACCCCGTTGTCTTTTCTCTGTGTCCATTCACTGTGTGTTCTTCTTTGTCCACTTGCATTCTTGGCAGCAGCACCAGGAATCTGTGTCTCTTTTTTTTGTGGTGTCATCTTGCTGCGTCAGTTTTCCGTGTGTGTGGCGCCACTTCTGGGCAGGCTGTGCTTTTTTCGTGAAAGGCAGCTCTCCTTGAGGGGCGCATTCCTTGAGCGTGGGGCTCCCCTATGTGGGGGTCACCCCTGCATGGCATGGCACTCCTTGTGCACATCAACACTGCACATGGGCCAGCTCAACACACGGGTCAGGAGACCTTGGGTTTTAACCCTGGACCTCCCATATGGTAGGTGGATGCTCTATCAGTTGAAGCCAAATCTGCTTTCCTATTTATTTATTTTTAAAATATTTTATTTATTTATTTCTCCTCCCTTCTTCATTGCTTGTGCTCACTGTCTGCTTGTCTTCTTTTTAGAAGACACCGAGAGCTGAACCTGGGACCTCTCATGTGGGAGGGAAGCACCCAATCACTTGAGCCACCTCTGCTCCCTGCTTGTTGTCTCTTACTGTGTTTCCTCGCTGTGTCTCTTCATTGCATCATCTTGTTGGATCAGTTTGCAGCGCCAGCTTGTCACATCAGCCCATTGCTTCAGCTCACTGTCTTGCTCGTCTTCTTTAGGAGGCCCCAGGAACCAAACCTGGGACCTCCCATGTAGTAGGTGAGCACCTAACTCCTTGAGCCACATCTGCTTTCCTGCCTTTAATTTTTAGTATTTTTTAAGTTAATAATGAAGGTAATTAGCCATCTCCCTCTGAGTAGAGCATTTGCTTTATTTCACTGGTTTTAGAGGGAAAAAGTATTCTTTTTATTGCTTTTTGGAGAATGTTTTTGTTTTGGAAGTACCAGGGAATGAACCCAAGACCTCGTACATGGGAAGCAGGTACTCAACTCCTGAGCTACATCTCCTCCCCTATGCGAGTAGGGTTTTTTTGTTTGTTTATTTTTAGGTGGTACTAGAGATTGAACCCAGGACCTTGTACATGGGAAGTAGGCGCTCAACCACTTGAGCTACATCTGCTTCCCATATATTTCACTTTTGGTTTCCTCTTGGAACTAATAATCAATGGTTATCTAGGTATGTGCTTTTTAAATTTCTAAATGGTTATAATTTTTAAGTCATCTTTTATTATTTGTTTCTATTTTTATTTGATTATGATCTGAGAATGGGGCCTAGAAAAATTCTCCTTTAAGAAAAATTGTTATATCCTTCTTATGATCAATTATGTGATTTATTCTGGGATGATCAGTTAGGATGGATGACTCGGTTAGGATATTTTAGGCTGCAAGTGGCCTAAACAAGGGACTTATTTTTCTCACTTTTCAAAAAAATGGGCTGGTGTTTCCAGGGTTAGGTCAGCGGCTCAGTGCTGTTAGGGCCTGGGGGTCAGTTTCTCTGGGATCCTCTTGGCTTTCCCCTTTGGTGGCACACACTAGCACAGAACTGCATCCAAAGGCATACAGCTCTCACTTCTCAGGGGAGAAATTCTTTCTTAATAGGCCCTTTATATTACCCCTCAGTTTCTGCTGGACATGCCCTGGCTTCAACTGATGTCAGAAAGGAATATCTGGCATTTTCAGCTTTCCTTCTCGTAGGTAGTATTTGGCATCAAGAAAGAAGAGAAAGGGAAATGGCTGTTGGGGAAACAATCAACTATCTTTGCCATAAAAGACAGCTGAAAAAAAGTTATGTTCTGTTTTAAGCATACGATTCCATATATACATTTATTTGACTTTGCTGATTATATTATTCAATTTTACTCTTTTTTTTAGCATTGGGATTCATATTAAAATACTTTAACTGTATTCATGAGCTTTAAATGTGTAGCACATTTATGATACATCTACATGTAGAAGTTTGAAAAGTCTCCTTTAATCTTCATTCAGAGGATTTGAATAAGTTACAGACACCACAGAAATTAGAGAATTTGTCAGCTACTTTCCATATATACATTGTTTTGGCTATACAATGGTGACAATTCACTTAGATGTTTTTCCATAAGTAATCTAAACATTATACAGATATATACAAAGATATTACTCTCAGATTCCTTGTGTAGGACTATTCATTTTACAACAGCTAAAGGCAAACATCAACCAGCGCAAAGCAATCTTTATATACTACACATAATTCTTGAAGAAAAAGGGAACAGTCCGTGAACAACCATCCATTTCAGGTCTGATCATCTCAGTGGTATTCTTTGTGAAAGAAGTTATTTCTGGAGGCATGATGTCTATTTTGCTGACTAAAAGCAGAGAGTAATGATAAAAAGTACGACTTTCCAATGCATAAGCCATAATTATCCCTGAATCTAAGCAGTGAACTGCTCCAAGGTACCAGTGCTCCGAATGTGGCTGGCCTATGCAGGACACTGACTGGCCTTAACTGTGCTACTACCTGGGAACAAGACAATGTCAGAGATGCCTGATTGCTGAGAATCAACTTGGATGCATGATTCATCCATTGGATTCCCCTCCCCCCAAACTTAATACATGAATTCTCAAATGCTACAGGTAGTCAGTTATGCTTTAAGTAATTCTTCCATTGCTGAGGAGGATTTTCTTCATCAGGGTGTTCTGGAGGTTTGCTTTTAGATGAGCGGTCCCTCCGTCTTCAGATACTTTGTTACATGTGTTATCCTGTTCCACTCCACATAGACAAACATCATCAGGTCCTTTGGTGCTCCTTGTATGTACTGTAATAGAGTCTTCTCTAGGAGTGGGAACATCCAGTCACAATCTGTTCATGGAAGGCTCGAATGCTATAAATATCTGTTTCCTAACAATATTTTAAAATTTATTTTTAAAAGATACATAGATCAAATAAAATGTTACATTAAAAAGTCTAGGTGGTTCCCATAGGCCCCACTCCCCACACCCCCCACTTTTCCCACATCAATAACTTTTTTCAGTAATGTGGTACATTCCTATGAATATCTTGATATCTCACGTATGCTAATCTTTCATATTCTTTGTCATCTGTTAATTCAAACAACTGCTGAGTGCTGTCCTTAATTAACTCATCCAAAGCATCTTCCATTGCTGATAAGTCATAAAGTTCCTCCTGTAGCTTTTCCTGGGGTATTGCTCCGAAATCACTGAGGACAGATCCTATCCGCCGAAGTATGGTTCTTAGATTTTTTTTCTACTAGTTCGAATCCATCCAAGTCATTGGTGATGTCACATACGATGACATTCGTTTTCGTACTCCCAGTTTTGTTGCAACCTTAAGTCAAGAACACCTCCAGGAGCGGATTCCTCATGGACATACGTTGCACATTATCTTCTACATTCACCCTTTTTTTTTTTTTTAAATTCATTTTTTAAAAATATTACATTAAAAAAATATGAGGTTCCCATTCACCCCCACTGCCCCCACCCCACCACTCCCCCCACAGCAACACTCTCTCCCATCATCATGACACATCCATTGCATTTGGTGAGTACATCTCTGGGCATCGCTGCACCTCATGGTCAATGGTCCACATCATAGCCCGTACTCTCCTACGCTCCATCCAGTGGGCCATGGGAGGATCTACAATGTCCGGTAATTGTCCCTACAGCACCACCCAGGACAACTCCAAGTCCCGAAAATGCCTCCACATCTCATCTTTTCCTCCCATTCCCTGCACCCAGCAGCCACCATGGCCACTTTTTCCACACCAATGCCACGTTTTCTCGATTACTAACCACAATAGTTCATGAATAGAATATCAGTAAGTCCACTCTAATCCTTACTGTATTCCTCCTTCCTGTGGACCTTGGATTGGTTGTGTCCATTCCACATCTATGTCAAGAGGGGCTTAGATTCCACATGCATACTGGATGCAATCCTCCTGCTTTCAGTTGTAGGCACTCTAGGCTCCGTGGTGTGGTGGTTGACATTCTTCAACTCCATGTTAGCATGGTAAGTCCAATAAACCAGAGTGTAGGAGCTGCAGTCTGTTGAGGCTCAGGTCCTGGCTATCATATTGTCAGTCCAGAGATTCAGATCAATTCCAGTAAAGTAATAGGGAAGGCTTGTGAAAATTGATCCCATCTGAGTCCAGCTCCATCACACAGAAACACTAACTCCAAAGAAAGGCCACCTGACATGGCAGTGAACTCCGTCTGCCATGACCATAAAACCTGCATTCACCCTTATTTTTGATGCAGTAGGCGGTCCACGTTGATGGGGCCTCTGCACCAGAGACGCACGGCCACCTGCCTGAGTCTACTCGCGGACCGCTGCTCAGAATCAGGGCGCCCGGGCCCTTTGCCCAGCGAGCACTCCGCCTTCCCATTTCGCCCCGTGGAGCGGGTGTCCCAGGCTGGCCCCCACCGGGTCCCGGGTCTCAGCGGAGGCACCGCGGCTTCCAGCAAATGCGCTCCCACTCCAGCCAAGCCGAGAGTGGCGCGGCCCCAGTGAAATTTGTTTAATTGTGAAAAAGATATATGGACACCTTTCAGTGTAACTATTTTTATCAAATTATTATTGCAGTTTAGTTTCTCTTTACATTTTTTAGCTGTTATGTTGCTTGAGGCATACAGATTTATGACTTCTGTCATCTTGAGAAACTTTTTTTGGAGGTACGGGAGATTGAACCCGGGACTTCATTGTTGGGAGGCAGGGGTGCAGCCACTGAGCTACATCCGCTTCTCTGTGTCTTTTTTTGTAACTACATAGTTCCTGTCTTCACTAGTGACTTTAAATTTAATTTATATTTGGCTGCTCCTTCTTTCTTTTTATTTACTTTTCCCTGCAGTTTCTATGTCTTTGTATTTTCATCCTTCCTTGATCAAAAAAGTGCATGTTGTAAACAACATATAGCTATGTTTTGTCATTTGACACAGTTTGAAAGTTTCTCTGTTAATGGCAGGATTCAGACTCTTCACATTTAGGGTAGTGATTAGTTTGTTCACTAAATTGATTTCTTCACATTTAATGTAACATTGATTTGCAATAGTTGATTCATTCTGTATTTCTTTAGTATTGTTATTTTTAGTCATCAATACATTTTTTAAAAAGATTTTATAGCGTATATGAAAGTGCATAAAATATAAATGTACAAGTTAACAAATTATTATAAGCAAAGGTATTTCCCCTGCAGTGCCATCTTGGATATAAATCTAGTGTCTATATATGTATGGAATCGGTTTCTGAATTCTCTATTTCATTACAGAAGAACACATAGTGAATGGACAAAGAGAGCAGGCAACGGGCGGAATGGGGGGCGAGAAATAAATAAATCTTAAAAAAAGATGGCTATATTATTTTTTTACTTTATTATGTTATTGGGACAAGTTGTATTGATTATATTCTAAGGGAAGGAAAGAATGAACAAGGACAAGGAATAGAAAACAGTTACTGATATGGTATATAGTCATCCAACCATATCAATAATCATTTCATGTGAATGATCTAAATACACCAACTAAATGACAGAGGTTATTGGAGTGCATAAAAAAACAAAACTATATGTTGTCCACAAGAAACCCATTTTAAATATAACAAACATTAAAAGTAAAGGGGTGGAGAAAGATATTCCATGCTAACACTAACCAAAAGAAAGCCAGAGTAGCTATATTAATTTCAGACAATGCAGATTTCCAAGCAAGGAAAATTATCAGGGACAACGAGAGGCATAATGATAAAGGGGTCAATCCTCCAAGAACTGTGTATGTACCTAAGAAGAGTGTCAAAATACAAGAGACAAAAACTGATAGAACTGCAAGGAGAAACAGACAAATCTGTTATTATAGTTGGAGACTTCACTTTTCTGTCAGCTGACAGATCCATCAAGCAGAAAATCAGTTAAACTGAATAGTACCACCAACCAAATGGATCTAATCAACATTTATGGAAAACTTAATCCAAAAACTGTAGAATACACCATCTTCTCATGTTCACCTGAAACCTGTACCATGAAAGACCACATGCTGGGACATAAAATACACCTTAACAAATTTGAAAGAATAAAAATAATAGAATGATCTCTGACCACAATGGGCCAAGCAAATCCCAACATATAAATACCTGTTTAGTATTTGTAAAATAGGTACAATATAATGAGAATGAAAGGTTCAAAATAAAAGGATGGAAAATATATTCCACATTAAGATATTTTATGCAAAGCAATTTCAGGCAAATACAAACAATAATAGAGCTTGTGTAACTCAAAGTATTCATAAGGCAAAAAAAGCACTATTAAAGATAATGAGGTACACTTAATGATAAAAGTTTGTCTCCAGGGGCTACAGCAATTCTGAATTTGTAAGGACCAAATAATGTGGAACCAAAGTAAAAAAGTAAAAACTGACAAGTCTGCAAGAAGTACGAAGCAAATCCACAATCTCAATTGGATAATTTAACAAGCAGCCAAAAAAATCAGTAAGGGTTTTGAACAATATCTCTTTAGTTTCAGGTTTCTCCACTGATTCCAGCCTCTGACCTCTTTCTCAATCTCTCAGGATTTCTGTCTTTCTGCAGCTCTAGGCAATCCTGAAGTCCTCTCTTACGTGGCAGGGTAAAAATGCAGCTCTTTTTCTCTGTGTGTCCCTGAATATTTCACCCATTTGTAAAGGGTTCCAGCAAGACCCACCCTGGATCATGCCTCACTGAAGTACTCAAATCAAAGGCCCTCAATTGAATCAATCCAATCAAAGGGTCCCACAATCTAATCAAAGACCCTTAACTGAATTGAGCTAATAAAAAGTGATCTAATCAAAAGTCCCTTAACTAAATCTAACCAAAAGGTCCCATTACATACAGTAGGTCTACAGGCACAAGAATGGGTTTACTTCAGAAACAGGATTTTCTTGGATTATAAAACTCAAACCAGGACAGCTTCATTTATTCATTCTTGAATGTTCTTCCTTTCCTTATATAGACTCAGGTTTCTGGCCTATATAATGTTTCCTTCTCTCAGGAGAGGTTTTTAATATTCCTTGCAAGACAAGTCTTCTGGCAACAAATGCCTTTAGTTTTTGTTTATCTGAGATGTCTTTATTCTTTCATTTTTAAAGGATAATTTTATGGGATACTTTTAACATTTTAAATATTTCGCTCCACTATCTTCTTGCTTGTGTGGTTCCTGAAGAGGTGTCTGATGTAATTCTTATCTGTTCTTCTATAGGTAAGGTGTTTTATCCCTCTGGCTTCTTTCAATATTTTCTTACTGTCTTTGATTTTCTGCACTTTGAATATATCATGCCTAGGTATAGATTTTTATTTATCCTGAGTATTCTCTGAGCTTCCTGAACCTGTGGTTTGTTGTCAGTTATCAATTTTGGGAAATTCTTAACCATTATTTTTCAAATATCTTAGTTTTGTTTGTCTCTACATGTCTTTATTTTACTTCATTCATGAAAAATAATTTTGCTGAAGATAGAATTCTAAGATGGCAGTTATTTTCTTGCACTGGATATCTATCATTCCAGTGCTATTTGCAATAATGAATGTAAAGTTAAGCTCATCAGTTGGGTGATTTTCTCCAGTTTACCTGTCATTTCAAAGTAGAGTTTATCCAGGGCTGATTATTGCCAGCTACAAAGAGCAGAGGGCAGGAGAGCTGGGTACTTGAGGGTATTTACAAGGATGTGAATACAGTCATGTATCTGGGAATCTAGGTTGAACAGGATAGAAATGAGCTGGGAAGGGGAAGTGGACGTGGCTCAACTGATCGAGTGTCCACCTGCCATATGGGGGGTCCAGGGTTCCATCCCCATGCCTCCTGACCCGTGTGGTAAGCTGGCCCACACGCAGTGCTGCCGTGCATAAGGAGTGCCATGCCACGCAGGGGTGCTCCTGCATAGGGGTGCCCCATGCACAAGGATTGCGCCCTGCAAGAAGAGCCACCCCACGTGAAAAAAGTGCAGTTCAACCAGGAGTTGCGCCGCACACATGGAGAGTTGATGCAGCAAGATGACGCAACAAAAAAGAGACGCAGTTTCCTGGTGCCTCCTGATAATGCAAACAGACGCAGAAGAACACATAGTGAATGGACACAGAGGGCAGACAACAGGGGAGAAGGGGAGAGACACAAATAAAATAAATAAATAGGAATAAATAAACTGGGAGGGAATTTATGGACAGTGAGAAGTGTTTGCCCTATTGGATTTTGTATTTTAAAAATTCTAAAGAATTGTAACTGCTTTCAGCAGCATTCTTTTGTTACACAATGCTCTTTCTTTCTCCTAGGCTGGTTCTAGGCCTGCTGCACAGCTACCATTCCCTTTACCTCTTCCTGTGGAGAGAGCACCTGTTAACTGAATCACTTTTATCATCCTTGATTTATTCCTTTGTTTTGCTGAAACATAAATCTCCATAATCTTCCCAAGACAAGGTGCAGAGGAGACAAAGTTTGCATGCTCACCAGTCTTTATTTAACCTCATACTTGATGATTTGAAGTATAAAAGTCTATGTTGAAAATAATCTCCCATTCCGAATTTTGAAGGAGCAGTTCCTTCCATAGCTTCTAGTGTTGCTGTTTGGAAATTTGATGTCATTCACATTCAGAGGATTAGGAGTTGGACCTGTGTTTCCTTGTCAGAAAGCTTTTTAGATGTTCAATCTATTCCTCTAGTTCTGCATTTCCGCAGTCATATACCTTCATACTTTTTTTTTTTTTAAGGAAGTACTGGGGATTGAACCCAAGACATGGGAAGCAGGTACTCAAACATGGTGCTCCATATGCTCCCCCATCATACATGTTTTAATTTCACTTTAAAAACTGGGCTCTTGGAGGAGGAGCATTGTCTTTCTAAGGCAAGTTCCTTCTCATTCTCTTTAGTTCTCTTATTCTGGAATGGCTATGTGCTCCTGATTATCTGATATTTCAACATTTTTAAATGGAGATTTTTTTCCTTTTATTGAGGAACTTGAGACTTGGGTACATCAAATAAAACCAATTTAATTTGGGGGGATGAGATAAAAATTCACAATAGGAAAAAAGTCAACACCATCTGGGCCATAGCAGAACCCAGAGAATATATCTGTGTAATTGAAAAACTCCAGGTGCTTCATAATTGACCTTTTGATACAAAATGACCTCTTAAGTTTGAAATTTGTGGTTCTTGGTGTTGAAGTTCATAGGGCAAGGTAGGAAGTCTCCAAACCTTGAGCTGATATCCATAAGGAGTTATTTGGCTTTTCAATTGGTTTTTCCTTGTTTAAGAGGTAGCAGCTTCCTTCTTGGCATGATGAGCCAGTAAAACTGCCACGGCTTCATCCACGACAAAGGGATGTAGAGGACTTCAGCATGTGCAACAGCTACAAATTCTCAATCTCCAGCAACATCCCCATAATCTTTCCAGTCAAGTTCAAAGTTGGATAAGCGGAAACGCAAACGTTCTCCCAGCATCTGCTTCTGTTCCTGTGTGTGTGGCAGTCAGCATGGGGTGGTCTGGGGCTCCTGGCCCTGCACGTGGACCACCTGGACTGCAGGCTGTGGTGCCTGGGAACCAGTACAGGCAGCAAGTTGACAACAAAGGGAAGAACACTCTTCAGTGGTCAAGAGCCTGACCATTCAACACCTGAATATCTGCTATGTGAAATACGATATAGTTGTCCTTGCTCTCATCTCAAGGAACTAATTAGTTTGGGGACTGAGGGTTGCAGGGTAAGAAAGAGAGTGATGTGACTTCATAACATAACCAACTGTAATCAAAATGACACACCATGAGAAGAGAAGGGGAAATGAGTATGATAAAACAAATCTACAAGGGTTTCCTGACATCATTTCTTTCACCCAAGGTTACCCAAGAATTCAAAGCCAAGACTATAGTGAACATTTGTGTGTGTAGCCTTTATCTGAAAATGAGGGTATTTCTTTAGAATTAATTTCTGGTAGATATGTGACTATCAAAACATTTATAATTATAGCACATCACTTTTATTGTACCTTTTATATCAACATGCAATGTCATTGCCAGGCACAGCTGTGAAAATAAGGCCTTGTGATGAAGAATGCTGTTATATAGCTTCAAGTTCCAGAAATCCAAGAGAACATGGAGCATGCGGAGGGTTAAAGAGTAATCTGCTAAACAGCTTATGGGCCTAATGACTAAATGTGAGTAACTTGCTTCTCCACAGCAAATTGCTGCTGAGCTTGGAAACAAATTGGCTGCATCTTGGCAACCTTTTAGGCATACCTCTAGAGACAGCAAGTACCAGCTTAGATCTGGGTCTAAATCTGCTTAACATTTCTGATACTGAATTTTTTTCTCATTTGTACCTCAATGGGTGATTTTTTAACTTTTTTCACCTATTTCCCAAACTTTATTCATTATTATGCAGATATTTCCTCAACTTTGTCTTCCAGTCTTCCCATTTATTTATTTTTCTGTTGCCATATTTTGGCAAGAAGTGTTGCTGGATTTTATCAAATGCCTTTACTTCATTAGGCAAGATGATCACGTGGTTTTCTCCTTTGAATTGTTAATGTAGTGTATTACGTTAATTAACTTTCTTGTGTTGAACCACCCTTGCAACCAGAAGTAAAACCCACTTGATTGTAATTAATAATTCTTTTAATGTGTTGTTGGGTTCCATTTGCAGTGTTTTCTTGAGAATTTTTGCATCTTTATTCATCGGAGAGATTGGTCTGTAATATTATTTTCTTGAAGTATCTTTATCTGGATTTGGTATTAGGGTGATGCTGACTTCATAAAATTACTTAGTTAATTTTCCCTCCTCTTCAATTATTTGGGAGAATTTGAGTAGGATTGGTGTTAATTCTTCTCAGTATGATTGGTAGAATTCACCTATGAAGCCATCTGATGTGGGCTTTCTTTGTTGGGAGATTTCTGATGACTGATTCACTCTCTTTACTTGCGATTAGTTTGTTGAGGTCTTGTATTTTTTCTAGAATTAGTGTAGGTTGTTCAAGTGTTTCTAGAAATTTGTCCATTTCATCTAGATTGTCTAATTTTTGACATACAGTTTTTCATAAATTCCTTTTATGGTCCTTTATTTCTGTGGGGTCAGTGGTAATGTCCCCCTTAGTCCTGACTTTATTATATTTACATATTCTCACTTTTTTCTTTATTAGTCTCACTAAGGGTTTGTTGATTTTATTGATCTTTTCAAAGAACCAGTTTTTGGTTTTGGTGATTTTTTCCCTATTTTTTTTCTTAATTTCATTTTTTCTGCTCTAATCTTGTTAAATTTCTTTCCTTCTCTTGCTTTGGGATGAGTTTGCTGTTCTTTTTCTAGTTCCTCCAGGTGTGCAGTTGGGTCTTTATTGATTTTAGCTCTTTCTTCCTTTTTGATATAGGCATTTAGGGCTATTAATTTCCCTCTCAGCCTTCACTGCATCCTATATATTTTGATAAATTGTATTCTTATTTTCATTTAGCTTGAGATATTTGTTAATTTCTCTTGCAGTTTCTTCTTTAACCCACTGTTTGTGTTGTTTGGCCTCCATATATTTGTGAATTTTCCCATATCCCTCCTGTTACTGATTTCCAACTTCATTGCATTATGATCAAAAAAGGTGCTTTGTATAATTTCAGACTTTTGAAAAATTTATTGAACCCTGTTTTGTAATACAACATGTGGTCCATCCTGGGAGAAAGACACATGAACACTTGAGAAGAATGTATATTCTGCTGATTTGGGATACAAGTTTCTGTATATGTCTGTTAGACCCTTGTTTATCATATTGTGCAAGTCCTTTGTTTCCTTAGTCCTCTGTCTCATTGTTCTATCTATTGATGTGAGTGGAATATTGAAGTCTCCAACTATTATTGTAGAGATGTCTACTTCTCCCTTTAGTTATGCCAGTGTGTGGCTCATGTATTTTGGGGCACCCTAATTAGGTGCCTAGATATTTATGATTGTTCTTTCTTCCTGGTGGATTGCCCCTTTTATCTCTTATAACATTCGTATATTTCAAGTTTGTTTTGTCCCATATTAGTATAGTTTGCCCTGCTCTTTTTTGGTTACTGTTTGTGTGGAATATCTTTTTCCAACTTTTCACTTTCAGCCTTGTTTATATCCTCGGATCTAAGGTGAGTCTCTTGTAGACAGCGTATAGACGATGCATATTTTTTTAATCCATTCTGTCATCCTGTGTCTTTTGACTGTGGAGTTTAATCCATTAACCTTCAATATTATTATGGTAAAGGCATTACTTACTTCAACAATTTTATCCTTTGGCTTTCATATATCATATTTTATTTTTGTCTCTGTTTTTACCCTTTTGGTTATTTTTTCTGATTATCATCATTTCTCTACCTCTCTCTTATATTTTTTCCTTTCAGGCTGCAGAGCTCCCTCTAGTATTTCTTGAAGAGCTGGCTTCTTCCTTATGAACTCTCTCAGTTTCTGTTTATTTGTGAATATTTTAAGCTTACCCTTATTTTTGAAGGACAATTTTGTTGGATAAAATTTCTTGGTTGGCGGTTTTACTCTTTCAGTATCTTAAATATGTCATACCATTGCCACCTTGCCTCCATGGTTTCTGATGAGAAATCAGCATTTAATCTTACTGGGCATCCCTTGCATGTGATGAGTCTTTTTTTCTCTTGCTGCTTTCAGGATTCTCTCCTTATCTTTGGCATTTGGCATTCTGATAAGAATGTGTCTTGGAGTAAGTTTATTCAGATTTATTTTGTTTGGAGTATGCTTTGCTCTTGGACATATATTTTTATGTCTTTCATCAGAGTTGGGAAATTATTGGCCGTTATTTCCTCAAATATTCTTTCTGTCCCTTTTCCTTTCTCTTCTCCTTCTGGAACTCTCATGACTCATATGTTGGTACGCACCAAGCTATCATTTATTTCCTTGAGCCCTGATCATTTTTTTCTATTCTTTCCTCTATCTTTTCTTCTGTCTTTTCAATTTCAGCTGCTCTGCCTTCAAATTTGGTGATTCTTTTGCCATTTAAAATCTGTTGTATGCCTCTAATGTATTTTTAGTCTCATCTACTGTGTCTTTCATTCCTGTAAGTTGTTACTTTTTGGTTCAAGCTTTCAGATTCTTCTTTGTGCCTACCCAGTGCCTTCTTAATGTCCTTCATGTCTTTAGCCATAATTTCCCTCAAGTCTTTGAATTGAAATAGGTGATTTGTTTGAAAATCATTGATTAGTTTTTTTCAAATCCAGTGTCTCATCAGGTGCTTTAATTTGTTGATTTGACTAGGCCATATCTTCCTCTTTCTTAGTATAGCTTGTAATATTTTTTTTGCTAATGTCTAGGCATCTGATTATGATGGTGAATTTACTCTAATGGTCAGTTTCTCTCTCTTGCCTAGGATTTTATAGTTAGTCTGCTTTGTGTTATGCCTCTTCTTTGATTTTTGATTCAATTGATTTTAGGTCTTTAAAATTGACCCTTTTTAACCATCAAAATAGGGCCAGGGACCTATTAGTGGGGTGCATACCAGTTCCCAAGGGCCTTGGGGAGGGGCACAGTAAAGACTCCAAAAAGCCTCTTTTATTTTTTTCCTGGAGTGCACTTCCCTGGCCTGCCAGCAGATAATGATCTTTGGCAACCTTTCTACTCAACCCTGCTGAGGGGAGAAGGGGGAATGTGTTCACTCTAATGACCATTGGGTGGGTGGTGCTGAGTTTCTTTTGCTATTTGCATTATGTTTCCGATAGATTCCCTTTTCTTTCTTCTTACTTTCTTTCCCTTTCCATCCTTTTCTTCCTTTCACTTTCCTTTTACTGTTTGCTTGTTTTGCTTCTCTCTTTCCTAATTCAGTCTTTTCTAATAATCATCTCCTTAGCTTTGGTAGTTTGGGACTGTATGTATCCCACACAATCATGCTCTTAAAGCTGGTCCATTCTTCTAGGCGTGAGCCTATTGTAGGTGGGATCTTTTGATTAGGGCCTTTTGATTAGGTTACTTCAGTAAGGCATGGCCCAGAGTGGGTTAAATGGGAGTGAATATGGAGAGAGACAGAGAAAGAAAGCCATAGTTGCTGAGACAGAGAAAGCCATGGAAACATGAAGCTGAAAGCAACAAATCTGGGAGAGACCAGCAGACACCTCCATGTGCCTGCCATGTGACAGAGGGATCCAGGACCACTGGCAGCTGCTCTTTGGGGAGAAAGTTATGACCTGATGATGCCTTGATTTGGACATTTTCATGGCCTCAGAACTGTAAGCTTTCAGCTCATCCTCATTGTAAATACCAACCCATTTCTGGTATGTTTCATTTTGTCAGCTTAAAACTAAAATAGTAGCTTACTTATAAAAATGAACTGTTTGTCAAAAATAAACATACTTAAAAAAAAAAATTCTCTCCCCTTCCCCCCACCCCAGTTGTCTGCTCTCTGTGTCCATTTACTGTGTGTTCTTCTGTGACTGCTTCTATCCTTATCAGTGGCACTGGGAATCTGTGTTTCTTTTTGTTGCATCATCTTGTTGTGTCAGCTCTCCATGTGTGTGGTGCCATTCTTGGGCAGGCTGCACTTTCTTTCACACTGGATGGCTCTCTTTATGGGGCATGCTTCTTCTGCTTGGGGCTCCCCTATGCGGGGAACACCTCTGCATGGCAGGGCACTCCTTGCACACATCAGCACTGTGCATGGGCCAGCTCCACACGGGTCAAGGGGTCCGGGATTTGAACTGCGGACCTCCCATTTGGTAGGTGGACACCCTATCCAGTGGGCCAAGTCTGCTTCCTCAGAATAAACATACTTTTAAGGAAATTTTTCAACATGCACTTAATAGACTTGTACTCTTGAAGAATAGTGCTTGTTGGGTGGGGAGCTAGCCTTTTTGTTGGAGAACCCCCAACTATCAGAAACTTTAGTTACTGTCTTCCATAGTTCCTGGTGCCTCCAACTCCTGAGTTGTATTAGTCAGCCAAAGGGGTGCTGATGCAAAATGCCAAAAATTGGTTGGTTTTTATAAAGGGTATTTATTTGGGGTAGGAGCTTACAGATACCAGGCCATAAAGCATAAGTTACTTCCCTCACCAAAGTCTGTTTGCACGTGTTGGAACACAATGGCTGCCAACATCTGCTAAGGTTCAGGCTTCCTGGGTTCTTCTCTTCCCAGGTCTTGCTTCTCCTGGTTCAGGTCCTCTCTTCCCAGGAGTTGCTTCTCTTTTCGCTGTGTGCTTACTTCCTGGGGCTCCAGTGTAAGACTTTAACAGCAAACTCCAACATCAAAACTCCAACATCAAAAACCTTCCAACTCTGTCCTTTGCCATGCAATGCCCTAATGATGTGGCCCAATCAAAGCCCTAAATCATAATTTAATCATGCCCAGGTACAGACCAGATTACACACATAACCCAATATCTATTTTTGAAATTTATAACCATATCAAACTGCTACACTCCACTCTCTGAATTCCAAAAAGACATTACAATATTCAAAAAAACCTTCAATCAGTAACGATGCAAGTACTAAATCATATAGCAATCAATTTAAAGAAATACAGTTTGTCTTGGGGCAAAGTCCTGTCTGCTATAGACCTCTGAAACATACAAAACAATTTATCTGTTTCCAATACACAAATGGACAGACAAAGGATAAACATTTTCGTTACAATAAGGAGAAATTGGGAGGGAAACATGAGTCATGGGTCCTCTGCATTTCAGTAAACCTGGAGGGCATCCTCCATTCGATTTCAGTCTGAGAGTCATTCTTAAGATGATGGTTTCTTCTCCTTGGTGCCTTATGGGAATCCACCCTTTCCACATGCTTGCCCAAAAGCCATTTTCTTGGTTCCACCCTCATCAAGCATCTGGGTGTCGACCAAGCTCCAGACCTCACCCTCCAAGAGTGCTGGGGTGATCAACACACCTTACCCAATCTTTGGGTTAGAGTCTTAACCCCCCTAGTACAGTGACGTGAAGACAACATTCCCCCTAACATTTGGCATATAGGCCCAACCCACTCAGAGCAACAAGTTGACCACCTGGCCTTCTCTAACTTTTGGTGTACAAGCTCAACCCTCTCAGAGCAATGAGTTGACCATCTGGCCTTCCCTAACCTTTGGCATGCAGGCTCAATGCTCTCAGAGCAAGAGTTGACCACCTGGCCTTCCCTAATCCATGGGGGACAGATCCACCCCTCTCAGATCTGTGGGGTGCTGACCTTAATCACCATAATCCTTGGGGAATGTGCTCCCTCTCTGTACCCTGGGGTGGCAAAACTCTCCCAGAATATCGGGTGGGAACATCCACCCTCTTCAACTGCTAGTGCAAACTCACCCTCTCTGTACACATGGATGGGGTTCCACTCTTGGCCCAAGGTGATGCCTTAATTCCAGATCTCAGCTTCCATGGTTTATCTCTTATTGCTGTTTCTCCTTGAGTCTTTCTTTTCCATGTCCCTTTTAGTCCAAGCTGACAGTGGTTTTGTTCATACAGTTCTCTCAAAAGGTCTGTTGGTTTAGCATGCAAAAAGCAGGGGTCCAAGCCATCAGACAGTAAGGCTTTCCACAAGTTTTTCTGTGATAACTGCATATTCAATCCTGTTTTACAAGTTCCAAGTTTAGTTACATCCTCCAATGGGGCACTTTCATCTGGGTGCTTGATTTCCAGAGGCTTGAAATTTCCAGAATTAGTTTCTGTTTTCTTTGTGCCTGGCAGTTCAGTTCTCAGTATATCTCTATCACCTAGCATTTTGCTACAAGCTGTAAGCAGAAGCCAAGCCATATTCTCCAGTTTACTTTGGAAATTTCTTCAGTTAAATGCCCAGGATTGTCATTCTCAAATTCTGCCTTCCATAAAACACCAGGGCTTAATCTTGCTAAGTTCTCTGCAGCTTTAAAACACCAATCACCTGTCCTGTAGTTCCAATAAGAGTTTCATTTACTTCTAATGCATCATAAAAAGTCTCTTTAGCATCCACATTGCTAATAACAATCTCTTCAAAGTATTGTAGGTCTTTTCTTCCAAGCATCTCACAATTCCTCCAAAAATTACCCCTTACCCTTTATAAAACCACTCCAGCATTTTGAAAATTGCAAAAGCATTACCCCACTCCTGGTACAAAATTCTGTATTAGTCAGCCAAAGGGGCGCTGATGCAAAATACCAAAAATTGGTTGGTTTTTATGAAGGGTATTTATTTGGGGGTAGGAGCTTACAGATACCAGGCCATAAAGTGTAAGTTACTTCCCTCACCAAAGTCTATTTGCATGTGTTGGAGCACAATGGCTGCCAATGTCTGTCAAGGTTCAGGCTTCCTGGGTTCCTCTCTTCCTGGGTCTTGCTTCTTCTTGCTCATGTCCTTTCTTCCTGGGACTTGCTTCTCTTTCCTCTGCATGCTTACTTCCTGGGGCTACAGCTTAAGATTTCAGAATCAAACTCCAACATCAAAACCCCTCCAACTCTGTCCTTTGCCATGCCTTTATCTGTGAGTCCCATCCCTTGGTGGGCCATGCCTTAATGACATGACCCAATCAAAGCCCTAATGATAACTTAATCATTTCCAGGTATAGACCAGATTACAAACATAATCCAATATCTATTTTTGCAATTCATAACCATATCAAATTGCTACATGAGTCTTCTGAGCATTCCATATGGTGAGCTGATGGCGTCTCATTGGTTTAGTCTCTGTAGAAACCTTGGTTGTAATGTCCTGTTTTTCTGTGTCAGTTAACTACTTGTCCACCTGCTTTCCTTCTTCTAATTCTTTTTTAAAATCTCTTTTTCAGGTTATATTTTTATATCAATTAGGGATGTTTTCCATTGTAAGTTAATGGAAAAGCTGACTTAAAATGGCTAAAATATTTTTCTCAGTAACAAAATGTCTGGAGGTGGACGCTATTGGCATTAATTCAATAGCTCTGTGTTGTGGGCACCAGCATATTTGTGATTGTCTTGGCTTTTTCCTCATGATCAAAAAAGGAAAAATGCACTTACACATAATATCTACAGTTAAGGTAGAAAGAAAGCAGAAGGGGTAAGGTTTGTGTTCCTTTTCCTGAATTTCCCAAAACTGACATCTCTCTGTGTCACATTGGCTCATACAGGGTCGTATGGTTACTGCTTGCTAGAAGGAATACTGGGAAATAGGATTGATATATTGATACCCTGAAAAAAACCGGTGTTCTGTTGGCCAGGAAGGGCCAGAGAGGATGAATACTAGGTAGTCAACAAACAGTGTAATTTACATCTTTCATATTTTTTGCTCTTTATTTTTGTGGGGTTTCATATGAAAGGAGATAAATATGTCATGTTTAACTACCCTGTGAAGATTAAATGAGAAACTATGAAAAGCGTTTAGCACGGTGCACATGAAAAATAATAAACAGTCACTATCATTATATAACCCACCCTGCTCCATTTTTGTACATGTTGTTTCAGTGGCAAACTGTTTAGGTGAAAATGCCATGAGGCCCTTAGATAAATGGGTCATTTCTGCAGAGAAACTGGGCTAGTGAAATAAATTTGGTTGTCATCAGTATTTGTTTAATGCATGAATGGGGTTTTCCAGGGAAAGCTTTGCAATGAGAAGCAATCAGGACGAACACTGGACACTGGAGGATGGAATTTAAGCTTAACAAACATTAAAAAAATGACAAGTCATTAAAAATGAAAGTACTTAGATTTTATTTTTTTAAATTTTTTTCTTCTTTATTTCTTTTAAATGTTACATTCAAAAAATATGAGGTTCCCATATACCCCCCACCCTACCCACGCCACCCCTCCCACATCAACAAACTCTTCCATCATTGTGGCACATCCACTGCACCCAGTGAATACATTCTGGAGAACTGCTGCAGCACATGGACAGTGGTCCACATTGCAGTCCACATTCTCTCCCAGTCCACCCAGTGGGCCACGACAGGACATATAACGTCTACCATCTGTCCCTGCAGCACCACCTAGGACAACTCCAAATCCTGAAAATGCCCCCAAACCATATCTCTTCTTCCCTCTCCCAACCATCAGCAGCCACCGTGGCCACCCTCTCCACATTACTACTACAATTTCTTCCCTTATTAATCACAATAGTTCCCCAGCAGAGCACCAGTAAGTCCACTCTAATCCATGCTCTATTCCTCCATCTTGTGGACCTGGGATGGCTATGTCCAGTCCCCTTCTACATCAAGAGAGGATTTAGATTCCATATGGATTCCTGCTTGCAGCTGTAGGCACTCTTGGCTCCCTGGTGAGTATTTAGATTTTAAAGAGTGAATTTATTCATCTATCATCTACTATGTGCAATACATTTTTTAACATACTGAATTATCAGAAATTTTCCACATTTAAGAAGTACACAGTAATAGGTTGCAAGGTCGGGCTAAATGTGGCACATTTGTAGGTAAATATTGCCTTACTTTCTTCTGGTTTCTTCCCCCTCCTCCCCCTCCTCCTCCTCCCCCCCTCCCCCTCCTCCTCCCCCCCTCCTCCTCCCCTTTTCTCTTCCTCCTCTCTTCTCTCTTCTTTCTTCTTCTTAGAATGCTTTGACAATAAGAGTCAGAAATCTGAGTTAAATTGTCTTTAAAAGCAGGAGTGTGGTTTCTTTCCAAGTTATGGAAATGTGAACTCAACAGGGACCATCACTTAAAGGTGGCCTGACTGAGAGCATAGCAGCTCGCTCAGCTGTTCAGAAGGCAGCAGCATCCAGGGCATGCCATAGACGTATGTACTTGTTTTCCTTGACTTTCCTCAAAATTAATGACAGATGGCTTTCTTTTGCAAATTGTACTATATGATTCCAATTTTAGAGGTAAATTCTGCCAACACTTTTTGATGCTTAGGAACCATTTTTAATCTATTGTTTTATTAAACCACAGCTTTACTTTTTTTTTTTAAATAAAATTAAACAAAAAATGTTTTGTGTTTCTTGGTAATAAGTTTAAGTTAATGTGTAGAGTTATGACACTGGACATAGACCTCTCATTAAATCTACACACAATTTATATTTTTTAAGACTAAAGGTAATTTTGTAAAAAAAGAAAACAAAGAAAACAAACTCAGAACGTTTGTCAATTTTTAGACACAGTGAACCAAATTATAAAATTAAAATGGCACCTTGATTGCTACATTGTTTTAAATGTCATGTACTTAAATAGTCTGCATTTCAACAGATCATTAGCAGACTGGAATATGTATATGAGAGGATGATCAAAATGTTACATGGTCTGGTAAATAAACTATGTCATAACATGAGGAATGTGTGAAGGCACTGGGGATATTTAAACTGGAGAAAAGAATACTTGAGGGAATTATGGTGATTAACTTACATATTTGAAGGGCTGATAAAGGATAGATGTTTGGTGTTATACTGGAGGGTATTAATTTTGGTTGTAGCAAAGGGTGAAATTTGCTTATTTTGGTTCACTCTGAGGAATAATTTTCCTGTAGGTATGTATTGTATCTAATGGTGGACCTAGTTGGTCCTTGTAATCAAATATTATCAGTAACTTGAAATAATGTAGATTAGGGCTCAGCAACCTCCCCCCTGGGCAAATCTGGCCTAAGCTGGTTTTGTAAATAAATGTTTAGTGGAGCACAGCCACACCCATTTGTTTATGTATTTTCTCCGACTGCTTTCATGACAATGGCAGAATTGAGTAGTTACAACAGAACTGTAATATGGCCTATAAAGCCTAAAATATTTACTACCTGACCTTTTATAGAAAAAGTTTGTCAACCCCTGGTGTAGATATCAGGGTACTGTAGAAGGTCTAATTCATTGGATGGTACAATAGACTAGATGACCTCTAGAATCATGTCCAGCTAAGATTCTTTGGGTCTAAAATGGTTGATGATATGCATGTCCTTAACATGTGTTCACGGTTTGTTAGAATTAGAATAGGCACATTCACCAATATAATTTGTATTTATCTCTTGCTCAGTTTTCTAGCATTTGTGTGAAATTTTAAAAACAGCATTCTGTTTTAACTATGAAATGCCGTTGTTTCAATTCCAGCTCTTTAAGCAGTGGTTTGGAATGAAGCAATGGATTTTGTGACCCATTGAACAGTGTCAGATTTAAAGTTATTTAATATTTTTTAAAATAACTTTTCTCTGGCAGACCATTAGTGGCATGAATTTCTACATAATCAGAGTTGCTAGTTTTTCCTAACCTTTTCATCTAAGAATCTCAAGGCACTTTGCTAACATTTTAATACCTTGATCATTAAGATTCTTCTTACACAAATAAAAAGATGGTATTATTAAGAAAGGTTCCTTGGATGTTCTGTTGAAATATAGAAGACTTGGACAATTTTCAGGAGAACAAAAATTCACTGAGGAGATATGCTTTTGGAAAAAATTTTAGTGTTACTTAATTGATATAAATTACTCAAATGGGAAACTAGAAATATGAAAAACATGTATAATGGAGTTGGAGTTCCAACTATACACCAGGTTTCAGACCTCAAACACTAAGTCATTTCTTTTCCTTTGGAATATAACAGATCTTAATCACAGTGACCTAAGTGCATGTTTTTGCTTTAAAGTTTACATTGTAAAGCATTTCGTAAGATAATCATGCTTAAAAAAAGAAATGCATACTGAAGCACTAATATTTAAAAAGTTGACACTGGAATTAAAATAGATTTTTTTACTATTTATTTATTTATTTTTAAAATTTATTGAAGTATATCACTCACACATAAACATACATAAACAATAAGTGTATAGTAATAGTTGTGAACTTATAAAAGAAACATACATAGCAGCATATAGGACTCTTATAACTCACCCTTCCACCGATACCTTACATTGTTGTTAAACATTTTAAACTAATGATTAAGGAGCATTGTCAAAATATTACTACTAACCAAAGTATTTTCCCCAACCTACCCTATTATTATTATCTTTATGTAATTTATATATGAACATACATAAACAATAAGTATATAGTAAAAGTTGTGGAATTACAGAGCAAACATGCATTACATCATACAGGGGTCCCATACATCAACCCTCCACCAACACCTTGAATTGTCAGGAGACATTTGTTACAGATTATGAAAGAATATTGTCAAAATCTTACTACTAATTATAGTCCTTATCTTACATTTGGTGTATTTTCCCCCCAACCCACCCTATTGTTATTTTTTAAATATGTATTTTTCTAACAGAAGTTGTAAACTTATAAAACAATCATGCACATGTGCAGAATTCCCAAACAACATCCATTTATCAACACGCCACACTGTGGTGGAACATTTGTTACAGATAAAATAATATTATCTGATTGTTACTACATCCATAGTGTACATTTGGCACACATTCTCCATACTGCCCCATTATCAACACAGTACATCTTTGGCATAGATGCAAGCATATTACATTATTACTGCTAACCACAATTCATAGGTCACTCCAGTTGCATTTTTCCCAAGCTTCTCCACATTCCCACCACCGTGCAGTAGTGATGTACATTTGCTCTAGCTCACAAAGGAAACTCTTGGATCTATACCATCAACCACAATTCTAATCCACCTCTTAGTTTACTGTGCTATTCAGTTCCTAGATTATTCTCTAGCATTCTGTCAATTGGCATTTATATCCCTAGACTATCATTTTTCAGCCACATCCCCCATTTATAAAATAGCTGTTAATCACTAGTTGTTTCTATACATTTCCACTCTTTTACATTAAGGCTACTTAAAACGTCTCCATACATTAAATATCAGTAGTCCGTCTCAGTCCTCCTCTTATCTCCTTTAAGAATCCACCACCTACCACTAGGGCTTGAAGCTATTTTCCTGCAATTTCTTCTAGAAGCTTTATGGTCTTGCTTTTATATTTAGGTTTTTGGTCCATTTTGAGTTAATTTTTGGGTAGGTGTGAGATAGGGGTCCTCTTTCCTTCTTTTGGCTATGGATATCTAGTTCTTTCAGCATCATTTGTTGAATGGACTGTTCTGCCCAAGCTGTGTGGGTTTGACAGGCTAGTCAAAAATCACTTGACCATACATGTGAGGGTCTGTTTCTGAATCATCAGTTTGGTTCTATTGGCCTATGTGTCTGTCTTTATGCCAGTACCATGCTATTTTTACCACTATAGCTAGGTAATATGATTTAAAGTCTGGAGATGAGAGTTCACTTTTCCTTTTTAAGATGTTTCTGGCTATTCAGGAACCCTTACCCTTTCAAATAAATTTGTTAATTGTGTTTTCAATTTTAAAAAATGCTGGTGGAATTTTTATCAGGATTGCATTGAATCTGTATGTCAATTTGAGTAGAATTGATGTCTTTATGATATTTAGTCTTCCACTCCATGAGCATGGAATGTTCTTCCAATTATTTAGATCTTTTTTGATTTCTTTTAACATTGAGTTGCAGTTTTCTGAATACAAGTGCTTTACATTGTTGGTTATGTTTATTCCTATTTGAGTTTTATCTGTCATATTTTATTTTCCCCACTCTTTTCACACTTTTGATTCCTTTTATTGATGCAATCTTCATTTCTAGACTCTCTTCCAGGCTTTTCTCTCCTGTCTTTTCTTTTCAGGCTCTAGCACACCCTTAAGCATTTCCTGAAAAGTTGGTCCCTTGGTTAGAAATTCTCTCAGTTTCTGTTTATCTATGATATATTCTAATCTCACCCTCATATTTGAAAGACAATCTTGCTGGCTATAAGATTCTTGGCTGGCAGTTTTTCTCTTGTAGTATCTTAAATATATCAGACCACTATCTTCTTGCCTCCATGGTTTCTGGTGAGAAATCAACACTTAATTTTATTTGGTTCCCTTATATTATGCATTGCTTTTCTCTTGCTGTTCTCAGAATTCTTTCTTTGTCTTTGGCATTTGACATTCTATTAGTATGTGTCTTGGAGTTGGTGTATTCATATTTTTTCAGATGGGAGTATGTTGTCCTTCTTGGACATGGATATCTATGTACTTCAAAAGGTTTGTGAAGTTTTCTACCATTATTTGTTTAAATATTCCTTCTTCCCCTTTTACCTTCTCTTCTTCTGGGACACCCGACACGTATGTTTGCACATCTTTTGCTGTCTTTAAGTTCCCTGCGACCTTATTCATTTTTTTCTATTCTTTTCTTCATCTGTTCTTTTTTATGTTCACTTTCAGAGGCCATTTTTTCAAGCTCACCAATCCTTTCTTCTGCCTCCTCAAATCTGCTATTATATGATTCCAATGTTTTTAAATTTTCTTTTATTGCACCTTTCATTCCCATACAATCTGCTGTATTTCTATGTATGCTTTCAAATTCTTCTTTGTGCTCATCCAATGTCTTTTTAGTGTCCTTAATCTCTTTAGCCATCTCATTGAATTTATCAAGGAGATTTGTTTGAACATCTATTATTAGTTGTCTCAACTCCTTTGTGTCATCTGGAGGCTTATCTTATTCGTTAACTAGGCCATATCTTCCTGTCTCTTGGTGTGGACTGAAATTTTTTGTTGGTATCTTGGCATCTGGCTTACTAGAGTATTTATTCTGGATGCAGTTTTGTCTTTAGTTTAGGGCTTCCTGCCCTTTCTCCCTTGCTGGTTGTGCAGTAGGAGCCAAGGATATAGTTGGTGCTATAAGCTGTGGAGGCTCAAGATGCCCTCATTAGTGAAGCAACCCAGACATTGAAGGACAAATACTACATGACCTCAATGATATGAAATAAACAAGCTGCCCTAGATAGCAAGAGACTGAACGATAGGCTTACAGGAAATCGGAGGGTGGAGGAAGGATATGAGCCGATGTCTGCAGGGGTGGAATTTAAGAAGAGAGGATGGTAAGTATGAACACAAAGAAGAGATAAAATGGGGGCAAGGGGTTGCCTTTGGTTGGGGCTTTACGGGTTTGAGGGTGGCTGGGGAGGGACGGTTGAGTAACGTTGCCCAAAAGTGGGGGGAGGGAGGGGTAGCATACGAACACAGGAGAGGGTCAGGAGGTGGTGGAGAGTAAAATGCCGAGAAAATCATATCAAAATATAATAAAGAGGGTTACCTGTTTAGAATGCTCGGAGGGGAGGATCTGATGCAGGACGGGCTCCTGGGGAATGTCTAAATGCTCATTCTGCCAGAGTGGGTGACACCATGGGGTAGAATCCCAAGTAGTGAGAGTGGGGGTGGACCCACATCCTGGGGAGGACTAATGCCACCAAATAGAGGGAACTGTATCCCTCGAGAGAAAGGGTGGCTCCCAGGGCATTGGGGCAGTTGAGCAAGTTAGGCCCTGAACACTATTCCATCTATCTCTGGAAGTGGTTCCTCAGGAAACGGAGGTTGGCTGTCACGGTGGGCACCAAGGTGGAAGGGAAAATGGACGTTAAATGTGTGGAACCAAAGTAAATGGGGGGCAAGAGAGGAGTTTCTTGAGAGTACACAAGGATGGATATAAAACATGTAATATTACACCATAACATATAGGAGATGACAGACTGATAATGTAAACCATAATGTAAAACATAGGATAAACTAAAAATGTAAAGAACTGTGTATCCTAAAGTATGCACCATAATGTAAGCACAGATATTACCTTGTTAGAAAGCTAATATCTCAGACTCTGTACATCACCTTAAGTAAATATGATGTGAATAGGGTGTAAGAGTATCGCTGTGGAAGGAAAAAGGTTTTGTGGTGGATGTATGGGAGTGCTGTATATTATATATATGCATTGCTGTGGTCTAGGACTCCTGTGAAGAAATGCTGAATAATTAGGGGGGAAAAAAAAAAAAAAAAAAAAAGGATAGGATGTGGAATTTTTTCAAGTCAACATTCTTTTTTTTTTTTTTTTATTTTTTTTTTATTTTTATTTTTTTTTAATTTTTTTATTTTTTATTGACTTTGTAATATTACATTAAAAATATATATGTGAGGTCCCATTCAACCCCACCCCCCCACCCCCCCTCTCCCCCCCCCAACAACACTCGTTCCCATCATCATGACACATCCATTGGATTTGGTAAGTACATCTTTGGGCACCTCTGCACCTCATATACATTGGTTCACATCATGGCCCATACTCTCCTCTATTCCATCATGTAGGCCCTGTGAGGATTTACAATGTCCGGTGATTACCTCTGAAGCACCATCCAGGGCAGCTCCATGTCCTGAAGACGCCTCCACCTCTCATCTCTTCCTGCCTTTCCCCATACCCTTTGTCCATTATGTCCACTTTTCCCAATCCAATGCCACCTCTTCTATGAAGTCAACATTCTTTATCTAAGTTCTTTATCTAACTTTATCCAAGTTCTTTATCTATCCTTTAAACCCATCGCTATATGCCATTCCCTAGTAAGGGACCATGACATTATATTGGGCTTCAAACTTCGGGGAGTTCTGGATCACAGAGTGTTTCAACAATGGCAATGGAGGGATACTGGTATGGGATACCAATGACAGGTGATATATGGCTGACAGGGAGCTGTACAGAACATATGTCCAGGGTGCATGGTAATGTTTGGATATACTCATAGTGGCAACAATTAAAAACCACAGCAGGGGGGGTACTGGGTTCCTGGCCAGTGGTGCTCTGTCGTGGTCCCTAGGGGAGCAGCGACAGTCTCCCAGGTACAGCGGCGGGGACCGGGAGGGAGTGAGGGTTCAACAGTGAGCCCCTGATGCTAATGACTATGCTTGTGAGCTGATAAACCTAAAATAAGAACAAGGCCTAGAGCAACATTGTGCCTGGGAATTTCCTCCTGTCAGCCTTCATGTTACTCAAATGTGGCCAGTCTCGAAGCCAAACTCAGCATGTAAATGCAATGCCTTCCCTCCAGCGTGGGACATGACACCCGGGGATGAGCCTCCCTGGCAACGAGGGACCACTATCAAATACCAACTGATGATGCAACTGGAAAAGGACCTTATACGGAAGGTTCAATGCGGATCAGCAGAATATCCATGTCTACATAAAATACCATGACTTTAAAATGCTGTTTGACCTATAGTAAGGGGGAAATGGAAAGGAGAAATGAGTTTATATGGCTACGAGTTTCTAAAAAAGAGTCTGGAGGCTGGCAGAAGGATTGCCCTCATGCACAACTGAGCAGAGTCAGAGAGACAGATAAAGCAGATACAACCCCCAGATATTGGTTCCTTTGAAGGCTAAAGAGACCCATGAGAGTTATGGTCATGGCCGATGGGGTTAACTACCAGGGCAGATGGCCCCTCTTTGGAAATGGTGTTTATGTGTGATGAATCTGGACTCAGATGGGATCTCCCTTCATAAGACTTTCATGCTAATGTGCTGGAGGTGCAGTTAATGTTGGGGTTTAAGATATATTTAGGAGATTTGAATCTCTGGACTGACAATGTGATAGCCAGGTCCTGAGCCTCAACAGACTCCAGCACCTACAATCTGATTTATTGGACTTACCACACTCAGCTAAGATGGAGTTGAAGAAGGACAACCACCACACCATGGAGCCTAGAGTGATTACAACTGAAAATGGGAGGATTGCATCCAGCATCCATGTGGAATCTGAGCCTCCTCTTGACATAGAGGTGCAATGGACACAACCAATCCAATGTCCACATAGAAGAGGTGGCATTGGATTGGGAAAAGTGGACATGGTGGACAATGGGTATGGGGAAAGGCAGGAAGAGATGAGAGGTGGAGGCGTCTTTGGGACATGGAGCTGCCCTGGATGGTGCTTCAGAGGTAATCACCGGACATTGTAAATCCTCACAGGGCCCACTGGATGGAATGGAGGAGAGTATGGGCCATGATGTGGACCATTGTCTATGAGGTGCAGAGGTGCCCAAAGATGTACTTACCAAATCCAATGGATATGTCATGATGATGGGAAAGAGTGTTGTTGGGGGGGGAGAGGGGGGGTGGGGGGGGGTGGGGTTGAATGGGACCTCACATATATATTTTTAATGTAATATTATCACAAAGTCAATAAAAAAATAAAAAATAACAAAAAAAAATAACAACAAAAAAAAGATGCCCTCATTGCCCCAGGGACCGAAGAAGCTTTTCCCAGCTTTCTCCTTTGCGAGGGGTAGGACAGAGTCACAGCTGTGTGGAAGAATCCAATTTGTGCAAGCCTAGACTGTAGTTTCCCAGAGATGGGAACATGATGAGGCTTCATGCCCCTTTCTCCCCTGCCTGGGGCAGGGATGGAGCTGCTGGTGTGGGCAGCAATCTATGTAGTGCAGGTATAAGATGACTGCGTTTGCCCTTTTAGACTTCTGATTATTCAGCCTGTGCCAGTCAAAGATACCTGCAGTTACCTGGATATGCTGAAGCAGAGCACACCAGCCTCCTCCCTGCCAGAGGTGGGTCTGGCCTAGGCTAGGGCTGCAGGGTGATCCAGGTAAAAGAAAATGATTCCTACCAACACTGTGATTTTCAGTCCTGGCTTCCCCTCAGGCTGGGGCCAGAGTCAAAATCAAGGCTACCGGCCTCTTTCTGATTTGGACAGATTCACACCCTAACTGTTCCTAGGGTTATCCTTTGCCAGCTGAGTTTAGTAATCAGTAGCCAAAATCAGTGACCAACCGTCTCCTCCTCCCTTGTTTTTGGGAAATGGAGCTTCCAATTCCAGCCACAGAATAGCTCCTGGGGCAGCTTGCACCGCTAAAGTAGGACATCCACCAGCCTCTGCAGCTTAGCTGGTAATTTCTCAGAGAGGCTGGCACAGATCTCCCCACCTTCCTCCTTCCCAGAGATGGGGTTGGGGCCTAGGCTAGTGCTGCAATCTGATCTGGATGGAAAGAAGCCAGTGCCTACTAGCACTGTGATTTTCAGTCCACCCTGCTTCCCCTCATGCCAGGCGCGGAGTTAAGATGGTGGCTACTGGCCTCTTTCTGACTTGGACAGGCTCAAACATTAGCTGTTGTCAGGATTATACTTTAGCCAGCCTAATTTACTCATCAGTAGCTGAAGTTGGTGCCCAACCATCTCTTCCTCCCCTGTTTTTGGGAAGTGGAGCTTTCAATTCCAGCCATGGAACAGCTCCAGAGGTGGCTTGTGCCTCCAGTGGAGGATGGGCACCGGCCTCTGGGGCATGGAGTGCTCTACTTATCAGTCTTCTCTGCAAATAGGCAGTCTCCTCCTTCCATTCCTTCAAGGACTTTGCAGGATGCTCTTCTGCCCTCTGGAGGCCCAAACATGTGCTTCAGCTAGCTCCAGTTTTTTAACTGCCCTATAGCAGGAGCTGACTCTGGGAGCTCCTTACTCCACTACCATCTTGCTGGCTGTCCTTTAGTATTTATTTTTAATGTAATCTTAAAGTTAACCTACAATTTGAAAATATAATCATAAAATATTTTTTAAAAAGGTACTTCAGTTTTTCAGGAGCTTGCAACCTAATTCAGCCTGCCTACTACAAAATAAATGTGATAATCATTTAATTTACAAAAGGTTTGTCTATGTTCAAAAATTTCAAACGATGGAAAATTATATGGAGAAAAAGATGTAGGTTTTTTCCCCTCCTAATACCATAGTCTTATACATTTATTTCCTATGCATATAATAACATTTTTATAAATTTAAAAAACATACACTATGACCCCATTTATGTAAAGAAAAAACTCTATATAATTAGACAGTGACATTTATCTTTCTATTGTTCATAAAGATGGGATCATGCTATACCTATGGTTCTGCAACTTTAAAAAATTTCACTCTGCTGTATATTGTGGATCTCTTTCCATTATAGTAAATGCTTTTTAAATCACTGTAGAGTATTTCATTGTATAAATAAATCATAATTTATTTAATCATTCATCTATTGCTGGACATTTAGGTTGTTGCAGGCTTTTTTGCTATTTTGAAACTTGTTACAGTGATCTTCCTTGTTCATAAATACTTGTATACGTTCCATTTTTCATCAATTCTTATTTCTTTGGTACTTACTATGTGTACCAGGCACTCTTTTAAGTACTGGGATAAAGCAGCATGCAAGAAATAAGGTTTAATTTCTCCTGCAGTGAGAGCCACAATAAACAATAGACTAGATATTTTTAATAATGGGGAGCACCATGAAGGAATTGAATAGGGTCTTGGGAGAGCGGTGTTCTTCCTCTGTTAGGATGGTCAGGAAAGGGCTTTTGTGAAGGTACCAACTGAGCCAAGGGTCACATGGTGACGGAGAGGCCCTGTGTGGAGAGACTGGGGAGAGCATAATGGGCAGAGGGACGTGCATGCTGCCATGCCCCAGGCAGGTGGTGGGTGGTGGGTGAGAGCATCTGCCCTGAGCAAGCAGTAAGGCTGCATTGTCTGTAGAAAACCTGGAAGCAAGAAAACCAATTAGAAATAGGTCTGCTTTTTATTACCAGCACACACCAGCAATTCTAAACAATGTTAGTCTTAAAATAACAACTCTCCGCCACCCTCCCCCCATTCCATTGACATTAAATATGTGCTTTTGCCAATACTTTTGAAATGTATGGGTGAAAGGATATATGCATTTTAAGTTTGGTAGTGATTCACTTTTAATTATAAAACACATGTAGTATTTTTCAAATAAATACTGGGGAAAGGCTTCCTTGTGATGAGGAATATGTTTCCCCACATGCTTTTTTTTTTTTTTAAGATTTATTTATTTATTTCTCTCCCCTTCCCCACCGCACCCCGGTTGTCTGTTCTGTGTCTATTTGCTGCGTCTTCTTTGTCTGCTTCTGTTGTTGTCAGCAGCAGGGGAATCTGTTTTTGTTGCGTCATCTTGCTGCGTCAGCTCTCCGTGTGTGTGGCAACGTTCCTGGGCAGGCTGCACTTTCTTTCGTGCTGGGCAGCTCTTCTTACGGGGCGCACTGCTTGCATGTGGGGCTCCCCTATGCAGGGGACATCCCTGCGTGGCAGGGCACTCCTTGCGTGCATCAGCACTGCGCATGGGCCAGCTCCACACGGGTGAAAGAGGCCCGGGGTTTGAACCGCGGACCTCCCATGTGGTAGATGGACGCCCTAACCACTGGGCTAAGTCCACCGCCACCACATGCTTTTTTTTTTTCCAGGGAGCACTGGGGATTGAACCCCAGATCTCGTATATGGGAAGCAGGCACTTAACCACTGAGCTATGCTTGCTCCCCTCTCCTACATACTTTTGTAGTAAGAAATAAATCATTTAGGTAATTTAAGTGACTCAAGCTGATTATTAAAAAAATAAGGAAAGGAAATTAAATAAAACCACCCATAAACTCACTGTACAAAAACAAATACTGATGACATTTTGCTGCATAATATCATTTTGTTTTTCTCTGTATCTTGAGGAGAGGAGAGTCAGCAAACTAAACCTTTATTTGACACTCTCCCAGAGTTATGCTGCAACTTACAGCAAAACCCCTCCTGGTTGGACCCATTCCTGTGGCTGGTACTTTTGCTGGGCTGCTAAAATCAAGTTCTCTGTGAATTTAAAAATATTCAAAACCAGGAAATAGTAGAGCTGAAAGGTTCATCAGAGCCACCTATTTTAACCTCAGAAAGGGTCTGTTGGAACAGCTATCTCATTCAGTCATGTGAAGAGTGGGCGGTGGGACTCAACTGCAGAACTGGGCCTCAAAAGCCATCATCTTCCAGTCTTTTTTTTTTAAATTAATTTAATTTATTTATTTCTCCCCACCCCCACATTGTTTTGCATTTGCTGTGTCTGCTTGTTGTGTGCTGAGTTTCTTTTTTCCAGGAGGCATCAGGAACCAAACTCAGGACTTCTGATGAGGGATGGAGGCGCCTATTTGCCTGAGCCACCTCTGCTCCCTGCTTTGCTGTGTCTCTCATTGTGTTTTCCTCGTGAGCCTTGTTGTGTCAGCTCCATATCTTGCTCATCTTCTTTAGAAGGCACTGGGCACCGAACCTGGGACTTCCCATGTGGTAGGCAGGAGCTCAGTAACTTGAGCCACATCTGCTTTCCTCCTCCGGTTTTAAATGCCTCTTTCACAGAAAAACTGTCTCTGACTAAGTGAGGTAGCCCTGTTTCACCCTCTCAATTTATGGTCTGCCTCTTCCACGGGTTCCTTAGCACAGCTGTTAGGAAAGAATTATTTGCTTACTATTCTCCACCTCGAGCCCAAGAGAATGCTTTCCGCTATAAAAAACAGAAAACCTGACAAACAAGTGGGTCAAACAATTAGGGGGTTATTTTTCTCAGGTAAAGGTAGACTGGAGGCCAGTAGAGGCCAGTGGCCATTGGCGCTGGTTCAGCTAATCAGCAGTGTCAGGACCAATGTCTCTAGGGTTCTCTTGTCCTTTCTCTTGTGGTTGTAAGATGCTGCCCAGCTTCAGGCAATATACCCACACTCAAGGCTGGAGGAAGGGATGGCTCAAGGTCTGTTTTTCTTATCTGGAAGACAAACTCTTTCCCAGAAATATGCAGTACACTTCCATGTACATCCCATTGGCCATCCTTAGCTGTAATCAGCTTTTCTAGCCACTGGTAAGGAAGGTGAAGGAGAAGGGATTGGGTAAGACTGGTTTTGGACTTGTCATCCAACAGTGTCTATCTACTACATCCCTCAAGACTGTAAACTTCTTAAGGGAAGGGTTTGTCTGTCCTGTTCTTCAGTGAATTCCCAGTGCCCAGCACAATGCCTGGCATATAGAGTAAATGTTGACATGGGTACTAGAAAGACAAAGTGGAATAGGGATGTTGCAAGAGAAGGAAATATCAGGTACAAAGGCATCTGAGCTGAAAGTACCTCCGTTGTGTTTGGGGAGCAGTGACAAACATAGGCAGATGGCAGGGACTATTGGGAACTGAGGTTGGAAAAGTGGTTTGGGGTCAAACTGTGAAGAGCCTTCCATGTCATGTTTGTTTGTCTTTCCTTCTGTTAGCAATGGGGAGTTATTGAAAAGTTTTGGGTGGGAAATTAGATTAGGGTATTAACTCTGTGGGCAGTGTGGATTAAAAACTGGAGGCAAGAAGACTGGAAGCAGAGGGCCCAATGAACCATGTCATACTATGGTTTGATGAAGTAGAGAAAAGAATTTTGGGGTCTTGGAAAACATAATTTAAAAATCATCTAAACCAGTGATTCCCAAAGGCTGAGCCTGGAGCAGTAGCATCAGCATCAACTGGTAACTTGCTAGAAACCCAGAATCAGAAACTCTGAGGCCCAGCAAGACATCCAAGTATTCTGATGTTCACTACAGCTTGAGAACCACTGAATTTGAGCAATAGACTCTAAAGATGGAAGAGAGTTTGGAGATCATCCAATCTGGTGGTTCTCTGCCTTCACTGTATATTATATTCAGCTGGGGAGCTTTGATAAGCTCCCTGTGTTGGGCTCCACAACAGAGTAATTGAATCAGAATCTCTGGGAGGGGAACCCAGGCATTAAATTATTTCTACTGCTTCCAAGAACCATGAATCTTGTCTAAACCCTGTTGATGAGAAAGCTCAAGACTAGAAAATGAGTTGCTCAAGGTCATTCAGGTGGTTAGGGCTAGAACTGGGTTTCTTGAAACAGTTTTATAAGCTAGTTTCTCCATGATGCTTTAATCACCATCACAACTTTTTAACAAATTGCCCTAAGTATGACTTCTAAATCATTCTCAGTGACAAATTATAACTGATAAATTTTTAGAAGAAAAATAGATTACAGACATTATTACAAAAATTATTTATATTCCAGTTCTCCTTTAGGCTAACAGTATTTCAGACTTTAGAATGTTATGCTTTTTGTAAAGCTTTTGTAAAAAAAAAAAAAGATTTTAATGTAAATGAAAAGTAGAGTATAGATATAGGTAAATGGTGTTTTCTTTGTATGTGTGTGTGTATTTTCAAACTCTAGATGGAGCTCTTTAGTTTATAGATACATTGTTTTATTTATAATTTTCAGTTTGTTTTCTAAAAAAAGAGCTATTTGGGGATCTTTTAAAAAACCATTATAATTTATAATATTCTCAGTATTTCTCAGTTCTTTTTATTCTTGCTTTAGAGCCATTTAGATAAAAATTCATATTTTTATTTCATTGCTGGACAAAAGAATCCAAATCTCAGGCCTCAGAGAGTAATTTTGAAATACATGCCAAATCTGTATTGTTATCATATAGTGTTTAATGGATGGAATATGGTTCCCATGTTTATTGTTTCTGACAAGTGTCAATGCTGAAATAGAATTCCTATGAGACAGGTTTTCTTTTTTTTAAATAATGTTGATAGAGAAAGGCCCTGCATACAACACAATTCTTTCAGCTATTTTTACCCCCATTCTGTACCAAGGAGTGTTAATAGCCACTTTCCTGTAACATAATTAAAACATTTTGCCACCAATCTTCCTTCCCTCTTCCCTCTTTACTAGCTCAGTTTTCTCCCTATTAGGAGTACACTTGGACCAAAATTCCCAAAATATGCAGCATGGTATTTTAGCCCAGTGGTTCTAAATTGTGGTGCCTGGACCAGCAGCATCAGCATCAAGTGGGAGCTTATTAGAAATGTAGATTCTTGGGTCCCACTCCAGACCTACTGAATCAGAAATTCTTGTGGTGGGATGTAGCAAACTTTGTTGAAGCACTGTTATAGGCTATTTTGAAAGATAGAAATTCTATATTCCCTGGCACCTACTTCATAAACAGACATGCCCAGTTTGGTTTTGTCCAGTGCTCTTCCAATCACTCAAGTATTTTGTCAAAAGGCAGGACTCTCACACAGTAGATTTGAGATGGGGCCTGCTATTCTGCATTTCTAGCAAGCTTCCAAGGGTTCAAGAGTCTCCTGGTCCATGGATCATATTTTGAGTTGTGAGTATATTGATTGGTCAAACAGCACATGGTAAGACTTTATCCATGCCCATGTATGAGAATTATCCATTATTTATCAATCTATACTTTTGGTTTAGTGTACCTCAAGTCAAAGCATTTTTCCTTTCAATCACAATGGGAAGAGACAATATCTGGAATATAATACTCTATTGTTTTGTTTAAAGTGACTCACCCTTATTAAATGCTAAAGAGAATATTGTTTGCTAGGATTGGTCTCTGAGACCCTCTATTATAATCAGCAGTGAGCCCACTTGAGGATTGCATTATTGTTTAAATTGAGAAGCTAACTCATTCACTGGGTTCTGGGGCTACAAAGCGAACCCTGAAGTTTCGTAGTGTTTTCAGACAAAAAGAAGTGTTTAATAAATGTTCGAGATTGCTCTTTGACTGCTGAATATTTATTGAGCAACTGCTGTGTGAGGTATTGTGCTAGGCACTTAAGGAAATTGAAAAAAAAAAAAAAGCAAAAATTGAAGAACTAACTGCACATTTGGAGGAATTAGAAAAAAAAACAACAACAAAGTAATCCTACAGGAAGAAGGAAGGAAATAACAAAGATAAGAGCAGAACTAAATGAAATAGAAAATAAGAAAGCACTTGAAAAGATAAACAAGACCAAGAGCTCGTTTTTTGAGAAGATCAATAAAATTGACAAACCTTTAGCGAGACTAACAAAGAAGAAAAGAGAGAAGATGCAAATACACAAAATAAGAAATGAGAAAGGAGATATCACCACTGACCCCACAGAAATAAAGACTATCATAAGAGGATACTTTGAAAAACTATATTCCAAAAAAAATGACAATTCAGAGGAAATGGACAAATTCCTAGAAACACATAAGCAGCCTATATTGACGAAAGAAGAAATTGATGATCTCAACAAACCAATCACAAGTAAAGAGATAGAATCAGTCATTAAAAACATCCCAACTAAGAAGAGCCCAGGGCCAGACAGCTTCACAGGTGAATTCTACAAAACATTCCAGAAAGAACTAATACCAATCCTGCTGAAACTCTTCCAAAAAATTGAAACAGAAGGAACATTGCCTAACTCCTTCTATGATGCCAACATTACTCTAGTACCAAAGCCAAACAAAGACACCACAAGAAAGGAAAATTACAGACCAATTTCTCTGTCGTGGTCCCTAGGGAAGCAGCAGCAGTCCCCCAGGTGCAATGGCAAGGACCAGGAAGGAATGAGGGTCCAACAGTGAGCCCCTGATACTAATGACTATGCTTGTGAGCCTATACACCTGAAATAAGAACAAGGTCTAGAGCAGCACTGTGCCTAAGAGTTCCCTCCTGACAGCCTCTGTGTTACTCAAATGTGGCCAGTCTCAAAGCCAAACTCAGCATGTAAATGCAATGCCTTCCCCCCAGCGTGGGACATGACACCCGGGGATGAGCCTCCCTGGCATCAAGGGATCACTACCAAGTACCAGCTGATGACGTAACTAGAAAATGACCTTGAATTAAAGGTTCAACGCGGACCAGCAGAATATCGCTGTCTACATATAATAACAGGAGTTAAAAAGGCTGTTTGACCTAAAGTAAGGGGGAAATGGAAAGGACAAATGAGTTTATATGGCTATGAGTCTCTAAAAAAGAGTCTGGAGGTTGTCAGAAGGATTGCCCTTATGCACACCGGAGCAGAGTCTCAGAGACAGATAAAGTAGATACAACCCCAGGTATTGGTCCTTTTGAGGGCTAAAGAGACCCACAGGTTCTATGGTCATGGCAGATGGGGTTCACTGCCATGTCAGTTGGCCTTTCTTTGGAGCTGGTGTTTCTGCGTGATGGAGCTGGACTAAGATGTGATCTCTTTTCACAAGCCTTTCATGCTACTTTACTGGAAATGTAGTTGGTGCTGGGGTTTAAGATATATCTAGGGGATTTGAATCTCTGGACTGACAATAGGATAGCCAGGCCCTGAGCCTCAACAGACTTCAGCTCCGACACTCTGATTTATTGGACTTACCCCACTCAGCTAACATGGAGTTGAAGAATGTCAACCACCACACCATGGAGCCTAGAGTGCCTACAACTGAAAGCAGGAGGATTGCATCCAGTATCCATGTGGAATCTAAGCCCCCTCTTGACATAGATGTGGAATGGACACAACCAAGCCAAGGTCCACAGGAAGGAGGAATACAGTAAGGATTAGAGTGGACTTAATGGTATTTTATTCATGAACTATTGTGGTTAATAATTGAGAAAATGTGGCATTGGTGTGGAAAAAGTGGCCATGGTGGCTGCTGGGTGCGGGGAATGGGAGGAAGAGATGAGATGTGGAGGCATTTTCGGGACTTGGAGTTGTCCTGAGTGGTGCTACAGGGACAATTGCCGGACATTGTATGTCCTCCCATGGCCCACTGGATGGAATGTGGGAGAGTGTGGGCTATGGTGTGGACCACAGGCCATAGGGTGCAGCGATGCCCAGAGATGTACTCACCAGATGCAATGGATGTGTCATGATGATGGGGGAGAGTGTTACTGCGGGGGGAGTGGTGGGGTGGGGGCGGTGGGGGTGAATGGGGACCTCATATTTTTTGAATGTAATATTTTTTAAAAAATGAATAAATTGAGTAGAATTTGAAAAAAAAAAAAAAAAGGATTAAGTCCTCATCCTTGAGAAGATTGCACTCTGCCTGAACCTAAGGAGAAAAGACCTAAGCATGTGAAAAATTAATTACCAGTATAGAGAGTATTCTGTCAAATGGTAAAGAAATGTGGCAGAACCTCAAAAGACCAAAGGATGGCTATTGACCGAGGAGGTTGGGGAAAGGAGTCTGATTTGGGCTTTGGGAAATGGATAGAATCTGGACATTCAGAGAAGAGTGAAAGAAGGGGCTAGTCCAGAACGGGGATATAGCATTGGCCAAGTGAACCATGTGTGCGCTCGGGAACTGGGGAGTCTTTCGGATTAATTGAAGTTCAGACTTCTTTTTTTTTTTTTTAAGATTTATTTATCCTCCCTCCCTCCCCCCCCCCCCCCCCCCCACTGTTTTTGCTGTCTATATCTATTCACTACTTGATCTTCTGTATCTATTTCTCTTTTGGGCTTCTTTTCTCATATTTTTTTCTCCTCTCGGATTCACCGGGATTCGATCCTGGGAACCTCTGATGTGGAGAGCTGGTGTGTGCATGTGTGTGTTTGTGTGTATGACCTGATCATATAATGAGTCAGGAAGCGTCATTAATGTTGTACAGGATGGATTGAAATGACCCAGACTGGAGACAGAGGTACTTGTTGGAAGGCCACTACTGTAGGGCATACTTGACAGTAGAGATGGGAGAAGACGGCAGAAAATACATTAAGGAAGAGATTTGGCAAAGAAGCAACATAAACGGAAAATATAAATGGACTGAAGAGAAGTTAAGATAAATTAATCTATATAAATGGAAACCAGGCTTGTTTAAAAATATGGGTCTAACCTTTTAAGGTTCCTTCATGGCAGACAGCCCTACTTTCCAACTAACCATCTTAGAGACACTGTACAGACGGGACGGCTTATAAAGATTCGAAAGTTATATATTATTTCTCACACTTTTACATTTTTGGTTTTGTATCTCCCTTTAGGGTCCACTGAATATCTGAAAACAAGAATATGTTTTAAATACTGCTAGTTACAAGTTCCAAAGCTGACAATTCGTTGTTGGGACTTTTTAGGACAATCATCTTAAAATTTTCAATTTAGAAGGGACCTGACAAGTCAGCTACTGTTACTCCCCCCCACCCCCCCGCCCCCAACACACACAGACTTTAGAGGCAAAAGTCCTCCAGGACGTGAGACAGAAGGAAACTACATTTGAAGGCAAGGCCAGAATCAGAGCAGTGTCACATGTGATCACTGGCACCTGACTGGAGAAGAGGTTGTGTACCATGAGAGAACTGCCCCCATGAATCACCCTTCCTCCCCCTCCTCCCTCAAGGAAAAGTCCATGTACCTTGGGCTCTGAATGAAGGGATCTTTATTGACAGGATCCACGTGGCTCTTTATTGGCAGGAATATTGGCAGGAAATCCATGTGGCTCTTTATTGACAAGTACTGACTATTTTGTAGAAGATTGTCTTCCCTAAAATCAAAGTGTACTAGTTTCCTGACTGCTAAAACAATTTTTTTTTTTTTTGAGGTACTGGGGCCCGGGGATTGAACCCAGGGCCTCGTATGTGGGAAGCTGGCATGCAACCACCGAGCCATGTTGGCCCTCCTTAGTTGTTTTTTTCTACTTTTTGTTTGTTTATGTTGTTTAGGGGCACCGCGAACTGAACCTATGTGGGAAGCAGGCACTCAACCGCTTGAGCCACATCAGCTCCCAACAGATGATTTTAAGGCTAGAAAAAGTCCAAAATTGAGGTGTCAACTGGTCATGCTTTCGCCCTGAAGGCTGGGGTGTTTGAGGGCTGGCTTCTGGTGATCCATGGCCGTTCGCATTTCTGTCCCATAGCAGTGGACATGGCATCTTCTTTCTCTTCTGGGTTCTGCTGACTTTGGGCTTCCAGCCTCTACTGGTTTTCTGTCTCTGTCTGAATTTCATTCTGCATATAAAGGACTCCAGTAATCTGGATTACAGCCCAAACTGATTCAATTGGCCACACCTTAATTAAAAATAACATTTTTTAAAGGACCTATTTACGGGAATGGATTAAGACTTAGAATATGTTTTTTTCTGAGCTACGTAATTCAGTCCCCTATGTCATATAAGGATATCAGTCAGTATCACCTATGTAACTTATTGCAGAAATTGCAATGCCTTCCTACACCACCATTTTATATCCCAGATTAGATACACCAAATCTTCCAGCATAAGTAAAGCTTGGCCCATTGATCCAGTGGTGCCCCCTTATTGTTCTCATCTTGGTGCAGCCTCAGTTTTTGACATCAAGCTATGTGGTCGGCCAGCCAAGGAGACCATGGTGTGTATACTCCACTTGGCCATGGTGTTGCTGTGAGAGCATCCAGGGGGCTGTGTAAAGTCTCTGATATAACATGAGCTCATGCACTTGGTTATTACCTGCATCTCCTGGGTAAGCATTCATTCATTCACTAACACTTATGAAGCGCCTACTGTGTGCCAAGCAGAATGTTAGGAACTGCCCATACAAACATGAGGGGAGACAGATGGATGGGGAAACAGGAGGAATATGTGTGCAGGGCTCCAGAATGGTCTTGGGAGCTGCATAAAGGATTTCACCCTTCTCAGAAGCAGACCCTTCTTTCCTCATCAACACCAGTATTCAAATGTAACCTCTCTTCTGATGCTGTGACATATTATTACTCAAATACTACCCCCATCTCCATTTGGGATATACTTCTGTTCTTGTGAACGCTGTCAGACACAGCGTCTGTGGGTCAGACCAAGTGCCTGGATTGGATGCCTGAACAGAACTTGCCCTCTCACTAGAAGAGTGGGCTGCCTTGCCATTCACCTTGAAATTTTTCCATAACAATAGAAACTGGTATCAATCAAGATCTTACAGCAATTTGATTTTTGTATTCCCACTTTCCATACCACCCCTCTCCCATTTACTATTTTCATATTAACCATTCCATTGTCTATGGTAAGTGCTCATCTGACCAAGCTCAGCACAGCCCAAGCTGACAGAGGCAACTGACAGGCATGGAGGGCAGTGGCTTCTTTTGGCAAGGGACGCTGTTTCTTTCTTTCTTTTTTTTTTAATGCTTCTGACAATTCTGTTTGAACCAGTCATCACAAAAGCTGGATGATAATCCTTAGGCCCCTTCCTCATTACTGCATTTCTCAACCTGTGACCTTCAGCTTCCAGCTCTTCCTGAATGTAAAAATATATCCAATGTATTGCTGCTCCTTTTTTCACCAGCCCCTGCTACATGTAGTTGGTTAAAACATTTTTGGATCTTGATTCTGTTACCTAATACATTCATCATTCCTCCTACCTCATCCTTTCTCTATTATTGTCCAAATAATTGATGACATGTTGAACAGGACATGGCCCAGCAGCATGATCTAGACATGGCACATATCTGTAAAGATGTAATAACACAGTTCTTTTGGGCAATGTATTATAAACATTTTCAAATATATAGAAGAGTGAAGGAATAGTGTAAAGAACCTCCAAATATACTCATCATCTAAACTTAATGTTACTATTTTTCCATATTTTTGTTGAGCACCTTCTTCCCACATGGGAGGTCCTGGATTCAGTCCCTGGTGCCTCCTAAAAACAAAAGAACAAACAACAAGCAAACAAATGAAAAAAAAACACCAAAAAACAAAACAGCAACTCAGGGGAGCTGATGTGGCTACATATGAGCTGTATATGAGGTCAGGGGTTCAATCCCCAGCTCTGGTACGTAAAATAACAAAAGAAAAAAAAAAAACAAAAAAGCAACACTCCCCCCCCCAAAAAAACCTGCAAAACCCCCCAAAAAAACAAAAACCACAAGAATTAGTGAGAAGTTTTGGGAGAGCAGATATGGCTCAAGCAGTTGAGCACCTGCTTGCCACATGGGATGTCCTGAGTTTGGTTCCCAGTGCCTCCTGAAAATGAAACAACAGAAAACAAGCAAACAAAGGAAAAAAAAAAAAAAAAACAACTCAAAGGAGTCTATGTGGCTCAGTGGTTAAGTGTTGGCTTTCCACATTTGAGATCCCTGGCTCATTCCCAGGCCCTGGTACCATTAAAAAAAAAAAAAAAAAAAGAATCCAATGGGAAGAGAGTTAGGTAAGAGACACTTAATGAAATTCAGAGCTAGCGAATGGTTAAATGGTCTTTTGTCAGTCTATACTGATATAACTGTTTTGACTCTGGAATACTTTGATAACGTCTAAATAACAAGCCAGCTTTTAAAAATTATCACATGATTCTGTGAAAGAGAAATCCTCTTATTACCTCTGGATCCTGTCCCATCCCAGGAACTCACTCCATTCCATTTCCCCACCCCAAATATTATTGTAATTTATAATAAACTTTGTTTCTGTATTTTGGTGTGGACTTCTAAAAACTGTTTTGTCAAAATGTCCACTCCATTCATTGACTCCATCAAAACATCCCCCAGACAAAAACTACCATGCTAAATCTGCTACATCAGAATATCCAACAAAGAAAAAAAGCAACTTGAATAGTGAATTAGGAACCATGAAAAATAATTGGATATTACCAAGGGAAACATTATTAATACAATTTTAGATACATTAATAGGATAATGTTAGGCAGGTATAGTAGAGTCAAATACTATTATACATCTGCTGAATTATTTTAAAATATATAAAGTGGCAATCATAGAATTAAACTAAGAAACTCACTGAATATAATAAAGAGCTGTGACTATGAATATAAAGTATCTCTGGGGAAAATGTGAAAATGTAAAATTAATGATAATACCCTAGTACTGTAGAGGGTCTATTATTACAGATGAAACATTAATTGTAGTTTGGCTGCGTCTGTAACTATTAGAAATAAAATTTTCTGTAGAGCCGTTTTCTGGATAGCTGAGGATGACAAAGCTAAACTTTGTTATTGCATGATTTCCCTTCAATACATAAAATAGGCAATCAAGGTGAAAACATTGGTAAAATGTGCCAAAAGCTTTACTTTTGTTCACTGTTTCCATTCCTATAAGTTTGTTGGGATTTGTAAAGCTTGGCTTTGCTGCCTGAAGAGCCAATTAAGAATGTTAGAGAAGTTATTTTATTTAAACCATTTTAGATGGTATTCTTTCCAAATTATATTACACTCATCCCTTCTTTTCTTTCAAAATTGAAATTGATCAGCAGAGGTTAACATTTTTCTGATGACTGCAGTTTAAAATGTCAGCAATAATCTCTCAGGGCCAACAAACGTGTAGAGTTGTCTGTGCCAACACCGAATGGCCACATCATTCCTGAGTTCTTGTGTCTCTGTGTTACTCCTCTCTGCTTTGTTGGGGCTGTCTGTTTTACATCTGTTTCCGTGTCCTTTGTGGTATGCCTATGAGAACTTCCTCTCTCCCTCCTCAGTTTCTAATCTATGGGGATTACTGAAATAAATACACATATATCCACCTTTTTTTTTGGCTCCCATGTCAGAATAACCTATAAATAATCTGCAACCAATGGAAGTTTAATTTAAGACTAGCTACCATCTAACAGTTTTATCCATGTTACTATTCTCAGTATTTTTGACAAATAAAAGAGGGGAAAGGTCCACAAAAATTATTAGATTTCTTTTTAAAGAAAACTATTGCTTTCTTTTTTTATAAGTTAAAATTTAGACTTTTCATGAAATAATACCAACACATGTTTAAAAAGTCAAATACTGCCAAGACATAAAAAAGGAAAATAGCAGCCATCCTCCTCCAACACATTCTATACATTTCTCAACTACTGTCTTAGCTATTTCTTTGGACCTCCCTCTCAGTTTCAAGATAATATGCTTAAACTGGTATCTCCTAAACCACTAACTTTTGACATTATTTATTAACTTTCTCATATGATAGATTAAGATCTAAATCTCAGACTGCTGTCACTTTCTTTCCCTCATTTCCCCAATATGGTCATATCGAATCATTTGTTAAATGAATCCGTTTGTTTTTGTGTTTCTAGAACTAGGTACATGCTATTCACTGCCAAACAAGATTGCACATTCCCCATGAACACTGCACATATGAGGCTGCCCTGTGGGTGCCTATGACTTGCCTCCCCACCCCCATATTCTTTTTTTTAAAGATTTATTTATTTTACTTCATTTATTTATTCCCCTCCTCCCCCTTGTTGTTTGCGTTTGCTGTCTCAGCTCTCCACGGGGTCATGGGCCAGCTTGCCTTCACAAGGAGACCCCGGGAATGGAACCCAGGGCCTCCCATATGGTAGACGGGAGCCCAATCACCTGAGCCACATCCACCTCCCCAATATTCTTTTAAAGCCTGAGAGGGGTTCTGGCTACTCTTCAGCCCCCTAAAAAGCCCTCGAGGACAAGTCAGGCTGTAATTGTTCACTTCTCCTTTTAGAACCTGGCGATCCTTAATGATACTTGCTTGTCAATTCTAGGCAATTGGAAAAGTTTTACCCCATGTTTGGTCATACGTTATTAAAACATGTTTAATCATAGAAAAGACATAATCTCTAAATTGGCTGGAAGCACATTCATCTCTCTTGCTGAACTGTGGAAAGTCATGAGGGCAGGGATTGTGGATTTGGCTGCATGAAAACAGGGAATTTGAGAAGGAAAAGTTAGAATTTATATTCCTGATTTCTTGACCTTTTCATCTTAAGCCCTTCAACTCATAGAGTAGAACATTGTCAGAGATGGGGGAAGGATCTCCTTTTGTCCTCTTCATTGTCCTGCAGATATGCCCACACCTCTTAGTAGTTCTGCACTGCCTGGATGCCTGACACAACCAGCTCCTCGCTGCAGCCAGGAGGTGCCTCCTTCCCCCAGGTCAGCCAAGTGGTCTGCCAGGTGGGGAAACGCCAGGGGTCACTGTCTTCATTTACTGGGGTGGCTTTTTACCCTGGGGGTGGAGGGTAAGCAAGATTTTGGGACCCTGGATCTGTGATTCAGAGGGCTACAGATTTCATATTCTTTGAGCAACATCTATGGATACCATGTGACCAGGCCAGCACATCTAAGTGTCTAAACAGGAGTCTGTCTCATAGTTAACCATTTCTTGCCTCTCTTCCTCCCACTTGCTTATCCGTGGGGAATGTGGTGGAAGTACTGAGGTTCAGCATGCTGACTTCAGAAGCTAATGGGTCGTGCTTTCCCAAAGTTTCCCCCTGGCCTCACTTGACGTCTGCTCTGGTCAGCCCGGCATATGGACCCTTTCAATCATGTAAAATTACTCAAAATTTACTCAAAGGTAGTTTAAAGATAAAGAAATACATGTGCTCAGTCTGCAGTATTATACTTCCTTCCAGTACTGAAGATATAGAATGGAATAGGGAATAATGTCCAAGAAAAACTAGTTAACTCTTTTTGACTAAATTTGCCTTTCCTATTATGTAAATTTAGCTGCCAAAAAAGCTATTATTTCCACAAATTTAACAGACCATCTTGGTGTCAATTGTGATTATGTAAGTTATAATGTGTTATTTTGTTGCTAAAATACATTATTAACCTGTTTTTGAGCAACTCTGGCATTTTCTTTGCTCATGGAAGGTCAGTTTTCACTAGTAAAAGCGTCACAAATAAAATTAACTGGAGGCATTTAATTTTACTTCATGTTAGAGTTTTCTTCACCCCTTAAATTAGTGATTCTAAAAATTTTGAACTAGAAAATTTAATAATAGAGTAAGTAGATCTAAGCTTCTTCGGCAGTTGTACTTGTCAGTTCTATTTTTGGTTTCTTAGGAAATGCGTTAAAAACGGCATTTTAGTCTTTAATACATTTCTAATTACATTTCTTCCCTTTTGAGAAAATTGTTTTTCTTTCCTTTTTTTTTTTTTTTAAAGTACTGGGTTCTTTGTCTATACTCTTTGGAATATTGGTTTTAAAAATTCATGTTCCCTCCAACCATCATCATTAAAAATAAATAATAGTGCTTGCAAAGGGATAACACAAACGTTGGATGCTTTAAGCAAAGCTTTTGATACTGAAGTTGTTTATTGAAATCACATGCTTTTTATTTGTGACCACATTTGTAGCAACTGAAGTGATGGCCTGCATTGAATTTCCTTCATTTCCCCAAATGATCCACCGCACGACTGTTTCACCACTGTGTGTGTAACCCATTGTGGTGGATTCATGTGGAGCTGAGGTTGGGTTGCACACTGGCCTAGGAGCAGTATGAGGCTGACTGGAGAGAGGAGGTGTGCTGCAGGAGGGGGACCTGCAGTCACCTCTCGGCACGTGCGTATACCGTTTGTAGCTCGTGGATCTTGCATGTGACAAGGTTTACGTATTACCTTGACTGATTTCCACTGTGCTGCTTGCATCTATTCTCAAATACTTGAGAGATGAAAAGTGGGAAGAGAGAGGGGACTTTTGCAGGTAGGTTGTTACCTCTTCTGGTGATAGGAACCGGGGATTTCTCAGCCTATCTCTCCTTCTAAGGCTGTGTCTTTTACACAGACTTATTAATGACATAGAGTTATTAATGACAGTTCAGCTGCTGTCCAGACAGATTCATACTACAATCTGAGAGGCAGGAGGAGCTGTGCACTCTACTATCCCCCTTGACCCACACTGGCTGCTCAGACCTGCTCCACTGGCCGTCTTCTTGCTGCCCAAACATGCCAAGCTTGTTTCCCCTTAGGGCCTTGGCCTGGAACATCTCCTTCTTGTCATTCAGGTCTCAGCCCAAATTCGCTTTCTCAGAGAGGCCTTTGGTAGCACTCTAAGTAGGCCTAGTGTCACTTCCTATCATACCACTCTTGTTTTACTTATTGCCAAGGCACTTGTCGCCACTGGATATTTTTGTGTTTATTTGTTTATTATCTGTCTCCTTTCAGAATCTAAACTCTGTAGATTGGATCTTTATCTTGTCTTGTTCAATGGCATATTGACATCATCATCAACAGGGGTCAGAAAAATTTTCTGAAAAGGTCCAGCTTTATAGACCACACAATCTCTGTTGCAACTACTTAACACTCTGTTGTATCACAAAAACCACCATAGACAAGATGTAAATGAATGAGTGTAGATGTGTTCCGCTAAAAACGTCATGTAAAGACATTAAAATTGGAATTTCACCTGATTTTCACATATCATGAAATTGATTTTTTCCCCTAACCATTGAAATATATAAAACCGGGAGGTGGGCTTGGCCCAATGGATAGGGCATCCGCCTACCACATGGGAGGTCTGTGGTTCAAATCCTGGGCCTCCTTGACCCGTGTGGAGCTGGCCCATGCGCAGTGCTGATGCGTGCAAGGAGTGCCCTGCCACTCAGGGGTGTCCCCTGCGTAGGGGAGCCCCACGCGCAAGGAGTGTGCCCCTTAAGGAGAGCCGCCCAGCGTGAAAGAAAGTGCAGCCTGCCCAGGAATGGCGCTACACACATGGAGAGCTGACACAACAAGATGGCACAGCAAAAAGAAACACAGATTCCTGGTGCTGCCGATAAGGATAGAAGCAGTCACAGAAGAACACACAGTGAAGGGATACAGAGAGCAGACAACTGTGGGAGGGGGGAGGGGAGAGAAATAAATAAATAAATAAGTCTTTTTAAAAAATTATATAAATAAATATATAAATCCATTACTGACTTGTGGCTATACAAAAACCATGGTGGCTCTGTTTGGCCTGTGGGCTATAGTTTGATCAAGAACATTGATGAGCTAGCACTTAACTAAAAGTTTATTATAATGAATGAATTAATAAGTAAAGTGAATTTCTTTCACATAAAGAAGTTAATATATTTATAGCTAAAAGTAGAATGAGGAAATATTCCTATAAGTTTGTCCTGAATAACTAGATTGTTCTGGAAGGATAAAAATCATATCTTATTTTTTGCTATACTCTGGATTTGGCCTGGTTAGCAGAGTGTGTATTGCAAACTGAGCATAAGCCAGTTTAGACATGTATGACTCTTTTTGGTAGAAAATAATAGCTAGTAAGGAGGTTTGAGGCAATATGATTAGATACTCTCTCCTTACCCTTCTACCACATAATAACAAGCAGGTTTCAGGCACACAAAAAGGGATTCATTAATAAAGCCTTCATTAGCAAGAGACCCCAAAGAGTTCATTCAAACTTTCTGTAAATGCAGTGAAGTCCCAGCTCTTGTTCGGAAGTCCTTCGACCTCACCGTGTGTGCCGAACATTGCTGCCGTGGCTCTCTAGGGGCAAGAGAGCTCATGCAGGCATGCTCATAATTCCTCCGAAACCAATAGCTGTACATGGCACCAAGCAGGGATTCAAGCCTCTGGTGTCATCCTTCAGGGTACACGTTTGTGGCTGGATTCCTCCACATTGTTCTAACAAGGGATGGGGAGTGGTCCTAAATTTTTAGTTCGAGCCATTCCATGGGTCTTGAATATCTTTAATTTCACCAGTGATAATCCATCTTGAACTTTTATCATGCTGATTAACAAGTCACTAATTCACTGATAAAACTTATTTTTGGCAAAACCATGCTAATTAGCAAAGTGCCACTTCACTGGTCTGGGTGGCTGAAGGACTTGTAGAAGCCCTCTGGAATACGGGCCTTTTTAATATTGTGTTAGCCGACCCTCTCTGGACTGTGATCCTTGATGGTTTATTACGTGACTGCCCCAGCACTAAAAAACTAACTGGCACCTACTTAACCTCAACCTGATTAGTCATAGTGCAGTGTGAACAGACATTACAAAGTTACCCTCTGCCTTGACACCAGCCCCTACACCATTTTATGGACTGTCATTTGAGCATTAAATATTTTAAAATACTTCCTAGGGTGAAATGTGTAATGCAGATGATCTAATATGCCCACTGAATGCTCTTATGAAGTTAACTGTTCACAGATTCCAGCCTTGATTCTGATGAACTATGCACTCTAATGTGGGGCCACTCACTAGTCAGCCAATCTTCTATTGTTCCTTTGCTACTTTAAAGGAAAAAAAAAAAGATTGCCTCTTAACTTCCATAATTCAGCTAATATGTGAGCAGGGCATTGTCCAGCTCCTAATCAAACATGAGGAACCTGGCCTTTCTATGAATGTTGCCAGCAATAAAGTGACCTGTCCTAATCTATTTGGATTGAGAACTTGAAAATGTAGATTAGGCTTTCTAATTATCGTATGGATGTCATCCTTATGACTTTGCAGTATAAAGTAAAATTATATTGTATTCTGCATTATTTGTGGATTGGATGCTGAGCACTCAATCACTAACATAGGTGATTAAGCAATTAAAATTTTTCCAAGGTGAAAATGCAAGTTATGCCATTTAGTCTGAGAATATTGTGTTCCACATTTTCTTTGATTTATTTTGTTAGCGTTAGTGTAAAATAGACAGCGACTGTGCTGATTGATTTTTTTATCTTTTGAAAGTCCATTTTTGTATTGAAATATTTTATTCAAACATTAGATTTGGAAGAGTAATAGTTTAAAAATATAAAGAAGCTACATGTGAGGCTTGCCTCCTCCCCCTTCCCCACCATAAATATTCTGGAATCTCAAGGTGCCCCTGTACCTATTAGTGACTTTGCATTTTAAATTCCTTAGTAAATATTAATGACAAAACCAAAAACTAAATTCATGTGTGTTTAAGACCACCACCTTCTTTTTTGCCTGTTTTGCACTTTTATTTCAAACTATGCACTGTGAGATTTTTCCCAGGTAGAAAAGGCTTTTAAAGAATGTTCCCTGTTACTGGTGTTTTATTGGGCTATGGAATTTTCTTCATTCTCACCCTTCTTTAATATCCATAAATTTGATATCTTGAGCCTGAAGTCCCAAGCAATTCCAAACAGGCTGACCTAGGTCCAGCTGGAGGGAAACCAAGTCTCAAGGAAAGTCAGTAACAGAAAATGAGATATGCTAGAAAACATTTGTCCTTGACTTAATGTGGAGATTGGAGGCAGTGGAACATAAGTTTATAGAACACTTATTAATAAACGTTGTGGCTATTCTATTCCATTGGAGCATGGGGATTAGGAGGTAGGAGGAGTTATCCTTCAAAGAATCCTTACTCTTCAAAAAGTCCCAAACTTGTTTTTGTGTATCCTTTTTTATCCATACCTTTCTTCCATCTTTAAGGTTGGGTTATCTAGATTACCACCTTTAGCCTCTCTTGATGGGATCATGGAACCATCTTCTAAGAACCTCATTCTGAACTGAGTTTGGAACTTTTGAAAGTGAAAGATTTAATTTTTAAATAATCTCATGAAAGGTGTCTTCATCACTGAAAATAACACCCTAACTCTCCACATAGAATTGTTACATTGGTGGCATAGAATCCTGTTGACTGCTTGCCACCCATGTCAAGTACCTTAAATGAAATTGACATAAAGGTAGTGTGACGTTCCATATAATAAAACAAGAGGTTTGAAACATTATTTCCTTTGCCATCACTTATGTGCTTTATTCCCTTACAAAATTATTTCATGTTTTTTTAAAAATATGAAATCTATAATTACAATCAAGTGCTTATCATAGCTGAAAAGATCTGTGGTGGCTTAAAAGTTTACTAGCACTTTACTCAATGATATTGTGTAGCTGATTTGTACAGAAAGGCATCATGGTGCTAGATGAAAGTTCCAGAACTTGGTAGGAAGTCAGGTTGTGTCCTGTGTCCATCATTTCTAATGCATTTTTTAAAAAAACATAAGATGTTGATCTTGATATTTCCTAGCATCAATATAAAAGGGGCACTTCTGTAGCTCATTTAAAAAAAAAAATTCTGAGCAAACCTTTTATATTAATTAATATAATTAATTAATATAATTAAAAAACAGCCCAAGGGCACTAACTTTCTCTCACAAACATCTGCATCTCAGTGCGAGTTGCAAGGGTAGAGAAGGATTTGTTCTATGTCTTCTAGGAGTATGCAGGTTACCAAACAATAGCAACAACTACTTTCATTTCCTTTCTCTTTTTTTCCTGTAAATTTACCAATTATCAAAGTAATACATGCTGTGGTATAGACTGTCAATTGTCTCTCAATAGCTACTGTCCCCTTCTTTCTTGAGTAATAGAAGCCCTGAATTTAATCTCTGCACATAGCGCCTTAGCATTAAGACCACATTTTTCTGCCTCTTTGATGTTAGCATGGCCGTAGAAATAAATCTGGCCTTGAAGATGTGACTGGAAATCACATGTGCAGTGTTTAGGTTGTGCCTGAAAAGGGAAACAGCATGCCTCCACTGCCCTCTTTCGCCCTTCATGCTGGAATGTGGGTGTGAAGACAGGAAGGACCCAGAGCAGCCATCTTGGACCATGAGATGGAATCCATATGTTGAGGATGGCAGAGCAACCAGTGGTATAACAGTTTGATATAGTTATGAATTCCAAAAATAGATATTAGATTATGTTTGTAATCTGGTTTATTACTGGGCATGATTGAGTTATGATTAGGGCTTTGATTGGGCCACATCATTAGGGTGTTGAGTCCTCACCCCTTGATGGGTGGGGACTCACAGATAAAAGGCATGACTAAGGACAGAGTTGGAGCTTTTGACGCAAGCATTTTTGATGTTGGAGTTTTGAGGTTGGACTTTGATGCTGAAGCCTTAAGCTGGAGCCCCAGAAAGTAAGCTCACAGAGGAAAGAGAAGCCAGCCCGAGGAATAGAGGAACGCTGAGCCCAGGAAGAAGCAAGCTGTGGGAATGAAGGAACTTTGAACCCAGAGAGAAGCAAGACACTGAAAGGGAGGAACCCAGGAAGCCTGAACCCTCACAGCCATCGGCAGCCATCTTGCTCCAACACATGAAAATAAGACTTTGGTGAAGGAAGTAACTTAAGCTTTATGGCCTGGTATCTATAAGCTCCTACCTCAAATAAATACCCTTTATGAGAGCCAACAGACTTCTGGTATTTTGCATCAGCACCCTTTGGCTGACTTATACAAGTGGGAAGGACCAAGTGTTCCTGATGGTTGTTGAGTCTCATAACAGCTGTGGACTGCTTATCAAGACCTTTGTAGGACAGAGAAATAAGCTCTAATTCATTTAAGCCACTACTTAAGTCTCTGTTAAAGCATTTGAATTGATATAAATATCCTATTACAATACTCATTACAGAACATTTGGGAAAACAGAAAAGTATTTTAAAAAGCAGGAAAAATTGTCCATATTTCTACCACCCAGAGTCAGTCATTGGAAACTAACATCTTAGTATACATTGGGGCAGCCGCTACCCAGATACCCTTTCAGGATGCAGTTTACCTAGTCCCAGCAGTGTTAGCTATTAATGGCACTATCCAGGCATTCCCTTGACCTCCCAGGGCAGCCTGTATCCAATACCTGGTTGTTGAGGTGGTAAAAAACCTGAGGCTTCTTGCCTCAATTGGCACAACTCTAAAGGACCATCTCTGCTCCAGATCTCCACATAGGAATGGCTGAGACCTCTGTTGTACCTGCATTACAGTTCATCCTCTCCTTCTGCTCTGTCCTCCTTCTGCCCCACTCACAGGTACCATTCCTGAGTGCTCTTCATGACAAGTCTCCCACATGAAAATCTCAGCATCTCAGAGTCTGTTTGCCAGGGAGTCTGATATTTGACACAGATATATGTATATGCCCATATATATGCACACCTTTGGAACCATATTGTAATATTAAGTTGAAGTCTTATTTTTGACTAAATTTTGTTCTGGGTAAACTTCATCTGCCCCTCCAGATCCATAATTTATCCTCCCCTACTCTGCTCTATTCTGGTAGGCTGACTTTATGAACTGCACCAATGGGCCCCCTTTCTCTCTGCCTTCTGATTGGGTTCTGCCAATGGGAGGAACTGTTAGGAGACTGGATGGTGGGAGGAGAAAGAGATTGATTCCCCAGTTCCCTCCTTGCCTGGCTATGGGTTGGAAGAGGCATCATTTCTCCACCCAAGGTCCCAGATCCTGCTAAGAGGCCCTCTCCTATAACTGCAGGTCTTAGGTCTTACGGTATTTCATTCAGGTAATCTCTTCCTCCCTCTCTTTCAGGCCTAGGTGTGGTAATGACTTCCCAGTGTGGCTGGGTCTGGGTTGTTTCATCATCTCTTGCTGGCTTCCATTGTCCTTGCCCACACCTTTTTAAATAGCCACTCCTTTTAATTACCCCATAATAGGCAGGATCTTACTGATACAAAGATGAATTGAAAGCATTTCACCACTTACTAAGTAAACATTATTTTTTGGCCATATAAAATTCCATCATGTAGACTTACCAGTGTTTAATTATTTCCCTATAGAGTGTATATATAATTTTTATATGAATTTTTAATGCTAAACTGACCAAAGCTTATAAAACTCCCAATTAACAACTTTTTTTTTTAGCAAACTGCATGATTTTCTGTTGTATAGATGTACCCATACTTTACTTAACCATATTCTTATGTTGCACATTTAGGTTGTTTCTTTTCCCTTTTTAAAAATTCTTAATAATACCACAAGAACATTATTATGCATAAGTCTTTCAGATTCTTTCTTTAGTATGGATTCATAGGTGAGGAATTGCTTAAAGCGAACTTCTTAAGGCAGGCTCTTAATAACCATTGTCAAATTGTTTCAAGAAAGCGTCTAAAATTTAAACAATTAGGGTATGAAAGAATGTTTGCATTTTAAAGCTACTGTAAAGAAAATAACTCCAAAATCTTTATCAATCTGCCTCTAAAGAAAAGATTTAATTTGAACTGCTTCGAAATATTTTCTTCTGGCCTTTCTTAAAACTTGGTTTAAAGTCTTGATCTTGCAGATAGCCTGAAACCTCTGTGCTAGAATCTTTATTTAAATGATGCTTATGGGTGGGAGAATGGCCACTTTCAATACCCAGATTAACCATGGAATCACTTAGACAACACTTAGAGATACTGAGCAATGAAGAGAACTAGAATGTAATTGAGTTGCTACCTGCCAATTCCCGGTTTCATAAATAAGTAATCTACTATTTAAAGTTGTGAAGTCCCAATTACATTGTCGCACCAGTCAATCTTAACTGTAGAAACTAATCATTGTCATTTCCACCATAGCCATCAGGTGCCACTCTATAGGTATTTTACATGGTTTTGACTCTTACATAATGATACCAATGCTCTATTTTGGGTAGAGAATGTGCCTTGAGTAGTTAGTTAGCAGTGACAAGAGATTTGTTCTAATCCATCTGGTTTTCTTGCATAGTGTTTATAATGACAAAGGAAATGTATTTTCAAGATGTCTGGCTGGCTGCACTCTGAAGCTACTACAGAATAAAGCAAGACTATGGCCAAAGCCCACAACTTGGACCAGAAGAACTAACAGAACTAAAACAGCTGAACTAACTGGTATAAAAACAATACTCTTACTTGAATGTGAGATCTTTTATATTTTTTAAACCATGCTTTGCTTAGATAATGGATAATGGACTAGGTTTGCTGGATAATGGACTAGGTGGTCCCTTTACATTATTTGTGTGCTTGTAATTCTAGAAAAAATGCAGAGCGTTTAGTGGGAAGGATTTGAAAAAGAATCTAGTTTGGCCATCATGTCGCTTGCACCATATTTGAAATTAGCCAGTAAGGTTTTAAGGAAAGAGTATGAGACTGGAACAAAATAACCATTATATTTGGGGCTGCCAGTTTTCTTCATTACTTTGTGATCCTGTGTGTGGTCTCTTCATTTAGATTAGCCTTCCTTTAGTATTAAAGGCAGGTCTTAATATCTAACCTTTAAACTCATCACTATATTCCATTTTACTATTAATGGAACCTGGCAATATATTGGGCTACATTTTTTAAGAAGTTTTGGATCACAGAGAGGTTCAACAATGGCAGAGGAGGAATACTGGTGTGGGATGTTATTGATGAGGGACACATGGTTGGCAGGGTGTTCTCCAGGGCATATATTCAGGGTACATAAAAATGTTTGGATATTTTCATAGTGGTTACAATTAAAAACAACAACTGAGGGAGTGCTGAATTCCTAGCCAGGGGAGCTCTATCAAGGCCCTAAAGGAACAGCAACAATCCCCCAAGTGCAATGGCAAAGACCAAAAAAGAAGAAAGGTTCAACAATGAGCCCTTGATACTAATGACTATGCTTGTCAGCCTGTGCACCTGAAATAAGAACAAGGCCTAGAGCTGCAGGGTGCCTAAGAGTTACCTCCTGAGAGCCTCCGTGATTGCTCAAATGTGGCCAGCCTCAAAGCCAAACTCAGCATGTAAATGCGTTGCCTTCCCCCCAGCGTCGGACAGGTCTCCCAGAGATGAAACTCCCTGGCACTGAGGGATTACTACCAAGTACCAGCTGATGATGTATATAGAAAATGACCTTGAATGGAAGGGTCAACTGAGACCAGCAGAATATCTCAGTCTACATATAATACCAGGAGTTAAAAATGCGTTTTGACCTGAATCAAAGGGGGAAATGGAAAGGACAAATGAGTTTATACGGCTATGAGTCTCCAAAAAGATCTGGGAGGTTATCAGAGGGGTCATCCTTATGCACAACTCAGCAGAGTCCCAGAGACAGATAAAGTAGATACAACCTCAGGTATTGGTTCTTCTGAGGGCTGCAGAGACCCACAGATTCTATGGTCATGGCAGATGGAGTTCAGTGCCATGTCAGTTGGCCCTACTTTGGAGTTTGTGTTTCTGTGTGATGGAGCTGGACTCAGATGTGATCTTTGTCCACAAGCCTCTCCTGTTACTTTTACCGGATCTGTAGTTGGTGCTAGGGTTTAATACATACCCAGGGGACCTGAATCTCTGGACTGACCATGTGATAGCCAGGCCCTGAGCCTCAACAGACTTGCAACTCCTACACTCTGGTTTATTGGACTTATCCCATTCAGCTAACATGGAGGTGAAGAAGGTCAACCACCACAGCAGGGAGCCAAGAGTGCCTACAACTAAAAGCAGGAGAATTGCATCCAGCATCCATGTGGAATCTAAGGCCCCTCTTGATATAGATGTGGAGTGGACACAACCATTCCAGGGTCCACAGGATGGAGGAATAGAGTATGGATTGGAGTGGACTTACTGATATTCTATTCATGAACTATTGTGATTAGTAATTGAAGAAAATGTGGCATTGGTGTGGAGAAAGTGGCCAGGGTGGCTCCTGGGGGAGGGAGTGGGGGTAGGAGATGTGATGTGGGGGCGTTTTTGGGACTTGGAGTTGTCCTGGGTGGTGCTGCAGGGACAGTTACCAGACCTTATATGTCCTCCTGTGGCCCACTGGGTGGACTATGGGAAAGTGTGGGCTATGGTGTGGACTGTTGACCGTGAGGTGCAGCGGTGCTTAGAGATGTATTCACCAAGTGCAGTGAGTGTCTCGTGATGATGGAGGAGGTTGTTGTTATGGGGGGAGGAGTGTGGTGAGGGGGGTGGGGGATCTATGGGGACCTCATATTTTTTTAATGTAAATTTAAAAAAAAAAGACAAAAAAAAAATTTATATGGAAGGGTAAACAGCCCTGAATAGCAAAAGCTATCTTGAAAAAGAAGAATGAAGTTGGAGGATTCTCACTTCCTTTTAAAAACAATTTATTGAAGTATATCATTCATACATGATGAATGCTTATTACTTATTTGCTAGCATGTTAAAACATTATCTCATCATTCTTACAATGGCTCTACAAAATGATAATTATTATCAAACTTTTTAACTGTTGAAGAAATAGAAGTTTAGAGAGGGTAAAGTTACTTGTTTAAACAGACACCATTTGTAGATGGTAGGCCTGAGATGCACCTCCAGAATGACTCCAATGTAGTTCAGAATTATGTGCAAGCTTCCTGAACTGGGACACACTTAGATAAAGAGTGAAGAGTTTTGAAAAAATGCAACTTTGTTTTCTTTCAGTTGCTTTCTTTTTTTCCTCAGAGACCAAATTTTCACTTAGTGATAATTAAGTGATTTTTTACTGATGGTAAAAACCATCATATTTTTTAGCCTAAAATATAGTAGTCTGGAACGACTGATGGCTACTATTATACAAATAGAACATTCTTGTGAAATAATGGCAGAATTTTGTCTATTGTATAATTAGGATATTATTGTTGTCATTGTATCTGCAAGTGCTAAGTTGTAATATATCTGAAAATAATTGACATTATGAATTGGCAGAAAACAGAAAATAACCATTTATGATTCATTTAAAATTTGTTTTGAAATTATGTTAGAGTAAAATATCTAGCTTGGTTTTCATTTTAATTTTATTGTACAATTTTAATTGTATTATGTTCACAAGGATTAAAAACCAGAGTTTCAAATAGGCATGATATATAAAACCTCAAGACTGATCATCTTTCATTTCATCAGCATTTTCATTTGGGAATACTGTATAATGGGTTGTAGTCAATTTTAGAGGAAGTAACATATGAGTAATTGGAAATGAAAAAAATTAACTGCACACTTTTATTGAGTTAAAACATTTGTTCAATCCAGCTTTTTCATCCATGAGGCATGCTATTCAAATCTTAGGTGCACTTATTGAATTATTTTTTTCTTTTATCCCAAAGTCAATATTATCAAAATATAATATTATATGAACATATAGGACAAATCATATCTGTTGAACCAATGGTGTATCTTTAGAGCCAACAGCATTGATGACTTATTTTCTCTTCAACATTTAATTCACTTTATTTCTTAGGTTTCTTTCTATAGTTAATCTATTTAAAAGTCTTGCTAATATTTCTCTTATTTTTCTGCTGGTTTGTAATGTTATAATCAATTGTTTGCAAGTGTGATGTTTGATATCCCAAACCATATAAGAAAATTACTTAAAGTTAGAAATCTGCTATCTTCTTCATTTATAAATCCTTAAACCTAGTTATCCATACAGTGAATGGTCAGTAAATGTTGATTGTCTTAACTGTGATATGCTTAAGGTATATATATTCCTAGTTGGAATCACAAGTAAAAATTTTAGGAGTTAGTTTAGGATGTTTTGATAATGGCTATTAAAGGGAATTAGGAAAACCTAATATGCATTAGCTTGTATTTTGGACCTCCTCAAACTAGGTCAGAATAGATACCCAAAATCCTTTTAGTTAAATGTTCAGACTTCCCTGAGGGTTGTGTGTCTCCGCCTACAGGTTGGCACTTCTCTTCTGTAAGCCTTAATGGGTCCTTTGGGCATGTTGCTACTGTGAGGGGGGACAGTGTTAGATTCCTGTAGTGCTTCCAACATGGAGGGCAGTGCCAGACACTTATTAATTCAACCAGCTTCATATTCTCAGCAGCCCTTCCCAGATTCTCAGGCTTCTTTGTTTGCCATGGTAATTAATGGAGAGATGGTGTCTTAGATACATCTCCTTTGGTATTAAGTCATCTTTTATGACTGTGGTTTTTAGATCTTAATCATTTGCATAAGTATAGGATTAGATTTAGCTGCACATCACAGAAAATGCAAGTAACATCGGCTGATACAAAATAGAGGTTTGCTTTTCTCTTGTGTAAAAGTCTGGAAGTATGTGGCTCAAGTCTTGCAAGGAGGTTCCCTAATCACCAGGATCCCAGGTTACATCCTCCAGGTAGGTCACCTCATAGTTGCAAGATGGCCTCTACAGCTCCAGCTATCACATCCACAGACCAGGCAGCAAGAAGGAAAAAGGGACAGTGGCAATATGGCATATTACTTGTCTTGCTCAGCTGCCTTTAAAGAGTTTTATTAGGAGCCCTGTTAGTTGACATGTGCTCATTAGTTCTAAGGAAGGATGCTAATAAAGTTTTTTAGCTGGGCTCATTGCCATGTCAGTGGCAATAGAAATTAGGGTTCTATTACTAAGGAGGAAGGGCCAAATGAATATTATATGGGGCATCTCATAGATTTTGCCACACTTTGATATTTAAATCATATATTTTTAATATTTGTCTGCTTTTTCCCAAGTGCACCATGGATGTGTATTTCATATGGCTCTGCTGCTGTGTTCAGTGTGAACAGATATTCTGTCAAGACATAAGTTTCTTCTTCTGATGTGATTATTTCAAGGTTTTTTTTTTTAAGATTTAGTGATTACATTAAATAAATATTTATTAAACTCCTATCATAATCAGGGTATTATGCTAGACAGGGTTTCTCAACATTGGCACTACTGACATTTTGGGTTGGGTAATTCTTTGTTGTGAGGGGCCATCCTGTGCATTTTAGGATTTCTAGTAGCATCCCTAGTCTCTACCCATTAAATGCCAGTAGCAACTCCCAGTTGTGACAGCCACAATGTCTCCATATATTGTCCTGGGGGTGCACAGTTGCCCCCAGATGATCACCACTGTGCTGGGAGATAACCCCACATTTCATTTGAATAGGCTTTTTGGTTTTCTGCAGAGTATATTACTGTAGAAACTCCTCAAGGGTCATTTCCTGTGATGTTGTGAATAAAGTAGTATTTGTTGGATTTTTATTATTACCAAGTACTGTGATGAAAACTTTACATATATCGCCTCATTTAATCCTCATAACAGCACTGCATTGAGTAGAAGGTACTAACAATATTAGATAGTATTATTACTCCCTTTTTACAGATGAGGAAAATGAGGCTTAGAAGTTATTTTTGTTTGAATTTCCCTGAGAGCAGAGTCTAATACATATGCTAAGAAAGAGTGTGGGGAAGGGGTAGAAAGAGAGAGTAAAAGATAGAGAATCCTGATGACATCATTTAAATCTCTGAATCTAGCAGTAACTGAAGTTATATCCACACATTTAACAAATTATGGAATTCTCTCTTATCACTTATATTGCTACAAATGATGGCATCCAGAGCACACTGTTCCTTTCCTCTTTCCTGCCTCTGTGGGAGCTATCACTTGCCTCTAGAATGTTCAGTCTGTACCCTCTGGGAATCTTCATCTTTATACACTGGTAGAAATTTGCTTTAAAATTCAACTTCTCAGAAATCTTCCTTGATTTACTTTACACTGATCAGATAAACATAATGGTTTTATTTGTATTAAAATTTTTTCTTTAGTTAAAAAGTATATTGTTTGTTTGATTGTTTTTGGAATCTTCCCAGTGAAAGGATTAAGGGCACAGGCTCTGGAGCCGCAGGGCCCAGGTTTGAACCCTTGCTCCTCCAGTTACTAGCTGAGCATCCTTGGGCTAGCTGTGTATCCTTGGACTAGTTACGTGACTTCTGTGTACTTTAGGCTCCTTTTCTGTCCACTGGGCATAAGAATATCTACTTCTTCAGGTTGTTGTGAGGGTTAAGTGGAAAGCACTTAAAACAGTGCCTGGAACATGGTAACACTCAGTAAATGTGTGCTATTATCCTTACTATCTCAGTTTTAGACTTTAGTCTATTTTGATTTATTTTTCATTGGATTGGCATACTCTTTTTTTATTAAGGTATATTCAAATACCACAAAACTCACCATTTTAAAGTGTAGGATTCAGTTGAGTTTAGTATATTCACAACATTGTGCAACCATTACCATTATCGAATTCCAGAATATTTTCATCAACTCTCCCATCCCCACCCCAAAATCTCATACCTATTAGCAACCACCCCCCGTTCCTCTCTCCCCTAACCCCTGGCAACCACTAATCCACTTTCTTTTTTTTTTAGTTTTATTTCCCCCCCCCTCCCTCCCCAACCCCCCGTTGTCTGCTCTCTGTGTCCATTTGCCGTGTGTTCTTCTTTGTCCACTTCTGTTGTCAGTGGCACAGGAATCTGTGTTTCTTTTTGTTGCGTCATCTTGTTGTGTCAGCTCTGTGTGTGTGCGGTGCCATTCCTGGGCAGGCTAAACTTTTTTTTCCGCTGGGCGGCTCTCCTTACGGGGCGCACGCCTTGCGCGTGGGGCTCCCCTACGCAGGGGACACCCCTGCGTGGCAGGGCACTCCTTGCGTGCATCAGCACTGCACATGGACCAGCTGCACACGGGTCAAGGAGGCCCAGGGTTTGAACAGCAGACCTCCCATGTGGTAGACGGACGCCCTATCCACTGGGCTAAGTCCGCTTCCCTAATCCACTTTCTATCTCTATAAATTTGCCTATTCTGGACATTTCCTATAAATGGAATCATACAATATGTGGATTTTTTGTGTCTGGTTTCTTTCACTAAGTATAACGCTTTCAAGGTTCATCCTTGGCAGTTGTGGGTTGAATTCTACCTGGGGCTGGATTCAGGGCACAGATGCCTTCCATTGGGTGGCGATCAAGTTGTTGATGTTTTCTCTGAGTGTAAGCTTGGCTTTTGATGGGGCACGCATGACCTGCCTCGCCCATCCCCTCTTATTTCTAACACTCCCACATTTATGTTAACTCTACTGTCCTTGAAGGCATTTGGGCTTTCAGTTTGGGACCTTGGGTTCAAGATGTCCCTGTAATTTACTTGCTTACAAATAGTTGTCTTAAATATTCATAATGGATGCCATTGTGAATTAGGGGCACAGGCCAGAAATTACAGTTTAAATATGTTATTTACGGTCATCACTGGTCGTGTTTAGAAAACCATTTTGAATAGTTTTCCTTTCTAATTAAAAATTCTTTTCAAGTCTCATGATGTTTCTAAAATGTTTCTGTCCAAAACATGTTATTATATATTTTTTCATTTAATTAGATTGCCTGTCTCTTAGCTAAAGGTATAATTAGCTAATGATATCTCTACTGTTTCAATACAAAACTAATGTACTAAAAGGCACTTTTAAAAACAAGATACACCCTCTATGCTTTGATAGACTTAAGATTCCTGGTTTTCACAAATGACATCCTTTATTTATACCAGTTGCCTATTAGCATTTTATCAATTCTCTGTAATAATGGTGTCTTTTCTTTGTTTCTTAGAAACAGATGTACAACACATTTTCACTTTAGTTCAATCTAATTCTTCTCTGACCTTTTCCATAATTGTAGAGTGAATAAAGTTAACTAACTTGTGCCAAAATGTTAGTTAGAAATGCAAGCTAAATATTCCCCTGTAGGAGGTGCAATCTGTTTTAAACTCTGTGTATATGTTCAAAAGCTATAAACCATAGAGTGAATATCCATACTCTATCTCCATATTATTTGATGCAGATCCTTTAAGTCATTTGAAAACCTTGTAAATTTGATAAACAACATTTTGGATAAATGCAGTCAATTTGTTCTTTTGGTAAATTTTTTGGCATCCTGCACATTTCTGTCAATGTAGGCATGAACCAAAATTAAAGATAATGGTGGCCAGTCTTTTTGGTAGCTTGGATTCAGTATTTAGTATAACAGTGCAGTAATAAAGATGATCATTTATACCTACTTAGTTTAGATTCCTTTCCATGGTGCTTTGGAAATACATATTTATTTTTGTGTGTTTAAATGATTTTGAAAAGTTAGTACTCCAAAGTTGAGTGGGTGGGACATAAAATGTAAAAGCCACAAACCATACTTCCCATCAGTTCAGAATTTTTCCATAACATTTTTATTTTGGGTCAGTCTCTTATAAGGATATTGTTCCAATTTGCTCTTTGAAACTTAACTTTCAAGCTCTTTGTGTGCTTTCCAGATTGGGCAATTTTGAATACATGGCCAAAATGAAGAGAAGACTGATCAATTTGCTATCTTGTGGAATTTCTGACATCCTAAATTTGTTACAAGATAGAATATTCCAGGACCTCACACAGATTCATTAAATGTATCTTTTGGGTTATGTTCCTCTTGTGGTTTATGTATGCTTCCAGCTCATGGAGGTGACAGCTTGCTTTTCCTTTGGCCTCACATGATCCAGTTGAACTCTTCTACTTACACTCACCCTCTAATTTTTTTTTCTTAATTTTTTCCCCCAAGCTTTTATTTGTCTTCTGTAGTTCAATTCACATTACAACACATCTTTTCATTTATTTTTACCCCTATGGTACTAAAGTGGTTCTGTCTGATTTTCCCAGTTAACATACTGAATTTAATAATATACTATTTTAAATCTTGACTGTCATTTTCACTTTATGTGACAGTCTCATCTATATTTTTCTTTTTTAAGGGTATTACAGTTTACTTTTTAAATCCCTAGAATGGCGAATGGAGATTGTGTATGTGTCTTTCATTTTAATTGTTGAAACTTGATCTCTACATGACTTTTCTATTAGCCTGACATCATGTGACCCCCAAGGTTGGGCAGGAAATTAGTTTTTGTCCAAAATAGCAGGATACAACAAAAATGATTTTCTTAGCTCCAAAGCCTCTTTGCTGCAGAAACACATTTGAAATAATGGTTTGGTGATTCACTGAATTCATGTTTAGATTTTGGAAGCAAAGAGAGAATTTTTTTTTTTTTTATTTTTTTTTTTTTTAGGGCTTATTATGGGTCCTAGCTATGGAGAAAAGAAGAGAAATTGACATTTCTATATAATATTAAACGCTATTCTGTGTCATAAATCAAATTTTAAAGTATTAGTCGTTTGTCAGATTATACCCTTACACCCTGTTGTGTGTGTGTATATGTGTGTAGGTATGTGTGCTCAGTGAGGCAATCCTTAATATAAATTTTGTTTTTAAGTATGATTTCTCCTTCATTAAAGAAATGTATTGAAAAATGACAAAAACGACTTTTTGCTTTTAGTTTTTTTGTTTTTATTTTTTAACAAGCTCAGCCTTTATCAAGCTGTTTATTTTTGCAGATGTATTTCATCAGTTCTTAAGAATGAAGTTAGGAATGTTTGCTGGCTTCTAGGTTAGTACCACCCAGAAATTGAAAGAAAACATGTTTTCTTAAGATATAATATTTCCGGGGGGGGGGGGGGTAGGGGGGAGCAGAGGGAGGGCAGGCAGGGAATCATTTCATTTGGAGGAAGTATTAGATTTTTAAAAATGTGTAACTACTGCATTTTTTAAAACTGCTTTTTAATGTATTGCTTATTTTAATACCATATTGGCTTTTTGGCCCTTTTTTTAAAAAGCATTTTTTTAAATGCTAGTAACTTATATACAACCTAAAATTTCTCCTTTTAACCACAGTCACATATATAATTCGGTGCTGTTAACTTTCACAATGTTTTGCTACCATCCATTACTGAGATTTTAAAAGCAAAACTGTGGAATTTAAGCCATAGCACCACATTCCCTATCCCTACCCTGCCCCTGGAAACCTATATTCTAGATTCTAACTTTATGAGTTTCCTTATTCTAATTATTTCATATCAGTTAGCTCATACAATATTTGTCCTTTTGTGTCTGGCTTTTTTCACTCAACATGGTGTCTTCAGGATTCATCCATGTTGCCCTATGTATCAGGACTTCATTCCTTTGTATTACTGAATGGAATTCCATTGTATGTCTATACCACATTTTATTTATCTGCTCACTGGTTGATGGACACTTGGGTTGCTTCTGTTTTTTGCAAGTGTGAGTAATGCCTCCATAAATATCAGTGTGAAAATATCTGTCCAAGTCCCTACTTCTAAATCTTTTGGGTATATACCTAGAAGTGGGCTTTCAAGTTCATATGGTAATTCTAAACCAACCCAAGGAACTGCCAACTGTCTTCTATAGTGGCTGCACCATTTCACATTGCCACCAACAATGGATGAGTATTGCTATTTCTTCACATCCTCTCTAACACTTGGAATTTTTAAAAATAGTAGTCATTCTAATGGATGTGAAATGGTATTTCATTGTGGTTTTGATTTGCATTTCCCTAATAGCTAATGGTGTTGAGATCTTTTCATGCACTTTTTGGCTATTTATATATCCTCTTTGGAGAGATGTCTGTTTAAGCCTTTTGCCAATTTTTAAAATGGGTTGTTTTTTTCATTGTTAAATTGTAAGATTTCTTTATATATTCAGGATATTAAACCTGTATCAGGTATGTGCTTTCCAAATATTCTCCCATTGAGTCGGTAGTCTTTTACTTTATGATAATGTTCTTTGGATGTGCAAAAGTTTTAATATTTGATGAGTTCCCATTTATCTGTTTTTTTGTTGTTGCTTGTGCTTTTGGTATAAAGTCTAAGAAACCATTGCCTAACCTGAGGTCCTGAAGATGCTTCCTTACATTTTTTTCTAGGAGTTTTATATTCCTGGTTCTTATATTTAGGTCTTTGAACCATTTTGAGTTGATTTTTATATATGATCTCCCATTGCCATTTGTTGAAGAGACCGTTTTTTCCCAGTTGAGTGATCATGGTAGCCTTGTAAAAATTCAGGTGGTCATAGATGTAAGAGTCTATTTCTTAACTCTCAGTTTGATTCCATTGGTCTTTTTATCTATCCTTATGCTAGTACCAAGCTGTTTTGACCACTGTAGCTTTGTAATAAGTTTTAAAGTCAGGGAGTGTGAGTTCTCCACTTTATTCTTCTTTTTCAAGATGGTTTTGGCTATTCAGGGTCCCTTACCATTCCACATAAATGTGATGATTGATTTGATGATTGGCTTTAACATTTCTGCAAAGAAGGCTATTGGAATTCTGCTTGGGAATATGTTAAATCTGTAAAACACTTTGGGTAGAATTGACAAATTAACAATATTTAGTTTTCCAGTCCATGAATATAGAATGTCCTTCCATTTATTTATGTCTTCTTTGATTTCTTTTAGCAAAGTTTTGTAGTTTTCTGTGTACAAGTCCTTTTGCATCATTGATTAGATTTATTTTTAGATAGTTCATTCTTTTAGTTGCTATTGTAAATGCTTTTTTTTCTTGATTGACTCCTTAGATTGCTCATTTCTAGTGTTAAAAACACTATTGATTTTTTTTTGCATGGTGATCTTGTTTCCTGCCACTCTGCTTAATTTGTTTATTAGCTCTAATAGCTTTGTTGTAGATTTTTTGGGACTTTCTATGTATAGAATTATGTTGTCTGTAAATGTGAAAGTTTTGCTTCTTCCTTTCATATTTGTATTACTTTCATTAATTTTCTTGCCCAATTGCTGTGGCTAAACTTCCAGTACAATGTTGAATTACAGTGGAGACGGTGGGCATTCTTGTCTTGTTCCAATCTTAGAGGGAAAACTTTCAGTATTTCACCATTGAGTATGATGTTAGCTGTGGGTTTTTCATATATTTGTCCCTTGTTTTTGGATTGATATACTCATTATTTTACACTTAATAATTTTTATGGTGAGGAAATAAAAGTTGCTTCTCTTTTCTTTTTTTGTTAATTTTTAACAGAGGTTCTTCTCCAAGAATATTGAGATTTAATAATATATTGTGACTGTTTTATCATGTTGACAATAAATGCACTTCTTGTAAAGTGTTTCTTATATAGTTATTTTAAGTGTTAGGACATTGTTTTGATGCATTATCTCTGACCAAAACTGGCAAACTCCATTGTCAACTAACAATATTTTAATTATTTTAATTTTAATAAAAACAATATAACATGTTTCTAATATGACTTATTTTAATATTAATATGCCCAAGCATAAAACTGTATATAATTTTATGCTTGTAAATTCTTACACAAAATAAAGTCTGAAAATTTAAAAAGTAAATATAAATCAGACTACAAACCCGTTACAGTTCAAATTAACAATATTACAATTCAATTCAAGAAAACATTAATTTCCATTACGATTTCCAAATGACCCTGCTTTGCTGAACGAGTTCTTAATTTGGGGAATAATAGTGGAAAAATGTTGCCGTTAGTCTAGTTCTGTGATTCATCTATTTCTGTACATAGAAAATTTCTTCAGTGGATGCCTGTTTACATATGTTATTCAAAACAATACTAATACCTTTAAATATCTAAGTAGTAGTTCAGGATAATCAAACCTCATCTTTAGCAAAACGGGATTAGTCTTGGAATAGCACATTAAATATATATTGCCTGGTAACTGTAAAGCTTCATCACTTGAAGGCTGTAAGCCTTATAGGCATCTTTTTTTTTTTTAATATATTTTCTTTATTTATTTTTATTTTTTTTGTTTCTTTTCCCTTCCACCTCCTCCAGTTGTCTGCTCTCTGTGTCCATTTGCTGTGTGTTCTCCTGTGTCCACTTGTATTCTTGTCAGTGGCACCAGGAATCTGTGTCTTTTTGTTGTGTCATCTTGCTGCATCAGCTCTCCGTTTATGTGGTGCCGCTCCTGGGCAGGCTGCACTTTTCTCGCATGGGGTGGCTCTCCTTGCAGGGTGCACTCTTTACACGTGGGGCTTCCCTACGTGGGGACACCCCTGCATGGCACAGCACTCCTTGTGTGCATCAGCACTGCACATGGGCCAGCTTACCACACGGGTCAGAAGGCTCTGGGTTTGAACCCTGGACCTCCCATGTGGTAGGCAGACACTCTATCAGTTGAGCCAAATCTGCTTCCCTTGACATCTTCATTAAATGAATGTTTAATGCAATTATTGCTAGGAAATAGAAAATTTTTTTTGCATATTTATGACCACATTTACTTTCAATAAATTACTATGAGTCAGTACAAAGATGATGCTGAAGGCTAGAAGGCCTTCCATTCATACATCTTGCCCTGATACTGTTTGGTATAAACTCAATTGCACATACAAATTATTGCACAAAAATATTGTGGAAGTACTCACTTGCATTGGGAGATCCCAAAGATGTACAATATCTTTACATTCATTTTTCAGATTATTATAAATATTAAAACATTTAAAAATATTATCAAGAATTTGAAGATCTGTACTCATATATCCATAGACCTTGTTTTGAGAAATATTATAGAGAATCCAGTAGCTTCCTGATGGTGAACATTTCGGACTTAAAATCCAAATTTCTGTCTATTTAAATAAACTTGTAAATACTTTCTCAAGACTCAATCCACTATTAAAGTATAGCATTACAATGATACTTCAAATCTGGTGTCACGTACCTGACATGTGAAATGTGTTACATAGGAATTAGGTTTGTTCTTGGTTTTAAGAGTGCAGCTTGATTTCTGTTAGTCCTTGCTCTGCTGAGATAATGGACTTGGCTGAAAGAATGATTGTGAGGCACAACCTCGGTGTCTTCTACACCCAGTCCTAGCTATGGACACTTTGTTGGTTCTGTGTTTGCATATACGATTTTAATTTTATTTTACATTTAAAAGTAATGACATTCATAGACACTTGTATTACTGGTTGTATTTAATTTCTAAATATTAGAAAAAGTGATTTACTTACCAACAGATAAATTTAACTTGAGTCTCACAAGTTCTTCCTCATCCTGTGTTTCAGATATTTAAATGACATAGATCATTTCTCTGTCTTTGTTCTGTGTTACAGTGCCCTCTTTTTCATACAACTTTCAGACTCATTATTTCTATCTCTAGCTGACCAGCAGGGTAGGGCATAGTCAGTGCTTGAATATCCAAATAGAACAAACCTGTATGCTTCATGATGCCAGGAGCCATTCTTATTCCTTTTTTTCCTGATTTATTTCTAGCATCTGGTATGGTACCTAGCACATCGTACATAGTTAATAAATATTCACTGAGAGAGTAAATCAATGGATGGCTTAAGAAAATTTTCTTCTGAGTTTCTCAGCAGTGAGGCAAGAATAGTGGTTATTTACAATGTAGGTTGTCCAAGAGGGAAGACTTAAATAGAGGTGGTGTAATTTTAATTATATTTCCATCTTCAACAACATTAAGGAAGCCAAACTTGTGTTATTTGGCATTTGTGTTGGATGAGTGTACAGAAAACACAAGGTTGAAATGGACATAGTCCAGACAGTGAGTCACACAGCAACTTTCAGTCCATAAACATGTGCCTTGTATGAGCCAGGCATTGTGCTAGGCACTGGGCATTTAAAAGTGAGTTATATACACATGCTTCTGCCCTCAAGGAGCTCACAGTGTATTGGGGCAGACACACATTAATCAGATCATCACAAAGTACAAGTTGCTGCCAGAGTATATACAAGAAGTGTCTAGCCTGGCCAGGAAGATTAGGAAGACTTCCTTGTGCAAATAAGGTAAGATGTGAAAATTAAGCAGGAGCTAGCAGGGGGCCAGGAAGAACATTTCAAGCACGGGAGCAGCATGTATAAAAGTTCCATGTTGGGAGGAGCAGAGCATGTACTATACGGGGCAGTGCAGAGGCCGAGAGATGAGATTGTGCAGGATTTGATCATTATTTAAGAACAATGGGAAGACAGCACATGATTTCAATCAGGGGTATAACATGTTTACATTTGATCAGGTTTTGATTGTAAGCTCTACTTGCTGTCTGCCATAGTGCTTGGCACATAGTAGGTGTTCGTTGTAGGCCAGTGAATAACCAAATGAATGAATGAATGAATTTGTATGGTAGTGGTGATAGTGTGGTGATGTTAGTTCTTTAGCAGGAGCAAATTTTGGATTGTTTACCATTTGGAGCTAGAGATTGTATATTGCCTGAGCTTTTGTTTATTTCTGGAGATGAAAAATCTTTTGGAAATGAATTACTTTTATTAATGTATTTAGGGTGAGCATGATCTTTGGATAACTAAGTGGATGTATTGTCTTTCACATTAAAGGAAACAATCTGTACATCAATCTATTGCCATAGATCATACCTCAAACCATTTTAGTAGCTGTCTGTATTGCAGATTTACTATCTGCTTCCCATCTCCCAGCATCTAAACAGGAGTGATAACATTGAAAGAATAAAATGAGAAAATGGCTGTATTTCTGATTTTGCCCATGTAGCTTATTGAATATGTCCCAGGCAGTAAGGGTGTAAAACTGAGGAGCAAATGTCCATTCTTCATTAATCAATTGACCCATTGGATCAGCATGTTTCCTTTCATAAAGCAGCTATGTAATCTGTAGCTGTATAGGAGACAGGTACATTTGATAAATTTATTTAATTCTGACTGAAAGAGTAAACATATTCCTGTAAGAAATATTTAGAATACTTATGCCAACAAAAGAATTGCAATTGCCTGTAATTCTACCACTTAGAAATGGCCACAGGTAGGAATTATCTCTCATTTTTTCTATCTTTGTCAAAAATGTCTTGACTGCTGTGGTTAACAGTACAAATATGAGAACGTTCTCTAATGATCTATAACTAATATTGCAATACTAATACATAGTGCTAGTAATAGGATGGTTTGTGAGAAAAATACACCAATTATAAGCTATGGACTATAGATTGGAGTAATATTATGATGACGGTCTTTCATCATTTATAACAAATGTATCATAATAACGTAAGGTGTTGGTGGTAGGGTGATGTATGGGAATCCTATATGGTATGCATGATCATTTTGTTAACTTACAAGTTCACAAATAAAAAAAGAAATTAACAAAAAAAAAATGTCTTGGCAGTTTTTCGCCACAAGAATGTATAATATACTCTTTATTTCTTTATTACCAGGTAATATTTAGTACTAGGAAAATGAGAAAATAAAGATTAAATAAAAAGAAATAAAACACCATTATACCACCATCTAAAGATAGCTACTTTTAAGATTGTGGTATATATTCTCCCAGAATTTTAATTGCAATGTAAGTTATGTAAATTTATAGTTAGGTATATAATTTTAAAATAAAACTGGAAGCCCACTGCACATACTTAGTGTGGTGATTTGAAAGTGTATATACCCCAGAAAATCATTCGTTAAAGCTAATCCAATCCTGTGGGTATAAGCCTAATGAAAACAGATATTCATGAGATTATTTCAGTTAAAGTATGGCCCAGGGTAGGTCTTAATCCATTTACTGAAGCCCTTTATAAATGGGATAAATACAGAGAGGAAAAGCCATGGAAACCAGAAGCTGAAAACAAGGAAACATGGAAGAGAAGGGAGAGATTATCAGATGCCACCATGTCCCTTGCCTTGTGGCAGAATAGTTCAGGATTGCTGGCAGCTAGTCTTCATGAAGTAAGTATCACCTGAGGATGCCTTTGATTTGGACATTTTTCTCATCTTCAAAGCTGTAAGCTCATAAGCTAATAAATTCCCATTGTTAAAGCCAAGGCATTCATGATATCTGCTTTGAGCAGCTTATTACCAAACTAAAACTCTAAGGAAGTGGATGTGGCTCAAGAGATTGGGCTCCTGTGTACCACAAAGGATGTCCAGAGTTCAATTCCTGGGACCTCCTGGTGAAGGCAAGCTGGAAGGCATGGCATACTGACTCACGCAGGAGTGCCGGCATGTGTGGAGAGCTGCGCAGCAAAATGATGCAACAAAAAGAGACACAGAGGAGAAACAATAAGAAATGCAGCAGACCAGGGAGTTGAGGTGGCACAAGAGATTGAATGCCTCTCTCCCACTCTGGAAGGTCCCAGGATCGGTTCCCAGTGCTGCCCAAAGAGAAGACAAGCAAACACAGACGAACACACAGCGAATGGACACAGAAAGCAGAAAATAAGTGCAAAACAACAAGGGGAGGGAGGATTAAATAAATAAATCTTAAAAAAAAAAACTAAAACATTTAGGTGTAATCTTTTTGGCAAATATCTTTCCATGCAAAGAAATATGTACCCCATTATCAGTAATAAAGGCTGCATAATATTTGACATTCCATTGATGTATTATAATTTATTTAACAAAGCCCATGATTTGTCATGTTTTAGTTTATCTTTTATATTTGTTTATTGTGGGTTTTTCATTGTACATAAGGTTTACATTTCTATCAGTCAAATCTGTCAATCTTGTTATGGTTTCTGCCTTTGGGCTCATGTTTAGGAATTCCTTCCCAATTCAAATATTTTAGGATTATTGATCTCTGTTTCCTTCTAGGACTTTTGTGATTTCTCTTTTAACACTAAAAATTTCAACTCATATAGAATTTCTCTTAATGCATATTTTTTCTAACTTTGTTTTTTTCTAAAGCTCTGTTAAAATCTGAGATGCCACTTTTGTCATGAACAATAATTCATATAAATAACTGGGTCCATGTCTAATTTCAAAAATTATTTATTTCCTTGTTAGAATAGATTTTTATTTAATTTTCCTGGGTTTTCCATATAGACAGTCATTTCTTTTCATTATTTAAATCACATTTTCCTTTCTTGACCAATTGCATAGGTTCAAAACTATTTTAGTAAAATATTGAAAAATCATGGTAATAGGGCTTCCTTAACTTATCTCTGACTTAAAAAGCGAGACTCTAGGTCATCACTATCTATTAGAACTTTCTGCAATGATAGGAACATTCTACCTCTGCATTATCCAATACATTGGGCTATTGAGAATTTGCAATGTGGCTAATGAGACTGTAATGTTATTTATAAAAATAGTGTTAAGACATATCACTTAAGATTGCATTGACTGAAACCCAATTAGAGTAGCTTAGCCAAACAGGAGATATTTTCCCAAAATCACACCCCCATACCACCACCTTGCATTGTTGTGGAATATTTGTTACAAATGATGAAAGAAAAATGTCAAAATGTTACTACTAATTATGGTCTATATCTTACCTTTGATGTATTTCCCCCCAGGTCACTGTATTTATTAACACCCTGTATTAGTCTTATATATTTGTTATAGTTCCTGAGAGAACATTCTCATATTTGTTCTGTTAACCACAGTCCATCTTCCACCACAGGATTCACTGTGTTATACAGTCCCATGCCTTGTACAATCCATTCAAAGTATACACTCAGTGGCTCTCATTTTCATCACAGAGTTGTATAAGGTGTTGGTGGTGGGGTGATGTATGGGAGTCCTTTATGTTACGCATGTTTCTTTTGTAAGTTCACAAATTTTGCTATGCACTTTTTTTGCGTGTTCATATATGAATGATGTACTTTAATAATTTTTTTAAAATGAAGATAAAGGTCTACCAGTAGACAGCCTAGGGTGATTCAAGTGCATTATGATAACATCAATGTCCCAGGCTTTTTTTTTGTCTTTAACCTGTAGCTTTTTGTCTTAGTGATCACATGAGAGTCTTCTACCTCCAGTCATAAAATTCATGTTTCTGCCTCTTTCTGTCAGGAAAACAGTAATTTTTCTGCAGGTCTCTACAAACATACTTCTGCTCTTATCACTTTAGTCAGAGTTAAGGCCACGTGGATATCTCTATCTACCAGGGATTTTTGTTAGGTGAGTATTTTTAACTGTGGACATTGCTATCCAAGCAAAGTTGGAATTCTATTCATAAGACAGAAGGGAGAATGAATCTTGGAAGGGGAATCTAGATTAATGTATCTCAGACATGAAATTATGCTTAAAGCCATTAGAATCTTCTAGGAAGAGATAAGATATATGTGAAAAGTTCAACAATTCAAGATCATTATGTGATAAGTCCCATATGCAATCAGACAATAAATGCTATTGAAATTAGAGGTAAAAGATGGATGGAAGATGGAGTTCACTAAGAAATTTTCAGTGTAAGAGGTAAGACTTAGGCAGAACCTTTTAGCCTCAAACATGGGAAACAGGCGCTCAACCACTGAGCGACATCCACTCCCTGCTCATGATATGTTTTTGTAGCACTAGATCAGCTTAGCATTCATACTACAGGGAAATAACAAACAAGATTGGAAAATTAAGTTGGGGCAAGATGATAGAGGATTTTGAATGCCACATTAGCTACCTTAAGGAGATTGTATTTGAGACTTTTTATGTTAGATGAAACAGATCAATTGGAGGTTTCTAAAAAGAGAATTAGTATGAGGACATATAAGTGGAATGTAATGGAGGGATTATAAAAGGATAATTCACAGATTAGTTCACTACAATTAATTAATATCTAACGTTGTAACTTGTACCCATTAGTTAAGATAGTTTATAATGATTTTGATCAAAATTGTTGGTCCTAAGGGATCTCCTATACCTAAAATTTTGATATTGTTGCACTTGGGGCCATAAGTTAGAGAACAATAGAGCCTTAAAAGTCATCTTTTCTATTAAACTTATTTTTTTTATATTGCCAAGGAATTTTTTATTTCTGCTCTCTCACTACGTAGATTTCAAATATTACATTGGGAAGCAGATGTGGCTCAAGTGATAGAGCTTCTGTCTACCATATGGGAGGACCTGGGTTTGATCCCTGGGCCTCCTGGTGAAAAAGAAGAGAAAGCATGCCTGCATGGCGAGTGAGGGCCCACGTGGTGAGCGAGTGCCCACAAGGTGAGCCAGTACCTGCCCAAGTGTGTGCATGGCGAGCCAGTGCCCATGTGAGGGCCCATGTGGTGAGCCAGTGCCTGTACAAGTGAGTCACACAGCAAGATGATGATGCATCAAAAGAGAGACAAAGGGAGAGTCAAGGTGAAGTGCAGCAGAAATCAGGAACTGAGGTAGTACAATTGACCGGGAACCTCTCTCCACATCAGGGGTCTCCAGGATTGAATCCTGGTGAATCCTAGAGGAGAGAAAATGAGAAGACAACACAGACAGCAAAAACAGCAGAGCAGGAGGAGGGGAAGAGGGGAAAACAACAAACAAGCAAACAAACAAATTTTTAAAAAAAATTATGTCAGCACATGTTGTCAAATTAATATTCAAATAAAACTTTCTTAATTAAAATAAATTCTCTAAGCTTGCCCAGAATAATTTATAAAATGATCATATTGGTGGGGAATGGAGGTGGCTTAAGCAGTTGAGCATGCTTTGTTATTGGTTATTTTCTCAACATTGAATTTTAAGTTTGTTGAGAATGCTTGGCCTTCCAGGCACTTATGCTGACCTATTGTTTTATTTTTCTTTTTAAAGAAATCTTAATACATTTTATAAAGTTTATTTTAGATAAGTGAGATGCATTAGAGCTCTCTCCAGGTACACTTAGGAAGTTTTAAAATGACAGCTATTTATTCCACTGCAAATTATGTAAAAGAGTAAAGATATGCAATCTTCTATTTTAATAATAGTGTTGTATTAGTTTCTTAGCTAACAAATACCATACAAGGGGTTGGCTTAGCAATAGAAATTGTATGGCTCACAGTTTCAGAGGCTAGAAGGCTTGCTTCTTCCTGAGGTCAGTATCTTCTGACTGGTTCATTGATGCAGTCCAATAAAAGGGCCCTACACCCACGGAATGGATTAGTTCTAAGAATATGATCTTTTCTCGGACTCACAAAACTTAAAACTGTCACACATCTTTATTTCTTCATGTGGCTTTGATCTATCGGTCATCTATTGTCTTTTCTTTTCAATGTGCAGAACTCTGTTTATCATCTCTTGTAGCACAAGTCTAGTGGTGAGAAACTCTCTGAGCTTTTGTTTTTCTGAGGATGCCTTAATCTCGCCCTCATTTTTAATAGAGTTCTGCCAGTTATTGAGTTATTCGTTAGCAATTTTTTGTCATTCCACTGCCTTCTTGCCTCCACGGTTTCTAAAGAAAAATAGACATTTAGCCTTATTGAGACTTCCCTGTATGTGATACATTGCTTCTCTCTTGCAGCTTTCAGAATTCTCTCTTTATTTTCAGCATTCAACTGTTTTATTATAATCTGTTGCAACTGCATCTATTTATGTTTATCCTGTTTGGAGTTCATTTGCATTTTGGATGTGTATATTTATATCTTTAGTTAAATTTCAGATGTCTTAAGCCATTATTTTTTTAATATTCTCTTTGCCCCTTTCTCATTTTCTTCTTCTGGGACTCCTACAATGCATATATTAATATGCTTGATGGTGTCCCATAAGTTCCTCAGGCACTGCTCAAATTTCTTCAGTCTTTCTTCTTTCTGCTTCTCAGACTGAATTATTTCAGTGGTCTTTTTTTTTCCTCTCCTCTTCTTTGCCACCCCCCCCCCCAGTTGTCTGCTCTCTGTGTCCATTCACTGTGTGTTCTTCTGCATCCTCTTGCATTCCTGTCAGCAGCACCCAGAATCTGTGTCTCTTTTTCTGTTGCGTCATCTTGTTGCATCAGCTCTCCATGTGTGTAGTGCCATTCCTGGGCAGGCTGCACTTTCTTCATGCTGGGAGGCTCTCCTTACGGGGTGCACTCCTTGAACATGGGGCTCCCCTATGCAGGGGACACCCCTGCATGGCATGGCACTCCTTGAATTCATCAGCACTGCGCATGGGCCAGCACATCACATGGGTCAGGAGGCCCTGGGTTTGAAGCTTGGACTTCAGTATAGTAGGTGGATGCCCTATCCGTTGGGCCAAATCTGCGTCCCTATTTCAGTGGTCTTATCTTCAAATTCACTGATTGTTTCTTTTATCAGCTCCCTTCTGCTACTGCACCCTTCTAGGGAATTTTTAATTTCTTTTATAACTGAGTCTTTCATTCTGTGTCTTTTTCATGTTTTCTACCTTAATATTGATATTCAAATTGTGTTTATCTGTTGTTTTCCTGATTTCCTTTAGCACTTTGTCCATGTGTTCCTTTAGCTCTTTGAGCATATTTAGGATCATTTTTCAGTAGTCTTTGTCTGGTATGTCCCAGGTATGGTCCTCCTCATTGATGGTTTCTAATGCTTTAATTTTCTTCTTTGCCTGGATGAACACTTCCAGTTTCTTTTCATATTTTGTAATCTTTTGTAGTAATCTGGACATTTCAATATATTAATGTGTTATCATTGGAATTTTTAAACTCTGAAGCATCTGTTCCTTAAACTTATATCCAGCTAGTGTTATAAGAGAGCTTTCCTTAATACTAGGAGATAACAAAACAAACAAAAAACAAAAATAAAAAAGAAGGGAAAAAGAGAATACTTTCCTAGTCTTTGCATATTGACCTGTGGAAGTACTCTCTTTCAGGGCTTATCCATAGGAGTCACATAGGGGGCTAAAGCATAGGAACCACTCTGATCCTCTCTGTGCATGTATCTTGTCTTGGATATGAATGTGTGGCCCTAGGAATTCCTCCATTTACATGGTTCTGAATGTCCTCTCTTCCCTAGGAAACAGTTTTCTCACCATCCTAGACATTGCATTCTGTGTTCATCAGCCAGCAGTCCCTTGCCCCAGGTGGTGACTTTACTGTTCTCCTACAGGGTTATTTAGGAAAACTCAGCAATCTCTGTTCTATACACAGAGCAAGTTCTGGGATTGCAAATCCCTCAGACCATCAGACAAGTTGGATCAGACATACATGTTCCCTGTATATTCACAAGGATTACTCTGCCACCCTGCAGGCGGCCGGTCAGCTGCAGCTCGTGAACCAGTTCCACCGGGGGAGAGGGCCTTCCTCATGCTGCTAGCGTGAGATACGGGTTGTCGGGGCGACTTCTCTTGCCTCACTCCGGGAACCGCCGCCGGGGCCGCAAACAAGCTGCGGCGAAGAGGACCGCACTACGAACTCACACGAACACCGGTCAGAAGAAACAGGAGACTTTATTGGGAGAGCCAGTGTGTGTGGGCTCATGCGCAATCTGCAGACGGTTGTGGGAAGAGGAGGAGAAGGGGGAATATATAGGGATATGGTAATTTAGGGAAGGCGCATGCGCCTTGGCCCTGCCCCATGACTCAGCATTTCATGACTCATCATGACTCAGCACTCCCGACTCACCATGACTCAGCACTCCTGACTCACCATGACTCAGGACTCCTGACTCATCATGACTCAGCACTTTCGATGGTACCCAGGCCTACAATACAGCCTATGCTTCCTACACTACCCATCGAACTGGGACCAGGGATCTGCACTTTGAGTGTGAGCTGACTCTGTGCTGAGTTGGTGGAGGTGGGGTAGGGCCCAGCCAGGGTGCCAGGAGATCCTACTGCTTTTTAGTAACTTTTTCTTGATTCAGTGCTTGCCCTGCTACTGCAATCCTTTAACTGTTTTCTAGAGCTTTGAGAAAGATGTTTCTGCCATTTCTTGCCAGAAATGTTGTGCAAACATTTCTGGGTTTTCCTTCATTTTTGAGGATGTTTGCCAATTATAAAATTCCTAGTTGACAATTTTGTTTTGTTTTAGCACTCTAAATGTCATCCCACTGTCTCATGGCCTCCATGGTTGCTGATGAGAAATTGGTTGCTAATCTTATTGAGAATCCTATGTATATGATGAGTAGCTTCTCTTTTGCTGCTTCAAGATTCTCTCTGGCATTGGCTTATGACAGTTTATTTTGTGTCTTGGTGTGGGTCTCTTTGAGTGTGTTGTATTTGGAGTTTCCTGAGGTTCTTCGATGTGTAGATTCAGGTGTTTTCTCAAATTTGGGATTTTTTGGCCCTTATTTATTCAACTAGTCTTTCTTTCTTTTTTTTAAAGATTTATTTATTTATTTCTCTCCCCTATCCCACCCCCCACCCCGGTTGCCTGTTCTCTGTGTCTATTTACTGCGTCTTCTTTGTCCACCTCTGTTGTTGTCAGCAGCACAGGAATCTATGTTTCTTTTTGTTGAATCATCTTGTTGTCTCAGCTCTCCGTGTGTGCGGCACCATTCCTGGGCAGGCTGAACTTTTCTTTCGCGCTGGGCAACTCTCCTTACGGGGTGCATCCTTGTGTGTGGGGCTCCCCTATGTGGGGGGCACCCCTGTGTGGCACGGCACTCCTTGCGCGCATCAGCACTGCGCATGGGCCAGCTCCACATGGGTCAAGGAGGTCTGGGGTTTGAATCGCGGATCTCCCATGTGGCAGATGGATGATCTAACCACTGGGCCAAGTCTGCCTCCCTTCAACTATTCTTTCTGCTCCTTCTCTCTCTCTTCCTCTGAGATCCCAATAACATATACATTGGTGCACATGATTGTGTCCCAAGGTTCCTTAGGCTCTGTTCATTTTTCTTCTGCTCTATCAACTGTATAATTTTAGTTGTTCCTATCTTCAAGTTCATTGAATCTTTCTTCTACTTTTCAAATATTCTGTTGACACCCTATGGTGAATTTTTCATTTCAACTATGTACTTTTCAGTTCCAGAATTTCTATGGTTCCTTTTTATAATTTATATCTCATTATTGATATTAGTTTATGTTTTTATACATTATTCTGGCCTCCTTTAGTTCTTTGCCCATAGTTTCCTTTAATCTTTGAGCATATTTAAAGCAGTTGAGTTAAAGTCTTTGTCTAGTATGTCCAGCATCTGTGCTTTATCGGGGGCAGTTTCTCTTCATTTAGTTTTTTTGTTGAAAATTGGACATTTTGAACATTAAGATTTACAAAAATAGAGAAAAGAGAAGAAAAAAAGAAAGAAAATAAAAGGAAAAAGAAATACTCTCCAGATTTTGCAGACTGTGTTTGGGCACTCCTTGAATATATAGCCAGGCTGTTTACAGCTCTGCCTTACCATCACTTCCTGTTTGTGCTGAGCCTAAAGATGAGCCAGAGATGAAAGCTTATGGTCTTCTCAGGTCTTTTCTGAGTATGTATCTTGTCCTGTGCATGTGTGTGACTTTCTTTCTTTTTTTTTTTTTTTTATAATTCTACTCAATTTATTCATTTTTTAAAAAGATATTACATTAAAAAAATATGAGGTCCCCATTCGCCCTCACTGCCCCCACCCCACCACTCCCCCCCCCCCAGTAACACTCTCCCCCATCATCATGTCACATCCATTGCATCTAGTGAGTACATCTCCGGGCATCGCTGCACCCCATGTCCCGTGTTCCACACCATAGCCCACACTTTCCCACGTTCCATCCATGGGAGGACATACAACATCCGGCAATTGTCCCTGGGGCACCACCCAGGAAACTCCAAGTCCTGAGAATGCCTCCACATCTCTTCTCTTCCTCCCCTTCCCTGCACCCAGCAGCCACCATGGCCACTTTTTCCACATCAATGCCACATTTTCTCGATTATTAACCACAATAGTTCACGAATAGAATATCATTAAGTCCACTCTGATCCTTACTGTATTCCTCCTTCCTGTGGACCTTGGCTTGGTTGTGTCCATTCCACATCTATGTCAAGAGGGGGTTTAGATTCCACATGGATATTGGATGCAATCCTCCTGCTTTCAGTTGTAGGCACTCTAGGCTCCATGCTATGATGGTTGACATTCTTCAACTCCATGTTAGCTGAGTGGAGTAAGTCCAATAAATCAGAGTGTAGGAGCTGTAGTCTGTTGAGGTCAGGGCCTGGCTATCATATTGTCAGTCCAGAGATTCAAATCCCCTAGATATATCTTAAGCCCCAGCACCAAGTACAATTCCAGTAAAGTAGCATGAAAGGCTTGTGAAAAGAGATCACATCTGAGTCCAGCTCCATCATGCAGAAACACCAGCTCCAAAGAAGGGCCAACTGACATGGCAGTGAACCCCATCTGCCATGACCATAGAACCTGTGGGTCTCTTTAGCCCTCAAAAGGACCAATACCTGGGGTTGTATCTACTTTATCTGTCTCTGAGACTCTGCTCAGGTGTGCATAAGGGCAATCCTTCTGACAACCTCCAGACTCTTTTTTAGAGACTCATAGCCATATAAACTCATTTGTCCTTTCCATTTCCCCCTTAATTTAGGTCAAACAGCATTTTTAACTCCTGTTATTATATGTAGACAGGGATATTCTGCTGGTCCACGTTGAACCTTTAATTCAAGGTCGTTTTCTAGTTGCATCATCAGCTGGTACTTGGTAGTGATCCCTTGGTGCCAGGTAGGCTCATCCCCGGGCGTCATGTCCCTGTGTGTGACTTTCTTGATTTCCCTCTATATGCAGTAGCTTTTCAAAGCCCTGTTTCTTCCCCAAATTTCCTTCTTCTGTCTGAGAATTTGTTTGGTTACTGTAAACCTTTGACAATCTCCCAAAATTCTAAAGAAATTGATTGTGACAGCTTTTGTAATGTTTTTCAGTGTTTCTGGGGAAGAACAGCCCCTGAGGTCTCTGCCCCATCAATTTCCCTGCTACCATTCTCAATTTCAACTTTATTAAATTTTAATAATTTAATAAAGAATTTCAACTTATTAAATTTTCAACTTTGATAATTTTATTCAAATAATTTTAAATGGTGTGAACTGAAAATATCTAATGTAAGAAAGAGCTATTTTTATTTAGATTAGAAATAAAACTCTTAATTTTATATAACTAGGAAAAAGCCTATCTATAGAAATGTACATACTTCCTACCTCTTTCCAAAAATGTGATTTTAAAAAATTACAGAATAAATCTGAGTGCAAGCTTTTTCTATATTTTTTTCCCAGATCACTTATTAGCTATTCAGAGTGAATCTTAGGAGTCCAAGAGCTTGCTTTGTTTATGAGCTCAGAATTTAAATGCCAGTGTAAGTTTAAATAACCTAAAGCAGTTTTAGAAATAACTGGAGAACTACTTTCTGCTTCTGGATAAACCCATGCTACTCTCTTATTTTGCATGATTTGACCCTAAAATTTTAAATCCAGTCAATTATTTTTGATAGGGGGAAGCCAAAAGCCAGTTGACCAAAAGAACTTTATTCCTACTCATTTTCAATATTTTAAAAATTAGTTTATTTTTAATTTAGGAAGCAATTTCCCAAGTAATTTGGCAGACATTAGCTCCTTTAAATAAAACCTTCCCAAAGACACTGCCTTAATGCTTATTTGGAGGGAATGATCCTTGTTGCTATTCCATAATTATAGTGGCACTGTTTTTTACTTAATCACTTATTTCACAAAACATTATTATATTTTTTAAACAAAGCACTGTATTGTGAAGCATTCAGGCATATTAGCAATAATAAAAGACAGTGAGTGAAAGAAGAGGCAAGTCCTAAATATGAGATGAATTTGGAAGTGGGGTGCCTCAAGATTCCAGACTGGAACGTGGATGCTATGGGATGTAAGTTGGGTCTTAGTAAAGAACATTGCATAAAGGCATTTTATCTATGTGTGACCCTCACCAAATCTTTAACTTTCCTACACCTCTCATTTCTTAACTGTTAAATTATGATTATGTCTGCCTTACCTGTCTCCAAAGGTTGTTCTAAGAGTCATATGAAAATGAAATATGGAAAAGAACTTTACATTGTACAGTACTCTACAGACATTACTGATTGTGTTTTTGGGGTAGAAAAGTAGATACCATGGAGGGGAAGAGATTGATCTTAAATTCATTCCTGCTGTGTGGTTGGAAATGGGTAGTCCTCAAATCCTAAACTGTGGAAAGATGACCAGGGAAGGGGCTACCAGCCCGAGGGCAAGGCAATGGCAGAGCCCTTTAACTGGCCATAGTTAATGTCAATTTTAGCAATATCAAGTAATATTTGAGTGTCTGCAGTGTGCTGTGAGCCATGCTAGTTACTGGGGATACTAACAATCACAAGATAACACCCCTTGCCTCCAAACTAGCAGGGAATTGTGCATCTCCTGCAGGGGGGAGCCGAGGTACGGCTTGGCAGAGTGCAATTGGAGCAGAAAAGCAGCTGGTTATTGTGACTTGGTCTTGTATGTTTTTTCCATCATTAAATAGGGTGATTTAAAAAGAAACTCCTACGTTTTTAGCAGTCTAAATCACAAAGAAGAGAATAATATCAAAGATGTTTCTAAAGGTTGGTTGCAAGCAAAATTATGTCATAATATTTTTTTTCTTTTAATAGATGAGGAGTGACAAGACTAACATCCTCTTTACAGTTTTCTCATATTTCAATTTTTATATGCTCTTTCTTGGTTTCAAAGTTATTATTGTCACAATGAAGTTCTACTCTGTTGCTTGTTTGTGTTCTAGTTGTGCAATGCTATCTCTTTTGGGCATCAAGTTGAACTGTTTGTGATCTTTATCTTTGATAGTTCTTAAAGGAAACAAGTAAATAATGTATTATCCATACTGATCAGAGTACCCATTCACAATGATAACTCCCAATTAATGGTGATCAGTTTTGGTTCTGGAATATCTTGGGAATTTCTTTCCTATGTGTTTTTTCTTAGACACATATTAAAATAAGTTTTAACTTTCTGACTGTACAACAACAGGGATGGATGAGGGGAATCATTCCAAAAGATGCCAAGTGATAAGGAACCTAATCTAGGGATAAAAACTCACTGCAGAAAATCCAGGGGAGTGTAATCTAGTGTTGACTTATGTTCTCTACTGTACTTAACTAATCTTTTTACTCTAATAGAGTATACTTTTATGCCTACTTTGACTTAAATATTTAGGGAAAATATGGGAAAGTTTGTGAACAAATGAAGTCCTGTCTAAATGCACTGGCCTTAATTGTTTGTATTTACCACAGAAACCCTAGAGAGGCACCAGCATGGCCCCAGGATTTAGGGTGTTACCATAAATTCACGTGATACACTGGATGCTTTGAGAGATGGCAGCCAACCCCATAGTTAAAATTCAAAACAAACAACAAAAAATTTAAATACCCAAGTAAGCAAATATTGAGTCTCCTGGATAAGTGTAGACCCAACTTTCTAAGACATTAAGCTTCTGAAATTTTTATGTGCATTTGTGAGGCCCAGTTTCCTCTGACAGACAATCCCTTGTTATTCCTGGCTGTAGGCAGGCCTGAAAGGGCAGAGTCAGGAAGGACAAAGAATTTACAGTACAAAACTTTCAATAATGTGTTGATGTCAGGAAAAGAGTCCAGCCATTTCTGATAAGAAAGAGGAGTGTTTAATTTTAAACAGCTGTGGCTGTACTTTCTGCGATCCACTCCTGCAACGTTATATAACAGCAGGGTAATTCATAGGCCATGAACCACAAGATGAGTCTGGGCAATCAATCCCTAAGTGAAACCAAAGAGGAGAGAAGTAAATACTGGCAGAAGTGACAGAGTTCAGCCCTGGGAGTGGAACACAGAGTCTTTTACAATTTGATATTCTTGCCCCAGGTTTAGACCTGGCAGCAGCTACTTTTCTGCCTTAAGTCCTCACCACTCCCTCATAGTGAATCAACACTTATCACTAACTATGAACATATAAAATTACTCCCAAATTAATTTGTGAAGTAACATGGAAAATTGTGTAGTGTTCCTACCAACCACGCCACATCCATTCTGATGTTTACAGAAAATTAATATACTTTTTCTAAACCCATTTAGAATTTGTGTCACAGCATTTGGTTGATATAATGAAAAGCTGCTTGAATCTATGGAACTGTGTGAGAGCTTGTTATTTTGGTGAAGGCACATGTATTCTGAAGCTCAATCTGCAAGCTTTTGGGTGCAAATCTTGAATATGAGCTGAATTTGGAAGCTCTGGGTTCCAAGCTACACTATTACTATTAGGATATATGTAATATTAAGTCCATCCTTAATACTTTCGTGTGATTAGAGTATCTTTTTTTCAGAGAATAACAAGTTTTTATTTTTCCAGAGGCATTTTAGATAAGTGTTAGATGTTTATGGGCCTAGGTTCTTGTTTAACTGTTCTTTGTAAGAGTTTAGAGTACATCATTTGCTTTATCTCTCATTTCTTTTACTCCACTTAAAAAATATGTGTACTAATTCTGCACTTCTCCCCTACTCTGAATGAGGTAAAGTACATGTAATACTCTTTGTGATATTTATTTCTGATATTTTAAAGGCTTTTATTAATCCAGTGTATCATTATGTCCACAAATAGTGGTACAAACATTATACATTGTAAGAAAGAATCATATAAATTAATGCTATGCCATTTCATCTTTATTCTTATTCATATTTAACAAAATTCCACAAGTATTCAGAATTATGAAAGGGAATACAAAAGTCCATATGTGTCTATTTTCAGATACCACCTCTCAGGTCACATCTTAAAAATTCCAACATTGAAGATCTAAGTGGCCTCATAGGAATGGACCAGGCCAGTACTTTAGCTATCTTCCTTTTGGCTTCATTTTGCATAGCTTCCACATCATCTGTTCAGAAAGCTAAATTCCAGCTGCTCGTTGAGATAAGTCACGATGACAGATTGGCTATAAAAGTAGCATATCACAGATATAGAGAAGTATGAACAGGTTTGGGCTGCTTAAATGATAGCCTCTTCCTCTCGGAAAGGAAAGGAAAGATAGCTGCAAGTAATGAACCTCAATCCCTGATGACTTTCTTTGTTGGGAAAGTAACCACATTTATTATAAACTACACTAGGAAGGAGGGGTTTACATCCAAGTATGGAAGCAGAATAGAAATGAATAGACATGTGGAATCAGGCAGACTCTCCACCTTCTATAGATGGGTATATAGGAATGCTAATAACAATAGCACCAGTGAGCCTTTATTGAGAGTTTGTTCTTTATTAGATACAGTGTTATGTAATATACATAGATTATTCATGTGTGATGTAGGTGCTATCATTATCCGACTATTTTGGAAAAGAAAAAATCGAGGGTTGCAGAGATGGAGAAACTTCCTCAAGGTCTTACATAGCTGTGCCTGCTTTCAGAACAAAGAAATCTGATTGTAGAAACCACACTCTTCACCACTGTACCATATTGCCTCCCATGAGTTTGAAAAGGAGAGTCATAATCCACCAATAGGTGTTAATATAAGTGTGGAACTGGTGAAAAATGACCCTAAGAGAGGCCAAATTGTTTAGTAAGTGGATCAAATACCAAGGAAATTCTTTTGAAAAAGATCCATGCCAACAGGCACTGAGCATCATCGAAGTCTCCTGTTAAGAATTAGGGACCCATAACAAGGTAACTGAGACCTTACAGTAGGAAACCCAACCACTGGAAACTAGGGTACAAGTCAGGGATGCCAGGTGCAATGGACTGGAGTAAATTCAGAGCCAAACCAGGACAATTAATTCAGGGCAGAGGCAGGGAGAACTTAACAAAGAATTTCTTATGTTATCCCCATCCACCCTGCCCTGCTGAGGGCCACTTGGTCCCAGTGTCAGATGCATAGCTGTAAGTCAGGGTTTATTTAATAGATTCAGCTCACAAGAAAGGGAAGCAAGGGCACCGAGCCAGGTAGGCCATTACAGACTGGCCCACTGGGTTAGAGTTCCAGGCAAGAGGCTAATTTAGTGATGTTACTACATCATTTCTCCACCATGGCAGCTCCTGCTTCTATGGAAGATGAAGTCAGGTAACAGTGACATTAGATATCCAAAGACCATTAAACAGTAGATGGATTTTCATATGGTAATTACAGAATTTAAAAGAATGTAATATACTTTTACATGTATATTTTGGCCCAATCTGAGTTGTTATTCTCTTATTCATTATTTTAACAAAAACATCATAGGCTATGTAATGTATCAATTGTAGGGTTCACAACTCCATTTGGTAGATTATTAGGAAGGGTAATTAGATGTAAAATTGTTATTTAATTATTCATTTCATTCATATCATTTGTTTATTCTGTCTTATAACTGTTGTTAGAATATACATGATTTGGGAAGCTCTTGTTTTGTATCCTTGAAATATTAAGTAAACATTCAAGATAGCACTATTTGCCTGTGCAGTGAGCTGAGTGCCCACGCAGCAAGCCGAGTGCCCACGTGGGGTGCCCGTGCGAGTGCCCGCATGGTGAGCCGAGTACCCACATGAGTGCCCGCACAAGTGAGTCTCGCAGTAAGATGACACAACAAAAGAGAGACAAAGGGGAGAGTCAAGGTGAAGTGCAGCAGAGACCAGGAACTGATTGGCAGAGTTGACAGGAAACCTCTCTCCACATCAGAAGTCCCAGGATCAAATTTCAGTGAATCCTAGAGGAGAAAGACAAGAAGACAAAAAGAGAAATAGATACGGAGGATCATGCAGTCAGTGGACACAGACAGCAAAAACAGCAGGGCAAGTGTGGAGTGGGGGGAGGGGGGAGGGGAATTTAAAAGATAGCACTATTTAAGACAGTTGTTGCTCAGATAGTTTTCATTTTGCTAATCCTGTCTTCTGTGGAGGAAAAATAAATACAATTTTATTTTGTTTTCTTTCAAGCAGGGCTCATACAACTGTCTTCATATTTTATTGCTTAACATGTCCAAAGATTATACAATTATCTGTTCTTTCTAAAGCGCATAGTTTCCTAGATCTAATCAGAAGTAGTGTTAAGTCTCCCATACTTCCTTTTCAAGAAGTTTTGTTTTCTTTTTGCTAAGAAACTGTTTTCCAGTTGACTGACATCATACAGGGTTGCTACTATCTAAAATATTTCTCTTCATTAATCTGCGCATTTGTCATGTTGTATTTAGTAAATCACTTTGTTATGATGAAATGGGTCTGAGGTATAAAAAAAAGCTAAAATAAAGAATGGGTCTGAAAATTGCAATGTCTTGCGGTACATAAACTATTTAAATTGATATAATTCACGTGCATCTTGCATTAGAGAGGCAGCCTGTGGTGGAGAATGAGCACAGGCTCAGCAATTGGAACCAGTGGTAAAAGCAAGTAAAGCAGCTATCACCACTTAACAAGTTGAAACTTCAGCTAAGTCATATCACCTCTCTGAACCTGTTTCCTGATATGTCAATTTGGAATAATACCTATCTTTCAGGGTCCTTATGAAAAAATAATGTATATAAATTTGCAAATGTAGGCTTTCAGTAAAAGCTGTTATCCCTCATTGGCGCCTGAACGTAAAGACTTTTTCACTCAAGAGAGTTACATAATTACAAATCGTTAGAAAATGCTTTTGATTTAAGAGTCTGTTTCCTTGCCTCTCTGGGTATTCTGCCACAGCCTGGTGCTCCCATTAGCTGTTTCTGTCTGCAGTTAAAGTTGATAGCTTGCTGTCCATCCAGTGCTGTGCTTGATGATTTACATGTATTATTTCAATTAATCAGCAATCCTTTGAGGAAATTTTTTAATATAAATTCCCCCTTTTATTTTTTTATAAAAGATTTATTTATTTATTTCTCTCCCCTTCCCCTCCCCCCCCACCCCGGTTGTCTGTTCTCTGTGTCTATTTGCTGCGTGTTCTTTTTTGTCCGCTTCTGTTGTTGTCAGCGGCACAGGAATCTGTGTTTCTTTCTGTTGCCTCATCTTGTTGTGTCAGCTCTCCGTGTGGGTGGCGCCATTCTTAGGTGGCACTTTCTTTTGCGCTGGGCGGCTCTCCTTAAGGGGTGCATTCCTTGCGCGTGGGGCTCCCCTATACAGAGGACACCCCTGCGTGGCACGGCACTCCTTGCGCGCATCAGCACTGCGCATGGGCCAGCTCCACGTGGGTCAAGGAGGCCCGGGATTTGAAACGCTGATCTCCCATGTGATAGATGGACGCCCTAACCACTGGGTCAAGTCCGCTTCCTGAGGAGATTTTTGATTTCTGACTTTCTACCGTACCTTTGGACTGTTTTCTTTTGTATTTTATTTATATTCTTTTGACTTTCGTCAGTCTGATTCTATTCACTGCTTTGACTAGTTTTGGTGCTTTGTGCAACCAAACTATATTAGTTAGGATGTTTGGGGGTCCAAATAAAAGAGAACCAGATTCTCTCTGGCACAAAAAAATTAAGGGAGTTTTTTCACACACAAATAATTCTTAATTGGCTGCTATTTCTCTGTGATTCTTTTCACCCTGTCTTCCTCCATGGCGCCCCTTATTGTAGGAGAAATGACTACAGCAGGACCTGGCATGACATTTTTACACTACACTCTTCGTAAAAATGGAGAACTTCTAGTCTCCCAGACAAAAGCTCTTGGCTTCCTGTGGTTGGATCAATTGAGGTCATGGGCTGCCCTCTGACACAAGTACTGTGACCAGGGAATTAATGTGCATTGATTGACTTAGGCCTGTCCTGCCCTAACCAGTTACTGACCAGAAGTAGGTGTTAGACTGCTTAGTTCACAGGTAGAGCTGAGGTTGGAGCAATATCACCCAAATCATAGAGTGGCAGAAGAAAGCAGGCAGTGATAGGCTCTGGGAAGGTGTTTTTGTCTTATTCCCAATCTCAAAGGGAAATCTTTCAAAATTTCACCTTTAATTATGATTATTGTTTTAGGTTTTCTTTTGGTAGATATTCTTTGTCAGTTTAAGGAAGTTGCCTTCATAATTTGCTGAGATTTGGTTTTTTAAAAATCATGAATAGAAATTGAAATCAAAAGATTTTCTAAATGTGTTGAGGTGATTATGTGGATTCTTTTCTTTATAGTGTTAATTTGGTAAATTACACTTAATGATTTTTAACAATTTTAACAAGGTATGATTGACATACAATAAACTACACATACTTAAAGTGAACAATTTGATTAAGTTTTGACATATATATACACACACACCTGTAAAGCCCTCACCACAAAAAATAATGAACATATCTATCATTCTGCCCCAAGTTTCCCCATACCCCTCTATAATTCCTCTCTCCTGTCCCATCCCCCACAACCCTACAACAAACCCTTCCCCTGCAATCCAGCACACCCACTAATCTATGTTCTATCACTATAGATTAGTTGCATTACTGATTGTTTTTTTTTTTAGGATTTTATTTATTTATTTATTTATTTATTTCTCCCCATCCTCTTGTTGTTTTTCACTTGCGGTACCTGTTTGTCTTTCTTATCCATTTAGGAGGCACTGGGAGCCGAACCCAGGACCTCCGATGTGGGAGGAAGGTGCCTAATCACCTGAGCCACCTCCCCTCCCTGCTTTGTAGTGTCTCTCATCATGTTTTTTCCTCCCTGCATCTCTCGTTGTGCCATCTTGTTGCGCCAGCTCACTGCGCCTGCCTTTAGAGTCAGCTTGCTGTCTTCTTTAGGAGGCATGGGGAACCTCTGCTCCCAGCTTTGTTGTGTCTCTCATCATGCTTTTTCTTCTTGTGTCTCTTATTGTGTCAGCTTGCTGCACCTGTGTGTCATGCCAGCTTGCTGTCTTCTTTAGGAGGCACTGGGATCCAAACCAGCAACCTCCCATGTGGTAGGCTGCAGCCCAGTTGCCTGAGCCACATCCACCTCCCTACTGATTGATTTTTAATGTTAAGCTAATCTTCCATTTCTGAACAAACCCAACTTAATCAAGATGTATAGCTGTCATTCTTACGTATTTCTTTATTCATTTGATCTAATATTTGGCTTGTGATTTTTTTTATCTATAATATGTGTATGAATGAGATTGGGTTGTAATTTTTATTTCTACTAATGCCCTCGTCAAGCTTTGGTATCAAGATTATGCTGGCCTCTTAAATGAGTTAGGGAGTATCTTCCATTCCCCTCTTTTCTATTCTCTGGAAGAGTTTGTATAAGATAGATGTTATTTCTTCCTTAAGTATTTGGTTTGAATTAACCAGTGAAACCAATTGAACCTAGAGTTTCTTTGTGGGAAGTTTTTTAATTATTGATTCAATTTTTAAAATGAACACAGGACTTGATATTTTCTTTTCTTTTTGTGGTGTAAGTTTTTGTAAGTTTTTTTTTTTTACTTTTTAATTGAAGTATAACACATACACAGTAATGTGCAAAATGTTAGGCATAGAGCTTTTTTTTTTTATAAATGCACAATTTGGTGACATAAAATGTTTCATAAAAATTGTTCATAATATTCTTATTACCTTTTAATATCTGTAGGCTCTGCAGTGATGTTCCTTCTTTTATTCCTGATCTTGATTGTGTGAGCTTGCTTTCTTTATCTTGATTATTTTCCACAGGGGTTTATCAAACATTTTTATCATTTCAAAGAACAAACTTTTGTGTTCTCTATTGTATGTTTGTTTTCTATTTTACTTGTTGCTTTTCCTGTCTTTTTTTCCTTCCTTTTGTTTTCTTTAGATTTAAGTTCTTCTTTAACTCTTTATTATGGATATTTAGCTTATTGAGTTTTTTAGTTTTTGTAATAACATATATACAACTCAGCATTTTCCATTTTAAACACTTTGAAGTCCATTCAGTAGTGTTAATTATGTTCACAATATTGTGCTATCATCACTAATATCCATTACCCCAACTTCTCTTTATCACCTCAAATAGAAACTCTGTACCCATTAAGCAATAACCCTCTCTTCCCTTCCCCCTGCCTAGCCCCTTGCAACTTATAATCCACTCTCTATCTCTATGAAATTTGCTTCTCAGTAATTAATGTGAGATCATACAGTATTTTTTTAAGATTTATTTTTTATTTATTTCTCCCCCCCACCATTGTCTGCTCTCTGTGTCTATTAACTGTGTGTTCTTCTGTGTCCACTTGCATTCTTGTCAGTGGCACTGGGAATCCATGAATCTTTTTGTTGCATCATCTTGCTGCATCAGCTCTCCATGAGTGCAGCCCCACTCATGGGCAGCCTGTGCTTTTTTTGCATGGGGCGGCTCTCCTTGCGGGGCATGCAGGCCGCACTCGTTGCGTGCATCAGCACTGTACATGGGCCAGCTCACCACATGGGTCAGGAGGCTCTGGGTTTGAACCCTGAACCTATGAATGGTAGGCGGACGCTCTATCAGTGGAACCAAATCCGCTTCCTGTGATCACACAATATTTATCGTTTAGTGTCTGGCTTATTTCACTCAACATGGTGTCTTCAAGGTCCGTCCATGTTGTAGCATGAATCATAACTTCATTCCTTTTTATGGATGAATAATATTCCATTGTGTGTATATCACCTTTTATTTATCCATTCATTAGTTGATGGACACTTGAGTTGCTTCCATCTCTTGGCTATTGTAAATAATGCTGCTATAAACATTGGTGTGCAAATATCTGTCTGATTCTCTGCTTTCAATTCTTTTGGGTACATACCAAGAAGTGGTATTACCAGGTCAAATGGTAATTTGATTTTTTACTTTCTGAGGAACCACTAAAACTGATTTCTACAGTGATTTCATGAGCTCATTGCATTTTAGCTATTCTTTGTTTTTTTATACATGTCAGGAGGCATAAAATTTCCTCTTAGAATGGCTTTAATGTATCTCTTAAATTTTCATTAATATGCACTTCAGAATAGCTTCTCATCTCCATTGCAATTTCTTCTTTGAACCATGGGTTATTAGCAAGCATATTTCTTAATTTATAAGCATTATGGATTTTTCAGGTGTATTTTTATTATTGATTTCTAGCTTAATTCCTCTGGGGTCAAATAATTTACTTTGTATGAAATCAGTTGTTTGAAATTTTTGGTGACTTGTTTTCACATATTGTAGATTTTTATAATAATCCATGCATATTTAAAAACAATGTGTATTCTGCAGTTTGGGAGTACACTGCTTATATGTGCTTATGAGGTAAAAAACAGTATCAATTGTGTTGCTCAAATCTGCTTTATCCTTACAAATTAATTTAATATTAATATAATCTCTCACTGTGATTTTTTAGTCTTTTCCCCCAATTACTTTTTTTTAGTTAGAGAAGTTGTAGGTTTATCTCTTTATGATTTTGTATTTCTCTATTTGGTTTTTTCAATATTTTAATATAAAATTTTATGTTATAAGGTACATAAAAAGGTACAATTATTATTTTCTACTAGAGATTTTAAACTTTTATCATTTTGAAGTATATCTTTTTTATTTTTTATGCTTTTCATGCTTTTTATACATATTTGTTTATGCTTTTTGCTTTAAAGTTGTCTGATACAAATATAGCTTATGTACTATTGTTGTCATGTATTTTCATTTTATATGTTCTTAAACCCCCTAATATATTATTATAACTATTGCTATATTTGGTTAAAACTCATTTAGATTTAAAATATCCACTTTTGCCTCTTTTATTGTGCTTTATTCCTTCCTGCATCTTTGAGCTCCCATCTGGGAGCTGAATATACCTTTTAGTATTTTCTTCAGAGTAGATTTCTATTGAAAAATCCTCTACATTTACCCTCTGAAAATGTCTTTTTAAAAACTTCATTGCTGAAGGGTAGTTTCAATAGTAAGGAATTTTAGGTTTACAGTTATAGTCTTTCAGCACTTTCAAGATTTTCTTCTGGCTTTTCTTGATTCTTTTGAGAAGTCAGCTGTCAGGCTAACATTTGCTCCTTTGAGGATAATCTGTCTTTTTCTCAGGTTTCTTATAATTTTCTCTTCATCTTGGTTTTAAACCTTTTTACTTTGAGGTGCCTGGTTATGACTTTCTTTTTGTTTATCTTGCTTTAGGTCTATATTCCTTTTTGAATCTGTGGCTTTTGTCAATTTTGGAAAATTCTCAGCTATTATCTTCTGATTATTTCTTTCCCATTCTCTTTTCCTTCTCCTTGGGGACCTTCTGACTCTGCCTACCCAAGCCAACTTTCTGGGCATGCATGATCTGACCCTTGGCAACCTCTCTGCCACATTCTGTCTTGTTCACTCACCCCTCTCTAACTACCTTGCTATTTTTCTAACAAGCCAGGCGATCTTCTGACTCAGGCCTTTTGAAAATATTGCTCCCTCAACCTGGAACACTCTTTTTCAAATATGCCCAAGACTCATTTCCTTACATGATTCAGGTCTATGCTTAAGTATGGCCTTATCAGAGAGGCTTTCTCTGATATCTCTACCTAAATTATCACCCACACCCATCCTGCCCCACATTGTCCTCTAACCCTACACTGGTTGTATGTTTCTTCATAACACTTATTACAACATGGAACATTAAATGTTTAATGTGTGTTTGCTTGTTCTCTGTCTTTCTCCATTAGAATATAAACTCCATGGGAACGGAGACTTTTTTTTCTCACAGCTGTATCTCCAACCCCAGAATAATACCTGCCATTTATGTTTGTGGGATGAATGAGTGATTAGTAGATAATATATAGAGGAAGATTGAATTCTCTATAGATGGTGAAGAAAGCAGACAAAGAAAAATAAACAAGCAAGGTTTAAATTTTTATTATCTATATTTAAAGATAGTATCACTGGTCATATTTCTATCCATCATTGTTGCCTAAAATAACAAACTGAAACATTTAACACGTTTGAAAAGATTTATTTCATTAGTTTAAATTAAGTGGAATGTGCTCTATGAATTTGTAAAGACATTTAATTTTTGTTATTGAAAAAAGGAAACCTACCAAATAAGGTGAATTAAATAAGTATATTCATGACACTTCGGGTGTTTTTCATAGTGTGACATTATTGGGATAAAACATAACAATTTATTGAAATATTTTGACAAAATATTGTATACTTACTAATACAAAGGCTAAACCGGCCAGCTCCTGGGTTCTGCCTGGGCCACTTCTTTTGTGGTTTGTAGGGATAGCTGTTTATTATGCAGCTCTTTAGGATTCATATGAGTACATCAGTTTAGCGGGGGGGGGGGGGGGGGGGGGCAGGGGGGTACCCACAAAACCAGAAACAACAACTCCTAACACTGATCTTCAAAATGTGGATTCTGCCTGTCTTTTGTGAATTTCTTTCCCTGTGTAAATCATAAATCCACCGATGCTGCTGAGACCTAACATAATCTGCAGGCATCATACACACTCAGAACTTATCAACTCTGCTAATAAGGCTTTTACCTCACTGGCGCCCACAGTATTTTGCCAGATTGCCTGAGGTCAGCGTGCCTTCCTGATGTTCATGGGTTGGGCTCCTTTTCCAGGAATTTCTCAAAGGGATCCTGCCTAAAAGCAAAGATGCCATACTGTGACATTTTCCTGCTTATAAAAAGAACAAGAATGCTCTGTGTCTGTATTGCCAGCTTAAAAACAAAAATGGAACGGATAGAGTCATCAGCCCAGAGCTTCCTCCCACCACCCATGTATTTTCTAGTCCAGAATGAAGTTAACAACATAAAGAAATCGTAGAAAGGTTAAGCGGGAAAGCATCCACCACCCCACTGCTCCTCCCATTTCCCCACTCTTTTTTTTTTTTTTTATTGATTTTGTATTAATATTACATTAAAAATATATATGTGAGGTCCCATTCAACCCTACCCCCCCACCCCACCTCTCCCCCTCCCCCAGCAACACTCGTTCCCATCATCATGACACAAAAGAGGATTGTTAGCGTCTCATGTGAGCTAGAGAAGTGTTTGGGGCTGTGCCATATGTCCCTGTTAGAAATGCTGAGCTCATAATGACTAAGAAACCCCAGAGGCTTGTCTAAGCCACCAAGGTTATAGAGGGTACAGCATTATCACAGCTGAACTAAAATTTAGTATGATTCTTACTCTACCACCCAGGGTGACCCAAGCAGGTGGTGTGGCAGGCAGACCCTAAATAGAGGGCCTTAATCATGGCTCACCAAAGGGCCAAGCACACTGTTTACACGGTGGACTAGGAAGGAAGAAACGTCGTCTTTCTAAATGTTTTCATACAATTTTATTCATTTATTTATAGAATTTTTCTCCTTTGAGAACTAAGGACTTTAAAGAAAATTGCTAAAGTATTTATTAAGAAAAATAGTCCATAAACTCACAAATGAAGCATTCGAGTATTCTCTCCAAGGTATTGTGACTGCACTGGTCCAGGAGCTTAGGGTCCTGCCATTCGAGGTAGGACTTTCTTCTCAGAATGAAGTTAGAGGTGTGTATTTCTCCCCATATTCCCAAGGTCTTTGGGAGGCTATGGGATTACTAGAACACAGTGGGTGGGACTGAGGGTACCCACGAGTCTGTGGATTGGAAAGGTCACCATGATCTCACCGTTGCGTTTTTAGAAACTGAATTTCAGGTTAGAAACGAAATCATAATCTCCTAACTAAGAAGAGAATGGTGCATAAACGAGCTATCATTTTATTAATTTAGAGTGGAACGCAGACCTTACCTAGAAAGCAGTCTGGTTGGGTATGGAAGGTGTGTGGTGTGCAGAGAATCGAAAAAGAAAGTTGACTTTTGCCAAAAAACCAGCAAATCAGACTTTTGTAGCCTGGAGAGCTGACTCTTTAGCTCCACTCTAGAAATGTGTCTTCTTGTGACTAATAACTCGGAAGGGTTTCTAATCAGAGCTCCTCTCCAACACTTAAAGGCATCCATACTTTCTCATTCTCCAACTTTTAGGGTTCCCATTTTTACTGGTCCTTAGAATTTTGGGTGATTATAATATCCCTTGCTTTATCATACCTATGGCAAGAAAAATTTCTAAGATTGAGGTTTATGTTACAAAGGGTGCAATTTAGATGAGCAACCCTCTGGTGATTGGGAGCAGCTCTCCAGTAGATGGGGTGAGGGACACAGGGAAGTAGGGGTCAGAAAACCTGCGGTTTTATTATTATACTTAGACCTAGGTTTAGGCCTAGGTTTCTGTTATCACAGCATCACCTGAAGCATATCTGTTTGTCCGTTTTGCTTTAGTGACTTAAACCACAACATAAAGTCCCTTCAGCTTTGACATGTGACCCCAGATCTAGCATTTTGTTTTACTTTAGTAATTCTGAAAAGGAAACATTTAGGTTGAGGGGACAAATTTCTATTCTCCTCAAAGTAAGGAGATTTATTTAGTACCATTTTATTTTTCTGAGTAAAGTCGTGGATTTTAACTTGGTAACCTGTATTTGTGTTCTTTTCTCTTCTCTCTGGCTAGAGAGCAAGTGCTGTTGATGTGATCCAAAGAGAGCAGTCCTTTCACACTTGGAGCAAGGAGTACCAGAAATACCACCCCCACCGCCCACCCCCAGAAATGCCAGCGAATGACAAGTCTTGAAAAATATTTTTTAATTAAGTGAATTCAATTATTTCAATCTGAGTTAATCTCTAATTTAGGCATATCACAGGAAACTATTTATAACAATATATGCCAGCTGACCCTTATCCAGATTTCCATGGAAATAGCAATCTTATAACACAGTATGTTCTTGGACTGCTCTAAAATTTCTAGCTGCTTTAAGGGTGATACTGAACCTAAAAAAGAAACGTTCTACTAACAAAATGTATTTGAAGTGTGTACTCAGGTGCTAAGGAGGGAAAATGAAATTGAAAAAATTCATGGAAAAGATTTAAGGCATAAACCCTAGGCTTTCCCTCAGACCTCTCTAACCAAATATTCTTGTATGGTTTCTATCTGAAGTCAAATTGACGGAAGGGATGGCAAAGAATAGTTTTGTGGCTTTATTTATTTATTTTTCCCTCTGCCAAGTAGAGACTTAGCCATGTGAGGATAAACAGAGGTTGTCCTGTTCTTTTCTTGAATGAACAAATAAAATTCTAGCTCAAGAGATAAGCCATATTTCAGCATTGCCAGTATTAGTCTTCAAATGTGTTGCTGTTAAGAGTATAAACGCATTTCAGATGAAATTATAACATATGGGAGAAATTAGCCCTGTGTTCATAACATGCCTAATAAAAATGCAGACTCCATGACTGTACTGCATGCCTGGTGAAGGTAACGGCAGGTTTGCCGTACTCATAACATCGGAGTTAAATCTGTCCAAACCCATGCACATCGCCACTGAAGGGACTTTCAAGGCACAGTCACTGCATCTGGAGCCATTACAGTTTTGTTACGTACACAGCACCAAACAAGATGGAAACAACCAGCCTTCATAAATAGAATATCCTTCCAGGATAGTAATCCAAGGTGACCTTGCCTATCACTGATGCCCTGTGAGACCATCACAGACTTTTCTTTCTCATTTTTTCCTATGGCATTGTGGGTATGATTTGTTTTCTCCATGGAAATGGAAAAATAGGATGACATTTGATAGAATGAACACACACATGTGTTTCTGGTTTCTAGGTAAAATAAATATATAATCTGAAATTACCATCCTTCCTTAGCAAATCTCTGCATCAGTAACTTGCAACCCATTGGTATACATCCTTTCTCACCATTCTAAAAGTTTGCTTGATAGGAATTTATGCATTAATGAAAGTAATTCAAAATGTTCTCTTTATTCGGGAGAATAGCTCTTTGTGATATGGATGGCAATTTCCCCCCCAGATTGTCATTTTTCTTTTGACTTTCTTAAGATTTTTTTTGCCATGTAGCTTTTTAAAAAATTTTCATGTACTTGTATTTATCAATCTTTTCCTTTATGGCTGCATTAAAAATAATAGTCAGAAAGGCCTCCCCACTCCTTATTTACTTCTAGTATTTTTATGATTTCATTTTAAAAAATTTGAATCTTTGCTCCTTTGGAATTTACTCCGATACACAGCATGAAGGTTGAGACCAGTTTCATTATTACAAATATCTCTCCAGTTGTCCCAAGATAATTTTTTTGAGTTTCCATCTTTTCCTTAATGATTTGAGATGCCGTTTATCGTACACCAAAATCTGAATACGTTGGGGTCTGTTTCTGGACTTCCTGCTCCATTCAGTTATTCCTCTGTCTAGTCTGCCTATTCTTGTGTCAGGAGCACCCTGTTTTAATCATTGTTGTTTTATATTTTTTATAATAAGTGCTGAGAATAGTCCCCTCTCCTTGTTTCTATTTTTCCCCAGAGATTTTAAAAAAAATTTTACTCCTATTGTTTATTTTTAAAAAGTACTTTCTAATTAGCTTGCCTAATCCTCCCTCCCCCTAAACTTTGGCCTTCTTGTAATTAGAATAAATTTTTAAATTAGCTTAGGGAGAATTGAGAACTTTATGAGGTTGAGTCTTCCTGTCTAAGAGCTTGTATTTTCTTTCCCTTTTGTATAAGTCTTTGTGTCCTTTAGGAATGTTTTTAAATTTTCTTCATAAACTTTGCCCATTTCTACAGTTTTTCCTTAGATATTTCATCCTTTGTTGTTGTTATTGTAAACCTAGTCTTTTCCCCATTTATTGTCTAACTGAATGTGTTTGTACATGTGAAAGCTATTGCTATCTATATAATAATTCTGCATCCTGCTGCCTTAAAAATGTTCTTATTGTTTATAATACTTTTTCAGTGGACTACTTTGGATTTTCCATATCAGTTACAAATTGGGATCGTTTTACTTCCTTTTCTAAATTTTCTGTGCTTCTCATTTCTCTCATAAATTGTATTGCCTAACATCCAGTACTGTTGAATGATAGTGGTGACAAGTGGGCATCTATCTTCTCGGTTCCTGAGTTGAGTGGAATGCCACTAGGGTTGCCCAGTAAGCATGATGGTCCTTTTGGGACCAAGGTATATTTTATCAAGTTAAGAAGATATCCACCTATTTCTACTTTATTCAATTTAATCATAGTCTAAATAATAATAAAGTCCCATTCTCCCCAACATGATAAGATCAAAGCTCTAGAAGGAACCTTAAGACCCTTTAGTTCTTCCTTCCAGCTTGGGTAATATATTCTAAGTGCAGGGAGATTGCAATTTTCCAGAAGTTTCTAAATTAGATTAGAAGACAAGCTGGAACTGAAAATTTCTGTCTATTAGGTACCAAACCAGTATTCTTTCAGGTAAATGAGACTAACATGAAACATTTCTCCTATGACTATTTATTTTGTCTTCCATTTTGTCTTTCTCCTTGGGATTTTCCCATTTTGTCCCCTTTCCACGCACATTTCTGGGACCTTGTATGTGCTGCTTGGCTGTGTATTTTCCCCCAGCCATCTCCTGCCATTGCTAGGAGCCAAGTTTATTGAAGGAGATTTCTAGACAGTGACATAATCCCTTCCCCACCCAAAAAGACCTCTTTGCTATTTGCTCTTCTTGGACAAAGTGTATTGTCTTCCAAGTGCTGCTGGTTACTTAAGGAATTAGAGTTGAAAGTTCGTAGGAGCCGTTGAAGGCCTCAGAATATGCTTCAACTCTAATAATACCTTTAGCAAAATAAATTTAACCAGCAGTAGATGTGTTGTAAATGCCATTATATCCTATATTCATTTGTGGATCACAGACAGTCATGTGGTATTAAGCTTTCAAAAGAAATTAGGAAATAATATACTTAGTATATTCAAATAAAAACATATACTATTATATGTAGTTCATACTATATGTCTGATTTTGTGCTAAGCCTTTGCATCACAACTTTCCTTAATAAGTATCAAAATTAGCGAATATTGTATATACTAAGAAAAATTGTTGACTATGGAAAAAAACTAAACCACTTGGAAAAAATGTATTGTTTAAAAATTTTTTCCACTGTAAAACGGGAAGTTGTATTTCTACCCACATATAGTCATCCGCCATAGTCAGATAGACTCAGGTTTGAATCCTGGCTTTACCACTGCCTGCATAGGTAACATAATCTCAGCGGAGTCTCCCTTTCCTCATCTGCAAAACAGGGACAGGGATGCCTTGTAGAGTGGTGTGAAAATTAAAAGAATAATGCAAATAAAGGACTAGCACAGGGATTACCATGAGGTAAAGCCTCAATAAATGATAGCTTTTATTATCATTACAGATTAGCATGTCCATAAAGCCTATTGCTTTTCTCTTTTTTAAACAGCTTTATTGAGACCTAATTTATATACCATACAATTGAGTCACTTCAATGGTACAGTTGAGTTGTTTTTAGTATATTTAGACATGCAATTTAAAAATGTTTCATCACCCCAAAAGAAACCTCGTAGCCCATTTGCCTCTGCCCTCAAGCTCTAGCCGAGCACTAATCTACTTTCTGACTCTATAAATTTCTCATTCTGGATATTTCATATAAATAGGATCATATACTATGTGGCCACTGTTTACTGGCTTCTTTCACTTAGCATACTGTTTTCAAGGTTTGTCCATGTTGTAGCATATATCTGTACTTCATTCCTTTTTATGAATGAATAATGCTGTTTTTCTTTAATTTGTTATATTAATTTAGAGATTAATTAATTAACTGAATCAAACAGTTCTGATTCAGTTTGGGTTGATAATTGTAAAACAACTCTACATTATCTCCTTCCTGAGAGTAAAACTAAGGTACTTGTAGGGATATGTCTGAAGTCATTGCTACAGCTCTTTTTTCTTAAGAATTGTATGGATAGCCATGTGGGCCAACATGATCTAAAGTCTCAAGCCTAAATATATATTATTACATGTTGGCATACCCTTTTGATTAAGTTGTCATTAGCCAATTATTATTTATTGACCATATGATAAGCAAAAGGAATTTAAAAAGGACCTCAGAAGAATATGATTCTGACTCAAGACATTTAAAGCTGAAAAGAATTTAGACATCTTTTATTTTGACATTCATTGAGTAATTTTGTTCTTTGTTGTACCAGACACATTACTGTATCCTGGAGATGCATAGATAAAAATATAAGTCCTTACTCTGAAGAAGCTTATGGTTTAGTCGAGAGTATAGAATGGACCTTAAGAGCCACCTATTTAGGGAGCATTCCTTGATACCTCTCACTCCCAGGTTGGAGGAGATTTCCCTCTTATGTGGTCCCATAGCACTATGCTTACATTTATTTTAGCATTTCTCATCCTTACATTAATTTTCTGTCTCCTATGCTGGACTCTAAGCTCCCTGAGGGCAGGGATTGTGTCTTATTAGTCACATGAGAAAGAAGATAACTAAAACATGGTTTTGGTCCATGATGAATTTCTATATTTGTCAAATTGACAAATATGGAAATGTAGAAATAAGCTACTAACATATAAAATAACTAACCTCAGTATAAATGTATATGGAACAAATGCTACAAAGTACATGCTTTGGGAAGTAAGAGGTTTTGGAGAAGGTCATTTAGAGGAGGTGGCATTTCATGTGAGTTTAAAAGTAATGGGGGGATTTTCATAGGTGAGGAGGTGGGAAGATAATTCTAGATGAGAGAACATCAGGAGCAAAGGCACAGAGATGTGCGGGACTGCTGGAACAAGAAAGAGCAAACAGTCCCATGTGAGTGGACTCAGGCAAGAATGTTAGACAGGAGCCTACATGCTATACTGGGGAGTTTGGGCTTCCTTCTGTAGACAGTGGTGTGTTGACAAGGATATTTGGGCAAAGGGACCTGAACACGTTGACAATAGTGTGAATGAGGGGAAGGGAGAGAAAAGATCCAGTAAGGGCAGTCAGGAGATTTCCAGTAGTGTAGACAAAAGATTCGAGGTGAAAACTGGTATGGAAATGAAGGGGGCAATTTGGAAACGTTGTACAAATAGAGATGTCACACCCTGGTCTGGAGAACGGGGGAGATTCCAGCTTAAGGGTGCCATCCTTAGAGTGAGGGCGGACGTTCTGGCAGTGGGTGGGGTCACTCAGGAAGAACAAAGGGAAAGAAAGTCAGGGGAGGGCCAGGCCTACACTGAAGGGGTAGGTAAATCTTAGATGTAGAAGAAATTCTGTTTCAAGCACATTGTAGAAGGATGAGAAAAACTGTCTTTGGGCTTCAGTGGTTTACTGGAGGCAGAACCTACAATCTGTATCAGAGGGCTCTAGAATCCAGGGTCCCAACTCATAGGCCAGACCACCTTCTAGTATCTTACCTGGCAGACTCTGGTTAATGCCCAGTGCGAACATCCCACCTATCACCTTTTCCATCATCACCTGTTGTGAGACAGGTACACTTGAATTCTAAGCCCTGTTACATAAATCAAAGTATCCTTTATTTCTTACAGCCATAGCTATCACAGCAAAGAGAAAATTTGCCATTGGAAAATACAGGGCAATCCATCTAATCGGATGCCATTAAAAATTATAAATTGGTAGTAAGAATTAATGGTAGGAGATATAAAAATCCTAGATAATTAAACCTACCTTATGTTTCAAAGGCGTTAAGTTAATCCTGTACATTATTAAACGTTTTTTTACATCCTTTCTGTAAAATAAAACCTACCATATTTTCCACATTAAATGATCCTTATTATCCCCAAATCCCTTGTTATATACAGAAACGGAAAGATTTTGCTCAAAGAAGCCAAAGCACCCAAATGATTTCATTACAGTTTTACAGCAGATTTTGTTCCTATTAATACTGCAGTCTTCTCTGGCCTGTGCCAAAGGTGTGGTTTGAAATTCTGTTTTTAACTCTTAATTATCAAGTGAAATATTTATGGCTTAAAGAAGGAAGCCTGAAAAGAATGCTATGAAACTTCAAAATATAGACCATCTTTAAAAAAGTGTATGATGGAACTAATCCTCAGAAGAGCATTATCTTCACTGAATAACAGAACTAAATAATACGTAGATTTTATCATTTCTTTGACTGGAAGAACTGAGCTTTAAAAATGAACCATCACAAGCCATGAGTAATGAACTGTTTACAATGGAGAAACTCTGATAAAGGTCACTTGGTGAAATGAGCAGGAGCACGGTAAGTACTAAGCATAGATGGCACTTACCTAGATCATACTTTTATTCTTAGAAAATGGATTTTAGCCATTTGAATGTGGAATCATAAGTGATCCTGTTAGAATTCTCATACCTGGGTTCATGACCTCCCCCAAAAGATCCAACATTTCTTTTAAATTGGCTAATAGTTTGCTAGCATAGATGTTCCAGAAAATGATGTCCTGGTTTATTTGTTTTTATTTTTCTTTGCTTACTTTGGGTTTCTTTCTTATTTTGCTTTGCTTTTTTAAGCAAGCATTTTTTATTAAAGTATAATATACATATAGAAAAATGTTTATCACAAGTATACAACTGGATGAGGTTTCACAAATTGAATACCTCCAGGTGTCCAGCACCCAGATCAAGAAACAACATCACCAGCCCCTCAGAATCTGCCCTCCTGCTTCCTTGCAGGCACTAACTCTTCCCCCAGAGCTAACTGTTGAGAGACAATTCATGGGCCTCTCATTTCCAAGCATCTTTTAAGCATAAACTGTGACCGTCTTTGTTCCAGGCTATCTTTTTGAGATTTTTACAGCAAACAGCCTTGGAAGAGAGAGATGGCATTTCTTATGGAGCAAAGAACAGGTTTCCATATGTTCAATATAATAAAGATAACGTCTGCCCTTGGGAAGAAGGGGAGGCATGCTTACTGACCCATGTAACAGAGTCAGGTTCCTCTCCTATAGCACCCACTGCATGTACAGGCATCACCCAGCTCTCCTCAGGTTGCCTAGGGGAAGTCAAGGCTCAGGGAGTCAGCATGAATGATTACATCCTGTCTACTGAGTTGTGAGGTCCTTTGTCTCTAATTCAACATCCATAACTTCTTATTTACAAATGTGGTAAAATCTTAGACCCTTCACTGATCCTGATATCAATCAAGATATATTATGGGAAGCAGATGTGGCTCAAGTGATAGAGCTTCCACCTACCATATGGAAGGACCTGGGTTTGATCCCTGGAGCCTCCTAGTGAAAAAGAAGAAAAGAAAGCGTGCCAATGTGGTGAGCCAGTGCCTGCACGAGTGCCTGCATGGTGAGCACAAGTGCCCAAGTGGCGAGCCAGTGCCCGCACAAGTGAGTCATGCAGCAAGATGATGACGCATCAAAAGAGAAACAAGGGGAGAGTCAAGGTGAAGCACAGCAGAAACCAGGAACTGAGGTGGCACAATTGACAGGGAACCTCTCTCCCCATCAGGGGTCTTCAGGATCAAATCCTGGTGAATCTTAGAGGAGAGAAAATGAGAAGAGAAGACAGGACAGACAGCAAAAAACAGCAGGGCAGGAAGAGGGGATGGGGGGGGGAAAGAAATAAATCTTAAAAAAAAAAAAAGATATATTAGTTTTACCTGTTCTTAAACTTCATATATAAATGAAATCATCTAGCATATACTCTTTTGTGTTTGGCTTTTTTCATCCAACATCATGTCTGTGAGATTCTTCAATATTGTTGCATGTAGGTACAGTTCTTTATTTCTCATAGTATTCCTTGTATAAATGTTTTAAAATGTGTTGTTTTCTACTGTTGATGGAGTCTGGGGAAGTTTCCAGTTTTTAGCTATTAGATTCATGCTATGAACACTTTTATGCATGTCTTGGGTGAGTATATGTATGCATTTCTCTTGGCTATTTTCATAGAAGTGTAATTGCTGGATCAGATAGTGAGCATAGACAGTGCCAAACGATTTTCCAAATTATTTATACCAAGCTTTTCTCCTACTAGCAATGTTTGAGAGTTCCAATTTCTATGTGTCCTTATCAACTCCTATAATTTTCCATTTTAAAACTTTCAGCCATTCTGGTGGTAATGCGATGGTATCACATGGTGATTTGTTTGGTTTGGTTTGGTTTTTTGTTTTTTTTAGGAGGTAAAGGGCATTGAGCCCAGAACCTTGTACATGGGAAGCAAGTGCTCAACACTGAACTACATCTGCACCCCTCACACAATGGATGGTGGTTTTAATTTGCATTTATCTGATGTCTAATTGATTGAGAACCTTTTCATGATTTTTTGGTTTTTGCCATTTGGATGTCCTCTCTTGTGAGGTGTTTGTCCTGCTCTTTTGATTTTTTTTTTTCCTATTGGGTAATCTATCTTTTTCATTTTCATTTGTAGGAATCCTTTATATTCACTAGGTACTAGTCTTTTACAGATGTTGTACTGCAGATATATTCTCCCACTCTGTAGATTGCTTTTTTACTGTCTTAGTGGTGTCTTTTGGTGAACAAAAGTTTTTAATCCTAATATACTCCAATATATCATTTCCCCTTTAGATTGGTGCTTCCTGTACCACCTTTATGAAATCTTGCCAACTCGAAGATATTCCACATTTATATCTGCAATACTTATGGAATTGATGTTTCTGAATGGTGATTAGAGGTCCAGGTTCACTTTTTTCCATAAGAATATCCAATTGACAAAGCACTGTTTATTGAAAAGACTGTCTTTCTCCCTGCATAGGTTTTTAAATGTTTCCATCAAAAGTGACATATGTCATTGGCCAGAGCTAGTCAGGTGGCCTTGCCTAACTTCAAAGGGACAAGAGATGTAATCCTCCCCTGAACCTGGATAGAGAGGGAAACTGGAAATATTGGTGAGCACTGTATCACTCACCAGAGTGTAATTTGAGTAAGGTGTAAAAGACCAAAAGATTTAGGTCATAGAAAGCAGAGAGAGGGTAATGTTAATGTAAGAGCAGAAATTAATGAGGAACAGTAGAGAGAATTAACCAAAGACTGAGGATTGATAATAAAAGGGAGAGAGAGTGTGTGAAAAATTCCATCATAATAGTGATCTAAAGAATACAAGAAAGAATGTTGGGTAACTTTATGCCCATACAGTTTCAAACTTAGATGAAATATATGATTCCATAGAAATATATAACTTGGGAAATGAATGTGGCTCAAGCAGTTGGGCTCCTGTTTACCATACAGGAGGTCCAGGGTTCGATGCCCAGGGCCTTCTGGTGAAGGCAAGCTGGCCCATGCGCCAAGCTGGCCCACGAGGAGTGCCAGCCCATGAGGAGTGCTGGCCCACGTTGGAGTGCCAGCCGATGAGGAGAGCTGGTGCAGCAAGATGACACAACAGGAGATACAGAGGAGAGAAAATAAGAAAAATATCAGAACAGGGAGCTGAGGTGGCGCAAGAGAATGACTGCCTCTCTCCCACTCTGGAAGGTCCCAGGATGGGTTCCCAGAGCTGCCTACTGAGAATACAGGCAGACCCAGAAATAACACACAGTGAAAGAACTTAGAGAGCAGACAACTGGGGGGAGGGGGCAGAAATAAATAAATAAATCTTTAGGAAAAGAAAAAGAAATATATAACTCACCAATACTGACTGAAGTGTAATAGAGATCCTAAATAGACCTAGAAACAATAGATAAATTGAATCAGGAATTTGAAAAAAAATCTTTCTGCAAAAATATGAGGCTTCAACAGTTTTGAGACAAACCCTACCAAACCTTCAAGGAACACATAATCCATTTCTTATATTTATTATAATATACTTGACAAATAAATACTGTGCACCTACTGTGTGCCTGGCACTCTTCTAGGTCTTTAGGATATATCAATGAACAAAACGGAGATTTCTGCCCTTGGTGACTTTGTATTCTAGCAGGGGAGAAAGACAATAGATAATAAAAATGTTAAGAAAGTAAACAATAATGCATATTAGAAAGTGATAAGTGCTATGGGAAAAACAATAACTAGAGCAGAGTAAGGGGGTTGAGATTTCTGGGAGTAGAGAGTGGGGAGCAGACTGTGGTATTAGATAGGGGTGGAAGCCAAGTATGTAAAAGGGGAGGAACTATTCAACTATGTCATACAGTGTTGATAAGTCAAGTAAGATGTGGTCTGAGAATTGACCATTGGATTTTTAAAATTATACTTTATTTTATTTAACAGTCAAGGAAGTTCATAGCCATCAGCAGTTCCAGTGCAATTTCAGTTATAATTGGGAATTTAGGAATCTGGTGGAGTTGTTAGTGCAGCGAACTTTGTAGATAAAATATATACATGCTTTTGATAGCATATGTGAAGGGATCTTTCTAAAATTGACCTCATTGGTTTTATTCTCAAATTGACCCAGGCCACTCAACATGGCTTTTACTGTTCCTGATATTAGTGTTCTCTTTTTAGAATAAATTCATGACCATCCAAACATACCAGTTTGGCATACATGACATCAGGGCCTTCACAGCCACCAAAGGTTTTCTCTCCTCCATCTATTATGTTCTTATGAAATTCTACTTTGATTCCACAGGAACTTTAGTTTCCTAATGAGGAAGGGATGCACTGAGGCTGTTGCCATTTCTGTCTGGTTAAAGCATTCCCCTTCCTTTCCCTAACAGTAACACAAACCATGTTCTTTTTTTTTTTTTTTTTTTTTTGCTGTAATAACACAGAGATATTTTCCTTTATTTCTGCTAAGTTCAAATTCTATGTTTTTTTTTTTAGGGGTCTTCTTTTTTTTTTTTTTTATTGACTTTGTAATAATATTACATTAAAAATATATATGTGAGGTCCCATTCAACCCCACCCCCCCACCCCCCCTCTCCCCCCCCCCCAACAACACTCGTTCCCATCATCATGACACATCCATTGGATTTGGTAAGTACATCTTTGGGCACCTCTGCACCTCATAGACAATGGTTCACATCATGGCCCATACTCTCCTCCATTCCATCCAGTGGGCCCTGTGAGGATTTACAATGTCCGGTGATTACCTCTGAAGCACCATCCAGGGCAGCTCCATGTCCCAAAGACGCCTCCACCTCTCATCTCTTCCTGCCTTTCCCCATACCCATCATCCACCATGTCCACTTTTCCCAATCCAATGCCACCTCTTCTATGTGGACATCAAACCATGTTCTTGACCACTGGATTTTACAACAAAAGTATCACTGGTGATGCAATAGCAGTTCTTTCCGTGGAGCAGTAGGAGTTGAAATATCTTTTAAGGAAAATGAGAAGATATTGGAGACAATGAATATTGATAATTCTTTTTTTGCTCCAAAGGAACTTGGAAAAATAGTTTGACTGTAATGAGTTTAAGAGGAAATGAGAAGAGAGAAAGTGAAAACAGCAAGTATACACAATTCTTTTGAGGAGTTTTGCTTCAAGGAAATGGGATGATGGTTGGTAGGGAAAGTGGTTTAAAGAAAATTATTTAAAATGGGAGAAAAAGAAGAATGTGTGCATGCTGATGTGAATGATGCAGTGGGGACATAGAGAGAACCAGCAAGATGGCAGTGGAGTAAGGAGCTCCTAGAGTCAGCTCCTGCTACAGGGCAGTTAGCAAATACCCAGAGCTCTCTGGAGCTAGCTGAAGCACCTGTTTGGGGGCTCCAGGAGGCCAGAAGAGCATCCTGCAATGTCCTTGAAGGAGTGGAAGGAGGAGACTGCCCATCTGCAGAGAAGACTTGTAAGAAGAGCGCTCCATGCCGTGGAGGCTGGTACCTCTACTGGAGGCAAAAGCCACCTTGGGAGCTGTTCTGTAGCTGGAATTGAAAGATCCACTTCCCAAAACAGGGAGGAAGAGGTGGATGGGCACCAATTTCAGGTACTGATGAGTAAATTCAGTGGGCTATAGTATAATGCTGGGAACAGCTAAAGGTCGAGCCTGTCTAAGTGAGAAAGAGCCTGGGAGCCACCATCTTAACTCCACACCTGGCACAAGGGGAAGCAGAACAGACTGAGAATCCCAGTGCTGGTGGGGACTGGCTTCTTTCCATCCAGATCATATTGCAGCTCTAGCCTAGGCCCCAGTGCCACCTCCAGCAGGGAGGAAGCTCTGGGGACCTGCACCAGACTCTCCAGAAAATTACCAGCCAAGTCATGGAGGCCCATGAATATCCTACTCTGGTGGCATGAGCCACCCCAAGAGCTATTCTGTGGCTGGAATTGGAAGCTCCATTTCCCAGAAACTGGGGAGGAGGAGATGGTTGGCTGCCAGTTTCAGCTACTGATTGGTAGACTTGGCTGGCTAAGATATAACCCTGGAAATGGGGGGTGTGAATCAGCCCAAGTCAGAAAGAGGCCAGTAGCCACCATTTTGACTCCGCCCCCAGCCTGAGGGGAAGCTGGGCTGACTGAAACTCTCAGTGCCAGCAGGAACCAGTTTCTTTCACACAGATCAGCCTACAGCCCTAGCCTAGGCTTCAGCCCCACCCCTGGCAGGGAGAAGGCTGAGGAGCCCTGCACCAGCCTATCCGGGTAACTGCAGGTAACTTTGGCTGGCATAGACTGAAAATCAGAAGTCTACCAGGGCAACTGCGGTCATCCTGGGCACACACTGCATAGATTGCTGCCCACACCTGCAGCTCCATCCCTGCCCCAGGCAGGGGATAAAGGGATGTGAAGCTTCATCAGTGTCTCTGGGCAACTACAGTCTAGGCCTGCACATGGATTATTCCACACAACTGTGACTCTGTCCCTACCCCCAGCAAAGGAGAAAGTTGAAAGAAGCTGTGTTGGTCCCTGGTGCAGGGAGGGCAGCTTGAGCCTCAACAGCTCACAGCACCAATTACATGCTTGTCTCCTACTGCACAACCAGCAAGGGAGAAATGGCAGGAAGCCCTAAACTAAAGAGAAAAACTGCACCCAGAAAAAATACTCTAGAAAGCCAGATGCGAAGACACCAACAAAAAATTACAATCCAAACCAAGAAACAGGGAGCTATGGCCCAGTTAAAGCAACAAGATAAGCCTCCAGATGACATAAAGGATTTGAGACAATTCATCACAGATGTTCAAACAAACATCCTTAATAAATTCAATGAGATGGCTAAAGAGATTAAGAATATTATGAAGAAATTGGATGAGCACAAAGAAGAATTTGAAGGCATACATAGAAAAATAGCAGAGCTTATGGGAATGAAAGGTACAACAAATGAAATTGAAAAAAACATTGGAATCATATAATAGCAGATTTGAGGAGGCAGAAGAAAGGATTGGTGAGCTTGAAGAAATGACCTCTGAAAGTGAATATACAAAAGAACAGATGAAGGAAAGAATGGTAAAAATTGAACAAGGTCTCAGGGAACTAAATGATAGCAAAAGGTGTGCAAACATACACGTCATGGGTGTCCCAGAAGGAGAAGAGAAGGGAAAAGGGGCAGAAGGAATATTTAAAGAAATAATGGTAGAAAATTTCCCAACCCTATTGAAGGACATAGATATCCCTGTCCAAGAAACACAACATACTTCCATCCAAAAAAATCCAAATAGACCAACTCCAAGACACATACTCATCAGAGTGTCAAAGGCCAAAGATATAATTCTGAGAGCAGCAAGAGAAAAGCAATGCATAACATATAAGAGATAGCCAATAAGATTAAGTGCTGATTTCTCACCAGAAACCATGAAGGCAAGAAGACAGTGGTCTAATATTTAAGATACCACAAGAGAAAAACTTCCAGCCAAGAATCTTATATCCAGCAAGACTGTCTTTCAAAAATGAGGGTGAAATTAGAATAGTCACAGATAAACAGAAACTGAGAGAATTTCTAAGCAAGAGACCAGATTTTCAGGAAATACTAAAGAGTGTCCTAGAGCCTGAAAAGAAAAGACAGGAGAGAGGGGCCTGGAAGAGAGTCTAGAAATGAAGATTATATCAATAAAAGTAACTAAAAGTGTCAAAAGAGTGGTGAAAATAAAATATGACAGATAAAACTCAAATAGTCAGGAATAAACAACAAATGATGTAAAGCACTTGTATTCAGAAAACTGCGACTCAATGTTAAAGCAAATAAAAAGAGCCCTAAATCCTGGAAGAACATTCCATGCTCATGGATTGGAAAACTAAATATCATTAAGATGTCAATTCTACTCAAATTAATATATAAATTTAATGCAATCCCAATAAAAATTCCACCAGCATTAAAGAAAAAATTGAAAACATGGTCATTAAATTTATTTGGAAGGCAAGGGGTCCTGAATAGCCAGAAACATCATAAAAAGGAAAAGTGAACCCTCATCTCCAGACTTTAAATCATAATACTTACCTATAGTGGTAAAAACAGCATGCTATTGTCCTAGACAGACACAATAGACCAATGTAACCAGATTTATGGTTCAGAAACAGACCCTCGCAGGTACGGTCAAGTAATTTTTGACTAGCCTGTCAAACTCACACAGCTCGGGCAGAACAATCCATTCAACAAATGGTGCTGAAAGAATTGGATAGCCATAGCTGAAAGAAGGATAGAGGACCCCTATCTCATACCTTATCCAAAAATTAACTCAAAATGGATCAGAAAACTAAAAATAAAAGCAAGAACCATAAAACTTCTAGAAGAAATGATTGGAAAATATCTTCAAGACCTAGTGGTAGGTGGTGGATTCTTAAAGGAGATAAGAGGAGGACTGAGTGGACTACTGATGTTTAATGTATGTAGAAGTTTTAATTAGCTTTACTGTAAAAGTGTGGAAATGTATAGCGTGGATTGTAACACAGAGTGAGTAACAGCTAGTTTATAAATGGGGATGTGACTGAAAATGTTAGTCTAGTTATGTAAATGTCAATTGACAGAATGCTAGAGAATAATCTAGGAACTGGATAGTGCAGTAAACCAAGAGATGGATGAGAATTGTAGTTGATGGTACAGATGCAAGAGTGTCCTTTGTTAGCTAGAGCAAATGTGTATCACTGCTGCAGGGTATTGGGAATGTGGAGAAGCATGGGAAAAATACAGCTGGAGTGACCTATGGACTGTGGTTAGTAGTAATAATATAATATTTTTGCAACTATGTGAAAGATGTACTGCATTGATACTGAGGCAGTATGGAAAATATGAGCCAAATATACAATGTGGACATGGTAACAATCAGATTATATTATTTTATCTATAGCAATGACACACCACATTGTGGTGTGTTGATGGAGGGGTGTTGTCTGGGAATTCTGCACATGTGCATTATTGTTTTATAAGTTTACAACTTCTGTCAAAAAATATATTTAAAAAACAATACGGGGAAGCGGATTTGGCTCAATTGATAGAGCATCCATCTACCATGTGGGAGGTCCAACGTGGGTTCAAACCCAGGGCCTCCTGACCCAGGTGGTGAGCTGGCCCATGCACAGTGCTGATGCATGCAAGGAGTACCGTGCCATGCAGGGGTGTCCCCTACGTAGGGGAGTGCCACACTCAAGGACTTTGCCCCACAAGGAGAGTCGCCCCATGTGAAAAAAAAAAGTGAAAAAAAAATAGGGTGGGTTGGGGAAAAAACACACCAAATGTAAGATAAGGACAATAAATAGTAGTAAGATTTTGACAATATTATTTCATAATTTGTAGCAAACATCTTATGACAATGCAAGGTGTTGGTGGAGGGTTGATGTATGGGACCCCTATGTAATGTTGTGTATGTTTGCTTTCTAAGTTCACAACTTTTACTATACACTTAATTGTTTATGTATGCTCATATATAAATGATGTAAAGATAATAATAATAGGATTGGTTGGGGGAAAACTACTTTGTTTAGTAGTAATATTTTGACAATGCTCTTTAATCATTAGTTAAAAAGGTTTAACAACAATGCAAGTTATTAGTGGTAGGGTGAGTTATGAGACTCCTGCGTGATGTTATATATGTTTGTTTTGTAAGTTCACAACTATTATTATACACTTATTGTTTATGTATGTTTATGTATGAGTGATATACTTCAATAAATTTTTCTTAAAAATTAATGATGTAGGAGAGAGAAAGGAGAATTATTGGAGTAATGTTCTTGAGTAGGCAAGAGGACCCAGAATCAAGTACCCAAAATGGAGGAGGAGGAGTTGGCTTTAGAGGAGTATAGAAAATTCATCAGGGAAGTGGACTTGGCCCAATGGCTAGGGCATCTGTCTACCACATGGGAGGTCCAGAGTTCAAACCCTGGGCCTCCTTGACCTGTGTGGAGCTGGCCCACGCGCAGTGCTGATGCGCGCAAGGAGTGCCATGCCATGCAGGGGTGTACCCTGCATAGGGGAGCCCCACACTCAAAGAGTGCACCCCATAAGGAGAGCCACCCAGCGTGAAAGAAAGTTCAGCCTGCCCAGGAATGGTGCCGGACACAAGGAGAGCTGACACAAGATGACGCAACAGAAAGAAACACAGATTTCCGTGCCGCTGACAACAGAAGCGGACAAAAGAACACACAATGAATGAACACAGAGAAAAGACAACTGGGGCGGGGGGGGGGGGGGGAGAAATAAATAAAAATAAAAATAATTCATCTGTGATACTAGGAAAGAAGGCAAAAGGGGATATGTGATGGTTTGAAGCTATATGGACCACAGAAAAACATGTTCTTAAAGCTAATTCTTTCCTGTGGGTATAAACCTATTGTAAGCAACGCCTTTTGGTAAGGTTACTTCAGTTAAGGGCCTTTTGATTAGGTTACTTCAGTAAGGTATGGCCCAGGGTGAGTCTTAATCCTCTTACAGAAGCCAAAAACTGGAAGCAATGAGACCTGGAAGAGAAGGGAGAGACCAGCAGATGCTACCATGTGTCTTGCCATGTGAACAGAGAAGTCCAGGATCACCAACAGCCAGGGAGAAGGCATCACCTGATTATGCCTTGATTTGGACATTTTCACAGCCTCAGAGCTGGAAGGCTGTAAGCTAATAAATCCCCCTTAGAAAACCCAACCCATTTCTGGTATACTGCTTTCAGCAGTCTAGCAGATAAAACAGGGTGTGTATGCTGGTTGGCAGGTAATCTGTAAAAATTCTCTTCTCATTGATTCAGTGTTCTCAGTAAAGTAGAAAGCAAGATTGTCAAGTGAGAGTGAGAATGGGTTAAGAGGCAGTGGGAGTCCAAGATAAGAAAAGAAGATATTATATAGTTTTCTAGAGATTAGAAGAGTGACTAGACCATGACATGTGGTATGACTGCCCGACAGCATTAACGTCATGAATTTGAAGAGATGCCTGTTGACGTGGCTTGAGTTTTTCCCCAGCCACCGTCAGCTGTACAGGTGCAATGTGCATGAGCAGAATTGGATTTAGTCAGAACTGAAGCAGGAAGGGCAAGAGAATGATTGCAATAATTGAATTTTAGAGTTTAAACTAGAGGACTAGAGGACATGTAGGGCTAAGTGTCAATGGAAAGGGGCTCTGATCAATGGATTGGACGACCCAAAGAGCTGACAGTTCACTAAAGTCAAGTACCAGAGGGAGCACTAGAAAGCTGAGAGATGGTGTTCCGGGGGGGGGGACTGCCGGGGACCAGTCAGAATCCTAGTCCTCCACGCAAGATGGGCTCTAAGCAGGTGGGTGGAGGAAGGTCTCTACAGGCGAGGAGGCCAAGGAACCCAAAGGCCAGGGTGGGAAGGATTGCCTGTGGGTATACTGAAATTGTGAAAAATCAGACCCTAGGGAAGTCTTTGAGAAGTGAGGGGGCATGATGGGGTCGGCAACAATGCCTGCTAAGAGGTGACCTAAACTGATGACAGGAGATTCAAAGCTGGATCTATAATCTAGGACCACAGTTAATTTTATGGCACTGCCACCTGTGGGAAGGCAGCACCTTTATATTTTATTTAATTAATGTTTTTAAAGATTTATTTTATTTATTCCCCCCTTCATGCCCCCGCCCCGTTGTTTGTATTTGCTGTCTGCTCTCTGTATCCATTTGCTGTGTACTCTGTGTGTCTGCTCATCTTCTCTTTAGGAGGGACCTCCCCTGTGGAAGAGAGGCACTCAATAGCTCCCTGCTTCGTTGTCTCTCTCATTGTCTTTCCTCTTTGTGTCTCCTTATTACGTCATCTTGTCGCATCAGCTTGCCCACCTGCCTGTCATGCCAGCTTTCTGTCTTGTTCATCTTCTCCAGGAGGCACCAGGAACCGAAAACCAGGACCTCCCATGTGGTAGGCAGGAGCTCAATTCCTTGAACCATGTCTGCTTCCTGGCAAGCACCTTTAGAATTTCATAGTTCTTAATGTCATAGACCCTACATTATATTATTTTCTGTTCCCCATAGTGCCCAATAGAAGGCTTCACATATATTAGATGATTGAATATAAGGAACAGATATTTTTAATTGGAAAGTGTGTCTTGATAATATTGCTTGGGTCTAATATGAACTGTTTTCTTTCTGGGTGTTCAATCCTGCTTGTGTTCTAGAAACTATTGAAAAGAGAAAAATACAATATCTAATCAACAGAGACTGTAATTAAGGTATGAAAAGAAGCAGTAGAAGGAAAAGGAGGAGGGGGAAGTAAGCGGGACAAAAGAGAGGATGAAGCATGGGGAAAAGGAGGTAGGGAGGAGGAAAGAAGCAAAGAAAAAGAAGAGAAGGAAAATGAGTAAGGAGGGAAGGATAGCTTCTTGGAAAAAGTACAATTTCACCACAAATCTGCACATCATAGAATTGTGAAGTGTTTAAATTCTCTGGGAAATAGGAAAAATCATGACATTTTAAAAGACAAACAATATAAGATGAATGAAGACTGCCGGTGAATTGTGTAGTCTTGTTTATCTTTGAATTCTCAAATACTGTTATTCAGTTCTTACTTGATTTGAAAGGCTTTCGTCATTCTTGACTTAAATTCTTTAAACAAGCTTGTTTGTACAGTGATTTAACATGCAGAACTATTGCTAACACTAGGCCACCCAGTTACAAAGCTGATACAATATGTTACGGTCTGTATACTTTGGTTATTTCTTCTGTTTCCCATAGAAAATCCACCAAATTGGGATTTGTGAAGGGCATGGTCAAAAAGCAGCTTTAAGTGATTAACCAAGTAGCTTTCCAGCTGCAGTCATCTCTGCTGCCACTTAGAAATAGCATATAAATATAGACCAGTGGGGAGAAAATATTTGAGTTACCAGGGCATGGGTAACAATTTATCTGGGAAGGTTAATAATTATGATTTAATCATTTCTTACTAATATAATGCTCACAGACAGCAAGTAAACATAATAGTGTATTGGTGAAACCATAAGAAGCTAAAAGTCTATGTAGGGTGCTGGCCTGGCCAACTGGTGTCAGAGTGGTAGAGAGAGATGGCAGGGTGACCCAAATCAGCCAGAGGGAGGCAGAGGCAGAGACTTTTGACTGCAGCTGTGTCCTGGGCAGTGGCAGGAGTCCCACCAATGATCCCAATGAAGGAGCAAAAAAGACGTAACCTGTATTAAAGTGTTTATGTCACACAATGCCAAAACACCAGTAATGACACAAGTGCTCAGCACCGATAAATAAAAAAGAGTAGAAAGGATTTAATACTTTCTAAGTAAAAATTGAAAATGATTATTACAAAACGTTATATGTAAAATATTTTATAAAATATCAGTTTTACATTATTCAAGTCTAAACTGAGATAAAATTAATAGCATGAGGTATTAAAACAATGAAATTAATACAACATCAAATGAAATAAATTTTATCATGAAAAACTGAAAATGCAATACTATTATTGGATCTTTTAAAAATAGTGTGATTTTAAAACATAAAGTGCATTCATGATGTCACCATTGAGGTAAGAGCATAATTTTGGAGCAAGTTTTTCCAGTTGCTATAAAGTTCTTTCTGGCTCTACACTAGTGACAGAATGGTGAAGAAATAGTTTTGTTCTAATTCCTAGTATTTTCTTCTGAGTTTTCATCTTAAAATAATCTTTTTTATCTTTTTTTTCCTTTAGAAAACAATGTTTTTTATATTTAGCAAGCTGTAGTTTTGTCTTCATCTTCTTTAATTTTCAGCCTGTTCGAATGTCAATTAGGCTGCAGATCTATCTATATCAACCTAATTACTGCTGTGTTCATGTTCCACTTAATTGGAAGGACTAGAAGTTAGATTTATTCTAGTGATAAAAGCTTTGCATTGCCAGTGGTGTTCTTTTTTTCTTTTTGCACAGTATGAAGGCAAAGAAACATTTTCTTTTTTTTTTTTTTTTTTTAAAGATTTATTTATTTATTTAATTTTCCCCCCCTCCCCTGATTGTCTGTTCTTGGTGTCTTTTTGCTGCGTCTTGTTTCTTTGTCCGCTTCTGTTGTCGTCAGCAGCACGGGAAGTGTGGGCGGCGCCATTCCTGGGCAGGCTGCTCTTTCTTTTCACGCTGGGCGGCTCTCCTCACGGGCGCACTCCTTGTGCGTGGGGCTCCCCTATGCGGGGGTCACCCTTGCGTGGCAAGGCACTCCTTGCGCGCATCAGCACTGCGCATGGCCAGCTCCACACGGGTCAAGGAGGCCCGGGGCTTGAACCGCGGACCTCCCATATGGTAGACGGACGCCCTAACCACTGGGCCAAAGTCCGTTTCCCAAGAAACATTTTCTTTACAAGTGTGGTGCTTCTTTGTTCACTTCAAATTTAATGCACCATATATTCTTTGGGTATTTTTAAGATGACAGCTAAGGGCTTTTTAGAGTACTGAAAACTTGTACTAAATTAGAACACCAGAATTACATTATTTAAACCTACACAGTACACTGGAATACCAGACTCCTAAGAAAAGAAACTTATTACAATCACTGGTCAAAATCAGGAAAGCCAGATTCTGTCATTATGTCTAAACGACAAGTATTGACTGCCTTCTATGTGGCAGGGAGACGATGGATAGTTAGTGATGAGTAAAAGAGGCATGTCTCCTGCACTCCCGGAGCTTAGAATGATGAGGTCAGAGACAAGAGACAGGGGCAGGAAGAGCAGAGCCCAGGCAATACAGCCAAGTAGGAAATAAAGAACAGGGTCGGAAGTAAAGTGAGAAGGTCCAAGGTAGCTGGAAGAAAAGGGGGGTGGGGTGCTGGTCTGCTCCAGGCTCATTTTTATTGAGTATCTTCTGCATGGTGGATGTTGCTGAACATAGATTTTGGTCCCTGATCTGCCAGGAATTATTACAGCAACCAGGGTCAGTTCAATTATCTGTGTCTTGGTTTCCTCATCTGTAAAACCAGGGGTTGAATGGAATAACCTCTTGTTTCTTAACAGGCAGCACTAGCTCAATCTCCTTTGGCCACAAGTCCCTGTTTTCCAGGATTTTTTTCCAACCAAGACTTGTATTTTACTAGATCTTAGTTACACTTTGTCATCTTTAAATCTTAAAACCAAGAATCATTTTGTTCATCACTCATATTCTGTAAAATGATATAAAGCTAGAAATGTTTCCAACTCACTTCCAGTTATTGTCTGCTGTGACTTAGCTTGGTTATTTTTTCTGTTGTTAAAATAGCTTGATTGCTAAATCAAGGCAGATTGAAGCTTGCTCCACTGTTAAAGGAGATCCTAAAAGATGTCACCTATATTCCTAATGGATTGTAGAAACAAATTATACAAATGGTAAAAATTTAATTATTAACTTATTTGGTTTTCAAAAATTTGGCATATGTTCCTTGGATTAGACTTTTTTTTTTTTTTAGGAGGTACTGGCGACTGAACCCCAATGAGAGTTGGTTTTTTGGTGTGTATGTTTGTCTAGGAAGTACTGGAGATCGAACCTGGGACCTCATACATGAAAAACAGTTGCTCAACCACTTGAGCTACATCCACTCCCAAACCCTTGGGTTAGTCTTACAATTTATTTTCTTTATTATGTATTGCTGTAACTAAGAGTTGCAGGTAACCAGTAATTAACAATATTAAAGTTTACATTTAATGTTTTTAAGAATTGTTAACTCTTTTTCATATTAGTTTATATTTTGTATAATACACCTATTATCTGAGAATTGGGATAGCCATGTAAAAGTTATTTACAAATTGTTAAAAAGATTAAGTTAGTTGCAGTTAAGAAATGGGTTTTGAAAGAAGAAATGCAAATATCTCATGAACGTATTAAAATATTCCCTCAACCATGTGGTGGAAGATGGACTGTGGTTAACACTGCAAATATGAGAGTATTCTCTCTTGAACCATAACAAATGTACAATACTGTTACTGGGTGTTAATAATGGGGGATATGGTGAAAATATGCCAACTGTACATTATTGATCATAGTGGTAATATTTCTGATGATGTTCCCTCAGAATCTGTAACAAATGTTCCACAACAAGGTAAGGTGTTGAAGGAGGGATATTGTATGGGAATTCTGCACATTATGCACGATTGTTTTGTAAGCCCACAACTTCTCTAATAAAATATATGTGTGTATGTGTGTATATATATATATATTTAAAATTCACTCTCTACTAATCAAAGAACATGAATTAAAGCAATAATAAAACATTTTTTAAAAAAGATTTATTTATTTATTTCTCCCCTCTCCCTCCATTGTCTGCTCTCTGTGACCATTCGCTGTGTGTTCTCTTGTGTCTGCATGTATTCTTATTAGGCAGCTCCGGGAACCAGTCCTGGGACTTTCTGGAGTGGGAGAGAGAGACGATCATTCTCTTGCACCACCTCAGCTCCCTGGTTTTTGCTAACTCTCTTATTGTCTCTCTTCTGTGTCTCTTTTTGTTGCGTCATCTTGCTGTGTCAGTTCTCCGCGTTGGCTGGCACTCCTGCACGGGGTGGCACTCTGCATGGGCCAGCACTTCGTGTGAGCCAGCTCACCCTATGGGCCAGCTTGCCTTCACCAGGAGGCCCTGGATATTGAACCCTGGACCTCCTATATGGTAGACAGGAGCCCAATTGCTTGAGCCACATCTGCTTCCCAATAATAAAACACTTTTTTTTAAAAGATTTTGTTTCCCTCTCCCCTTCCCCCCACCTCCCAGTTGCCTGCTCTCTGTTTCCATTCACTGTATGTTCTTCTGTGTCCGCTTGTATTCTTGTCAGCAGCACCAGGAATCTGTGTCTCTTTTCATTACATCATCTTGCTGTGTCAGCTCTGTGTGTGTGTCAGTGCCACTCCTGGGCAGGCTGCACTTTTTTTCACGTGGGGCAGCTCTCCCTATGGGGCACACTCCTTGCGCGTGGGGCTCCCCTACACGAGGACACCCCTGCGTGGCACGGCAACTCCTTGCACACATCAGCACTGCGGCATGGGCCAGCTCATCACATAGGTCAGGGTTTGAACCCTGGACCTCCCATGTGGGAGGCGAATGCCCTATCAGTTGAGCCAAATCCACTTCCCAAAAACAGTTTTAATATATAAACCTCACAAAGATTTTTAAAAAGTGTACAATTCCACCTCAGTCCACATCCTTGCCTTTTTTATTATATATGAAAATCTGTTGTTGTCAGCGGCACAGGAATCTGTGTTTCTGTTTTGTTGCGTCATCTTGTTTTGTCAGCTCTCCGTGTGTGTGGCACCATTCCTGGGCAGGCTGCACTTTCTTTCACGCTAGGCGGCTCTCCTTATGGGGCACACTCCTTGCGCGTGGGGCTCCCCTACATAGGGACACCCCTGCGTGGCACAGCACTCCTTGCGCGCCATCAGCACTGCACATGGGCCAGCTCCACATGGGTCAAGGAGGCCTGGGGTTTGAACCGCAGGCCTCCCATGTGGTAGACGGATGCCCTAACCACTGGGCCAAAGCCCATCACCAGGGACATTTTTTTTTAATGCTTATGTATCATTTGTATTTATTCTTTGTCTTCATCCTGTTATCATTTTAAAAATTATATGTTAATGTTTTTCTTTGTGATTTGTAAAAGCACCAAAATATATTTAAGATTCTGACAATTTTTTTTGTCTTAATTGTGTCAGATTTTTCTTCAGTTGTCATTTCTTCTTAAGTTGTACTTATGGTAGTTTTGATATAGAGCAGGGGTTCATAATCTTTTTTTTTTTAAAGAATTCTAGTTCTTTTTTTTTTTAAGATTTATTTCTCTCCCCTTCCCCCCCCCCCCCCCCACCAGTTGTCTGCTCTCTGTGTCCATTCACAGTGTGTTCTTCTGTGCCCTCTTGTTTTCTTGTTAGCAGCACTGGGAATCTGTGTCTCTTTTTGTTGCATCATCTTGCTGTGTCAGCTCTCCGTGTGTGCCGCCCCACTCCTGGGCAGGCTGCATTTTTCACGCTGGGCAGCTCTCCTTACAGGGTGCACTCCTTGTGCGTGGGGCTCCCCTATGCAGGGGACACCCCTGTGTGGCACAGCACTCCTTGCGTGCATCAGCACTGGGTGTGGTTTAACATGAGACAATCATTTAATGTAATATATACATTACTAAAATGAAGAAAAAAACTACATGATCATCTCAATTGAGGCAGAATAGTCATTCGGCAAATTTCAGCACCTCTTCTTGATAAAAACATTTAAAAACTACAAATAGAAGGGAATAGAATAGAAGGAGATGTATGAAAAACCCACTGTTAGCATCATACTCAATTGTGAAAGACTTAAAACTTTCCCTCTAAGATCAGGAAGAAGATCAAGATGCCCACTGTCACCTCTGTTATTTAACCCTGTATCAGAAGTTCTAGACATAGCAATTAGGCAAGAAAAAGAAATAAAAGCCATGACATGATCTTTGTTTTAGTTTCCTAGTATGCTCAAAGCAAAATACTATGAAAGTGTTTGGCTTGAACAATGGGAATTTATTAGCTTATGGTCTTGAGTTCAGGAAAATGCCCAAATCAAGGCATCATCAAGGCAATGCTTTCTTCTCAGTGACCTGCTGACAACGAGCCTTGGCACCTCTGCGACATGGCAAGGCACATGACGGCATCTGTTGGTCTCTCCATTCTCTTCCAGGTTTTGTTGCCTTCAGTTTCTTGCATCTATGGCTTTCTTTCTCTTTCTGTATTCATTCCATTTATAAATGACTCCAGTAACAGAATTAAGACCCATCCTGAATGAGGTGGGTCACACCTTGATTGAAGTAGCTGCATCAAGAGGTACTACTTACTGGGAAGTGCATTTGGCCCAACAGATAGGGCATCCACCTACCACATGGGAGGTCCAAGGTTCAAACCCAGGGCCTCCTGACCTGTGTGATGAGCTGGCCTACATGTAGTGCTGATGCATGCAAGGAATGCTGTGACACACAGGGAGGGATGTCCCCGTGTAGGGGAGCTCCATGTGCAAGGAGTGTGCCCTGCAAGGAGAGCCGCCCCATGTGAAGCCTGCCCAGGAGTGGCACTGCACACACGGAGAGGTGATGCAGCAAGATGATGCAACAAAAAACGAGACACAGATTCTGGGTTCCACTGACAAGAATACAAATGAACACATAAGAATGCAGCAAATGGACACAGAGAGCAGACAACTAGGGGCAGGGAAGGGGAGAAAAATAAATAAAAAATAAATCTTAAAAAAAAAAGAGATACTACTTACAATGGGTTTACACCCACAGGAATGAATTAGATTTAAGAACATGTTTTTCTGGGGAACATACAGTTTCACACCACCATAAACCTATATTCAAAAATCCTGAACAATCCACAACTAATTTACTAGAGCTAATAAATGAATTCAGCAAAGGGATGGGGTATAAGATCAACGTGCAAAAATCAGTAGCACCTCTATACACTAGTAATGAGCAATCTGAAGAGGAAATAAAAAATTCCACTTAAAACAACTAAAAGAATCAAATATCTAGGAATAAATTTAACTAAGGATGTAAAGGAATTATACATGGAAAACTATAAAGCATTGCCCAAAGAAATTAAAAAGGCAAAAATAAATGGAAAGATATTTTGTGTTCATGACTTGGAAGGCTTAATATTGTTAAAATGTCAATTTTTACAAAGTGGTTTACAGATTCTATGCAATTCCAATCAAAATCACAACAAACTTCTTAGCAGAAATGGAAAGTCAAATGGGAAGTGGATGTGACTCAAGCAGTTGGGTGCTCACCTACCACATGAGAGGTCCCAGGTTCGGTTCCTAGTGCCTCTTAAAGAAGACAAGCAAGACAGCAAGCTGACATGATGGGCTGGCACAGTGAGCTGACACAACAAGATGATGCAACAAAGAGACACAACAAGTGGGGAGCGGAGGTGGTTCAAGCCATTTGGTGCCTTCCTCCCACATAGGAGGTCCCAGGTTTGGTTCCCAGTGCCTTCTAAAAAGAAAATGAACACACAACAAATGGACACAGAGAACAGACAACGAGCACAAACAATGGGAGGGGGAGGAAAATCTTTTTAAAAAAATTATATTGAAGGGTGAGTGGACTTGAATAGCCAGAACCATCTTGAAAAAAGAAGAATAAAGTTGAAGAGCTTACACCTCCCGATTTCAAAAATTACTAGAAAGCTAAATAATCAAAACAGCAAAAGGCACTGGCAAAAGGGCAGACATATAGACCAATGGATTGAATTGAGATTTCAGAAATAAATATATCTATGACCAACTGATATTTTTACAGGGGCACCAAGTCCACTCAATGGGAAAAGAAAAGCCTCCTCAATAAATGGTGCTGGAAAAACTGGATATTGATATGTGAAAGAATGAAGGTGGACTCGTACCTCACACCATATACAAAAATTAACTGAAAATGATCAATGACTTAAATGTAAGAACCAAAATTATAAAACTTCTAGAAGAAAACATAGGGAAGCATCTCCAGGACCTTGAGTTAGGCAATCATTCCTTAGACTTTTCACCAAAAACATGAGCAACAAAATTAAAAATAGAAAAATGAGACTTCATCACAATTTAAAACTTTTGGCCATCAAAGGACTCCATCATGAATATAAAAAGACAGAATGGGACAAAATATCTGGAAACCACATATCTGGTAAGGGTTTAATAATCAGAATAAAGAAATTCTACAAGTTAACAACGAAAAGGCAACCCAATTACAAAATGGGCAAACGTCTTGAATAGACAGTTCTCCAAAGACATCCAAATGGCCAAAAAGCAAATTAATCAATGCTCAACAACATTAAGCATTAGGGAAATGCAAATCCAAACCACAGTGAGATAGCCCTTCCCACCCACTAGAATGGCCACTAAAAAAAATGGTAAAATAATAAGTGTTGGAGAGGATATGGAGAAATAGGATCACTCATTCATTGTTGGTGGGAATGTAAAGTTGTGCTGCTGCTGTGGAGCAGTTTGGAGCTTGCTCAGAAAGTTAAGTACAGAATTACCATATGTGGCAGTTTGATACTATTTATGAATTCCAAAAGAAATATTATGTTTGTAAACTGGTCCTTTTCTCTAGGTGTCATACCCTTTGATTGTATTAGATTCAGCTGAGACATCTGATAATTATGTTAAGATTCGGGCTTTGATTCAACCGCATCATTAGAGTGTGACTGAGCATTGAGCCCAGCCCCTTGGGATAAAACAGACTCACACAGGAGAAGAACACAGAGGAATAGAGACAGCTCTTTAGATATGGCAGAGGTCTGGGGAAGAGAGGTGAGCCTGATAGTCTATAGCTGACCTTGTGAACAGAACAGAGCAGCTGAGCCCAGAAAGAATTGAGCCCTGGGAAGAGAGACAAGCCTTATGCCAGCCTACAGCTGAGACCAGAAGCTAGGACCACAGAGAAGGAAGGCTGAACCCTAGCAGACATCGCCTACCGTCTTGGGTCAACACGTGGCCAATGTCTGAGTCAGAAGGTACCCCTTATGGTACCTTGAGTTGGACTCTTGAGGGCCTTGTGACTAAGCTTCTACTGCAAATAAATACCCTTATAAAAGCCAACAGAGTTCTGGTACTTTGCATCAGCACCCCTTTAGCTGACTACCACACCATATAACCTGGCAATCCCATTTCTAGATACATATTCAAAAGCATTGAAAGCAGGGACTCAAACAGATATTTGCACACCTATTTACATAGCAAAAGATAGAAGCAATCCAGGTGTTCTTCAACAGATTAATGGGTAAGGAAGATGTGGTTCATAAATAAATGGAATATTATTCTGCCATAAAAGGAAAGGAACTTCTCATACATGGGCAGCTCGGATGAATTTTGAAGGTATCGGGTTGAATGAAATGTGCCAGATAGAAAAGTACAAATATTTTATTATCTCAGTGATATGAAATAATTGGAATAAGATAATTAATTGAGTCAGAAACTAGAATGCAGTTTACCAGGGGCCAGGGTGGGGACAGGGAATTAGAATGTCAAGCTTATTGGTACAGTTTCTGGTTGGGATCATGGATGAGTTTTGGTAATGAATGATGGTGATGATAATTCAACATGTGAATGTAATTAACATTACTGAATTATGTATTTGAATATAGTTTAAAAGGGAGATTTCAGATTGTAGATGTTACTAGAAGAAATTTTTTGAACAACCATAGGACTGTACAACACAAACAATGAAACCTAATGTAAACTATGCACTAGTTAATGTTTTATAAAATACAATAATATTCTTTCATCCATTGTAACATAGGTACATACCATACTAATGCAAAGTGTTAATAATAGGGAAATCAGTGTTTGTGAGGAGGCTTTATGGGAACTCTTTATGCTTTGCATGCTTTTGAAATGTAAATATACAACTTCTCAGATTTTAAAAAAACACATCCATTAGGGAAAAAAGGAAACAAAAGAACACTATAATTTTCATTGTTTATCTACCTGGTCCTAAGGACATGAGAATAAGTTTTCTGAAGAAGAGTCAATAGTTTATTTTTCCACTTGTCCATTAAAATGTTAAACTGATTGCTTACAAGAGAACAGCTTTTCAAGAGGTTTCCCTAGGTGTAGTTCAGAAAGGCCACAAGAGGAGTTATTTCTGCAACTGGGAAAAAAGGTTCAGAGCTGTCTTCCTGGAATTGGCTCTCATTTCAGTCTAAAATAGAAATACTGTGCTATTTGGGAATCAAGGCTTTTTCATTTCTAAGCGCATCTGTTGGTAACTGTTGAAATTCAAATAAATTCAAATAAAGCCCAAGCAAGGCTTGCGTGACACTTACCAGTTTCAAGAAGAGCTTAAAAAACTCCCACAAAACTCACATACTTAAAACCATACCCCAGTCACTGACACTGCCTAAGGCACACTCTAGAAAGCTTTGAGTTTCTTCCAACCATAAATTGCTTTGAACCTAAACAGCTACATGTAATGCCTTTAAAAATGCCCCTTCCTCCTTACCTGAACTTTTCAACTGAGATTCACTTTCATTTTCAAAAATTTAAATATGAACTATATCAAATAGTTCTTGAATTTTGTTTTTGACCATCCTACAACCTTCAATAGTTGAAATAAGATTGTCAGACTATTAAAATCACAAAGCCAGGATTGAATAAGTGCATTTTCCTTTCTGTCTTTAACCCAGTTTTAGTAAATGAAATTTTTTTCATCTAAGTGCTGTGATTAAGGAAACTGAGTGTAGCTCTTTATTTATTTACATGCTATTCCATTCCCAGAAGCTTCAAGTCATCTTCAAAGGAGAGCAAAATAAGGGAACTTGCCTTTTTCAACTGAATCTTGACTCTCCTAGAAGGAAAATTGATCTGCAAAATGTTTTGAAAGAAATAAAAGAACTATTTTAAGGTAGTGAGTTTTTCTTTTTTTCCCTCAATATAAAATTATGAAAGTATTTTGGGTAATATATTCACATTTAGTTACTTGGCTTATACCTCCTTCTGTAACCAGGTGACATCCTCTGACTAGCAAAGCCTCTGGTGCCTCCTGTTTCTTCTACCTCTGCTTTCTCTCTTGCCTTAGTAACAGTTGCATTATCAAGAGTATGCAACATTATAATCAGGTGCCATACTCAGTGCATTACTTACTGTAAGTTTAAGCCTCATAATTTCCCTATCAATTATTATTTTTATTTTACAGAGAAGTATCTGCAGGTTACAAACAAGTAATTTGTCGAAAGTCACAAAACTGAGCCAGGATTCAAACCTATATATATCTGTTACTCAGAGCTATTAACTCCTAATCTAAATTATGTCTTTTATATGGGAGGCGGTAAAGGAGAAGATAAATGAAGCTAAAGAAGAAATAGAAATAAATTCACGTGTAAAGATGAAGACATTTGTCCAAATCCAGGCAAATTTTTCAAGTATTATGATAAAAAGAAAAAGAATCATGGAGGAGGAAGACAAACTACTGACAGCTCAGAGCAAGGCTCCGTAGACAAAGATGTGGCAATAATCTCATACACTTGAGGACTCTCAAGACGTGTTCCTCACCTTCTCCATCGCTTTGGGGAACAGGTTTTCTCTGTAAGGTCTTGACACTGTGAAAGTTACTAATGCTAGGAAAACTAATGACTTACCTCTTGTCAATAATAGTCACAGTTTCTTCTGTTTAGCTTTTTGGTGTTCATCTATATGTTGAAAATGCAATGAGGGAAAGGGTTGTGGATCAAGCAGTTGAGCACCTCCTTCCCACAAAGGAGGACCTAGGTTCAGTCCTTGGTGCCTTCTAAACAAAAACAAACAACAAGCAAACAAATGAAAAACCAACTCAGGGGAGCTGATGTGACTCAGTGGTGGAGGATGGCTTCCCACCTAAAAGGTCCAGGGTTCAATCCCTGGCCCCCAGTACCTAAAAAAAAAAAAAAGAAAAAAACACAATGGGTGTTAGAACCCATAATGTTCAACAACTAGTATACTTGTTTTCTTCTTCCAAACAATTTTATTTACAGAAAAAAAATTAGCCATTATTCCACTATTCTGTATCAATAGCAATTTTCGTATTTCCTTTTTGTTCTTTTCTCAATGTACAATCAGTGGAATTATTATGCTCCCTACGACCACCATTAAATAGTAACAATTTTTGCATTTTTCCTGTTTTCACAATTATAATTCTGATGGCTATATAGTAGTCTATTGAGCTGATATACTGTATATTATGCATTTAGTTGGCTTCTACTCTTTGCTATTATAAATATACTTTCAAGAATTTATTTATACATATAATTGTATTTTTTCATCTGTGAATTAATAATATGTTTGTGTCCTTTGACCTTTTATCTCTTAGGTATTAATATTTTCATAGACTTAAGTTCTTTATGTACTTTAAGTACTTTATGTATTAATTCCCTTTTTATCATATTCAATGCAAGCACTTTCCCAATCATCTTTATTTTAATTGTGTTAATTTTTTAAAAGTACAGTCATATTCCCTTGGTGCTTTCGAACTATTTATTTTTTCCTTTGTGATGTCCGTTATTCCCATAAGCTTTTCAAAAATGCCAACTCTCTAAAGATTTCATAAATATTTTATTCTTTTTTTCTCCTAGTTTTGCTAACAATTAAAGCAAATAATTAACTCTTTAATCCAGTAGGAGTTTACTCTGGTATGGGATATAATAGTTGATCTTAATCACTTTTTGTTTTGTTTTATTGTTTTCTTTTGTGTTTATTATCCTGGCAATTAATTAAGTGTTGTATTTGGGCAATTATTAGATAATTATTCTTTTTTAAAAAAATAATTATTCTTATCTCTTTTTTAAAGCTTTGAGTATCATAGATTAAATTTATTTCTAAATGTTCCACATTGCTTTACTTATCATAATAATTTAATTATACTTTATGTTGTAGGGTTTAATGGGAGATAGATAAGCATTTTAACCCATGATTTCTTTGTTAATCTGAAGTTTTAGTATTTAACAAATAGTAAATAAATTTGCTTGGTAAAATTTGTTTTTCTATATAATAACATGGTATTTTTCTCAATTTAGTCATCATTGTTTTATATATTCTGATGCGTAATTTTCTTTACACAGTGTTCTTTTACAATTTTCTTTATCATAGACAATTCTGTTAACTTTATCTCCCTCCCACACACACTTTTGGTGCTATTTTGCATGGAATTTCTTCTCAATTATACCATTGAACAGGTTGTTACCAGGATAAAAGAAGCCTCTGATTTTGGTAAATTCACTATAAACCCAGTTACTTTGATGAGCTTAAAGCTAACAAATTTGAACTAACAGTTTTCTTACTATTTCTAGACATGCAGTGCTTTTTGCATATCATCATAGTTTCACCTCAGCCTTTAATGTTTTATTCCATTGGCACAAAGTGAATGCTCAATAAATGGTAATTACCATTATTTGTGCATTTGAAAGAGTATTAGACTGGAGAGCCAGGAAACTTGTGTTCCAGTTTCAGTTCATCAAGTAAGGCAGCCATCTATGAAACACCATTCGAGGCACTTTGGTCAGGCACCAAGCCAGGCACTTTTCATAGGCTGTCTTGCAAAAGGCTTATAACAAGCCTACAAAGTATAAAGTATTATTATATGTACCACAGTTAAGGAAACTGAAGCTTAGTGGGTGTAGTAGGCCAAGACTAGTTCATGCTAAACCCAAAGAGCAATAAGAAATGGGGCACAAGGTGCCTAGCTGTGGCAGTCTGTGTATGAAGGGCCATTGGCCTGTGGTTTGGGGCACAGGTTTATCACTGCTGGGGAATGCCAGGGAGGTGCACAGACCGCTGAACTTTAGCCAAGAATCCTGAGGAATCCGGGAGGCACTGAGGAGCTGTCTTTGTTCATTTGCATCCTTATCTTGTGCATGTGCCAATCTTGTTTTCACCAGTCTTCTAATCCAGATCAGCCCTTTGAGGTTCAGCCTAGCTCAGCAGGTTAAGTGATTTGCCCAAGGTCATATAAATGGTGAGTGCTGGGAAAGTTCTTTCCATTTCCAGTGATTTCTTCACCAGCAATGTGGTTTGGGTAGGCCACTTCCCTTCTCTGTGCTTTAATGCCCTCATCTTTGTACAATTCCCTGCCATACATAGAAGAGTCAGATAAGAGGATCCAGTTTTGGCAGGCTGATTCTGTTGTTGAATATACGATACAAAGTTGTTTTCTTCTCTTTGAGACTGCAGATTACTCAGAGATTATACTTTATATTCTTGAAGCACTCATATTACTTTGTATGTAATAAGTGCTCAATAATAATTGTTGATGCTGGATGAATAAATAAAACAAAAAAATACAGTCTTAATGTTTTCTCACAAAAGAGATTTCCAGTGTTAGAATACAAGGTCTTGTGGGGTCCCCTGAAATCTCGTCGCTTCACATTTCAACTGTGGAATCTTTTGAAAAACTGTATTTGTCATGAGCCTTTTCAGAAGAACATGCTTAGTGCAGGGTCAGCTTGTTTTCATCTAAAAAGAATTATTGAGGTTAGGAAAGCAGGACGCCTAGAAAAGATCAAGGTGGGAGCTGTGGTAGGTAGTCTTTTCTCTGACAAAACTGTTTGAATTATTTTTATCTTTATGCTGCTGTTACAGCAACAATATGAGAAAACTGTGACTATTCAAATTTAATAAAACTAGAGCCTTCCCAAAACCAATTTTGAAGAAATGACTAACTGTGCTGGGCATACCTTAATATCTCTCAGTTTGAGCATGCTATAGGAAAACTAAGTCATATGTTCCTATCTATAACTAAAGCATACAATGTTTTAAACGCACACTTAGAAGATAGAATATACTTGAGCATTATTTAAGAGCGTTCTTTTTCATGCCAAAAAAAATCCAAAGGAAGGGGTACAGTCCCTGGCAGGCATAGAATCTGTGAATTGTATAATTACTCTTTTTGAGCTGAAAAATCTCATCGAAGTCTTTAGTTAACATTTTTAGACCTTTATGTTTGAATATCTCAACAACCTTCTCGCCCCACCCCCACCACATCCCCAGACAAAGGGGGTGGGTGCGGAGGGAAGAATTGTACAGCCAATTGTTACAACAGTTATTTTTGGAATAAAACCAGGAATTTGCAGCATGCATAAATGTCTGGATTTGTCGCTTGAGATTCACAAAGCCCAGCATCATATTGAGACTATGAAATTTTTCTCTAAAACAAAAAGAAAAATCTGGGTAAAGTGAAAAAAAATTGTTGAAAATTATTTAACCTTAGGATCTCAAAAAAAGTTTACTAAATTTTTATATAAAAGGAAGCATGGGGTGGGGATGGGAGTCCATAAGAAGACCAACAGACTATTTCTTAGGAGCCACAGTACCTGCAGGAGAGAAAACATTACCTAAATCAAGAACAGTTCCTCCAACGGTTCTACAGTTGGCTACAAAGGAGAATGATGCAATCTCAGCAGCAGCAGCAGGTTTGTGCTCCCACGTTAAAGACCTATCCGTGGTGTTTTCCGTATCCCTTAACTAAACCCAAGATATCTGCATTCATTGCAATTTGACAAACGGGAAATAAAATCTCAACAAAATGCTTTTACTTTCAAGAACTTTTTTACCACTTCGTGGCATGCTATACTGTCTTAGAAAAGGATAAGGGAGGAAATCATGTTAATGAAATTTTAGTAATAAAATTCACAGTGTGGATAAATTTTACATTCTCAATGTTATTTTGGGTTGCTAGAGAAGGTACAGAAGAACTCAGTTATTTAAAAAAAAAAATGCCATGGCAACCTGAACTGAGATGGTCATGAATTAACTAAACTGCATTTCAGGCTTCCTAGAATTACTCTAAAGTTCTGTGCAAGGTAAGATTTGAAAGGAAAAAATCTCACATCCAGTAAAATGTATTTTGACCTTGAGTTAAAAATGATCCAGCTCTATTGGATGACTATAGTGAAGCTGTGCCTTTGTAAATATTCAAGTTGAATTTCATGTAAGTCTTATATTTTATAAATTCAACTAAATTCTCTAAGAGAGAGTCAGGCCAATGTGCACCTAGATCTGGATATGCTTTTCCAGTAGCATCTGATTATTGGGGTCTCATTTTCTGTCCTTTATCTCAGTATTCTCTCCCAACCACAGGAAACTGATCATTGGTTCTGTTGGACTTTTGACAGAGGTGGAAGTCTTATAAATACATTTTCAGCAATTTTTAATTTTGAAAAGAAAATAGAATTGCTTGAGTATTTCTAATTTCTGGCATTAGGTTAGTAAAGAAACACATTTTTTTTACCTTTTCCCTAAAATCATGGAGTAATTAGGAAGGTGGAAATCTCGTGCTTTCTTTGGACCACCAGGGGTGTGGCTTCCCAAGGCTTTGACTGTGAGAATGGAAAGCTAGCAAAGCATGTGGTTGAGTTTTGGACTTAACAATCTCCCCCCCCCCCCCTCTTTTTTAGGACTACCAATCACAGAGAAATGATTAAGAGTAATTATAGAACCTAGTATATTAAATGAATTCCATTTAAGTGAATTTTGAATGTCAACACATATTGCTTTAAATGAACATCCTACTTGGTTTGTCTAATATTTGATTTAGGTAAAAAAAAAGTTTCTATTTAATACAATTTCTAATTAGTTAATATTTAGTCAAACAATAAAATGCAACATTAAGCATATCTCTAACTATAGATACCATAGTAATGTACTCAGCAATTTGTATGGGTTTATTTTTATTATTTTTTAAAGATTTATTTTTATGTATTTCTCTCCCCTTCCCGCCCCTGCCCCCCACCATCCATTGTCTGCTCTCTTGGAATATATTCCAATTTTTTTTATGTGCCCCGAAAATGTCCTTTTGGGTCTTTTTCTCCTCTGTTGTTAGTTTCAGTTCAGGATCATGGATTGCATGTGATTGTCATTGTCTTTCCTTTTTTCTCTCTCACTCCCCCCTCCCCTTGTTGTCTGCTCTCTGTCCATTCGCTGTGTGTTCTTTTGCATCCACTTGCATTATCAGATGACATCAGGAAACTGCATCTCTTTTTTTTGTTGCATCATCTTGCTGCATCAGCTCTCCATGTGTGCTGCGCCACTTCTGGGCAAGCTGCACTTTTTTCACGCAGGGTGGCTCTCGTTGTGGCACACAGTCCTGTGCATGGGGCACCCCTGCTTGGCATGGCACTCCTTGCGCGTGGCAGCACTGTGCGTGGGCCAGATTACCACACTGGTCAGGAGGCCCTGGGGATCGAACCCTGGACCCTCCATATGGTAGGTGGGTGCTCTATCAGTTGAGCCACATCCACTTCTCTGTCATTGTCTCTTTAGTTGCTTTTTTTAAAAATTGTGGTGACATATATACAACATAAATCTTCCCATCTCACCTACTCCCAAGGATACCATTCCATGGGATAAAACACATCCACAATGTTATGCTCCCTACCCTCACCACCATCCATTAGTGGAACTTTCCCATTACCTCAACCAAAACCCTATACCCATTAGCATTAACTCCCTATTCATCTCCCCACCCGTAACCTATACTCTATTTTCTATTTCTATTAATTTGCATATTCTGTTCCATAAAAGTGGAATCATACAATATCTGCCCTTTCACTCAACATGATGTCCTCAAAGGTCATCCATATAGTAGCAATGATCAGAACTACTCTCCTTTTTAAGTGTGAATAATATTCCATGGTATGTATGTACCACATTTTGTTTACCCATTCATCTGCCGGTGGACATTTGGGTTGCTCCCATTTTTTTTTTTTTTTACCCCCTTTAATCTATCCTCTATAGGCACTTTGAATTTACATTCTGAGATACAACTTTGTCCATGTCTTTCCATCATTGCCTATAGAAAAAAATCTAAATCCTTAGCAAGCTCTATAAGATGCTTCACCATCCTACCACAGCCCCAAAAACCTGTTAATTCATGTGAGTTGCCAAAAGGTCTGGTGTTTCCATGTGGTCATTTTAGGTATTTCAGATACCATTCTCCTTGTTAGTTACATTCCATAAATTTGTTACTCTTAATAGTTTTCATCATTATAAAACACATATTTTCATACTGGGAGAAAAAAGTCTCTGCTTGCATTACCAAGATGGAATTGCTAAACCCATTCAAAGAACTGATACCATTGATAAATATTATATAGTATTTATTTAACTCAGGATGCCAATTTCTCCCAGCATATAGACATTGTTTGTCAATAAAATTTCACATTTCCCTTTCCCCTAAATATCCACTCTCCCTCCTGGGAAGCAAGCACTTTTAGTAATTTCCATATTCTTCGAGGAATATTTTATGCATTTACAAGTATCTATATATAAATCCATTAGAATCCATATTAAAAAATAAATAAAATTATTTAAATAATGATATTTCTTTTATCACTTCATATGCTAGATACTTCACAGGCACAGAGCTCTTTACAATAAGGAAACATTGAATTATTTTAGTTCTGTATTATTGCTTAATTTAAATTTTATTTGTTTATGTGATGCTACCTCATTTACCAACTACCATGATATATTTTTTTAATTTATTTCTCTCCCCTTCCACACTCCCTCCCCCTCAGTTGTCTGCTCTCTGTGTCCATTGGCTGTGTGTTCTTCTGTGACCGCTTCTATCCCTTATCAGCAGCACTGGGAATCTGTGTTTCTTTTTGTTGCATCATCTTGTTGCGTCAGCTCTCTGTGTGTGCGGTGCCACTCCTAGGCAGGCTGCACCTTCTTTCGTGCTGGGTGGCTCCCCCTATGAGGGGCACTCCCTGCACATGGGGCTCCCCTATGCGGGGGACACCCCTGTGTGGCACAGCACTCCCTGCTGTGCACCAGCACCGCGCACGGCGGGCCAGACCCACAAGGGTCAAGGAGGCCCGGGGCCTGAACCGTGGACCCCCCATGTGGCAGGCGGCACCCCATCCATTGGGCCAAGTCCGCTTCCCTACCATGATATTTTTATCTTCATCAGATACTTTTAAAACTTTTCATTATAGAAAATTTAAAACTTACCCAAAAGCAGGGAGAAAAATACAACAAATTTCCAAATACCCAACTAGTATGCATATTTTAAGACTTTTAATTAAAAATGCAAGTTTTTCTCTATGAAAGGTTTTTACTTTTTTGTGAACTAGTGTATTTCATAGTGTATGAAATTTACACTATCTTCATTTTGTATCATTGAATTTTATAGCTGCTGCAACCGATGGCATATATATAACAAGAGGGACTTGATGGTGGGGATAGAAAATGATAGGAAAATTAAGGCATAATAACTTTTGTTGCCATACAATAATGCCAGTCAATGTAGGGCTTGGGGTGGCTTCCTTTTTCAATGTTTTTGGAATAATTGTGAGTCATATTCTGTTGGGAAAAGTGCTAAGATTGATTAGCAATGCCTACCATAGGAAAAGAAGGGAGGAGTGTTAGCATCAGTGCCATGTTGTTTGCTGACTCTGCTTTAGCTTATATGTACAGCTTGCTTTTGTACCATTCTTTTAGTATGCTTTTACTATATTTAGTAACCATAAAAATCAATTTGCTTTATTAAATTATTTCTTAAAGAGAAATTTCTGTTTACCGATAGATTCCCAGTGCTAGAAATTTTATTGGCAACTTTCCCTGAAAATAATTTACTCCTTTAAAGTAAACTAAATAGGAAAGCGTACTTGGCCCAGTGGATATGGTGTCTGTCTACCACATGGGAGGTCTGCGGTTCAAACCCCGGGCCTCCTTGACCCATGTGGAGCTGGCCCATGCGCAGAGCTGATGCGCGCGAGGAGTACCATGCCACGCAGGGTTGTCCCCTGTGTATGGGAGCCCCACGTGCAAGGAGTGTGCTCTGTAAGGAGAGCCGCCCAGCGCAAAAGAAAGTGCAACCTGCCCAGGAATGGCACCACATACACGGAGAGTTGACGCAGCAAGATAACGCAACAAAAAGAGACACAGATTCCCGTGCTGCTGACAACAACAGAAGCGGACAAAAAAGAAGAACACGCAGCAGAGAACAGACAACTAGGTGGTGGGGTGGAATAAATAAATAAGTAAATCTTAAAAAATAAAAAAATTAAGTAAATAATGTTGACACATTTGTGAAGAGGCTGCTCCTGTACCATTATTAGGGGAGCCTGTGTTGGGGTTATGTGCTTTAGAAACAAGGAAAGATGGATCCAGGCACATGGCTTTATCTGGCTCCATGTGGGATCATGGATTGGTTGAAGGCTGTGGTATGGTTTGTGGTCATGGAACAAAGAGAAGATAATTCACACATGATGGATAACCGCCCCCTCCATCTTGTTTTTAATACCATGTTTAAACTTACTGAACTAAACAACCAAAACAAAAGTATATGGTGTATTTAAGAACTTCTGTTTCATAGACCTATGGAATGGTAAAGCTAGAAGGTGTCTTGGAGATCATTTAGACCAGGGGTTGGCAAACTACAGCCCATGAACTTATAGAAACAGTGTGCCAACATTCTTTTCATCTTTGAGATGTGAGATTGAAATCATTGAAGTTGTAACTAGTTTGGGATAATTCTGCCAGAATTATCAGGAGGCCGAGCTTACAGTCCCTGAAGGTTTCTCCAAGAGATGCATTTTCTCAATCTTCAGAAGCCCTACTCTACCCCCGTGGCAGAGTGTCACTCCTTCTTCCTCACCAACATGTTTACTGGAATGAGGACAGAATAAATACATGGTTGGGAACTCTCGCTTGTACTCACATAACACTTCACACATACCTTCATATCACATTTAACATGTTGATTTATAATCATTTGTCTTTCCCACTAGACTTTGAGGTCCTTGAGGGCAGGGGTCAGGTCATATTCATCTTTATAGCCCCAGATGCCTAGCATAGATTACAGAATAAGTATCCAATAACTGTTTGCAAAATACTCTTTGCTGTTTTCATTTGCCAACATCATCTTTTGCTCTAGCTATTTTAAGATAAACTTTAACTATTGTAAAGACAAGATGAAAAATTTTGGTTTGTAATTTTCCATCATTCCTGACTAAGACCTCTTACCGAGACTCAGCAAGAGATATCTGGAACTACAAACTGCAATAGGTAGGACATAAATCTCAAATGTTTTCACTCCACCCAATAAGTAATGGTCCCCAAGCCTCAGAGCCAATCTCAACCCATATTCCTGGCAAATAGACAAGAGCCTGATAAAAGTCAGAAATAATGAGAATGAAGAGGAGACAGATATGAAAGATTATTCAAATCAATGAGATATCATGGCTGATTGGCTGTGCAAGGACGGCTGAGAGTCTATAAAGACTCTTTATATTTCAGTTTCAGAATGTAGGAGGAATACTTGGGTAAGGGAAATGTGGGTAGACAAAGGTGTGGGAGGGTGGAGGTGGAAGTGGAGGTGGAGATGGGTAATAGACCAAATAGGCAGCTGCACATATGAACCTAGAGCTTTTGTGGTAAATCTCAGTTTAGATGAGACCATTCTGAGAACAAATAGAGATTAAAAGAGAACAAGGGATTAAAGGCTGTAGATCACCAAAAAGAAGAGTTGAGCAAAATAAGAGGAGCTCCCATCGTGAAGGATCACTAGAGATGCAGGAGGAAAGCAAAAAGGTGGTGAAGAAGGAGAGATATTAAGTGAGATATGGGTAAAAAAAAATTATATGTTGGATTTATCTGATAACCTTCTTGAGGGCAGTTTTAGTGAAAGGGTGGGCTTGGAAGCCAAGGTCAAGGGGTTGAAGAGTGAGCAAGAGGTAGAGAAGAGACAGTGGATAGATTTTACTCTTAAAAGGCTTGATTGAGAGAAAGGGAAAAAATGAGATGGTAACTGGAAAGTGAATTTATTTTCCATTGAGTGGTTAGCATAATTGATTTATGAATTATTTGAAGGAGATTCCACCAGGTGTCAGTCTACGAAGGGAAGGTGTGCAGAAGCCAGGTGGAAAAGGGGACATCAACAAGAAGTATTTACCTCTATGAGCCTTGGTCTCCTCACCTGTAAAATGGAAATAGTAATCCCTTCCTCAGAAAGATATTGGAGGATTAAATGAAATAACGTAATTTTAAACATCTTGAAAATAGCAAAGTACTATTCAAAAGTAGATTTACTCTCTCTAATATACCAACTCCAGTTTATTACCATGATTCAATACCTGCTTAGTTCCAATCTTGATGGCTTAGTATTAGAATCCAGTTATGTTTAATCTTATTGTGGCAGCTCAGGAATCAGGGCCCCATTGCCTTTTCCTGATGCTTTGGATGCCAGATAATTTCTTGTTATCTATTCAATTCAGATCATCAAAGGTACATCAATGATGCTACCACAGTGCACATGTTCAGATCACTGTCAGTGGATGTTTTGGGGATACAAATGTCTTGGTCAATAGGCAATAGATGCAAGTTATTAGTCTGCATAGTATCTAGGAAAGGTAAGAATGGGCTGCTGACATTTGGGGAAGGGGGAAACCACACTTCAGTTGGGTAAGACTCCCCACTCACATCCTTGGAAGGAGAGTAGCAAAAACATTACGTGACAGAAATTGCTGGAGCCAGAGTTTGGTGAAGCCCACGTGTTCAATTTATTGTGAAGTGGAAGCTAATTCTAGGTGCTAGTATTATAACATAATATTAAAAAGCCAAAATCATTACAGTGTTCTTGAAAATGAGAGTTCTACAATTCCTGGTGAGAAAACCGAGAAAAAGATCTTGACTGTGGGACTATTTTCTAAGAAAGGGGTTATATATAGATAGTAGTAACAGAGAACCTAGATGGTTACGGAGAAAGCTTTACCAAGTTCCAGTTTTTTTCTACCACAGAAATCCAGTTAAATCTGTTTGAACAAAACAAGGCTATAAAAATAGTAATTATATTCTACCAGGTAATTACTTTCTTCTTTAAAATGAATGAGTTATAACTAACACAGGCAAAGCAATTATGCACATTTCATTATTGTTTATATTCATTCTTCCAATTTATAATTTACTTATTTATATCCCACCTCCTTCCACAAAGGATCTTAAGTGACTGTTGCAATTCATTGTATGTGTTTTTTATTCATAATATATTACCCAGGAGACCCTGGTTCTCTTGGAAATGAAATTTAGGTTAATTTGAATATTTTTGCCTCAAATATTTGACTTAAATAGTAAATCAAAATCTCTTATATAAGAACAACAGAAGCATATACAAGTTCCCCAAATCCTTCAAAGAATATAACTGTGAATCCCAAGAAGAGTTACACTCCTATATAGGTTGGTGTTGGGTTGACTTAACGATGAAGAATGACCTGCAAATTCTACCATCAGAGATCATGGGAAAGTATAATAAAACTCAGCATTGACATTTCAGGTGATTCCCAACTCTCTCCCCCAATTTCCCTTTGGTTCCTAGTCCTACTGCTGCCTTTATTTTACTCTGCTGGGAGCAGATGGCCCTGTTTGTGGCCAACTTTCAAGATCCTGGAGTACTATGAATTAATTCAGAGCTGGAGCACAATTCTGCCTGATTTGGTCTTAGTGCAAGTCAGGTATTTTGTCCTACATATTCCTATGAATGTTTAAGAAAAAGCACTAAACAAATTCTTACTCACTTCCTTATTAACAAAACAAAACATTTGACTTGCTTTTGAGTGATTAACGGACTACACTGAGCCAGTGAGGATTTAGTGGATAAATATCAGACAGGTGGCAATCTTTTCTGATGGAAATGGCTTAGAAGTTTGTGTTGTTGTTGTTTTTAAAGTATAGCAGCATTTTGTGACTTATGCTTTTTAAATGATGATTTTTTGCGTGTATGTACTGGCATGTAGCTCCATGTGTACTTGTATTTTCATATGCACAGGAAAAGTATGAAAGAACCCATCTCAAAAAGCGGCCACCTCTAGGAGTGGGGCTGGGCGGTGGTCAGGGGAAGCTTTCACTTTTTGCTTCCTGTACTTACAACCTGTTTGAATTTTTACAATGAGCAGGTATTACCATTTTAATTAAGGTTTTAGTTTGCTGAAAGCTGCAGAAAGCAATATACCAGAAATGGCTTGGCTTTCACAATGGGGATTTATTAGGTTGTAAGCTTACAGTTTCAGGAGGCTGAAAACAATGTCCAAATCAAAGCATCATCAGGCAATGCTTTCTACCTGAAGACCAGCTGCTGGAGGTCGGGACTCCTCTCTCACGTGGCCAGGCACATGGCAGCATCTGCTGATCTCTCCCTTCTCGTCTGGATTCCATTGCTTTCAGCTTCTGGCTTCCTCTGGCTTCTCTCCGGTCCTGTGGCCTTCTTCCTGTGCTTCTGTGTGCTTCTGTCTGTCTCTTCATATTCAGCCTGTTTACAAAGGACTCCAGTAAGTGGATTAAGCCCCACCCTGGGTAATCTAATCAAAAGGAAGTAGCCTAATCAAAAGTTCCCACCCACAATAGGTTCACTCTCACAGGAATGGACCAACTTTAAGAACATAATCTTCTGGGGGTACCTACAGTCTCAAACTACCACAGTGAATAACTGAAGGAGTAAAAACATGATTATTTCTAACAAACATCCACAAATTTAAGATGGCAGCACTGTGAAATAATGGAACCATGCCTGGTTTGAAATCTTTTAAAAAAAATATTTTTCCCAGTGGTGTTTTCAATTCAGTGATTTAGGATAACCTTTGTTTCTTTCCTTCTACCAAATGAATGACTCAAAATGAGGTTTATCCAAGTGATTATTATATACCAACTGTTGGAGAAAACATGGCGCTTACTGGGACGGACACAGAGACTGAAATGACTATAGACAAAGAAAGATTTATTGAGAAGCTCTCCTAATGGAGGGAGTCTGAAGAACAGACTTCAGCCCCCCCACTAGCATGGGGGTCTGAAGAGAGACTTCAGCCCACCCTTGGAAGGAGAGGGATTTGGATTTATACAGAACTTTCCTAGGCAGGGAAATGATAGTTGGTGGGAGGGGGTTGAGGGTCCGAGTGAAGTGCAGGGGCCAATGGGAAGCGCTAGAGGTGAAAACTTTCCCTGACAGTAACTAGAAGATAGTGGGTTATGGAGTTATGGTTTCTTGGAATGCTGCAGGAGCAGATTTCTTTGTTTTATAGGAATTTTATCTCCCTCTTATCCTGTGGGGGAAGTGCCATGCACTTGGACGCATAGGCTTATAGGGGGATGGGGTTAGCCTTTCCCCAGTGAATATCAGGGAAAACTGAAAATTGAACTACAGTTTGTTAATTATTGCAAACCTCTAACACCAGTCTTCTGGTTGGTCTATTTATCTTGGCTCAAGATTCTGATTAGATACTTACAATTTAGCTTTATCTCTGTGACTAGGATTATAACTTTTTAATATTGTTGCCAAAGATTTTGTACAACTAGCCCTCAATGAGCCCCTGAGCTGCACACTGAGAATAGAGATGGATGGACCTGGAGCCTCCTTCAGTTACACAAACAACCTTTATTGCATGCTATCTATGTCCCAGGTGTGGTATTTAGTGATTTAAATGTATGAACCACTTTTCACTTCTCTACAACCTTGCAATTATCATTAATCTCATTTTCCAATGGAGATACTGAGACATAGATTAAGTACTTGCCCGAGGCTACACGGCAAGGAAGTGGAGTAGAGGTCATTTGTATGCCAGAGGTCTGGTTTAACAGCCCATGATTTGAAACAACTACTTCAGAGTGCCTTGCAAGTCATAAGATCCAAGTAATGTATTAGGGGGAGTGCTACAGGTAAATATTTAAGTATATATTTATAATTGGAACAACTCTAATTTCCAACAATAGGAAGTTAAGTGCCAGGGGGTCTACTCATCGAATTCAATACTTGAGAGACATTTAAAATGATAAAGTACCCTCCTATTTATCTATTGGATAAAATGAAATCCTCTTCAAATAATTAACTGAAAAAAAGTATAGCCGTTCTTTCAGTTTGACCCAAATTTTGAGAAAAACAAAGTTTATCATTAGATGCTAAAGCGGGGCTACATAAGCAATTTGGGTCAGAATATTGGGAGCCCATCAGGATCACTGCAGTCTCTCCCACTGAGCCTGGAGAAGCCTTCACGGATCACCCCAGCACAACCCGGGCAGCCACCACCAGTCAATCCCAGTTGGCCCTCAAGATGAAATCTACCTGTCTTTTGAGTATTTGCTACGCTTGATTCCACTGCCAGAATCTGTTCACGTTCTTTTCCTTGGCCGCTCTCATTCTTAGCTCTTATCTATTGCAGTTACGTTCTCCTCCATATCCTCACCTCTTCCTTTTCTATTAGACCGTCCCCATGAGCATACAAACGTGTCCTAATGTCTACACCATTTTTTCAGAAGGCTTTCTCTAGCTCCCACGTTCCTCACCAGCTACGCCCCCTTTCTCAGTTCACCTTCCCTTTCTCGGTCCACCTTCCCTTTCTCGGTCCACCTTCACAGCACACCTTCTTGTTAAAGCTGTCTAGCATGACTGTTCCGACTTTCTCACCCTCCTGTTTTGGGGTTTTTTGTTTGTTTGTTTTGGTGGTGGTGGTGTTTTAACCTCCCTCCCAGCAGACTTTCCTTCCCGCCTCTCCACTGGAACCACGGTCACTCGGATCTCCTTGACCTCCATCCGACAAGTCCAGCAATCAGTTCTCAGGCCTTGTGTTACTCAGATAGTTGCATGTGGGACTGTGGAGACTTCCTTCTTGAAACACTTCCCCTACCAGGCTTCTAGGATGCAACCATCTCTTGGTTTTCCTTCTGCCTCACTTGCTACATCATCTTACTCCATTCCATTGGCTGCTACCTTTGCTGAATGCTTTTCTTTTCCGTAATACTGCCCCTCTTTTACCAAGTGATGCCATCTAGCCCCTGCAGTTTAAAATATCATCCATAGGCCAATGGATTCCTAATTTATAATCCCAGTCTCGCTCTCTTCCCTAAATTCCAGGCTCATACACCCTATTGTTTACTTGATATCTCCACTTGGGTATCTAAAGTCATGTAAAAAACAAAACCCTTGATTTCTGCTCCATGGCAGGGATATCTGGCTGCCCTCCACTAACCATCTTCCCTTTTCTAATGTAATATTAGTGATTTCTACTGGACACAAAGCCACTCAGGATAAAGACTACATTGATTATATTTGCCAGCCTCTTTTGTAGTTGAGTAATAGATACAATCAGAAATATTGTGTGGCAGTTTCTAGAAAACCTTCTTAAAATACTGAAATCATATATCCATTCCCTCTTCTTTGCCCTCTTTCCATCCTGCTGCCTGGAATACAGATGTGATGGTTGGAGCTCTGGTGTCCATCTTGGGTAATGAGGATGAGAATTAGGATGAATTCCTAGGAGAATTAGGATGTCTAGAGACAGCTGAGTGGTGAGCAGGAAAGAAGTCAGGTCTCTGAGGGTCATAGAATTATCACACTAGTTCTGGACTACTCAACTCTAGGTTTCCTTTACATAATAGAGAAATAAACCTCTGCCTTGTATAAGGGACTATTACTGTGCCTTGCACTGAATCTAAAGCTAACCAATACACTCATATATGTATTTCATATTTTATCTTTTCTCTATCAGAAAACAATCTTCCTTTCACATACTGGACAACTTGAAATATTTGAGAAGTAAACCAACTAATAACTTTTCTAGAATATATTTTGATCAAATGGGGACTTATACTTCCATTTTCTCAGGTTTTTAAAGAGTTTTAGTAAAAATCCTCTTTGCTATTCAGAGTACACTCCTCTCCAAATGGATGATTTGCCACCATCTGATATTTTGTGCTGGTTTGAGCAATTCTATATGACATGCCTAAAATAAAATACAGTCTTCTTAATGCATAAAATCACTCCAAATGTGAATTATCTTAGGCTAGAACATCCAGAATCTAGAAGGAGAAGAAATAGCAATGTTTAATATATGGTAAGAGCTCATTAAGTACTTGTTGAATGAATGAGTGAATAAATAAATTTCTCCTATGATTCTTCAACTCTGTATGTTACCCTGGTGATTTTTAAACATGTCTGCAAATTCTTTAACACTCCTCTCACCAAAGTTGGGATTTATATCTCCTCCCATTGAATACAGGGCAGCCTGAGTGACTGTCTTCTAAGGAATAGAATTCAGTGGAAGTGACACAGTGTCTTCCCGGACTAGATTAAACTAGGCTTCTGCCTGGCTCTCTCTCTTGGTCACTTGCCTTTGGATCCCTGAACCAACATGTAAGAATTCTGGCTTCTTCGAAGCCACCTACAGAGAAGCCACATAGGGATGAAGAAAGATATCTGAGGAGCCTCAGCTATGCCCAGCCCAGCTGTTTATGTCTTCCTAGCATCAACAGCCAGTCTATGAATGATCAAGCCTTCCAGTCATTCAAGTCCTCAGCCTTTGAGCTACCCCAGCTGATGTGGAGTAGAGCAGAGGCAAGATTTCTCTGCCAAGCCAAGCCCAAATTGCAGACTTCTGAGCAGGATAAGTGTTACTTGTTTTAAGCCTCTAGGTTTGGGGATAGTTAGTACAATAGCCATAGTAAAGGGGACATTTTCCTAATCAGCATGTTGACTCTATATGCTGCCCCCTTGATTGCCCTGGAGAACATTCTAACCCTTCAACTTATTCCTCTCTGGCTAATTCTCTGTGGAAGGAGACATTCTTGTGGTTGCTTATTGCTTCTGGTTAGAAAGTAGTAGAAGGGTTCCCTCCCTCTACCTTTCCTAATCTAGGAAAAATACCAGAAATGTTGCCTTCCAAAGTTGAAACAGAGAAAGTCACCTCTTTTGAAGGAAACAACTTAATATGTCTTTTGTGAATACAGTACAAAATGTTTTCCATTTCTCTACCATAGAAACAATCACAGACTGGAATGCCTTTCAGTATCATTATGGTGTCTGTATTAGTCACCAAAGGGGTGCTGATGCTAAGTACCAGAAATCTGTTGGTTTTTATAAAGGGTATTTATTTGGGGTAAAAGCTAACAGTTACGAGGCCTAAACAGTCCAACTCAAGATTACTTCCTCACCAAAGTCTGTTGCCATGTGTTGAAGCAAGATGGCAGGCAACCTCTACCTGATCTCTCCTTCCTTCTTCCTCTTCAGGCTCTGTGGGCCCAGGGTTTTCTAATCTCTGCTGTAGGCTGGCATAAGGCTTGTCTCTCTCTGAATTCAGCTGCTCTGTTCTCTTCACTAGGTAATTGTAAATGATGAGGCAAATGGTTCATTTCTCTTCCTGGGGCCTCAGATCAAAGCTGATAAAGTTTTCTCCTCTGATATTTTTGGGGTTTCTCTCTTCATGTGTGTATCTTCTTCTATGTGTCTTCTTGAGTGAGTGTCCATTTATATAGCCCACCAAGGAGGTGGGGACTCAACCCTGGGTCACACCCTACTGATGTGGTCATATCAAAACCCCTAAATTGATTTAATCAAGTAAAATTAAAACCTTTGAATTTAAATCAATCAAAGGGTATCATACCTAGAGGAACAGACCAATTTACAAACATAATCTATATTTTTTTTTGGAATTTATAAATAATATCAAACTGCTACAGTGACCAAGGAGTATTCACAATATAGGAACAAAACAACTGTAAAGAATACTGTAGTCTCTTAGCCTGTCTGAGGTAATGATGTTTTAAGTGAAAAAGCAGGAGATGGGGGAATTGTGGGAAGATGGCAGAGTAGGAAGCTTCAGGAATCAGTCCTCCACCAGAACAACTATTAAACAGGCAGAAATGGTCTGAATCAACTATTTCAAAATTCTGGAGTCCAGAAGGACACTGCAGCATCCAGGGAAGAGCTGGAGGAAGAGGCTGGTAAGTTGGGGTAAATACCAGTGAACTGCTGTCTCTCCATGGTGGTTACTGTAACCCATACCCCACTCTTGCAGCAGGTACCTTAGGGTCCAATCCCTGGTGCAGCTTGCTGGTGCCAGAGAAGGACATAAAAACTGAATTCCCCAAGATCTGGGGGTGGGAGGAGTGGGGCCTGTTTGCTCATCACTGCTTTTGATTAGAGACTTCAGATCACTGGGGGCCTAGCTCTGTGGACAGCCATTATTCCAACCCACCCGGACAAGGCAGCAGAGAGGACTTGAACACAGTATTCCTCAGCACTGCGGAGTATAGTTAAAGGGCTGCTTTTACTGGGCAGGTCCTGAGTCAAGACAACAGCTTTGGGGAACTGTGGAAGAAGCTCCTGATGCCCTTCCCCATCCCTCCCTCATCCCCTCTCCAGGGCAGTGTGAGGCTCGCCAGCACTCCCACTCCCTTTGTAGGTCCCTGACCTTGTTCCAGCTGGGAGCTACTGACTTGGGAAATTCCCCTCCCAGAATTTGCCCTCCAGGCAAAGCGGCTTCAGACAATGAAAACTGTGTGAGGCAGGTGGCCTGGGGCAAAAACTCACCTGCTCTAACACCAGGGGGACTGAGAAGATCTGTTTCCTGAGAAATAGAGGTGAAATTCAAACTCCTGTCAACAATAGAGTTCTTAAAGCCATTACTAGGCACAAGTCTAGGACAAGACACAGTCCCAGAAAAGACAGGCACTTTCCATGCGCCTTGGCCTGACCTTCCAGGTAGGAGGGCTAAGCTGTAGGAGAGCACCAGCCAACACAGAGCCATTTTGCAAAGATGGTGAAAGGTGGTTTTGCTTATGTTTGTGTGGTTTTATTAGCTCCTGGCACTCAAGAAACTTTCTTGTCATATCACTAGCTGGACACAAACTCAAGAAACAGAAATCCCAGGAACAGAGTTAACATTTTAAAATATAAAAGTATACAGTGTGCAACAAAAGATGAAAAGACAAGCAAAGAAATAGGAAATGATGGCCCGTCCAAAGGAAGAAGATAAAAATTCAGAAAACATCAGTGAAAAAGATCAAACTGTGGACATACTGGACAAAGACTTTTAAAAACTGATTTTTCTTTCAGCTCCTTGAACATATTGTTTGTTTTCCTTATATCCTTTAATTCTTTCTCAGTATTTCCCTTTATCTCCTTTTGCATATTGAAGAAATCATACAATGTATCTTTTCTGACCACAGTGGAATGAAGCTAGAAATCAATAACAGAGGGAGAAATGGAAGATTCACAAATCTGTGGAAATTAAACAATTGGAAGGAGAAATCAAGAATAATTCCACTTATGGTAGCAAATAAAAGAATCAAATATCTAGAAATAAATATAACCAAATGTTTGTGCTTGCAAAACTAAAAATATTGCTAAAAGAAATCAAAGAAGACCTAAATAAATGAAGAACATTCCATGTTCAAATATTAGAAGACTAAATATTGTTATAATGTCAATTCTACCCAAAGCACTTTACAGATTGGAACCCAGTCAAAATTCCAACAATCTTCTTTGCAGAAATGGAAAAGCCAAACACCAAATTTATGTAGAAGGATAAAAAAGTTCAAAGGTATCTTGAAAAAAGAAGAAAAATGTTGGAGAACTCACACTTTCCAATACTAAAACTTATTTTAAAGCCACAGTAATCAAAACAGTATGGTACTGGCACAAAGATGGACAAATAGACCAGTGGAATCAAACTGAAAGTTCAGAAAACAACTCTTACATTTATGGACAACCAGTGATTTTTGATAAGGGGGCAAAGACTACTCAACTGGGAAAGAATAGTCTTTTCAACAAATGGTGCTGAAAAAACTGGATATCCATATGCAAAAGAATGATGGGGGACCCCTAGCTCACACTGTATAAAAAATAAACTCACAATCAATCGAAGACCTAAATATAAGAGCCAAACAATGAAACTCCTAGAATAAAACATAGGGAAGCAGCTTCAACACCTTGAGTAGGAATGGTTCCTTAGACTTTACATCCAAAGCACAAGCAACGAAAGAAAAAATAGATAAATGGGACCTCATCAAAATAAAAAACTTTTGTGGATCAAAGGAATTTATCATGAAACTAAAACTACGCTATACACATGGGAGAAAATATTTAGAAACTGCATCCCTGATAAGGGTTTAATATTCAAAATATATAAAGAAATCCTACAACATAACGACAAAAATACAAACAACCCAATTTAAATGGCTAAAAGACTTGAACGGACATCTCTCCAAAGAAGATATACAAATGACCAGAGAGCACATGAATAGATTCTCAACATTATTAGTCATCAAGGAAATGCAAATAAGACCACCACAATGAAATACCATTTCACCCCTTAAAATCCTATGTAAAAAAAAAGAAAGAAAATAACAATTTTTGGAGATGATGTCAAGAAATAGATGCACTCATTCATTGCTGGTCATATAAAATGGGGCAGCCGCTGTAGAAGACAGTTTGGCGGTTCCTCAGAAAGGTATAGAATATGAACCAGCAATCCAACTTCTAGGAAGAACTGAAAGCAAGGACTAAAACAGATATTTGCACACCAATGTTCATAGTGGCATTAACAATTGTTAAAAGATGGAAGCAACCCAAGCGCCCATCAACCAATGAATGGATAAACAAAATGTGATATATACACACAATGGAATATTATTCAGCCCTAAAAAGAAATGGAATTCTGATACATGCAACAACATGGATTAACCTTGAAGACATTATTTTGAGTGAAATAAGCCAGACACAAAAGGACACATATTGTATGATCTCCCTGATGTGAAATAATTAGAATAAGCAAACTCAGAGTCAAAATCTAGAATATAGATTACCAGAGAATGGGGTGAGGATAAACAACTGGGAGTTAATGCTTAGATTGTACAGTTTCTATTTGGGAAGATGGCAAAGTTTTGGTAATGGTAGGTGGTGATGGTAACACAACATTATGAATTTAATTAGCAGCACTAAATTATATATTTCAATTAGGTTAAAAAAGGGAAATTTTAAGTTGAAAACATGTTACCACAATAAAAAATTTTTCAAATCCATGCAACAATACAATACAGTGAATGCTAAAGTAAACCATGGACTACAGTTAGTGATACAATTATAAAAGTGTCCTTTCATCATTTGTAACAAATGTACTACACTAAAGCAAGATGTTAATAATAGCGTGCTAAATGGAACCCTATATTTTACGTGTGATTTTTCTGTAAACCCACAACTTCTCTAATTAAAAAAAAAAAAGCAGATGTGTCATAGAGTTTTTATGTAAGCGATCCATATTATCATTTCTTCAGTGCTTTTTAGGGAAGAAGGTGCTAGCATTATATATTCTCTTGGCCAGAATCACCTAGAACAGGAGAAAGAACCATCTGATTGTAATTCAGTCTAATTAGTGCACTTCCTCAATAGGAAAATTCTTGTAAAAATGGCTGATATGTTTGCCAAATACAGTGCCAAATACAGATGAATACACAATATTCTCTTTTCTAAATTGAACTGTGAATTTGGTTGGCTTGCATTTGTTCCCTTAATCTTCATAGACCACTGAAGACTTGGGGCAAGTCCACCGATGTATTGATACTTCATAGGGTACTACCAGAAGCAGCCAGCAAGTGTGCTTCTTTCATTGACATAAAGGGAACAGTGTATAATTAGAAGAGACACCCAAACATAGAGTCCTCACCTGGATGATTGTCAGGGCCCAAAGCTATTTTTCAGACCACACCTCCAGGAGTCCAGTTCCTTCCACAGCAGGACTCATCTTCTGGCTTTAGCTTTGTCGTTTTGACTCTTGAAATCTCAGAATTTTTTTGTACTGGGGCTGGGGATTGAATCCTGGACCTTGTATGTGGGAAACTGGCACTCAACCAATGAGCCACATTGGCTCCCCTGAGTTGGTTTTTTTGTTTGCTTGTTGTTTGTGTTTTTGATTTTTAGGATGCACTAGGTGCTGAATCTGGGACCTTCCATGTGGAAAGAGGGTGCTTAATCGCTTGAGCCACATCCGCACCCTCTAGACTTTCAATTCTATTCAAATGTGAGGATTGAGAGTCTGCTAAGTTCAGGTTTATATACTTAGTTTGAGGAGCCTCATCTAAAATCATTTGTAAAATGAAATATGATCAACCATCTACTATATAAGTAGCTTTTGATCCAAAAGATAGAGGTGTAATATAGCCAGTTTAAATTGCATTTGAATTCTAATGAATAAACATTCCTTGATCACTTTATGACAGATGCCAGGGAAATAGAGCCTTAGAATGCAGTATTAAAATGATATGATACTTAGGGGTCATTACATGTCTCTCCCAAACTCTTCCATTTAATCTTTTTTCTTTTTTCTCCATTTCAGCCTGTAATCCCTCCTTCTTGTACTTGTCACTTCCATTAGATAGACAACTTGGACATATTGTTTATATCCTTTTATTTGTTTGTTTCTTCATGCTGTTAATATATTAGATTTCTTTATGAAAAGCACAGCAGTTTTAAGTCATCCAACAGACATATGCTATTTAAATTTTTAGAAAACTATGATGACAACAGTATTTTCAATTTAATTTTCAAAGCTTGGACAGTGTGGTAGATTGAAGCAGTATGTACCTCGGAAAAACATGTTCTTAGATTTAATCCATTTGTGTGGGTGTGAACCTTTTATAAGTAGGACCTTTTGAAATGAGGATACTTCAGTCAAGGTGTGTGTTAAGTCCAACAAGGATGGGTCCTAATCCTATTACTGGAGTCCTCTATAAGAGGAATGAATTCAGACATGAGAGAGAAAGCCGGAGGAAGCAAGAAGGTGAAAGCAATGAAACCCAGGAGAGAAGGGAAAGCCCAGGAGGTGCTGCCATGTGCCTTGCCATGTGACACAGGAAGGACCGTAGGATCACCGGCAGCCAGCCCCAGAGCACGACAGTCTTTGGGGAGAAAGCATTGCCTTGATGCTGCCTTGATTTGGACTTTCTTTTAGCCTCAAAACTGTAAGCTAATAAATTCCCACTGTTTATGTCAATGCATTTCATGGTTTTTGCATGAGCAGCCTAGGAAACTAAAACAGACAGAAACACATTTATTGGGATTTAGTAATGACTTAGTTTTCAACTATTGCAAAAAAATTATTAAATTATGAAGACATATTTATTTCTCACTCCTTATTTTGACCTTTATTTTTGTAAAAGAGAAACGGGCTGGAATATATTTTGCTAGAAAATGGCTATTTTCTGACAATATCTGTTTACATAACAGGCTAAAATTTGTGAAAAAATATTCAGAGTTTTACAATATAAAAAAATTTATGTACCATTTGTGAATGAAAACATTGCTATGGCATTTTTACCTCCTATAATCAGCCTTTCTATGTACAAGTCACATATTTGGATTTAAAGATAAAACACCCTCCTAGGAGAAAATGAGAATCCAAAAGGAATAATAATTTTTAAAAATAATTCTGGTAGGCTCAAGAGATAAGCAGTTTCCCTAGCTATGAAATGTAGCTGTATCCATCATCATTACTTTGATTTATTATCAAATATTTGAAAGCATTCTAAAAGTCCCCATTTATAACTAATATTGTATAATGTATCTTCAGGATTAACAACATGTAATACAGTATGTTCCATCACAGAGAATCCCTTTAAACACCATCCAGTATTCTTTGTTATGATCTAATTTTTACTTCTGACGTTCCATCTATCAAATTTCCAAATCTCAATTTTTTTGTGTGGCTCTTGTGCCATTAGCTGTCTCGCTATTCTGCCTTCTAAATATTCTTTTGATTCATGTCTGAAAAGCATTTTCAAAATGACTGTCACAGATTCACTTGGTGAATTTCTCTGAAAAGCTGTGGATTCACCCCTCTGCGCCTCAGTTTGCACCAGGGAGCCTCGAGGGTAGACGCTCCTTCTCCAAGAGCAGCAGCGTGAGCGCGGAGCAGAGCTGGCTTTCGACGGGCATTCAGCCCACGCGGCTCACCTCCCAGGAACCCGGGGCCGTGCCTAGAGATCATTGGTCCAAGTTCATGGTAATCGACAGGATACACGTTTCTCACCGGAGAACTTTGTTTGCCGTGGTTTAATGGAGAGGGAGTCTAGTAAAGCTTGTTGTACAGCAAAACTGTAAATAAATCCTTCCTCTTCCCTAGAATTTCCATTACAAAATCAAAACAATGTCAGCAAGAAAAAATAAATTAAAATTTAAAAATAAAATAAAAAAACCTCCCAGTTTTATTTTTCATACCTGGTTTGTTCCAAACAGGATTTAAAGTGACTTGTAAGAGTATATAAAATTTATAACAAGAGAAGGTGCAATTAAAGGTGGAAAAGAATGAAAAACAAGGGTGGGGACATAAAATGGAGCCAGGAACAAGGCTTTAAAAATGCCTAAAATAACTTTTGCTATGGGTGGGCCACAGTTTGGCTCTAATCTATCTAGCAGCCCTTTATCAACTGATGGCATCACCCCAAAAACTCAATTTGCTTATGAGCATATCTGAGGGAGGTGGGGAGGTCAGGGGGAGAGGTACAAATACAGGCAACTCTGGCCAACCTGCTTTTCATGTGGTTTGATGTAGGGGTTGATTTTAACATATCTGAAATGGAGAACATCCTGGAGTGTGTGTTCTTAAAGCAATCCTCCTCAAATATTGTTCTTTGGAGACAAGGGACTCATAAATATTGGAAGGTACTGAATTCAAAATCTAGGCTGTCTTCTCTTGCCAAGAACAGAAGTTTAAAGATATACAAAGTGGCTCCATGTCTCTCCTTGCCTTCACAGTCAGATATCTCAAAAAGATTTATCCATTCTTGCTGTCTCCATATCTTCCTTCCCCCTCACTCTGAAAACCATTCTAATGTGGCTTCCACCCCCACGGCTTCACTGTAGCTCATCTTGCTAAGTGTCCCAAAGACCTCCACACTGCTAAACATGGAATCCAGCCCCGGTTTTCAGAAAGTAAATACTTTGTTTCGGTCTCTGTAGCATTTGGAAACTGGAGGTTCTCTTTCTTGAAATACTGTGCCCTTGATTTCACTAATACCACACTTTCATTTTAATCACACACACACACACACACACACACACACACCCCGCCCTGCTTCCTGGTCCTTTCTTCTATGTTCCCCTTTTCTGCTCCTCCTCCACCAACACTCAGTGTTGGTGTTTTGTTTTAGTTTCCTGGGTTGCCCAAGTAAATACCATGAAAAGTTTGGGTTAAACCATGGAAATTTACTAGCTCAAGGTTTTGAGGCCAAAAGAAAGTCCAAATCAAGGTGTCATCAGGGCAATGCTTTCTTCCTAAAGACTGGAGTCCTGGGGCTGGCTGCTGCAATCCCTGGTCCTTAGCTTGGCACATGGCAAGGCCCAGGGCAGCATCTCCACCTTCTCTTCCAGGCTCCCTTGTTCAGCTTCTGGCTGCTCCCTTGTGGCTTTCTTTCTTCCTTTCTCCAACTTTCATTCTCTTATAAGGATTCCATTAATAGGATTAGGACCAATCCCGATTGCGGGGGCACCCTTTAATTAAAGTAACCTCTTAAAAAAGTCCTCCTTACAATGGGTTCGTACACACAGGAATGGGTTCAGTTTAAGAATATGTTTTTCTGGGGTACATTGCTGCAAACTTCCAGTGTTCCTTGGAATTCCATTCTAGCACTGAGAAGAACTCCAGATGTGAGAGGGTCTACAAAAGTGATATCACTATACAAACCAGCAACAAATATTTCTTCTACCTCTGAATCCTACAGTGCTAGACACAGAATTCTGTGAAGTTCTTGTTAACTGGTAGTCATTATATATTGGCTTGCTCAGCATCTCTATTAACCTTCTGCTGTCTTTACTGCAGATTCTGGGGAACCAGGAGCTTCATTTCTCTGCCTCCCTTGTAGCTAGGGCTTCAAGTGTGATTTAGGTTTCATCAACCATAGGTATTTTTGTGAAACTTGAATTTGGAACTGAGTTAGTTGGGGAGAGAGACAGCAATCTCAAGCCATCCACTTAGTTGGTGTAAAAATCTAGCAAACCTTAAGTGGCTTTGGAGCCCTCAATTCAGGTGGTAGCTTCCTGATGCCTCTGGACTACAGATAGGGAAATGTGTTCATAAGTGCAACGATTTCAGTGGCAGCCCTCGGATTCCCGGATGTTCCCTTGATTAGATTATGAGGAGAAATTGACCAAGATTTGGAAATGGCTCAGAGATTAGCAGGTATCTTTTCAAGGGAGGGTTGGGTATTGTCTAGTGGATTCTCAGGTTTTCTGATTCTATCCAGGTGTGCTCCTTTGATTGACTTTCTATTGACTGGGCTATTTTACAGTTCTGTAAGATATATGTTTACTTGTAGAAAACTATAGAAATACAATTAATTCTTGCCTGTTGTAATGTAATGTAATGCAAAATGTAATGATTTTTTCTTATAGATATACAAGTTGACTTTTGCCCTAAAGAAAAGATAACCCCCAATTTATCTCTCTCTATATATGTATATATTTTTTTAATCCTCTCCCCTTTGCTGCCTGCGCTCACTGCTCTCCGTGTCCATTTGCTGCATGTTCTTCTATGTCTGCTTGTCTTCTCTTTAGGAGTTACTGGGAACTGATCCTGGGACCTTCCAGATTGGGAGAGAAGCACTCAATCACTTGAGCCACCTCAGCTCCCTGGTTTGTTGTGTTTCTCATTGTCTCTCCTCTGTCTTTTTTTGTTGCGTCAGCTCACAGCGCAGGCCAGCTCTCTGTGTTGCGGGCCAACTCGCCTTCTCCAGGAGGCTCCAGAACCAAACCCAGGATCCCCTATATGGTAGATGAGAGCCCAATTGCTTGAACCACATCCACTTCCCCCAAATTTATATTTTATTGCCCTGTAGCTGCACTGTCTAATATGGGAGCCATTACCTACATGTGAGTATTAAGCACTTATGTGGCTAGTATGAATTGAGATGTGCTGTAAATGTAAAATACACACAGGATTTCAAAGACTCATTATGAGAAAAGTATGTAAAATATGTTATTAGTTTTATTAATTTATCATTTATATTGCTTGCCATCATAATATTTTGAATAAATTAGGTTAAATAAAACATACTAAAATTAATTTCACCTGTTTCATTTTAACTTTTTAATATGGCATCCAGAAAATTGTAAATTACATATGAGGCTTGCATATAGTTCTGTTGGACAGTACTACTCTATAGAATTTTAATTGATTTTTGAATTTATTAGCAAATTGATCTCAGCATTGCTGATTGTGTGTATTTACATACATTTAAGTGTGTGTATCTCCAAATTCTCCTTGAATTTGACTTACCATCTTACAGAGTTCCTCATTAATTAATGCATTGAGTAAAATCTTTGGCACATGTTCATTTTATACTTTCATGAGAATGACAGTTTTAACATTTTATACTTTAGCAGCCAATTCTGCGGAGTTGCTTTGGGAATTATTCCAACAGGCCCAATCTAAAGCTGCTCCTCCAGCCCTTCCAGTGATTTTGTTAAGCCCCTAACTCCCTATATTAAATTCCTTTCTAAAATACCTAACATGGTTTTCATGATCTCTAACTGCACCCTAACTGATAGAGTAGCTAAGAGTTACTGAGTGTCTCCTGTGAAGTGAGTGGCTACATGGTGTGTCATGGGAACACAGGCTCAGGCACAAGAGAAATTTTCAGGAAATGACTGATTAGTACTTAGTGCAAAGGGACCAAAAGAGCAGGGAAAGAAATCCCATTGTGGGATCTTCCCGGGGAGGCCAAATTGCTCGGCTCAGAGTTAGTGGATGGCAGCTCTTTATGCCAGATGGGAGGGACCAGTGTGTGCTGCCCAGGGTGGGTATTTATCCACCCCAAGGGGTGGGGACCCTGCCACTGAGAGTTTCCTGCCCTGATAAGCATCTGGGGCCGCTTGTTCCCAGTTTCCAAATTTAAGGTCTGGACAGTCATTATCATTAGACCTAATATCTCCGTCAGGTTGTGGAATGGAAACAGATTGAACATTGTCTCACAATAGAAAAGGAGGCAAGGGTCAGCTCGGCAAGGGCTGAGTTTGTGTCAATGATGTCTCCAGCATATTCGATGTTTGTCTACATGTAATTGAATAAGGAAACTCGTTAAAGGGAGAATAACAAAAATGTTATATACTCTCCTTCCATTATTAATGCTTGTTTAAAAGCTTGAAATGGGCTGGCAATTCAATATTTTCCAGCATACACCAGGTTAGTTTTTAATTCATTAGTGGTCTTTTCCTACTCTCTGCTTTCTTGCTATGTTCTACGTTTTATTCTGGTGCTGCAGAGATACCCAAAAGGATTATGCCGCCCACTTTAGTTCCAGGAAATAGAACTGCTATGAATTATTAATAGTGTTGGCTTTCTAATGCTTTAATTTCATCTCTTTGTTTCAGAGAATGATATTCGATAAATGGAATTTTTATATCACTCCAGCAACTTACTACATTTTGTGGGAAAAACTCACTCGAATTATAAAATAGACAGTCCTAGCTTGATTTCACTTCTACATATAATGGATTCTCCGTACATTCTGCTCCCCCACATTTTTGCTCATGATAGGATAATGGAGCAGTTTTCAAACCAAGCTCCCCAGAGCCCTTAGGGTGCCCCAGAGGTGCTGGCAGTGCAGCTGGCGGAAGGAGAAGGCTGTGGGTCGGCTCTGTACCCCCAACCATGCCATTGTTTCAGAGAATCACATTGTTCTTCTGCTGTAAGCATTAGGTTTTTGCACAAAATTTTCTTTGAAGAAAAGGTTCTTCTCTTTAAAAAACTTGAAAATCCTAGTTTGATGTCTAAGGATTTCATTTCATAACCCCAGTATGCCTGAGCACATTGCAACTTTGCACTGGGTTTAGCAGAAGACTGCATCACGTTGGTGTGATGAACTGGTGAAAGCTGGCAAAAGTAAATGAACCCATTATACAACTAACCTTGGTTTACATGCTCATATCCAGGTGGTTGGGCCAGATCCACAGGTCTCCAAAATCCTCTGAGAGGATGACTGTAGTCGTTGCTAGTGTTATTTCATAAGGGACTACCTTGAGTAAAATATTTTATCATTTATCTGTAACAAGAGCAACTATTCCTTTGGCTCTTAGTGATTAAAAAAAAAATTGAAGAGTCTGTTCTGTGTTAGATAAAATTGAAGAATTATAAAAATGTGCCATTCCATGTAATAGACCGTGTAAGACCCTGAAAAGTGCTCCTCTTCCCATGCATGGAAACTGTTCAGCTGAAAAAGGTGCACAAGTGAGAACTCATTCTTTCAATATCTTTTTATTGAGTACCTCCTGAGCTATATGTTGACAATTCAGTAGTAAGATGCCAATCTTGCCTTTTTAATATTACATTCTAATGTGGAGGAGGCACATAATGAATACATAAACAATTAGAGCAACATAGTCATTACAGAATGTGACAACTGCGGCAATGCATACAACAGAGTGGGACTGGGATCCTTTTAAGATGGGGCAGGCACAGAGCTTTTCGGAGTACATAAACCTAAGTGCATTTTAGAAGGTCACAGCTGGCCTTTGCTGGCTGCCAAGGCCACAGAGGAGTGGCACTTTCTGTACTAGATGGCTAAGTATGTGCCATCCACACCAAAGAATTTGAGAGAATGCTGTGGAAACCCTGAGGGGGTCCAATTGTTGGTGACTGCCTGAATATGAACAGAAAATTATAGCACAATTAATTTATTAAACAAATTGATTTCTTAAGCCATTTAACATTCATCAGCACTGTATTTGATTTTTGTTTTTTAATGTAAAGTTGGCCTACAAAATACTTTAAAGTAATAAATACAAGATGATTCTCCTTTGCCATGCCATAAAATTTGTTTCCACAACTGTATATAATCCTTATCAAACATGTAAAAAATGCATCTGTAATGAAAGCCTTCTTACATTGTTACTTTATAATTGCAAAAGGTGACATGATTTTGGTAAAGGAATAAAATAGATTATTTTAAATTAGTTTAGTTTTCAAACCTCCATATAAAGCATTTTAAATATATTAATATAGAGTGAAGGGAGGCACATGAAATATAGTTTTCAAGTAACATGAATGTAGTTTCCAGTTTACATTCTCATTCTTTCATTTTTATTGGTTGAACCTTTGTGCTCTTTGTTTTTTAAAGCCTATCGGTGGAACATGTTTCTTAAATAAAAATATCTGAAAGGTATATGCACACAAAGCTAGGTTCAGATTTATAGGAGAAATATTAGACTTCAGTTTCTTTCAAGCAAATATAATTCAGTCATCCATCCATTCAGTATTTGCAGAGTCTGTTAAACTAATAGGTAAAATATGCTGGAGCCAGGCAGCATATTATGACTGTGCCAGCCCCTTCCGGGGTGAACACTCCTGTGGCTTGTTTTTTCTCTACACAGTTACTGCAGCAATTCCCTGAAAGGCAAGTAAGTAGTCAAAATGTAGTTAGGTAGTCTAAAATAAAGAGCAATTTGAAATTATCCAGTCAATGTGATAAAAACTTAGTAACACAATGAATCTAGGAATACATGGGGTGGTTTACTGGAGAACTGGAAAGAAAAGAAAAGAAAAACTAGAAGAAAAAACAAAGATGTTAAAAAAGTTATCTGATTATAATATAGGGAGAGTATTAGTTTCCCAATATACCAGCTTAAAAACCATAAAAGCATCCTGTTCAAAATAGGAAGAAAAAAAAAGAATATACCTTAAGTATAAACATATCAATAAATATACAGGACTTGAATGAAGCGACCTACAAAATTTTAGTGAGGAACACAGATTTGAGCAAAAGCAGAGAAAATTATTGTTCTTGGATGACAAGATTAAATGTTGTTAGGATACCAGTGTCTCCAAAGTACTTTTAGAATTAAAAGGGAATTTGAAAGGATTAGATAAAATCACACTGAAATCTAAAATCATATATATATGAGTTAAGCAAGGACATTTAGAAATACAAGAGTAACGAGGTGGGGGTATAGGGACTACTAGACATTACAATACACTGTAAAGCTAATTTGGTACTGGTTTGGGAATTAAACAAAGATATCAATGGAGCTGAATAGAATGTCTATAACACAAACATATATACTAAATTTTTATATATGGTATATGATAACAGTTGCATTTGAAATCTGTAGGAACGAATAAGCTATTCGGCAAATGGTGCTTGGGAAAATGTCTAACTAAAAAGTAAGACTTTTTTCACAGATGAATTAAAGATTTAAATAAAGGAAAAACCATCCTTTCAATTAAAGATGTTTTGTTTTAAATCCATACATTTAGCTCTGTTCCCTCCTAAACCTCACTTAAGTGTTAGTAAAAAGGAATTTTTAAGAGATTTAAACCCAGAAGAACAAAGACAGTGAGAGTGAAAGTTATAACTTTCAGTGTTCAAAACTTTGGACACTGGAAAGCAGATGAACAGGTAGTAACACAGATCTAAATTATAAGTCGACAGTGGCTAAAGCAGAGCAAAACCTGATTCACACAATGAAACCCCCCAAGGCTCAGGCTGCTGGAAGTGGCATAAAAATGGGAGGATTGATTAAAAATCTGTTTAATAAAGTTATCCCCCACACCACCCAGGGGAGCAGCTGCCCTACCTGCCCCTGAGGAAGCTGGAGTCTCATTCTCCAAAGAGTGTGGTAGGCACAGTTGAGAAAAATATATAGCACTGAAAACAGAAAGACTCAGCTATGTACTGAGTGTTGAAGCCTTAATGTTCCTCCCAGATTCCCCAAACACCCATCGTCAGACAGGAAATTGGAAGTGTTTTACTTGGAAAATCTGACCAGTCCAAGAGAGAAGATATAAAGAAACCAGCACCAGAGGCTCTGCCATGAAATGGCCTATTCAGATTACCCTCGTAAACCCAAGACAGTGGCTCTGCAGCAGGCTGAAAGAAAAGTCCATTCCAGAGTGGGGGGGGTGGGAAGTCCCTCACTGGCCCTGTCCCTCACTTTGGGAAACACGGGATCAGGTTATTAAATGGGCACCCACACGTGGATTGTTCCTCTGAGAAGCCTTTGGCCCAGGCACAGATACCTACCCCACTGGTTTTGCCCATGCCTGAGGGACTGGCATCTAAAGAGGCACGTTGCTTTGCAAACAGGCTAGTTTGCAGCCTCCTGGCCGTATAGTCTAACCGCATTGCTCTTTAACAATTCTTTCACTCAGGACAGTTGACTCCTATGTTTCACTTTCTTAACTCCCTCAACTCTACCTTTACCTCCCTTATTCTCAAGTGATCGCCTTACCACCTACTTTACTGAGAAAATAGAGTGAATGCCTCCTCCTATCCAAAATGTTCTTTTCTTTTTTAATCCATTGTCCTCTTCTGTATACAGATATGTTCTCTTTCTTTTCTGAACCTACTGAGTCTCCCTATCTCTTACTCCTGTTTCTTCCAACCTGCCCTGGGGCCTGTCCCACCAGTGATCCTTCCTTTGTCTTGCATCCTCAATTCCCCTCTGTGTGACCGTAAGAGGGTGTGTAGTGGGTGCTGTGATGCTCACCTTCAGGGCAAGGACTTACTTTCCCAGGTGCTGGGCTGCTGCTAAGGAGGTGGTCTTCAGTTCTCTTTTGGGGAATTGCCTTGGCTGAAGAAAGGCCCTTCACACCCACTTCCTTGGCCAGCTCCCCTCTAAAGAAGGATGGGTGTGGGCATATAAAGACTTATATTATATCTATAATATATATATAATACATAAAATATATAATAAAATATATATAATGGCACAACTCTGAAGGAAGGCCCCAGCCCTAGAGCTCTTCGTGTGGCTTGTCTTCATTGAGACTACATGACTGCTCACCTTTTATCTCAGCTGGATCCTGCTTCTTTTTGTATATTGATTTGTAAGTGCCCTTTGTATAGCACGAAAATTGCAAATAAGTTTTCCAGTTTGCTGTTTGTTTTGGCTTTAGGATATTTTGTGGACATTGAAGTAACATTATTAATATTTTTCTCATGCTGCTTGATTTCCTATCATGCTTAAATTGGCATTCTACATTTTAAATTTTGCAAAATTTACTGTTTTCTTTAAAACTCAGCTCAAATACTATCGCTATCATAAAAATGTTCCTGAATACCTTGGCCAGAGGATATCTGCCCCTCCCCACCCCATACCTCTCTCTCTTTATATCACTCTTGTTACACATCACATTCTGCTTTATATTATAGTTATTTTATTATTTTCCAAACTCTTCTATTAGACTGCAAGTCACTAAGGGAAGGTACCAACTTTTATGTATATATCCACTTATATCTATTTATCTCCTCTAGTATTTAGTATCTAGAATATGCCTTGCATAAATGCTATTATAAGTATTGAATTGAATTAAGTGGTAATGTTTGTGTGGTTTTCTTTTACATTATAAGTAAAATATGGAAATATATATAGGACCTGCAATGATTAATCAATCTGAGTTGATAACTCAGTACATTTAGCTAGTTGAGAGTCTGACTACCTAGCTGTGTCTGGTACCCAGTGTGCTCAAGAAGTTCTACCAAACCTGGTGACTAAGGGGGATTCATGCCATTGGTAGAGACAGAGTGGACATACTGCTGGGAGATTCAGCTCTGTCACACTGTATGGAATGGTCACTTTTTGTCTTAGCTCCACACATGCTGCTCCTGTTGCTAGGAACCACCTTGCCTGACCTGCCTATCCACTTGGGAGTGTCCTAGCCACCTGTCACTCTTTATAAGCTGCTTTTGCAATCAGCCTTTGACAGGTGTGGCTCAGCTCTGGAGACAGCAGAGCTAAGAGTGCTCTGCAAGTCAGTAAATAACTAGTCAAATGTCAAAGAATTCATTAGTGAGGATGTGGGTGCTCAATAAGCGTTAGCTTTTATTATTATATTTCTGGCTTAGATGTTTTCAAGATTTGACTAGTAAAATTGAAGCAATCAGCTCCTTCTCATAAAAACTGCATTTATTCTTCAACACTACAATTTCCATCTTTAATATTTCAACTAAATGAGTTGAAGAAAACAAATTGTGTTATTGTGTTGATAGCGTAACTTCTGAAAAAGAGGAAAAGTCAAAACTATCAAAAGAACCATAGACAGGGCTAAAAAGAATCATTGGAATTCTTCTCTAGTTTGATTAGGAGTAATTTTCAGCTAATCAAAAAGCTTTAGTCCAGAAATATTTTTATCCAAGGTTATATGATATTGTTAACAAATGATATTGCAGAGCTGTACATAGCAGTGGCCTCACAGCCTGAAATAATTTGGGGGATATGTGGAAACTCATAGTATGTTTCTATAACAACTACTGGGACAACAGCCTTCACTTGTGTAAAAGAGCTTCCTCTTATTAACCTGTTGTCCCACTAAGATTGTCATCTCAAATAATTAACAGAAAGATTTTGGGAAATCCTCAACAGTATTATCTGAGGTGTTGGCAATATACGATAAGCCTAAATTATTTGGGAAGCATCTCAGATTAGTGCCCAAATGCATAAAGTAGACACCAGTATCTCCCCTAATAAGTTCAGAAAAACCATTGTACTACATAAGCAGAAAAATGTTTTCAGAATATTAAACTAGTCTCTTTAATGCAGTTGCTTTGCTAATATATATGGTAAGAAATGGTATTTGAGTAGATAAAAAATGTTCATCTAATTTTATTTTAATGTTTAGGGGAAACTATATTTATTCCTTATTTATTTTTTCATTCATTCTGTGTGTGAATACATACATACATACATATATATGTTTAAAACATGTACAGTGTGCTGGGTTATAAGAAAACAATGGTGAATTCTTTTTTATTTACTAGCATCTTTGTTAAAATATTTTTACCTTTTGCATGCAAGAGAAGCTAGATAATAATGGCCTTGGAGTATTTTAACAGTGGGGAAATAATCCAACCATTGACTGTGTTTAATTTATTAGATTTTCTTTGTCCATATTTAATTATACTTTAAACTTTATAGTATTCTTAGAATGATGTATATAATGTAAAAAAAACTTCTATATCATGTTACATGCAAAAGTTATTTAGTAAAAGTAAAATCCTACAAGCTTTATTGTGGGATCATTTTAGCTGATACAGGTATACTTTATATGCTAATTATTAATAATATTATTTTTGTAGGAAATCCTGGCTGAGCAAGGTTGGGAGTCCCAGTTCTCGCATTGACCGCACGAACTTTTCTAATGAAAAAACCATCTCTAAACTTGACTACACTAATTTTAGTATTAGATACTAATAGAAAAAGGAATAAAGATTGTAATGCTTAAATTGTACGATAGATACCATATATTCTTAAACTGTAACTTAAAAGAATAGCAGCAGCAGAGTAGGATACAAAACAGGAACTTTTTGTTTTGAGAGCTACATAATTACAAATATTACTAAAAATGTCTGACATTGAAATAATTTTACATAACTATGTTTTTAAAAAGCAAAATCTTAGAATTCTAAAATAAGAAAATGTCATTACAAAATATTTAATATGACTATTTCAGCTTAAACTTACCTCATGAAATCTTTAATTTCAATGAACATTATAGCATACATGTTACTTGGCTAGATATAAAATTTGAAAGTTAACCATTTAATAAGTTGTCTGTATTGAATTCTAAAACCTTCTGAATAATAATTTGTGTAATTTATTATTAAAGTTGAATGACCTGTTATTAAAGTCTTCAAAAAGATTCAGAAATAATTGTGTATGATGATCAATATAATGCTAAAATAATATCAATAAAGAATTTTAAAATTTCTGGTTAAATGTGGGCATGGTTTTCAGTGCTTTTGATTGGAACTATGTGATCTTCTATGATCTAACTATATTGTTCTGTATAGTGAACATTCAGGCTCAGTGAGTGTGGTTGACTCAAACTCACAATTTCAATACAGCAAGCATCAAAATTTTTACCAACAGCCACTCATGATGGATATTGTTTTACCCCAAAGGGGAACTGAGAGTCAAAATGCATCATAATAGTTCCTAAACTTGGCAGATCCTTTGGAGTTCTTTGCATGTAAATGATAATTAAGCAACAAGTGTTTTTAAGGGGAATGACTGATTCTATAATACAAAAAGAATTATACATTGTAATGGGAAGACCCTTAACTCAAAATACCAGGTAATGTTAAATGTTGTTAGGTATATACTTGTATATGTTCTTAAATGATTCCCAAATTTTTGTAGCAATGGAACCCTCCGTTAAAATAAAAGCTACAGGGAAGCAGACTTGACCCAGTGGTTAGGGCGTCTGCCTACCACATGGGAGGTCAACAGTTCAAACCCTGGGCCTCCTTGACCCATGTGGAGCTGGCCCGCGCACAGTGCTGATGTGTGCAAGGAGTGTCATGCCACACAGGGGTGTCCCCAAGTAGGGGAGCCCCACTCGCAAGGAGTGAGCCCCATAAGGAGAGCCACCCAGCACGAAAGAAAGTTCAGCCTGCCCAAGAATGGTGCCGCACACATGGAGAGCTGATACAACAAGATGACGCAACAAAAAAGAAACACAGATTCCCATGCCGCTGACAACAACAGAAGCGGACAAAGAAGAACACGCAGCAAATAGACACAGAGAACAGACAACTGGGGTAGGGTGGGGGAAGAGGAGAGAAATAAATAAGTAAATAAATAAATAAAAGCTACATGGAAAAACAAGTAAAAAATTAAAAAGTATCACTTGTATGGCTTCCATGGGGAGGGAAGCCCCAGGAGCCCTGCACACTTAGTGTCCCTTCACTCCTGTATGCCCCTTAGATAACTTCAAAGTGCTTCAGAGTGCAGGTTGGAAACTACCATTCTACCTATGGAACAAGTCTCCATCGCTATATTCCAAGGCATGTGGAAAGAATCCGGGCCTCTCTCCTCTATCTGCTAAGATTAGAATTGAGAGGAGGAGATAAAGGGGGGTAGGATGAGTTTCTTCACTTGAAAGGTTAAATTCCTGAATGATGATGATATTGATTTCAAATGTACTAAACACAATATTAGAGAATGACAAAGTTCTTTTATACTTTCCTAATACACTTAAAGGAATAAAAAAAATTTCCCATCACTTTAAGACCATCACCATGTTAAATATATACAGAATAATATATTAAGATATTAATTTGAGGGAAGCGGACTTGGTCCAATGGACAGGGCATCTGCCTACCACATGGGAGGTCCCCGGTTCAAACCCCAGGCCTCCTTGACCCGTGTGGAGCTGGCCCATGAGCAGTGCTGATGTGCCCAAGGAGTGCCCTGCCACACAGGGGTGTCCCCCACATAGGCGAGCCCCATGCACAAGGAGTGCACCCCGTAAGGGGAGTCGCCCAGCACAAAAGAAAGTGCAGCCTGCCCAAGAATGGCGCCACACACACGGAGAGCTGACACAATAAGATGACACAACAAAAAGAAACATAGATTCCTGGTGCCACTGTTAAGGATAGAAGCGTTCACAGAAGAACACACAGCAAATGGACAGAGAGAGCAGACAACTGGGGAGTGCAAAGGGGAGAAAAATAAAAAAAAAAATGTTAATTTGCATTTTGCTCCCCTTGTATTTTGCCACCTGGCTCAAGAAGGGTGGACAGGGGAACAGATGTGGCTCAGGCCATTGGGAACTCACCTCTCATGTGGGAGGTCCCGGGTCTGGTTCCCGGTGCTTCTTGGAAGAAGGTGAGCAAACAATGAGCAGACAAATGAGAGACCATCTGGGGGAGAGGGTACAAATAAAATAAGTAAAATAATTCTTTAAAAATGAATGAATGAATGAATAAAAAGAAGGGTGGCCAAATCTTTGTGTTCATTTCCTCAATGAAGGTTTTGGTGGCAGGTCCTGCTAAAGACAAATTTTCTTCCAAAATTTCATTTTACAGAGAGTCTTACATTGTGAGTTGAAGAGAAAAACTAACACTGGATATTTTGTGGAATAAAAAAACCAGAAGTGAGAGTCAAGAGGCCAAGGAGATTATCCTTTGGAAAGGGAACAAATGTTGTAGATTGCCACAAGTAATGGAGGCCTGCACCATTCTCCCTAGCAGAACCTTTGGGGATGCTAAACCTGAGACAGGTGTGCCTGAGAAGCTTGATTCCTGGCCCCAAAATGTGTTGCAAAGTGTCCTGACGATAAGGGACCACCAGTGAATCAGGCAGTAGTCATAGTAACTGGCATGCTCTGGAGACCAAAGAGATCCTTCCTGAATTTTCTGTGCATAAAATCCTTTGTGTGATCCTTCTGGGAGAGAGTTCGAAACAGCAGGATTGACCAAGATTTAACTTCCTACCTCCCAGTTAGTTTGGGTCTTGAAGCAGGCTCAATTTGAGTAAACAAAAATAAAAGACATTTCTTACACAACCAAGTTTAAAAACAAAATCTGTATCTCTCTACACATAAAAAGGCTAAGTAATTTTTGAAGAATACATTCCCAGAAGTGACACCAATACATCACTTTCATTATATGGATATCCTTTGGTAGTTCCCTTTCCAGCTCTCTTTATGAGAAAATCACACTTTGCTGCCTCAATCTTCTACCTGCATAAGGTGAACCACAGTAGTTAATATTGCTTAATGATGAATACAAAACTAAATTCTATTTTTGGATGAAAAAATGTTATAGTGATTGAAAAATAGGTGTTTTTCACCATGAATTGGTCACCCATGAGGTGACTAGGGATGGCCAGATGAAATAAGGACTATGATGCTTCCCTCATCTATTCACTGTATCACAAAAATTGCAGAATTGCCAGATTTCTTTCTAATGTTGCTTTATTTCCATTAAAATAGAGGGAAATCCTATAAGATTTCTTTTTCTGCATTTTACAACCAATTATTAACACCTCAGAGCTTGACAGAGAAAGCAAGAAAAAAGGGGAACGTAAATCAGGTCAATAGCTTGCTTCTATAAGAGGATAAAAGACATGGGTAAGTTTCCAAATTCTTCAAAAGCTTATGAATGCTGAAATAATCAACTCTAACTTGAAGCATATAATGCCATTATAATTACATAAGGGGGAAAGGATAGGTTAGAATAATAGTTTAAAAGTGATGACTTGCAAAGGCTTTATTTGCCACACCATTCTGAAAAGAATGCCTTAGTTCTAAGGAAGTAATTTGAGGTAAGCTAAACTAATCTTTCCTAATTAAAACTGGTGCACTTTTTTATTGAAAACCTCAACCATGATTTCTTTTTAGACATATTCTAACTTTTAGGCCCAAATCCTCACTTTTCTTCAAATAAAATCTTAAGTCAACTTCTAAGTCTTCATTTTCATTACAGAAGGAAAGCATACTTTATCATAGGTCTACTGATTCATATCACAATAATTATCACTGTTACCAATTCAGTAGTATAGTCTTAAATTGGGACACCACATGCAGTCATGAATAGGAGTCAGAGTGATTTGTGATTATCCCTATTTCTGATTATTCTTAATTTATAACCATGTTTTATCAACCATGGAACTAAACATCAGCTCTAACTGGTACTCATTTGTTAAGATGTATTATGCATAGTGATATTTTACAGATGGAGGAGACACACTTCCACTTTTTACATCCATCCCACCATTGAATGACTATCATGTTATCCCATACAACCACAGCCTTGAACTCCTATTACATGTGCCAATTTTCCTCTTTATAGTTATTTTTACCTACTCATACCATAGTGGTCCTAATCTTTCCAGTCTAGTCCACCTTAGGAAGACCCTATTTAGAAGTTTCTGTTCAATTTTTTCACCATGGTTTTAAAACAAGAGGTAGAGAAACTAGACTCAGAGGCAATAAGGTATTTAAAAAAAAAAAAAAAGGGACGCGGACTTGGCACAGTGGATAGGGCATTCGTCTACCACATGGGAGGTCCACAGTTCAAACCCCGGGCCTCCTTGACCCGTGTGGATCTGGCCCACGCACAGTGCTGATGTGCGCAAGGAGTGCACCCCATAAGGAGAGCCACCCAGCACGAATGAAAGTGCAGCCTGCCCAGAAATGGCACCGTGGCTGACACAACAAGATGACCCAACAAAAAGAAACACAGATTCCCGTGCTGCTGACAATACAGAAGTAGACAAAGAAGAACATGCAGCAAATGGACACAGAGAACAGACAACTGGGGCAGGCGGGCAGGAAGGCGTAAGGGGAGAAAAATAAATAAAATAAATCTATAAATCTTTAAAAATAAAAAAATAAAAAGTGGTGGATCAATCTAAAATTACCTGGCTATATCACCTTCTAGCTGGGTACCTTTAGACAAGGGTTAAAGATTGGGGATGGAATGAGAAGGAGGGGAAAGGGTGGCAGGAAATAATACTTACTGGGTGCCTACTTTGTGTTAGGTGCTTTACACATATTATCATATTTAATATAACAACCCTACAAGATAAGTTCCATTATCCCTACTTTTTTGAGTAGCAAGATACATGTTCAAAATATGAAGCTCAAAGAATTTAAATAACTTGCCCAGAGTCACAGAGCTGTTAGTGAGAGAGCTAGGATTTAAATCCTGGTTTAACTCCAAAACTCAATAAATATTAGCACTTCTTCCCTAAGGAAAGTACAGAGAATAGCAATTTGTACCATCAAAGGGATCAAAAGCAGATTATATGGGCAGAAAGTAAATAAGTTGTTTAGCTCAAAAGGAAGTTTTAATTACCATTTTAAATTTGTGAAGATTCTCTAAGGAGTATGTTGTGCAGTTATCTGTAAAAAAAAAAAAAACACTTATATTTTGTCGGGTATAAGGAAGAATTTTTCTGGGTCTATCTTATTTATAGTGCCAATTGTTTGCAAGGTAATTTTCTAGATGCTGGGATCTAAAATGAATGATTAAATCCAGTGAGAAAAGGCTAGAATATAAAAGGTGCTCAACATATGTTGGATTGCTCAATAATTAGATGTGATGAGGTAAAGGCTGAAAGAATGATGATCATATTTCTGGAATTCTTCATGTAGAAAAAGGAAGACAGCCTAAAAAATAATCGAGAAGACATAGAAAACCATCAAAACTAGACAGTTTAGACTAATGATTCCTGAACTTTGGGGAATGTTAACACCCCAGTCATATTTCATTTGTAATATTCTTTTCTCAAGAAGCTATATGTCCATAGCCATTCATTCAACCAATCATGACTGTATGATCACTCTATTTAAGAAACCACAGTGGGAAGTGAATTTGGCTCAATGGATAGAGCATCCGCCTACCACATGGGAGGTTCAGGGGTTCAAACCCAGGGCCTCCTGACCCATGTGGTGAGCTGGCCCATGTGCAGTGCTGATGTGCGCAAGGAATACCATGCCATGCAGGGGGGTGTCCCCCACGTAGGGAAGCCCTATGTGCAAGGAGTGCACCCCATAACAGAGCCGCCCAGTGTGAAAAAAGTGCAGCCTGCCCAGGAGTGGTGCCACACACACGGAGAACTGACACAGCAAGATAATGCAACAAAAAGAGACACAGATTCCCGGTACCAATGACAAGAATACAAGCAGACACAGAAGAACACACAACAAATGGACACAGAGAGCACACAAGAGGGAAGGGGAATGGGAGAGAAATAAAAAATAATAATAATAAATAATCTTAAAAAAAAAAGACACCATAATGGTACCAAAGTAGTCCTTCACTGTTCTCTTCCCTTGAGATCAGCTTTTCATTCATCTTCAGGTTATACAATTTCTATAAAAGCAATAGTCAGGATTACATCAAAATGAACCTTGAATCATAAATCAAAGAAGTGGCAAGAGTAGACCAAATTCCTAAAATACAGGCTTCCTCCCTCAATCAGGTGAACTTTCAAACTAGTGATTTTTAAACAATGATCTTGAAGTCACTCAGACTATTATTGTTTTAGTTATATCAAGAAATCTCATAAAAGTTTAAGATTTTTATTTATACACCTATGTGTATAGCCAGTATCATTTATATTGGAAGCAATCTATATGATTAACACTAGAAATTTTCACCTTTTAGGAAATGTGACACCTCATGCTTGTTTTGTAATACCCCTTAAAAGTGTACTATCAAGTGCACTTGATCAATTAGTTTTGAACTTAGAATCAGAGGATATTTGGGGTCCCTGTAAGATCTGTAATTCATTGGAACCTATCCATCCTTAAAGATAGGCAAGACTACCACTAGCAGTCTTCAAATTAATTCTTTGGCTTGATAAATATTTAAGTCTAAGGTAATGAAATGAAGATACAATGCTATAATTAGCACTATATTTGTTAAATATATGTCCTAGAGACTTAAATCTTCGGTGGGTTCATATGCCTGTTGAGCCCTGAATCTCAGCAGAGTTGCAACACCTAGTCTCCATTCATTGGACTCACCCAGGACAACTAAGAAAAGGATGATGATGGACAATGCCCATCCCAAAAAACGAAGAGCATCTACAACTGCAAGCAATACAGTTCCAGCCATCTGCCCCATGGAATTTAAGCCTCCTCTCAATCAGAGGCAGGGTAGGCATCACCATTCCAAAATCTTGAAGAATGAGGAATGAACAGACATAAGAGGGGAAAGCAACCATGGACTAAAGTAGAGTTATTATTCTAGCAATGGAAGAACTTGTATTATTGATATAAAGGCAGTGGTCACCAGAGGTTCTGAGGGGAGGGAGAGGGAAGAATAGGTACAACATGGGGCATTTTGGGGACATTGGAATTGTCCTGCATGACATTGCAATGATGGATACAGACCATTATACATTTTGTCAAAACCTATAAAAATGTGTAGGGCAAAGTGTAAACTATAATGTAAACTATAGTCCCTGGTTAGTACAATGCTTCAATATGTGCTCAGTAGTAACAAATGTACCATACTAATGAAAGATGTAAATGTGGGAACATGTGGGAGAGAGAGGGAGTAGGGTATATGAGAATTCCCTATATTTTTGATTTAACATTTATATAATCTAATGCTTCATTAAAAATAAAAAATATATATTTTTTAAACAGATGTAATGAGTGCAGTTGACATACCTTCTACCCAACTAATTATGAAAATACTACTACTAACAGCTAACTTTTTAAAAAAATTTCTCCCCCCCACACCCCCTCCCAGTTGTCTGTTCTCTGCGTGTTTTTACTGGGTGTTCTTCTTTGTCTGCTTCTGTTGTTGTCAGCGGCACGGGAAACTGTGTTTCTTTTTGTTGCATCATCTTGTTGTGTCAGCTCTCCGTGTGTGCGGCACCATTCTTGTACAGGCTGCACTTTCTTTCGCGCTGGGCGGCTCTCCTTACGGGGCATTCCTTGTGCGTGGGGCTCCCCTACGCGGGGGACACCCCTGCGTGGCACGGCATTCCTTGCATGCATCAGCACTGCGCATGGGCCAGCTCCACACGAGTCAAGGAGGCCTGGGGTTTGAACCACAGACCTCCCATAGACAGACGCCCTAACCACTGGGCCAAGTTCGCTTCCCATAATAGCTAACTTTTAATGAGTGCTTATTTATGTGCCAGGATAAATCCTCTGCATGTGTTTTCTCATTTAATATTTAAAACATGAATAGAAGGCAAGTAAATTATTTTAAAATAAGACAGAATTAGGGATAGTCTTGGTTTATGCTATATTTTTGATAGCCTCACTTAAGTAAGAACTGAAAGATGGATCTTCCTGAGCCTCTGCTCTCCTACCAGGTTATATAATTTTATAATTCATTATTTTTGGCATTTTACTGTAGTTCAGAAAGAAATGTTGACAATTTTCTGCATCTATAACATTTTGGATGAGCAATTTCTATCCCATTGTGTTCCCTCACATATGGTGTTCTAGCTCAAGCAGCACTGGTATTTTTAACTTGCACATTAGTAAATTACATTGAATTATTTTTTGCTGACAATTATCCAAACTACCTAACACAAATGAGAAAATTACATGTATTATTTAAGCTATTATAGTCATTGATTTTCAGACATAAATTTTCCAATAGTATCAGTACTGAAATTTCACACTTGTGACTATCAATTGCTGTTTAATTCACAATTTCTTCCTGTGTATATGTCTTGTGTCCCTAACTAGATTGTGACTTGTCACTTCCTTGTGGCAAGCAATTTTTTAAAAGTTTCTCATAGCCCTTGATTAAATTATAGATACATCCAAACTGCTTAACAAAGAGCTGTAAAAAGATTGACATAAGTTTATTTCTATTTTAGACAAATGTATCCTACTCAAAATACTCAAAGTAGAGTCAAACAATGGTCATTCTATATGGATGCAGGTTAAGCTGTAGATCTATGATGAAGAAAGTTTAGAACATTTCTTTTTATCCTGCAGTTGAGATTGTCCCTAAGGGTGGTTATGAAGCATGAAGATATGGGTAAAGATTTGATATAGAAATTGGAGAGAATGATGAGGGCTTGACTAAGTCTTAAGGACATGTGGCAGCATATACAGAGCAAATTGCTTAATAAAAATAATAGCTCTTAAAGACCAAGCACTTACTGTAAGGGTGCCAGGCACTGCTCTCAGTAAGTACTCTGCCTGTATCAATTCATCTTCACTTCACAAGCTCCTATTTCCAGCTTGATGGTTAGGACAAAAAAAGGCGTGTTCAATACAGTGCCTAACAAATGCTAGTTCTGAAGCTGGAGCACAGTGCTTTCTTGTTTTCAATTCAACCTTCTCTTACTTCTTTACCCACTCCTCACTCCCCAAACGCAGACACAACCACACATTCACACACACTCCTGTCTTTTCACCAACAATGTCCACATTCATTTATTTAGTTAAGGAACTACGTTCCAAATTTCTATTTCTATGCTCATGTATGTAAAACGAGTCCTAGGACCATCTTCAGTTGTTCTATATTCCTCCGAGTTAATTTCAATAAAATATAAATATGCATCCTTACTAACAGTGACTCTGAGTTACAAAACATATGCACATACATAGCCTGATAAACACCAGAATTCACCTCACTCGGGACTTTTCCTGCATTATCCAGCGACATCCATAACAGTTACCACGACAGAAGCCAAAAATATTTGGCTCTGGTAGTGGAAACTGGGGAGCAATGGTGAAATGAGGTAAGAAATTCCAAGGCCAGAAGGTGGATGCAAAGCATCAACTGCTTTTCCCAGGAGCTTGCTCTTTTCTGGATAACTGCTACACCCAAAGCTCCTGTCCTGCCTAAGCCTACACCCCCTCCACCCGATTCTGAATTTCCTTCAGTCTGGAACAGATGCACACACCGCGGGGAGCCTCGTTTGCCGGAGCTGAGTTCCCTTGCTCTATTTTAATGCATGTCTCCAAGTAGGGGGAAGGAGAATTTGTCAGAAATGGCGGGTAGGAGTGACAGCCAAGCTTTCTCGCGCAAAGGCTCAGCAGCCCAGGAGCAGCGAATCACAACTTGTACAGTATTTATTGGGTCGCGAGAAAACAAGTTTCTCTCCCTCCTCTCCGCAAATCTGGAGCCAGCTCCGGCGGCTGCGGGCCGCGTCAGGCGACGTCCTGCGGGGCTCCAGAAGGGCGGGCGCTGCGGGGCCGCCGGCAGTGGCGTACGCGGCGCCCTCCGAGGCCCACGGCTGAGGCTCTGGTAACGGACCCTCGCTGACGTTCAAGGACGGAGCCTGCGGGGATAAACACCGCACCGGCCTGAGAGGGGAAAGGGCAGGTTCAAATGGGGGGTCATAGAGCCGGAGGCGGGTTCGAGAACTCAACAGCGGAAAACCCCGGCCAGCGGCCCCCTAACATCCCCACCGCGCAGATACACCCGCCAGCCTCCCCGCCGACCGGGGTTATTGCGCCTGCGCGCTGAGGACCCCGCGCCCTTTTCCGCGGCCGCGCGCCGGGAGCCAGCGGTTGCTTAGCAACACTGGAGTCACAGTCGGCGGGCTCCTGGCGCGCGTCTCCCCGCAGGGCTCTTTCCTTGTTCTTCCCGTGAGGCAACTCCTTGCCTCGTGTCAGGCCTTGCGAACCCATGGAGGGAAAGGAGGAGAAGCAGCAGTAAGTGTCGGGATTTGGTCTTTTATTCCCCCCCCCGCTCCCCCGCCCAAAAAAAAAGTTCTTGCTCTTGGGAGAGGGTTAAGTGGGACCCAAGGGGCAAATTCCTCAAGCCCTGACCTTCCAAGCCATCTGGGATTTAGCACTTCCTCCCTCCTTGATAGTTCTCCTTTCTAAATATTGAGCGTTAGCAACAATATTTTTTCTTTTATTAGAGAAGTCGTGAGTTTAGAAAACAATCTTGCATACCACAAAGGATTCCTATACACCACCCACCATCAACACCTTACATTGTTGTGACACATTTGTTACAAATGATGAAACAACAGTAGTTTTTAAAACGCATCTTTTACTGAGCCCATACTGTTTATCGGGCACTTTACATGCATCGCCAGTTATCTGGAAACCATCCACTCCTTCGCACATCCTTGCATGTAATTCATTAGCAAATTCTGTAGGCTTTGTCTTTAAAATATATCCAGAATCCACCACTACTCATCCCCTCCACCATCACCTCACCTTGGCCCAAGCTACCAGCTTCTCTCCTGAATACTGCAGTAGCTTCAGAACCGCTCTTTCCGTTGCCCCTCAACTCAGCAGTCTGAATGGTCCTTTTAAAACTTCAGGCAGATCACTACTCACCACTGGTCACTGCAGAATAAAAGTCAAGACTCCTACCGGGCCTACATAATGTGCTCCTTTTCCCTTACTCGACTTTAACTACTACTTGCCTCCTCCCTGCAGCAGGCCTCTCTCCAGCCACACTGGTCTCCTTGCTGTCACCCAAGCGATTCTCAAAGTGTGTTCCCTAGACCAGCATCAGCTGGGATCTTGTTAGAAATATAAACTCCCATCCCCCTGCCCCATCCCCGACATAATAAAGCAGAAACTCTTGAGGGTGGGTCCCTATAATCTGGGGTTTAACAAGCTTCCCAGGTGTTTCTGATGCATGCTAGATGTTGAGAACCATTGAATGGAGGTTAAGTGTGGCACAGCGCATGCACTCTCTCCTTCCAAAGCCTGTGTGCTTCTTACTAGAACAGTGGTTCTCAAACATTAACATGCACAAAAATCACCTGAGAACTGGTGAAAACAGTTTTCTGGAAACCAATGCCAGGGGTTATGATTTAGTAGGCTGAGATGGGGCCCATGAAATCCTAATTCTAACAAACTCTCATGTGCTGCCAATGTTGCCTACTGGGGGACCACTCATTGAGAACCACTGTTCTAAGGCCAGGCATGGCTTCTGCTGCAGAGCTTTAGGCAGTTTCTTTTCACTGTGCTGGAATGCTCTTCTCTCCAATATCACTTGACTAGTCTTTATTCAACTGCCACCTTCACAATGCAGCCTCTGCCCTACCTAAACTTGCAACTTCTCCCTCATGTACATGGATCCCTTTTCCCCATTCCCTGCTTTCTCATTCTCCTTAGCACTTATACCATCTAACACCTATATATTTTACTTTTTATCTTGTTTCTAATCTGCTTTCCCCCAATCTAATGTAAACTCTGTGAGGGAAGGAATTTTTGTGTGTCATTTCTAGATCCTTAGTGCCTCAAACAGCACCTGGCACAAAGCTCAAAAACTATTAGTTGAAAGAATGAATTGTTCAATGTTATTCTCACTTCCCTTACAATAAGTATTCTTGTCCTTATCATACAAACGAGAAGACCAAAGATTAGATATTAAATGACAGAGCTGGGATTCAACAGGCTGACTTACTTCGGTGCCCATAACTCTTTTTAACTCTGATTTCCTTCGAATAAGAGATGACTGAACAATCATATATTTCACAATTCTGTATCAATCTATATCCATTCACACTACAAGTGCTGAATCAAATGAATGTGTAAGTATGCAAACAAATAGCCAGTCCTTTCCTTCAAGGGACCTGATACCTGTACAGGTATATACAACTATAAAAAATTGATGCTAGAAGTCTACAATGATAAATTAGTTGACCAAAAAGTCATAGCCCTTAAATAAATGCTTAAATCTCTGGAAATGCTATAGCAGGACCTTAAAATTTACCAGTAATTTATTTACTTTAAAAAAAACTTTTAATTTTGAAATACTTTGAAATTAACAGGACAATTACAAAAATAATACCCCAAACAATGAACTCCAACATACCCCAGTCCCCACGCCCCACCCCGCCCCAGCTCTTGTCTGCTCTCTCTGTCCATTCACTGTGTGTGTTCTTCTGTGTCTGCTTGCATTCTTATCAGCAGCACCAGGAATCTGTGTGTCTTTTTTTGTTGCGTCATCTTGCTGCATCAGCTCTCCATGTATGTGGTGCCACACCTGAGCAGGCTGCGTTTTTTTTTCCACGTGGGGCGGCTCTCCTTGTGGGGTGCACTCCTTGCGCATGGGGCTCCCCTATGTGGGGGATACCTCTGCATAGCCAGGGACTCCTTGTGTAAATCAGCACTGCGCGTGGGCAGTGAACCCTGGACCTCCCATATGGTAGGTGGATGCTCTATCAGTTGAGCCAAATCCATTTCGCCCAATAATGTCTTTTTGAAACTTCTCTCTTCTCTTGTTAGATCCCATCCAGGAGCATGTATTGCTTTCAATTATTATTGTCTCTTTAGTTGTTACTCTTTTTTTTTTTTTCAGTTGTGGGAACATATATACAACATAAACTTTCCCATCTCAACCGCTCCCAGCATACCATTCAGTGGGACTAATCACAATCACTGTATTGCAGTACCCTCATCACCTTCCATTATTAAAACTTTCCCATCTCCCTAGACAGAAATGCACCCACTTTCCAGTAACACCCCATTTGCCCTGGCTTCTGCTCCTGGCAACTTGTACTCTAATTTCTGTCTCTATGAGCTTGCATGTTCTCCAATATTTTATTTGTAGTTACCATGGGTCTTAAATTTAACATAATAAGTCTGTAACAATCTCTTTTGCATTGATACTGGCTTAACTTCAACAGTATACACAAACCATGTTCTATACTTCTCAATCCCCTCCTTTTTTGTAGTTCTTAACACAAATTACATGTTTATATGAATCCAAAACCACTGATTTATCATTACATTTTATGTATTTGCCTTTTAGATCTTGTAGGAGGTAAAAAGTAGAGGTGCAAACCTAAAATACAATTGTACTGGGATTTATATTTTCCTGTCTTGTTAGCTTGATCCAAGATCATTAGTTCTTCATGCTGCTCTGATGTGTTGTCTATTGTCCTTTCCTTTCAACCAATTGAACTCTCTTTAGCATCTCTAGTAGGGCTGGTCTAATGGTGAGGAACTCACTCAGCTTGTGTTTATCTGGGAATGGCTTAATCTTCCTCATTTTTTAGACAGTTTTGCCAGATATAGAATTCTTTGTTGGCAATTTTTTCCTTTGAGCACTTTAAATTTGTCATCCCATTGGCTTCTACCCTCCATGGTTTCTAATGCGAAATCAACACTTAATTTTATTGAGGCTCTCTTGTATGTGACATGTTGCTTCTCTCTTGTGGCCTTCAAAATTTTCTATCCAAAGATAGATAGTTTGACTATCATTAGCTTCAAGGTAGATCTATTTGGGTTTATCCTCTTTAGAGTTCATTGAGCATCTTCATGTCTTTCATTAATTAGGGGAAGTTTTCAGCCATTATTTCTTTGGATATTCTCTCTGCTGCTTTCTCCCGCAATGAGTATATTGGTACATTTGATGGTGTCACACAGGTTCCTTAGGTTCTGTTCACTTTTCTTAATTCTTTCTTCCTTCTGTTCCTCAGACTAAATGATTTCAATTGTTTTATTTTCAAATTCACCAATTCTTTCTTCTGTCAGCTCTAATCTATTATAGAACTCCTGTAAGAGATTTTTAATTTTCTGTTACTGTGGTCTTCAATTCTATTTGGTTCCTTTTCATAATTTTCATCTCTGTTGATATTCTCTTTGTGTTCATCTGTTGTTTTCCTGATTTCTAGTTCTTTATCCATGTTTTCCTTTAGCTCTTTGAACATAATTAATACCATTTTTAAAGAGAATTTAGTATGTCCCAGGTTTGGTCCTCCTCATTAATGGTTTCTATGTTTCAATTTCCTCTTTTGCCTGGGCCGTAATTTCCTGTTTCTTTGTATATTTTTAAATCTTTCATTGAAACTTGGACATTTTACTATCTTAATGTGCTATTGCTGGAATTTAGACTCTGAGGCATCTGTTCCTTAAGCATATATCTAGCCAGTATTATGACAGGGCTTTCCTTGAATGCCAGGAAGGGAGGAAGGGAGGAAGGGAAGGAGGAAAGGAAGAAAGGAGGGAGGGAAGGAAGGGAAAGAAAAAGAAAGAAAAGAAAGAGAAAGAAAGAAAACAAAGAAAGAAAGGAAAAAAAAGAAGAAAGAAAGAGCAAGAGAGCAAGAAAAGAAGGAAGGAAGGGAGGGAGGGACAAAGGAAGGAAGACCTTTGTAGACTGACCTGTGGAAGTGCTAGGGTTTACCCATACAATGAGTTTGGAGAATAGCTTGAGGCCAAAGTATAGGGACCTCCCTTATCCTTTCTGTGCATCCCTCTTTCCTTGCACATGCACCTTATCTTAGGCATGCACATGTGGCCCTAGGAATTCCATTTACGTGATACAAATGTCTCTTCTTCCCTAGTTAACAGTTTCCTCATGGTCCAGGACACTGCTTTGTATGTTCTACAGCCAGCAATCCCTTGCCCCAGGCAGCACAATTTGAATTTTTGTTCAGAAGCAGGAAACTAGAATCCAGTGGTGCTAAATATTATTTACATATGTGTTAGGTGGAGGTATACAGCACAAACAAAATAAAGTAAAAAAAATTCTAGCAGGTGTACCAGAAATGAATAAATATTTATCTATTTGCCTATGATGAACAAGACGCTTATCTGGATGTCAGGTACATAATGATGAATCATGCATAATTTCCATCTTCATGGAACTTAATGACTAGTAGGGTGCATTTGTAATGCTTACTAAAAACACAAACAAAAGCTACATAAATTATAAATTGTCATAAGTGTTACAAAAGAAGTGAACAAAGAACTAAAAATAGAGACTATGTGGAGTAGAGAAATGGAAATCTAAGAAAAGCTGCTCAGGAGATGATGTCTAAGCTAATGCCTAAGTGGTAATGAGCTGGAGCTAGGGAAGGCCCTCCAGGTAGAGGGAACAGCATGTACGAATGCACTAAGTATGCAGGTGATTGGAAGTTCAAAGTGGGGTGGCTGGAGAATAACAAGTGAGGGAAGAATGAACTGCAGGTGAGGTTGAAGGGTTTAGCTGGCGCAGGTAACACAGAGTTAACAATAAGGAAGTTGTATTTTCTAAATGCAATAAAAGCCATTTGAGAATTTCAGTTGAAAAATGGCCTGAGAGAAGAGATGGATCTGGCTTTGAAATAGAGAAGGGGTTATATTTTAAAGACTATGTACAAGACTAAACAATTACATTTTTATATAAATTTGGAATATTTGTGGCCTACCTTACTTGGCCAGAGCTTTGATTTTTAAAACATTTAAGTAAAAAGTATTCAGGAAGCGGATATGGCTCCCAGTTGAGTACCTGCTTCCCACATGGGAGTTCCCAGGTTTGGTTCCAGGTGCCTCCTAAAAACAAAGCAAACACACACAACAAGCAAAACAAACGAAAAAACCAACCCAGGGGAGCAGATGTGGCTCAGTGGTTGACCATAGAAGAGGTCCTGGGTTCAATCCCAAACCCCCAGTACCTCAAAAAAAACCACAAAAATTATTCAAATTAATATATTTTGTTCTTACCTTTATTTTTTAAGTATGTGAAATTTTAAAAGACTGCCTTTTCTAATGGATCTTACTCCTTATTTAAACAGGAAAAATTTTATAAGCTGTGTCTTTCTAAACAATTCTTTAATACTCTTTTCATTTTAATAATTTTCATTTTTGTACTAGCTTAGTTATTGTAAGCAGTAGGTGAAAGAGATTGGATTAGTTGTTCTGAGGTCTGCAAAATAGGTTTTTCTCGTAAAGATAAATAGCAGTGCCCATTTTGTAGGTTTTATAAGCTTGCCAGGTGAACTTTTAAAATTAAATAGTTATCCCTTTCCAGATGGTTGTGTTTACTAGGTAAAGGGGGAAAAAATCTTCTCTTGGAGATAAAAGTTTTAAAAAAGATAAGATAAATTGTAACTTTGCCACTTGCATACATAGCACAAACATGATTTATAAGCATGATCAAATCATTTTCTTTAATCCAAGCAAATGAAAGTTTGTACACTGCACTGGTATATTATAATGAATAATCAAAACAAAAATCCCTTTATCTTATGTAGTTTAGAATGAGAAGACACCCTACCAAATTTTAACAGCACAAGCCCTTTATAACTTTTAACCAAACCTAAATTGTCTTGATTGATACCCAAAACATTTGAATCTTACTTTATGTAGTATACTGAAATGCTTATTGAGATAAATGATTTACTATTTAATTGTGTTTTTCAGACAACATAAAATAGAAGATGCTGATATAGTGTATGTAACTGAAAAACAGGAAGAACTCAAACATGAGAAGGAACCTGGAAAAAGCATACAACATTCAAAACCATGTGTCAGGAGAGGACGTGTATATTATGCTAAATTCATTAATACAAATGCAAGAACATTCAACGAACCAGTTCCTTACATAGATCCCAAAAAAGGGCCAGAAAAGCAGGTTGGACAGAAGTTCATTTTATACAAATACAGATTTAGATTTAGAAGCTGTTTTGTGAGAAAGTTTGGTCACAGACCTTAAAGGATGTGACATATCTCAAGTAGTACATTTTATAAACTAATAGTTGAAAACATCTGAAAAAAATTCTTACAGATAACATGTACATACAGACCATGTGTGTGCGTTTATATATATGAACAAAATCCAAAAAATCATTTTAAGAGGTTACTAAGTTAGATTATTCTTTAATATTGTATTTGTGACAAATAGTCAAATATAAAAATTTTCCCTGAGTAGTAACCCACATGCTTTCTGTAAAATAATAGCTACCATTTATTGAAATTGTATAAAGTGCTGGGAATTAGCTAAATGCTTTATATAAATTATATCCTTTAATTTGCACAACAACCTCTATGAGGTATTTTAGAAATATTTAAAGAATGATAATACAAACCTCAAGAGGTTAATTAGCTTATCCAAGGTTACATAATAAGCAAATGTCAGTCATGTTTTTAACCCAGGACTGTTGTTTTAGCCAAACCACACTCTTACTCACTGTAGATATTAAAATGTATTCCAGTACCTTTTTTCTTTTAAGTTCGGTTTGTTGAAGTATAATTTACTATATTAGTTTCCTATTGATACCCTAACAAATTACCGTAAACTTAGTGGCTTAAAACAATGCAAATTTATTCTCTTACAGTTCTGGAGGTGAGAAATCCAAAATCAGCGTGACTGGGCTAAAATCAAGGTTTCGTCAGGGCTGCATTTCTTCTGGAGGCTCTAGGAGAAAATCTATTTTCTTGCCTTTCCCATCTTCTGCCTGCATTCCTTAGCTCATGCTCCCTTCTGCCACCTTCAAAGCCAGCAGCACAGCATCTTCAAATCTCTCTCTGACACTCCTGCCTCCTCTTAAAAGGACCCCCGATTACATTGGGCCCATCCAGATAACTCAGAATAATCTCCCCATCTCAAGATCCTTAACTTAATGACATCTGCTGAATCCCTTTTGCCATGTAGGTAGCATTTCCACAAGTTCTGAGGATTAGGATGTGGACATCTTTGCCACACTTATTTATAGTAAAATTCATCTTTTTTAGTGTACAATTCTATAAATTTTGGCAAATGCATAAAATCATGTTATCCCATAATTTTATGTACAAACAAAATACATAACATTGTCACCTTTAGATGTTCCACTGTACCCTTATATAGTCATACTCTTTCCCCCACTTCTAGCTCTTGGCAACCACTGATTTGTTTTCTATAGTTTTGCTTTTTCCAGAAAGTCATATAAATGGAGTCATAGAATATGTAGATTTTAAATTTGGCTTCCTTCTCTCAGGCTATAGCATTTGAGACTCATCCATGCATTGCATATACTACTAGTTCATTCCTTTTTGCTACTACCATACACTTCCTACATGACCTTTGGCAAGTCACTTTTTAAGCTCCAGTTTCCTTATCTATATAATAAGGATAATAATAATCTCCTTCATAGGTTTTTTAAAAACGTTTTGAAGATGTTTAATATGGACTGACAAGTAACACATAGAATTTTATATCATAAAATACAAAGATGGGGGAACAGATATAGTTCAAATGGTTGAGTGCCTGTTTCCCATATACAAAGTCCTTGGTTTAATCCCTGGTGTTTTGTAAAAAAGAAAACAAACAAAACAAGTAAACAAACAAAAAAAACAAAACAAAGATGAATTAAAATACTTTACATAATAAGAATTGGGCAAATACGTAACTCAAAAAGTTTAATAATAAGTTGATATATTTTTAATTTTAAAAAGATATAAAAATTTCACAATGAATCACAATAATATCAAGCAAGTATTCCTATCATTGGAAGATAATTTTGCTTAACAGAAAATATTAATACCTGAGTTCTGAGATTAGCAAGATCTGAATTTGAATCTTGGGTGGGATAGTCGGTGGCTGAGTGAACTTTGAGCAACTTTCTTAAAGGTACTAGCCTTCAATTCCTTTGTTGCTAAATGGGAATAAAAATATTTTGTTTATTTGTTGAGGATTATAAAAGATGGAAAGTGTAGAGCAACTGATAGTGCTCAAAATGTTTTTTTTCTTTGTGTAACAAAATCCTGTAGAATTTAGACTAAATCTGATTATAGTCATATATCACTGTGTATTATAAGTGACTTATTTCCCATTTTTTCTTAAACATAATGAGAGCTGAGGCCGTATTTTAATAGTTTTAAGTATGTCACACAATAATGATAAATAAACAATATTGAATGAATAGATAAATATAGTTAGGTATTTGTTAAAAAGATTCTTTCTGAATGGTGTTATTAAAGACAATAGAGTGAAAATAATTCTTAAACTAAAAAGCTGAGCTTTAAGGGAACTGTAGTATTAATTCTGACTTCAAAAGGAGAGACTTCTGCACCTCTGTACCCTTCAATATGTTGCTCTGGTTAAGTAGCCATCCTGATCCAATAACCCTGACTAGAATGTAGGAGTCTGGAGGTTTATTATGTGGCTGCCAGAGAACCACCCTGTACCGTTGTGATCACAATGCTGGCCCCAATCCCCCCTCCCCTCACTCATACCCATGCAGTGTTTGTCAGTGTGATGGGCTTATGCACCACCATTTTTCACTGGGATCATCCATGTAACTTGTCTTGACCAATGTTAACAGATAGAATGCCTGCAGAGGCTTGAAATGTCCTTGCATTCAGGCTTGCTCTTTTGCTTCTCTGACATTGCCCCTTCATGCGGTTTTTGTCAGGTACTGTTCCAGGTACCAGGGTTACATCAGTGAGCAAAATAAGTGGAAAAAATTTCCTATCCTCATGTAATTTACATTCTAGTGGGGGAATCAGTAAAATAAATTTAACATACAAGGGAATACTACTCGGCTTTAAGAACAAATACTGTACAAATACATGTGATAACATGGATGAATCTTGAGAACTTTGTGTTGAGTGAAGCAACCCAGGTATTGAAGGACAAATACTACATGACCTCAATGATATAGAATGTTAGGTGATGGTAAGTGGGAATGCTGGAGGCAGAGTTGCCATTTTAAATATGTGGTCAGAGAAGGCCTCTGTGAATAAAGACCTGAAGCGGGTGAGAGAGTGAGCGCATAGTGACCTGGGAGAAGAACACTCCTAACGCATGAACTGGTGCTGCTCCTTTGGAAGCACTTATAAACATTAGCTCGCAGTGGCAGTAGGATCCTGTTCTGCTGCCTTCTGCACAGCTCATAGCCAGATACTGGAGAGCCCACCATCGTCCACTGAAAGCAGGATAGAGGAGCTAGGTAAGTGTTCAGGAGATGCTATTCAAAATATGCGACAGCAGAGGTGATAATTTCTCGTGTAGGTATTTTCTGCTTGCCATTAGTGAAAGGAAAAGTGTGCGGTCTGAATGGTCTCTGACACCTTCTTACTTTATACCTGCCAGTGGGCTGAGTTGGGTGTAGTTGTGATTTAACATTTCTGTGGAGACTGCTTTTCATGAGCTCTCCTTACAGTGATAACATCAACTGTTACTGTCATAAAACAGCACACTGTGGCACTCTGTATGAATGTGAGATCCTCTTGGGGGCAGGAATTCCTGTGGTTGAATTTTTGTAATATCATGTAATAAAGGCTTCAAGGGCAGTTTTAAGGCTATTTGGTTTTATAAACTTGCCTTTGCAAATATTTTGGATTTAAAAGAAATCAATCTGTATTGTTAGACCAGGTTTATACTGGGTAAATAAATCTCGTACAAAAATCCAGTGTAGTGAAGTTCTCAGATTTCTTACAAAAAATGACTCTCCTTAGCCCTAGTTCAGGGTTGACTCTAAAGTGAAATGTTAACTGAACCTATTGTTAATGTGGAGAAAGTAAGGAAAAAGAGCTAGTTCCAGAAAAGAAAAATGAAATGCATAGATTTCAAAATTCAGTCCCAACCAATTTTATTTTAAATGTTTTCAGGTATCTTGAAAAAATTAATGAACAAAGGTGTTAGGAGCTGCTGTCAGCAAGACTGGGTGACAGGGCGAGGAGCAGTAGCATCCTTGTTTGTTAGTGCTGAAAGCTAAATGAATAGAGACTTTTAAGAGATGGTGAAAGTAAGTTTGAAATGAAGTAAAAGGTCTTGTAAGAGAAGCTGATAGTGGAATGAATGAGGAAAGTTACAGAGATAGACCCAAGATGCATCACAGAGTTAAAAGGGTGTTTGATAGAGAAGTAGAGGGAGGTGAATGTTCATATGAAAAAAAGAAAGGAAAAAAAACCCCAAAAACTTGTACTCATTTTCAAGTACCCAAGAAGTGATGAAGAATGCTTTTTCCACATATTTGTAAACTTTGTTCTTTTATTTACGATAACTTGTTTTTTACACAAGTTAATTTTTTCAAAAAACTTGCTTTGAAATAAGAGCAAAGGAAGTGAAGTTGCCTAAATATTTAAAACTACATCTCTTTTAGGTATTTGCTAAGAATATCTTTAAAAACACACAGCAGATTGGTTGGTTTTATTTATTTACAAGATTTTTAAATGACATAATCACTTTACAGTTCTACCCAGGGACATAAAATAGGGGGTGCTAGAAAAAATTAAAAGGAATGTTTAGTTTGGTCACTTCCGATGAAAAGTAGTTTGGGTGTCTTGTATTTTTAAATATTGGTAGTTCAAAAGAGATTAGGTTGGCGTTTTCCAAAGTATATTTTTCAGAACACTAGCCTTTGCCTAGGTGCTCAATAAAGTTCCAAAGTCAAATAAGTTTTTATATACCCTTTGTGGAGCCTCTCAATTCACATTAGTATTATAACCAGATTTCCTCTAGTTCTTGGTTGTGTTACATAAAAGAATTTAAGAACATGCCAGTTTAGTTAGGCCAATAGTTTATTAAGAAAATGAGAGAAGAGAATAGAAATGGGAGAAAATAACAGATAACGGGTCCCCAGGAGTATTTGTAGGCTGCTGCAGGCAGAGAGAGCAGTATAGCCAGGGTGGTTACTTTTTAAACTATTAATTGTTCCTCCCCTTTCTCATGTTTGGGGGAGGGGTCCCTGCTGTTTGCTGTTTCGATTGATTACCCCACCTGTCAGTACCCCCCTGGGGAGCCCAATGATAAGGCCCCTTGAGAATATCCAGAACTTTTCCTTGATTCCGGAGGAAATCCCATTCCAAAGGGGAAATTCTCAAAGGGTTCTTTCAGCAGCTTTCTGGTGAAGTCTTTCCCTCAGGGGTTCCATGGCCACATGTTTCACAGCCATATTTTTCCACCAGGTTCTAGATCTGTCTTCCCTTTCCCTAAACTAGGATGCCTCAGTATATATATAAAGGTTCTGAGAAATCCTGTGGTAAAGTTTTTCAACTACGCTTATCTCACTGGTTCCCAAATCTATTTATGGAAACCCCTTTCATGTAGCATTTATTAATATCCTGCAGTACTAGTGTTCCACAGAGCACAATTTAGGAATAACTGTAACTAGGGACTTAGAATTTCTGTTTTTTCAACACTGCTAGTAGTATCTAGAGCAAAATAGGGATCGACTTAAGTAAATGTATCAGGTAAGACCATGATCGCCCTAGTTTGTGACAGCATTTCTGTTTTTTTAAACCCACTGCTCTCTACTAGTTAAATGTGATTGTCTCTGTGTACAGTGTTTGCAGATGTCCATATGTCCCTGTGAATCCCAAAGTATGGTTTCGAATTCCACAGCCCAGCCACAGCAGCCGGAGGCGTCTTGGCAGGCCCCCGTGGCCCCTGCGCAGGAGCCCCGCTTACCATCTCTTGCATTCTCTTAACTGGCTTTTCCAGGACGCTTCCTGCCACTTCTCCCCAGCAGAGGATTCTACCTTAATTTCCCCAAAAAGGGAAAAGACAGTAATGGGGATAACAAGTACAGCAAAGAGAGTACTTTACAATGACTTTCAAATGTGCCTCAGGGCCTACGGTGGACTGGGATGGGGTTAGTCGAAGTCCCCTCAATAGGTGTCTTCAGCCATCTCCCTACTTTGGAGTCCACGTGACAGCCAGGAAAGGAGGCAGGCTTTGAGGCTGGGAAGGAAGACTTCATCTCTCTGCATCCAAAGATGGGATTGGGAGCAGCTACCTCTCTAGGCAAAACCCCTCTACAGCTACAAGGTATTTTGCACCCCCAAAGCCTAGACAAAGTCACACAAGCTGACTTATCCCAGTTGGCTTATTTAGTCATTAATAGTTAAGTAAACCCCTCACAAACCAATGTAAGTGATGCTACACAAAGCAGTCCTTTTAATTTTTTTTTCTTCCTAGTCTTTCCCTTCAGTATGGGGGGCGGGGGGGGGGGGGAAGCCTCCACCTCACTCTTTAATCTCATAATCTCTTATGAGCAAATGCTTGGACCAAAAAAGGCAAGCACAAGTGCATGGGCACATACACACTCTCTTCCAGGAACAAGAGATAGTTTTCAGGCATAGGACAGCCTATCTAGAAATAGGAGAGAGAGAAAAGCGATATTTTTTAAACTGTAGTGTTACATTCTGTTGAAATGAAGATGCCCCCAATTTACAGCACTAAGCAGAACACTTTCTCCAACTATAGGGTCTTAAATCACCAATCACTTTCCTTTAGGGAAAATTATTCAGTATTTTCTTTATATTTTTGAAACTAAAGAGACCATTTTAGTAAAATTTTCAATTCAAAAGAAGTCTGCTTGAAAGATGAATTAATATCTTTGCTTTAAGGAGAGAGACTTGTAATAGCTTTTACATCACACTCTCGTTTAAGAAAAAATTAAAATCCACCAGGCATGTCATAGTGTATTTCCAGTCAAGAGTGTTAGCCAAAAAAGAAGTTTCTAATCAACAAAAGTAGATGATATAAAGTATAGGCTTTAAAACTCCCTCATAGTAGAAGTTTTTCAGAGTAGGCAAAGTGTTTCTCTTTTGAAATAATTTGTTAACTTGTGCTTATCCTTTTTTGTGTCCACAGTAGGTTGATGTAGCAGTGTAGCACAGAAATTAGTGGCATGCACAGATAAACCAGGGCTTGACTTGTGCCAACCCTGCTGCCTGCTAGTCATGTACCTTGGGCAAATTATACTTAATCTATGGGCAGTTTTCTCATCTGTAAGGTTGGTGCACCTACCTCATAGAAGTGATGAGAATAAGTGACATAAGTCCTATAAATCCTAGACCTTGGCACATAACCAGCATTATTATAATTGTGAAGTATAGTGGAGAATAACTGCAAAAAGTAGGCACTCCAGCAGCAGTAAGGCATGGTCACTTTCAGCCAGATAGTGAGAAGATACCATCTGTTTAGTAATCAGTTCTAGAATTTTCCTATGATTTTTATCACATTGTTTTAATTTTTGTAATTTACCTTCTAGCCCATTTTGGAAAATGAGGCCTAACTCCTGTTTTCCTAATTCTCTGGTTACTAAGAATCATTTCTATGATCCCATCTGCAGACTTTTTCATTACCAGGAGTTACACTTTGTCCTTGGCTTAAGAACTGCTGCTAGCTTAAAGTAACAAAGTGAGGGCTAACTCTTCCATTAACTATTTAGGGCTTATTGCCCAATTAGGTACATGCTTATTCCATTTTTTTCAGTTTGGAGATAATTTCCCGTAACAGAGAGCCTAAAGCAAAATAGGTGTTAAATGGCTTTGACTGTCATCTGTGAACAGTGTACTGTCTTCTCCAAATGCTCAGCCTTTCCACGATTTCTTCCAATGGGAATTCCCCCCCTCCCCACCAGAAAACCCAATTTTTACTGCCTTTAGCATATTTCACGAATTTCTTTTATTTCTGAGCTTCTTGACAATCTTCTGACATGTTGCCTCCATTAAATCTTTTTAAATTTGGTATAGTGCACCTCTTGCCTTTATGTCTGTCTTTTAACTCCCAGTGCAGTTACAGAGGTTTCTTTAGATAACTCTTTTTTTTCTATCAATGTAACTCAATTGTATTGTGGGAATTTCATTTATTAAAATCTCGAAATCATCTCCTATGTATGAATCATATATTTTTTAAAGTCTTTGACTATGAAATCAAATTGACTTATTTTTGTAAGGCAGGTCTGCTTCCTTAAAGCCCAAGGTAGACCTTTGATTTTATCCAAAATTACTTTCATTCTCTTATAATATCCAAGAGCTCTTAGGTGTCACAGTTACCTTTTCCCAAGGTTCCCTTTCTTCTACTTGACCAACAAGTTTTTCATTTTTGTTCAGAATTAAGTAATCTCTGAAAAATAAAATGATTATACATGCTAATGAAGAATCTATCAATTCTTCATATCCTGTGTTTTTAGACAAAGATTTAGGACCAAAATATTCGGTAACCTTGGAGATATAATATTTCCCCTTTGAGCATAGGTTTTCAAACTGAATTATTAGTAAGCTACAAGTCACCTTACTAGGTTGCAATTTGCAGTGTAAAATGGAATGGAAGAGAAAAGCAGTAAAATAGAAGAAAACAGAATAGAAAAATATCAGCCCTAACTACATTTAGTAAAAATACTGTTTTACTAAACTTTTAACTTTTATTTATAGAAACTTTTATTTATTTAAGCTTACATTGTGCATTCTTGGTATGACATAAAATTTTTTCTTGGTGTGATTCATGTACTAAAACCTTTAAAAACTACCACCTTGAATAATAATGTCATTATTTGTATGGCCATAATAAAAATATGGAACATAATTTTTTAGATTAAATCGTGTTTAATATATACAGATATATCTGCATATATATATGAGATATATATATCTCATAAGGGAGCGGATGTGGCTCAGGCAGTTAAGGGCCTGCCTCCCACATGGGAAGTCCCAGGTTTGGTTACCAGTGCCTCCTAAAGAAAAACAATGAGCAGACAATGAGCAAAAACAAATGAGCAAAACAACAAGCAAACAGACAAGGGAGCCAACTCAGAGGAGCCAGTGTGGCTCAGTGGTTGAGCAACGGCCTCCCATATACAAGCTCCTGGGTTTAATCCCCATTCCAGTACCTCAAAAAATAAAATTAAAAAAAAATTAAAGAACAAAGGAGAAATATAACCATTTCATTGACTTTTACCACTCCACTTGTTAATCGAAGGTAGTTAAAATATATAGCAGCTGTATTTTACCTAAAAATATCATTTATTTTTAGATGCCTTTTTAAAAGTAAATGCAGTCTTTATGAAAAGAATTTTATTCCTAGATTTCAGAAATCTATTTTAGTACTAGAACATCCCCATGACTTATTGAGTTGAATTACTTAACATTCTCATAGATGTAATTCAACATATGAAATTTTCCTACAGTATCCAATTTTGTGTTTCCAATTTTTTTCTCTAAAGGGTGACTGGTGGTCACATGGTAAGACACTGGAGCATCCATTTCAACCACCTTATGACACTAAGAGCACCCAAAGGAGTGACTTCAAAAAACCAACATGCCCATTGGTTTTGCCAGTCAAACACAGCAGGATGCAAAAGCCTTCCTGTGGAATAGGTAAGGTTAGCAGTGGCAAACCTCTTCTTCATTATCTCAGGTTATTGCTATAAAATTAACATATATTAGATATAATGGCACCTCCTGAGAAAACTACTTCTCTACAAGAGTATATACAGCAAGTGCAATCATTGACCAGTTTGTTCCTTATCCCTTCTTAGTGGACAGCTGAATCCAAATAGGTTTAATAAAACAATACAAGTTGTACTGATTAGTTACATTAGCCTCTAGAGCAGAAAATTAGTGACATTCTGCTCATTGTTGTTGCCACCATATTTTTTTAAAGTATCATAACTACTAGAAGAGTAGGCAAAACTCTATGGTAGCATCTCTTAAGGTATACCCTGAGAAGCCAAGTTTTGTATAATGTTTATAGATACTGCTCAAAAAGAATTGGTGGGGGCAGTGGTCAAATAAGCTTTGTGAAAACAATTCGTAAACAGGTTTCTTTACTGCAGAACGCAAATCCTTTATTATGGGCATAACTTTCCAAGAAGGGGAATAAAGAATGCTGCATTTCCCCCACTCATTGATCACCTTACCCTTTCAGAATCATTTCACATGTCTAGATTCCCAGAAAACATAAATTAGATAATACTGTTACATGGACTATTCAATAAGACACTTTCAGGTCTAAAATTCATTTTACCTGATAATGTCATTATAGTGAACTAAGTATTTCACATTTTATTCAAGTTGTATGTGTGTCATAACACACAACCTAGTCATATCTACCTGAGAAGTAGGATTTAGCAAGTCTTACTTAAGCAAGTGTAGACTCAAGTCAAAACAAAAAGATTTATTGAGCACCCACTCTGGTCCTCATCCCATACAAAGGATATTGAGGTACATAAACTGAACCTCAGATACACATGACCATAGATAACAGAGGATCACTTTTAGAGGCCAAGAGCTCCTTACTTAATTGTAGCCTTTTTACCTCTATGATCTTGCCAGTCTAGATAAAGATACAAAGAGAATGAGATTGAAGGTCAGGACATTAGAAAATGGTCATATTCAGCATAATTTCTGCCTCAAGGATAGCAGTTAATGAAGAGGGACCAACTGTGAGGTAATCTAACAATGCCTCTCATTTAGAAAGGTGATGAAGTTTCCACTTCTGGTTCAGGATGTTAGACTGAGCCCAAACATCGGTCTCCCCTCTCTCCCAAGACCCTATTAAAATGGTAGCAGGGAAGCGGATGTGGCTCAAGCAATAGGGCTCTGGTCTTCCACATAGGAGGTCCAGGGTTCAATACCCAGGGCCTCCTGGTGAAGGCAAGCTGGCCCATGTGGCCAGCTGGCCCACACAGAATGCTGCCCTGCATGAGGAGTGCTGCCCCAAATAGGAGTGCTGCCCCGCGCATTAGTCCTGACCCAAGTGGACAGTTGGCAAACATGGAGAGCTGATGCAGCAAGATGATGCCACAAAAAGAGACACAGAGGATAGACAAGAGATGAAGTAGAGGTCCAAACCCTGGGCCTCCTTGACCCGTGTGGAGCTGGCCCATGCGCAGTGCTGATGTGCGCAAGGAGTGCCGTACCACGCAGGGGTGACCCCCGCGTAGGGGAGCCCCACGCACAAGGAGTGCGCCCAGTAAGGAGAGCCGCCCAGTGCCAAAGAAAGTGCAGCCTGCCCAGGAATGGCGCCGCCCACACTTCCCGTGCCGCTGACGACAACAGAAGCAGACAAAGAAACAAGACGCAGCAAATAGACACAGAGAACAGACAACTGGGGGAGGGGGGGAATTAAATAAATAAAACCTTTAAAAAAAAAGAGAGGTGAAGTAGATCAGGGAGCTGAGGTGGCACAAGAGAATGATCACCTCTCTCCCACTCCGGGAGATCCCAGGATCGGTTCCCGGAGCCACCTTATGAGAATACAAGCAGACACAGGAGAACACACAGCAAAGTGACACAGCAGACAATGGAGGGAGGGGGGAGAAATAAATAAATTAATCTTTTTTAAAAAATGGTAGCCAAGTGATAAACCCATAAAGATGAAGGGAGGAAGGAAACAGGCTGCCTTGCAAACTTTCTGGAATGTGGAAAAAGAATCTGATGGATAAAAGGGAACAAAGATGCAGAAACCTGGAATACCTCAAAGGAGAGGCAGCGAAGAAGAGCCACTGTTCTTGACAAAACCTCAGAGTAGAAGCAGGCTCAGTCATCAAGCATAGCAGAAGGCAGGATGAAAAGGGTAGTAGAAATCAGAGGGTTACTTAAAAGTCTGTTCAATAACCACTCCAGTTATGAGCATTACCTCCTATTCCAGAACAGATACTACTGGAGTCCAGTATTTTATCCACTGACAAAAACAAAACATGACAAACAAAAACCTTATTGAACCATCTGCCAGTGAAACATTTATGATTGCTAGGATAGATTTTTGAATCCCCAAGTAGAACTGTCCCTAGCATTTGGAGGCATTAAATTCCTAGTTAGCTGTCCTTTTCATAGGAAAAACATAACTAGATATCAACTACCACACCAGTTACTTTAGTAAATCAATCCAGTTCCCCGTCTATTCTTAATTACGAATGGAAAACCAAAGAACAGAATTATACCAAGGAAGTATCTCAGGGTATAAACAACAAAATGCAAGACTAGACAATTTGAGAGAAGAAAAATAACACAAAGGATCAGTCTGCAAGGACCAACCTCTCAGGAGCTCCAAAAAAGGGTGAAAATGAAAGTGGGGTAATTACCAAAACGTAACATTTATTGAGTGCATACTATTTTCCAGGCACTTTTGGTGTGTTCTAAATATTAACTCTAATTTTCACACCAACCCTATGAGGTATAATAGTATATTAATAGTATTAATAAGATCATTTTTCAAATGAGAAAGCAAACAGTAACTTGCTCAAAGCTACTTAGCTAATGATTTGTATTTGAACTCAGATCTAGCGACCGTACTCATAACCAGATTAGAATGAAGTTTCCCAGTGTAAAAGAGAGCCATTGAAAGGCCCCAAGTGTGAAGGGAAAAAGAACTCATACCCATTCATCATCATGGAATTGCAAAACACCAATTATAAGGAAAAGGTTCTAAAAGCCTCTAGAAAGACAATAAGAATCTAGAAAAATAAGTTACCATCTAAGGAATAAGAACCAATCTGGAATTAGACTGTCAGCACTGATTCAAGGGCACAATGGAGCAATGTTTTCAAAGTTCTCAGGGAACATAATTTTTAATCTAGAAAAGAGTTTATTTGTCATGGATGCTATGAACCGTTTTCCTTCAAGTAGCACTAGCCACTGAACCCACTGAAAAGGAAATATAATCCTAGTACAATATTTGGCCCTTCAGTGAACAAAATTTCTGTGATTATATAATTTTGTAAATACTGTCAATTAGTTTTCAATTTTAGAATCAATCTATGGACAAAATATGAAAAGTGTAAATATGGTTACAAAGCAGAATGAAAAATAAAACATACAGTTACATATGGGGAATCGAGATACGGTCTAATGTGAATGAAAGAAGGAAGAGAAGTTTAAAGTTCAAAGAAACCAGTTTAATAGATTTACCTCTCCAGCCCCAATCGTTTTGCTGAGTGTCAAATTCACTATGCAATCACCTACTTAACATCTCCTCCTGGCTTCTCACCCTGGAGGAAGTTTGATAACTGAGAAGCCTTTCTTAATTCTTCCCTTTCCTCCCCCTCTACATTCAGTCATCTGCCAATCATGATACCTGTCTCTCCAAAGTATATCCCAGGGGAAGTGGACTTGGCTCAACTGATAGAGCATCCACCTACCATATGGAGGGTCCAAAGTTCGATACCCAGGGCCTTCTGACCAGTGTGGTGAGCTGGCCTATGTGCAGTGCTGCCACATGCAAGGAGTGCCATGCCACGCAGGAGTGCCCCTGTGTAGGGGTGCCCCATGCACAAGGAGTGTGCCCCGCAAGGAGAGCCACCCTACGTGAAAAAAGTGCAGCCTGCCCAGGAGTGGTGCTGCACACACAGAGAGCTGACGCAGCAAGATGACACAACAAAAAAGAGATGCAGTTTCCCAGTGCTGCCTGACAATGCAAGCGGACACAGAAGAACACACAGCGGATGGACACAGAGAGAAGACAACAGGGGGAAGGGGAGAGAAATAAATTTTTAAAATAAATAAATCTTTTAAAAAAACAAAAACAAAGTATATCCCAGATCTTCTCCTTTCCCTCTCTACTGTTAGCACTGTAGTATAGCCACTGTTAACTCTGTTTGCTTTCTTTCTCCTCCACGGTATGTTTTTCCTACCGTGGTCAGAAGGATCTTTTTAAAACACAAATGGTATCTTTCTTTTCCTATAGGTCCCCCAGGTACTTCTCATTGCTAGTAGAATATATTTCAAATTCCTCACTTACACCGCCCTGTTGGATCTGCCAAATCTACCTAATAGCTATTGCTCCCCCTCCCATTCTACATGCTGTGATACAGGAATTTAGGACCAAGGAGGTAGGGAATGCTCTCTGGAAGTCATGCTTGTTTCCAAACTGACCTGTGCCTGTTGTACTTGCTATTGTAATTCCATAATTCAATTACATATGCTTGAGAATTAAAATCTGTGTATGAAAAAGAAAACCCTTCTATAAAATATTTGAAATTGAATGCATTGGAAAGATTAATAAAAGTCAATCGCTAAAAAATTTTTGCTAATTAGGCGTGGACAAAATAATTTTAAAAGATGAGCTGGGGGTGAATTTTAAAAATCTCCAAGGTCTCTGCACTCATTTTCTACACCCATGTCTTTAAGTTTTCATTCCCTGTTTAAGAAATGGAAACTGGGAAGGCTGTATTAGGGGTGTGCTTTGTGCAAGAAACACAAAATGGAATTCAATCAATGGATACTTCTTCAAAGGAAATGCCTTGACATTCCAACAAAAATTTGGTAAGTGAACTGGTTAAAATATCTGAGTACAGTATATATATAATTTTCTATGACTTTGCTTGAGTTCTTTTGATTACCAACCAATCAGGTCCCAGTCCTTTGGTATATAAGGAATTGTTTCTCCATTTTAATGAGGAATATGAGAAGCTTAGTGGAAGGTGAGACAGAGAGGTTGACTTTGTTCTAGTGTGCTCAGGCAGGAGCCCAGCCATTTCAAAAGGAGCCCTCCCAAAGTCAGTGTCTACTGGGCTGTTGTTTTGAACTAGTCAATTTTTCCAGAGAGAAATCCTCCATACTTCTGCTTGAGTTGAGGGCAAAAAATCTGGGAGCCCAACTGCTCCTTTTAAAGACCCCGAAGCTGTCCTCTTTTCAATCTTATCTTGTACCACTTGAATTCCTACTGCTGAGGTATCTGGTGGCTTCAATTTCTAAACCTTAATGTAATGTTATGCTATGAATTATCTGACTTTTTATAGGTTTAATGAATAATTACACATTAATCGACAGGATGATTTCATGCAAAATCATAGAGTAATCTAAACTAACATATACCATACAATCTAGGCCTGCTATTTATTCACATATTAGACAGTTGTGGGGTACTAAATGAACATGATTAAAACAATGAAAATATTTTAATGTAGCATTTAAACATATGTATATAAACCTGTCTATATATGCCAGATTATTTATATATTTATTCATATAAACATATAAAAATGTCTGTGTAAACACGCATTAATACTGATTAAAAGTCATTTTATACTCATTCTATTCCATCAGTCCACTTAATTATGCCTGGTCTTTGGCATCTCAGCAATGTTATCTTCTGCTGACAATGAAAGTGCCCTTTATGTCTTATACCACCACACAGTTCCTGGCTACCATCCATGTTCAACTTAATAAATGACTGTGCTCCATCACATATGGGTCCCCATAGGAATAAGTGTGTGTGTTTTGTTTTGCGGAAATGAAACTACAAATTAGAGCAGCCTACCTAAATTGTGATGTAGGTATTTCATACTTAAATGAAATTTTGGCTGTTTATTAACTACTTGCTATTATAATATTCTTTGAATTGCAAATTCAGACACAGTGATAAAATTAATTTTGTAAGGTAGGTTTTAGTTTGTGTTGCTTCTGTTGCACTAAGGTGTAGCATAATTATGATTTCTTGCTATAATTATGTATAAGTTTCTTTTTATTGTATTTTTTAAATCTCTTATTTTTACATTAATAATCTTTTTATATGAGATCAGTAATATTGAGAAGAGCAGAGTTTCTAATAGAAAAATATTACTGGTGAATGTTTTTAAGCAGACTAACAAAAAGCTAGCTAAGCAAAGTAAAAGCTGCTAAATTCCCACTCAGGAGCAGGTTGTGGGTTTGAATAAATCCTGGCTGTGTTAATAAAGTATAGATGGCTAGATACCAACTTGTTTGATATATCCTTGTTTAGTAAATTCTTATTTTAATTAGATCAAGTTTCTAAGTAACAGTGGGCTTCAAACATTCTTTATGGACTTCACCTTATTTATGTATTTTTTAATTTAAGATTTAAAAAAATTTATTTCTCTCCCCTTTCCCGCCCCACCCCAGTTGTCTCCTCTCTGTGTCCATTCACTGTGTGTTCTTCTGTGTCCACTTGTATTCTTGTCAGCAGCACTGGGAATCTGTGTCTTTTTGTTGCATCACCTTGTCTCATTTTTCATACTTCTCATCTAACAAGTCTTCTTTCAAGTAATTGCTAGGGTCCAATTTGAATTTTTAAGTACAATAGCCATTGAGAACCTGAATATCTTCTTCAGTGTTTTCACTCATAGATGTGCTTCACTATTCTGAGTTTCTTTAAAAACATGATATGTTTGCAAAAGTGAATATAGTAGTTATGTCTAACTTTAATAGGTGTAATATCTGAGTAAGGAATTTCCCTCATTTATAGTTAAGATTACCTTTCACTTCCCTTTATCGGTCCCAGTAATGATTTTTTTTATTAGAAAAGTTGTAGATTTACAGAAAAAGTATGATAAAATACAAAGTTCTTATAATCCACCTTATAATTAACACCTTGCATTAGTGTGGTACATTTGTTACAATTGATGAAAGAACATTATTATGATTGTGCTATTGACTTTAGTCCATGTTTTACATTAGGGTTCATTGTTCGTGTTGTTCAGTCCAATGTTTTTTTTGAAGTTTTATTCTAGTAACATATATACAACCTAATATTTCCCCTGTTTAACCACATTCAAATATATAATTCATTGTTGTTAATTACATTCACACTGTTGTGGTACCATCACTACCATCCATTACCAAAGCGTCTCCATTATTCTATATAGGAACTCTGTCCATTTTAAGCCTTAACTTCCCATTCCCTATCCCAACCCCCACTCCTAGTAATCTATATTTTAGTTTCTGACTCCATTATTTTGCTTATTCAAATGATTTCATATCAGTGAGATCATAAAATATTTGTTCTTTTGTTGTCTGTCTTATTGTTTCACTCAACAAGAACGAATTTTTAAAAATTATTGTATTCTATATTCTGGGAGGTTCTAGGTCACTATTTAAAATGCATTTCATTTCAATTGATTTAGAGTATTTCTGTTTCAGTTATCTGCATAACTAACCATCCAAAACTTAGTTGCTATAAGCAAGAACCATTTTATTTGCTCATGGTTCTGGGTTGGTCTTGGTTTGGCAGTTCTTTGGCTGGTCTTCCTGGCAGTCACTTATATGTCTGCATTCAGTTGGCAGGTCCTCTGAAAACTGAACTCACCTGAGATGCTAGCATGACTGGGCCTTTCCCTCTCAATGTTGTTTCTCCAGCAGGATAGCTGGCAGCTCATGTAGGAACTAGAGATGTGAATATTTAATTCACTGGTGGTGCCAATGTTTTTAAATAGTCCTCTCAGTGAGAGTTTAGAAGTAGCCAGTTCTCCATATTTCTTTCTCTGAAAAACATCTTTAAATTGCCCTCTTAAATGAATGAAAGTATAGCTGGGTATAGAATTCTGGGTTCACAGTCATTTACCTTTTATGCTTTGGAGATTTTAGTCTATTGTTTTCTGGATTCTACTGTTTTGTCAAGTCTGCAGGAAGTCCAATTATTGATTCTTTGAGAGTAATCTATTTGTTTAAGATTTTTAATGTTCAAGAGGGAACTTTGTATATAGAAAATCATTTGCAGTTATGATTTAAATTAATATTCCAATTTAACATTACAAACAAAAACATTATTTCTTTCCCTAAGCCTATAATTTTAAAATATTATAAAATATAAGAATAATAACTTTTACTTCTTCCCTAGTGTTTAATTCAAGTTGAACAAAAAGAAATAACCCTCTTTAGGGAGGTTAATGTTAACTGAAAGACAGCTAGAAGTTAATCTAGGGACTGTCTAACAGTGGTTTTGGCCACAAATGAGGATTGTGGTTAATAATACAAATGCAAGAATGCTCTTCTATTACAAGGTATTAAGAATATGGTAATACATGGAAAGAATGCAACTAATGTAACTTATGAACAGTAATATTGTAATATTTTGTAGTAAAGGCAAAGAATGTACTATCCCAATGCTAAATGTTAAAAAAAAAAAGAATGTGGGGAATATGGGATTTAGTTTTATGATCAAGCATTTTTTTTTAAATTTTATCCCCCCCCATGGCTTTTTGGTTGCTGTCTGCTCTCTGTGTCCATTCACTGTGCGCTCTTCTGTGGTTTTTGTTTTTTTTTTTCGCTGTTGTTGCATCACCTTGCTGAGTTGGCTCTCTGTGGCGCCCTGTCTGGTGACTCTCTGTGGCATGCAGGTGAGCCTGCCTTCACAAGGAGTCCCCAGGACACAAAACCAGGGCCTCCAATATGGTAGATGCGAGCCCAACTGATTGAGCCACAGCTGCTTCCCGTGATCAAGCTTTTTTTTTTTTTCATTTTCTTCATTAATGAGGAGACCTTGGTCATATCATTTAACCAATCTGTGCTCATTTATTCATCTTTCTGAACACTGGAGGAACAATTGAGTTTGTTTTTAGGATTAAATAAGATAAATATGTCTGGACAGGATTTTTAAAAAGTAATGCTTCCATAATTTGTTAAGCTGCCTTTTGTCTATTTTTTTTTGAAGTTGAAATAAAATTCTTTTTAAAAAGAAAAAAAATTCCCCTTAATTAGGTCTCACAAATAAGTCAGTTACTTTTCATTAACATTTTATAGAGTTTTTTTATTTAATTCTCTTCTCTTCTTAAATACTTAAAAAACATGACAAAGAAAACATAAAACCTTAGTAATCAAATCTTCCCCAAAACTTAAAAAATTATTATAAATTTAATAAGCAATAGTAAATCCAGTGATTGTAAACATTCTAATACTGTTTATAAGTTTAATCATATTTTCCAAAAATTGTTAGTTCAACACCAGCAAACCAGTATATCAGTATCTCTTTTGATATAATACATTAAATAACAAATATAAATTATAGATGTGAATTTACTTTATCATCTCAATATTAATCTCAAACATTACTAGAACTGAAAAGATTAACCAATCATTTATTCTTCTAGAGTGTGAGTCCAAGAATATTGGTTTTAAATTTTATTAAAGCATTCATTTTGAGAAAAAGCTACTCTGACCAATCATTATTCATTTTCCTAGAAAAAGAATTGTCTGATATGCTATTTGTATTACATATAATTCTTTTTTTTTTTTTTAAGATTTTTATTTATTTAATTTCCCTCCCCTCCCCCGGTTGTCTGTTTTCTGTGTCTTTTTGCTGCGTCTTGTTTCTTTGTCCGCTTCTGTTGTCGTCAGCGGCACGGGAAGTGTGGGCGGCGCCATTCCTCAGCAGGCTGCTCCCTCCTTCGCGCTGGGCGGTCTCCTTATGGGTGCACTCCTCGCGCATGGGGCTGCCCTACGCGGGGGACACCCCTGTGTGGCAGGGCACTCCTTGCGCGCAGCAGCACTGCGCATGGGCCAGCTCCACACGGGTCAAGGAGGCCCGGGGCTTGAACCGCGGACCTTCCATGTGGTAGACGGACGCCCTAACCACTGGGCCAAAGTCCGTTTCCCTGTATTACATATAATTCATGGCTAGGTAGTACTGTGATCATTATAGAGAGCTTTTTGATGATGATAGAAATTTTGCTCTATGCATTTCATTTACTAAAATCTCCATGTGGAACTTAAATTCATCAAACTTAAAGTTTTCTTCACAGTGTGTAGATGTGAACTTATAGTCTGAGCAACAGAAATTTTTCAGATGTTGGAAATTGCTGGTATTGAATTTTTTATTGAAATATATCATTCCTAAATGAACATAAATAAACAGTAAGTGTATAGTAAAAGTTGTGAATTACAAAGCAAGCATGCATATTATCATACAGGGCTCCCATACATCACCCCACCACCAGCACCTTTCATTGTTGTGAAACATTTGTTACAAACTATGAAAGAGCATCATCAAAATATTACTACTAACTATATCTGTATTACATTTGGTGTTATCTTACCCCAACCCATCTAATTATCAACACTCTGTATTAGTATTATATATTTGTTATAGTTCATGAGAGAAAGTTCACATATTTGTTTTGTTAACTACAGACCATCTTCCACCACAGGATTCCCTGTGTTATACAGTCCCATGCATTGTACAATCCATTCAAAGCATTTATTCAGAGGCTCTCATTTTCACCCACAATTGTGCTGTCATCTCCTCAGTCAACTTTAGAAGTTTTCATTACCCCAAAAGAAAAAAAAAAACTCATACCTCCTTATATCCCCCTATTGTTGCCCCTTAGAAATGATATAATTTCTTCTGTTATTGCTGCAAAGATATTACAATATTATTATAACTATCATCTGTAAGTTAGATTAGTTGTAATTTTCTTGTGTATCACCATATTCTTAACAATTGTAAAAAAGCAATATTCTTATATTTATACTATTAACCACAATTTTCGTCCACTACTAAAACCACTGTTATACAGACCCTAGATTAACCTCCAGCTTCCTTTCAATTGACATTTACTTTCCTAGACTATCTCTTTCAGCCATGAGCACATTTATAAATCAGCAGTGTTATATTCACTATAATGTGTTACTGTCAACTCTATTAATTTCTATGCTTTTATCATAAACCTTATTAAAAATTCTACCTACATTAAGCATGAGCTCCCATTTTCAACCTACATTCTATCTCCTAGTAACCTATACTCTAGGGTTACCCCTATGAGTTTACTCATTGTATTTAGTTCTTTTTAGTGAGACCATATAATATTTGTTCTTTTGTGTCTGGCTTATATCACTCAATATAATGTCCTTAAGGTTCAACCATGTTGTTTTATGCATTTTAATTACATTTCTTCTAATAGCTGTATAGTATTCCACTGTATGTATATACCACAATTTTGTTTATCCATTAATCATTTAATGGACACTTAAGTTGTTTCCATATTTGAGCAGTTTTGAATAATGCTGCTATGAACATCAGTGTGCAAATATCAGTTTGTGTTCTTGCTTTCAGTTCTTCTGAATATGTTCCTAGTAATAGGATTGCTGGATCATATGGCAGTTCTATTAATATATACAGCTTCTTGAGGAACTCCCAAACTGTTTACCACAGAGACTGTACCTTTCTACATTCTCACCAAAAGTGAAAGAGTGACCCCATTTCTTCATATCCTCTCTAGCATTTGTAATTTTCTTTTTGTTTTTTTTTCCAACAATGGCCATTCTATAAGATATGAAATGGTATCTCATTGTAGTTTTCATCTGCATTTCCCTAATAGCTAGTGATGTTGAACAATTTTTCATGTGCTTTTTGGACAGTTGTATTTCCTCTTTGGAAAAGTATCCAAGTATTTTGCCCCTTTTTAAATTGAGTTGCTTGCCTTTTTTATTACATTTTTATTAGAGAAGCTGTAAACTTACAAAATAGTCATGCACATGTGTAGAATTCCCATACACCAACCTTCCACCAACACACAACATTGTGGTGGAACATTTGTTACAAATTATGAGATGATATCATCAGACCATTATCATAAAATATGCTCTATAGTATACATTTGGTATATATTTTTCCATACTCCCCTATTATTAACATAGTACATCTTTGAAATTGGTGCAAGAATATTACAGTATTGCTGTTAACTATAGTCCATAAGTTACATTAATTGTGTTTTTCCCATGCATCTCCATATTCTTACCATCTTACAATAGTAATGTCCATTTGTTCTATTTCATAGAAGAACATTTTTGTATTTGTACTATTACCCACAATTCTCATCCACCTTACTCCAAAACAAAAACTAGCCAGAATGTCAAATACTAAAGACAGAGAATCCTGAGAGCAGCAAGAGAAAAGTGATGCATCACACACAAGGGATACCCAATGAGATTAAGTGCCAATTTCTTATAAGAAACCACGGAGGCAAGAAGGCAGTGATATGATATATTTAAGATACTGCAAGAGAAAAACTGCCAGCCAAGAGTCTTATATCTGGCAAGATTGTCTAAAATAAGGGTGAGTTTAGAATATTCACAGATAAACAGAAATGGAGAGAGTTTGTAACCAAGAGTCTGGCTTTGTAGGAAATACTAAAGGGAGTGCTACAGCCTGAAAAGAAAAGACAGGAGAGAAAGGCTTGGAGGAGAGTCTAGAAATGAAGATTATATCAGTAAAAGTAACTAAAAGTGTAAAAAGAGTAGTGAAAACAAAGTATGACAGATAAAACATAAAACCCAAAGGTCAAAATGGATGAAATAAGAACTGCCTTTACAGTAAAAGGGTTGTCAGTCTTTTGGCCATTGAGTTGTATATCTTTGTATAACATGGAAATCAAGCCCTTATCAGATATGCGGTTTTGAAACATTTTCTCCAACTATAGATATGTCTATTTCTGACTTCGCAATTCAGTTCCTTTAGTCATTATGTCTATATGCAAGTACAATGCTGTTCTTACCACTGTAGCTAGATAATATGCTTTAAAGTCAGGAATTTAATGTCTTCCAACTTCATTCTTTTAAAAGACAATTTTGACTTTTCAGGGCCCCTTACCCTTCCAAAAAATTTGATAATTGACTTTTCTATTTCACAGAAAAGGCTTTTGAGATTTTTATTGGAATTGAATTGAATCTGCAAATTAGTTTGGGTAGAATTGACATCTTAACAATATTTAGTCTTCCAGTCCATGAATGCAGAATGACCTTCCATTTATTTAAGTCCTTTTTGGTTTCTTTTAGCAATGTTTTGTAATTTTCTGAATACAGATCATTTATGTCCCAAATTTTTTCCTAAAATATTTCATTCTTTTAGTCATTACTGTAAATGGAGTATTTTTCTGACTTCCTCAGATTTCGCATTAGTAGTGTATAGAAACACTACAGATTTTTGCATATCCCACCATTTTGCTGAACTTGTCTATTAGTTCTAGAAGTTTTGTGGTGGTTTTATCAAGATTTTCTAGGTATAGAATCATATCAGCAAAAAGTGAAAATTTTACTTCTTCCTTTCCTATTTGGGTGCCCTTTATTTCTTTTTCTTTCCTACTTGCACTACCTAGGACTTCTAGCACAATACTGAATAACGATGATGACAGTGGGCATCCATGTCTTGTTCCTGATCTCAGTGTGAAAGCTTTCAGTCTTTCACTGTTGAATATTATCCTCATTGTGGATTTTTCATATATGTGCTTTACCATGTTGAGAAAGAGTCCTTTTATTCCTATCTTTTGGGGTGTTTTTTATCAAGAAAGGATGCTGTATTTTGTCAAATGCCCTCTCTGTGTCAATCAAGATGATCCTGTGATTTTTCTTCTTCCATTTATTAATGTGGCACATTACATTGATTGATTTTCTTGCATAACTGGGATAAAACCCACTTGATCATGGTATATAATTCTTTTTTAAAAAATTTTATTGAAGTATATCGTTCATACATAAACATACATAAACAATAAATGTATGGTAAATGTTGTGAACTTACAAAATAAACATGCCAAACATCACCCCATCAACAACACTTTGTATTGTTGTGAAACATTTGTTACAAATTATGAAAAAATATCATCAAAATCTTCCTACTAACTATAGTCCATATCTTACATTTGGTGTATTTTTCCCTCAACCCATCTTATTATTATTTTTAATGTATTTTTATTACAGAAGATGCAAACTTACAAAACAATCACGCACATGTGTTAATTCCCATACAACACCCTTCACTATCACTTCACACCTTGGTGGAACATTTGGTACAGATAGTGATAATATCATCAGACTATCACCAACGATGGTCCATAGCATATATTTGGCACATTTTGGCATTCATGCAAGACTATTACAGTATTTCTGTTAACCACAGTCTATAGGTCACAACAATTGTATTTTTCCCATGCTTTTTCACATTCCTACCACCCTGCAATGATATCATACATCCACTCTAGCTCACAGAAGGACACTCTTGCATCTGTACCATCAAAAAAAATTCTCATCCTCTCTGGGTTCACTCTGTTATTCAGTCCCTAGATTTTTCTCTAGCTTTCCTTCAATTGACATTTACATCCCTAGACTTCCCTTTTCAGCCACAATCCCATTATATACTCACTATAATGTGTTGCCATCAAATTTATCCATTTCTACACTTTTACAGTCAACAAAATTTCTACATACATTAAGCATCAGTAGTCCTTCTCATCCGTTCTCTTATCTTCTCATAACTTATGCTCTGGGTTTTAACTCCATGCATTTTTTTCTTTATATTTAGTTCATATTACTGAGATCATGCAATTTTGTTCTTCTATGTCTGGCTTACTTCACTTAGCATAATGTCTTCAAGATTCATTCATGTTATTATATGTGTCCCAATTTGATTTCTTCTTGCTGGAGCACAGTATTCCATTGTATGTATATACCACATTTTGCATTTTGTTTATCCATTCACTGGTTGATGGACACTTGGGTTGATTCTACCTTTTGGCAATTGTGAATAAGACTACTATGAACATTAGTGTGCAAATATCTGTTTGCATCACAGTTTTCAGTTCTTCTGGATATGTTCCTAGTAGAGGAATATCTGGATCATATGGCAGTTCTATATTTAGCTTCCTGAGGAACTGCAAAACTGTCTTCCATAGAGACCACACCATTTTATAATCCCACCAACAGTGAAGGAGTGTTCCTATTTCTCTACATCCTCTCCAGCACTTATTATTTTCTGTTTGTGTGTGTGTGTTTTTTCCTTGTGAGGTGATATCTCATTGTTGTTTTGATTTGCATTTCCCTAATAGCTGATGATATGGAACATTTTTTTCATGTGCTTTTTGGCCATTAGTATTTCCTCTTGGTAGAAATGTTTAAATCTTTTGCCAATTTTTAGAATTGGATTGCTTGCTCTTTTTTTGTTGAGTTGTATGATCTCTACATATAGCATGGAAATCAAACCTTTATTGGATATGTGGTTTCCAAATATTTTCTCCATTTGAGTGGACTACCTTTTTACCTTTTTGAAGAAGTCTTTTGTATCATAAAAGTGATTAAGTTTGAAGAGGTCCCAATTATTCACATTTTCTTTCATTACTCGTGCTTTCAGTGTAAAATTTAAGAATGCACCACCTATCACCAGGTCTTGAAGATGTTTTCCCACATTTTCTTCTAGGAGCTCCATGGTTCCTGCTTTTATATTTAGGTCCTTGATCCATTTTGAGTTAATTTCTGTTTAAGGTGTGAGATAGGGGTCCTCTTTCTTTCTTTTGGTTATGGATATTCTGTTCTCCCAGCACTGTTTGTTGAATAGACTGCTCTGCCCCAGCTGGCTAGGTTTGACAGGCTAACAAAAATTCACTTGAACATAGATGTGAGGGTCTGTTTCTGAACCATCAGTTCAGCTCCATTGGTCCATGTGTGTATCTTTATGCTAGAACTATGCTGTTTTTACCACTGTAGCTAGCTAATATGATTTTTAAAGTCTAGAAGTAAGACTCCTCCAATTTTGCTTTTCCTTTTTAAGATGTCCCTGTTTACTGAGGGCCTCTTACCCTTCCAAATAAATTTGATAATTCTGTTTTCCACTTGTTTAAAAAATTCTGGTGGAATTTGGGCAGTGCATTGAATCTGTACATCAATTTGGGTAGATTTGATATCTTAATGATATTTAGTCTTCCAATGCATGAGCATGGAATGTTCTTCCAATTATTTAGGTCTTTTAAAAATTTCTTTCAGCAATGCATTCTAGTTTTTTTTACTACAAGTGCTTTACATCCATGGTTAAATTTATTCTATTTATCCTATTGCAAATGGAATTTTTCCCCTGACTTCCTCCTCAGATGGCCCATTACAAGGGTATAGAAACATCACTGATTGTTGAATATTGATCTTGCATCCTGACCCTCTACTGTAATTGTTTATTAGCTCTAGCACCTTTGTTGTAGATTTTTTGGGACTTTCTAGGCATAGGATCATATCATCTGTGAATAGTAAATGTTTTACTTCTTCCTTTCTGATTTGGACGGCTTTTATTTCTTTTTCTTACCTGATTGCTCTAGTTTGAACCTCTAGCAGTATATTGAACAACAGTGGTGACAGTGGGCATCTTTGTCTTGTTCCTGATCTCAATGAGAAAGCTTTCAGTCTTTCACCATTGAGTACATTACCTGTGGGTTTTTCATATATGGCCTTTTTCATATTGAAAAGCTTTCCTTCAATTCCTATCTTTTGTAACATTTTTATCAAGAAAGGATGCTGTATTTTGTCAAATGCCTTTTCTGAATCAATAGATAGGATATGTGATTTTTCTTTCTTTGATTTATTAATGTGGTGTATTATGCTGATTGATTTTCTTGTGTTGAACCACCCTGTCATGCCTGGTATAAAACGTACTGATCATGATGAATAATTCTTTTAATGTGTTGTTAAATTTGATTAGCAAGTATTTTGTTGCAGTTTTTTGCATCCCATTTCTTAGGGAAATGGGTCTGTAATTTTCTGTTTTCATAAAACCTTTTTGGGCTTTGGTATTAGAGTAATATTGGCTTCATAGAATGAGTTTGGTAGCTTTCTATCTTCTTCAACTTTTTGGAAGGGCCTGAGTAAGATTGTTATTAAATCTTCTTTGAATGCGTGGTAGAACTCACTTGTAAAACCATCTGGTCCTGGGCTTTTCATTTTGGGGACTTGTTTGATGACTCCTTACTTGTAATTGTTTTCCTGAGGTCTTCTATTCCTTCTGTGGCCAGTGTAGGTTGTTCATATGTTCCTAGGAATATTTCCATTTTGTCTAGATTGTCTAGGTTTTTGGCATACAGTTGTTCATAGTATCCTATTTTGATCTCTTTTATCTCTGTGGTGCCAGTAGTACTGTCCCCATTTTCATTTTTTATTTCATTTATTTGCAACTTCTCGTTTTTTCTTTGTCAGCCTAGCTAAGGGTTTGTTGATTTTGTTAATCTACTTAAAGAACCAATTTTTGTGTTTTGTTAATTCTATTGTTTGTTGTTGTTGCTGTTGTTATTGTTCTCATTTATTTCCTCTCTGATTTTATTTCATTCCTTCTACTTGCTTTGGGATTAGTTTCCTGTTCTTTTTCTAGTTCCTCCAGCTGTGTAGGTAGATCATTGATTTTAGCTTTTTCTTCTTTTTAAAAGAAGCATTGAGGGCTATCAGCTTCCCTGTCAGTACTGCTTTCGCTGCATCCCATAGGTTCTGAAATGTTGTGTCATTGTTTTCATTCATCTTGAGGTATTTATTGATTTCTCTAAAAATTTCTTCTTTCACCCACTGATTATTATGACTGTGATGTTTAGTCTCCATATATTTGTGAATTTTCTCTTTCTCTGTCTGTTGTTGATTTCCAACTTTATTCCATTATGATAGAGAAAGTGCTTGGTATAATTTTGATCTTGTAGAATTTTGTCAAAATCTCCTTTGTGACCCAAAAATTGTGTATACTGGGAAAGATCCATGAGCACTTGAGAAGAATGGAGAAGAATGTATATCCTGCTGTTTCAGGGTGCAATCCTGGAGAAGGATGCATGAGCACTTGAGAAGAATGTATATCTTGCTATTTTGGGATGTAATGCTCTATAAGTGTCTATTAGGTTTAGCTTATATTATCACATTATTTAAGCCCTCTGTTTCCTTATTTATCCTCTGTCCAGATGTTCTATCCAATACTGAGAGTGGTATATTGGAATCTCCAGCTGTTATTGTAGAGACATCTATTTCTCCCTTCAGTTTTGCCAGTGTGTGCCTCATGTATCTTGCAGCACCCAGGTTAGGTGCATAAATATTTATTATAGTTATTTCTTCTTGATGAATTGCCCCTTTATTAATATGTAATGACATTTTTCATCTCTTATAACAGTTTTGCATTTAAAATCTATTTTGTCTGATACTAGTTTCACTAATTCAGATCTTTCTGTTGTCGTCATTACTGTTTGCAAGGAATATCTTTTTTCAACCTCTCATTTTAACATGATTGTGTCCTTCCATCTTAAAATGAGTCTCTTGTAGAAAGTATATAGATTGCTCATATTTTTTTATCCATTGTGTCAGTCTATGTCTTTTGATAGGGGAGTTCAATTTATTAACATTCAATGTTATTACTGTAAAGGCATTATTACTTTGCCTGCTTTATTCATTGGCTTTCCATTGTCATATCTTACTATTGTTTGTCTTTTTACCCTTTAAGTTACCCTTATGAATAATCTTCATTTTTACACTTTTTTTTCCAAGTCTCATGTCCTTTTCTTTTCCTTTCAGGCTCTAGCACTTCCTTTAATATCTCTTATAAATCTAGTCTTTTATTAATGTATTTTCTGTTTAAATTGTCTATGAAGACTTTAAATTCACTTTCCTTTTTGAAGGACAGTTTTGCTGGATGAAGAATTCTTGGCTGGCAGATTTTCTTTTTCAGTACCTTATATAAATTGTACCACTACCTTCTCACCTCCACGGTTTCTAATGAGAGATTGGCACTCAGTCTTATTGAGCTTCCCTTGTATGTGATGCATTGCTTTTTTCTTGCTGTTTTCAGAATCTTCTCTTTATCTCTGTTTTTTTTGTAAATCTGAATAATAAGTGTCTCAGAGTAGGTCTATTAGGATTTATACTATTTGGAGAACCTTGTCTTTCTTGGATATTGATATTATATCTTTCATAAGCATTAGGAATTTTCAATATTCTTTGTCCCTTTTCTATTCTCTTCTGTGAGACCTATAGCACATATGTTTGTGTGTCCCCTGTTGTTCAATTCCCTGTGACCCTAATCAGTTTTTCCATTCTTTTTCTGTCCTGTCTTTTCAAATTAAGATGTTCTGTCCTTTTTTTTTGAGGTACCAGGGACTGGGGATTGAACCTGGGACCTCCTATGTGGGAAGTTGGTGCTCAACCACTGAGCCACATCAGCTTCCCTGAGTTGGTTTTTTTCTTTTTTTTTCTTTTTTCTTTTTGCTATTTGCTTGTTTTTGGGTTTTTTTTCAGGAGGTACTGGGAACTGAACCCAGGACCTCCCATGTGGGAGGTGGGCACTCAACTGCTTGAACCATATGCACTCCCCTCTAATGTATTTTTTTAATATCCCCTCTGCCTTGCAGCTTCTTGCTTGCTGTCTGCTCTCTGTGTCCATTTGCTGTGCATTCTTCTGTGTCTGTATTCATTTATTTTTATTTATTCCCCCCCCCCCTTTGCAGCTTGCTTGCTGTCTGCTCTGTGTCCATTCATTGTGTGCTCTTCTTTGTTTTCGCTTGTCTCCCTTTTCGTTGCGTCAACTTGCTGAGTCGGCTCTCAGTGGTGCTTGCGGGCCAGCGGCACCCGGGCCAGTGGCTCTCGGTAGGGTGCGGGCTAGCCTGCCTTCACAAGGAGGCCCTGGGATGCAAACCCAGGGCCTCTCATATGGTAAATGGGAGCCCAGCTGATTGAGCCACAGTCACTTCCCTCCTCTAATGTAGTTTTAATCTCATCTATTGTGTCTTTCATTCTCCATAAGTTCTGTTACTTTTTTTATAGCCTTTCCAATTGTTCTTTATGCTCACCCAGTGTCTTTTTAAAATTCTTTATCTCTTTATCCATATTTTCTTTCAACTTCTTCAATTGATTTGGGAGAGTTGTGTGATTATCATTGATAATTGTCCTAAATCCTGTGTCATCAGGATTTTTCATTTGTTCCTTTGGCTGGTCCATCTCTTCCTTTTTCTTATTAGGGCTTCTAATTTTTTGCTGATATCTAGGCACCTGATTGTGCTGGTGTATTTACTCTGGCAGTCAATTTCTCTCTCGTCTGGTGGTTTTATATCATGGCTCTTCTTTGGTTTTGGGCTTAATTTATTCTAAGTCTTCAAAATTGCCCAATTTAAGTTATCAGAATAGGGCCAGGAATTTACTAATAGGGCACAGATCAGATCCAAGGGTTTTGGAACTTGAAAGACTCCAAAAAGTATCTTTTCTCCCTGCAGTTTCCTGACTTGCCAGAAGATGGCACTCTTCAGAGACTCTTTCCAGGAAGGTGTCTCTTTCAGTCTCTACTTGCTGTTGATTCTGATCTGGCCAGAGTCAAGATTCAAGCCAGCTCTGCTTGTCAACTCACTGAAGAGAAACCACTCTCTGCCCTTTTCCACAGCCTCCCTCCTACCAGGGAAGAAGACATCTGTTCCCCTCTCAGCTGGCCTCAGTGAGCCATGGATTTTACCCAGACTGTTCACCTTGAGGGTGTGGAATGGGTGCCATTTCTGGCTAATAACTCATGCTTTCCATTTTGCCTTTTTTATCTCCCTGTCCCTTACCCTACTGAATGATGCTCAGCACTCTCCTGGTTTGCAGATCCTCAAAGCAGCAATCTCAGATAGATTTTTGCCCTTTTCCATGTTTTGTTTTCCTTTTTTTTAAAGAGAGTTGAGTCTTATCTACCTAAATCCAATCCCATCTTCCCCACCAGCATTGCATTTTAACTGAGATTGGAAACATGTGAGATTTATTGCTCTTGAAATAGAAGTCAGCCTCTTTTGGTTAATGCCCCCCCAATCTACTTAGTAATCAGATTCACTGCATGGATTTAGAATCCCTTGCTGCTCAGGCTACTTGCCACTGTTCCTGACCCTCAACCCTCAGATTGCTGTCTGAATGTTGACAGCTTCCTTGTCCACCCATCTAATTTTTGTGTATTTATCTCTGATGTCCTTCAAATGCTTTCTCAACTGACACTTGCTTTTCGCAAATTTTGTCCTAGTACATTATTCTAACCAGTATAACTATTTCTAGACTGTTTCAACCTCCTGTTCTGTTTTGATTACCGTCTTCTAAATACCTCTAAGTATTTCTGAAAGTTCTTCCTACAATGCTTTTTCAAGTGTTCTGTGGCTTTTTAATCCAATGTTGCCTAAACTTTTAATGATGCCATATCTAAAGGAGAATGTTGTAGTCTAATATACCAGTCCCTTATCAGAGATCTGATTTACAAATATTTTCTGCCTTTTTGTGGGTGTCTATACTTTCTTGATAGTGTCTTTTGAAGTTTTAAATTTTGATGAAGTCCAATTTTCTCTTTTTTTTTTTTTAAGATTTATTTTTTATTTATTTCTGCCCCCCCCCCACCCCAGTTGTCTGCTCTCTGTCCACTCGCTGTGTGTTCTTCTGTGTCTGCTTGTATTCTTGTCAGCAGCACAGGGAACCTGTGTCTCTTTTTGTTGTGTTATCTTGCTACATTAGCTCTCCGTGTGTGTGGTGCCATTCCTGGGCAGGCTGCACTTTTTTCCGCACAGGGTAGCTATCCTTACGGGGTGCACTCCTTGATGTGGGGCTTCCCTATGTGGGGGACACCCCTGCATGGCATGGCACTCCTTGTGCGCATCAGCACTGCTCACCACATGGGTCAGGAGGCCCTGGGTTTGAACCCTGGACCTCCCATGTGGTAGGCAGAAGCTCTATCAATTGAGCCAAATCCGCTTCCCAGTCTCTGTTTCTTGTTGCTTGTATTTTGGGTGTCATATTTGAATAAAGCTAGTCAAAGATAATTTATTCTTATGTTTCCTTCTGAGTTTTATAGTTTTACCTCTTTTATTTAGGTTTCTGATCTATTTTGAGTTACTTTTTATAGATGCTGTGAGATAGAGATCCAAATTCATTCTTTTGTGTTAAATAGGTATTTTCTATTATACCATTTTAATTCCCTTGGGTTTTTATTTGTTTGTTTGTTTTACTATTTTTCTTGTTATTTTCTTAGTGACTCTTTTGAGATATACAATTAACATCTTAATTTATACCAGTCTAATTGAGATTAATATGAATTTAATTTCAGTAGTAAGACTTTGCTCCTATATAATTCCATTCCTTCCCCATTCCACTGTGTTATAATTGTCATATAAATTAGATCTCTATACATTTTATGCCCATAAACACAATTTTATGATTATTGTTTTTGCCTTTTAATTCACATTGGAGGGAAAAAAGTGTTAATAACCAAAAAAAATACAATACTGTGTTGAATATTTACCTATGTGGTTATCTTTAATCATGTGGATTTGAGTTACTATCCAGTGTCCAACATTTCAGCCTGAAGGACCCCTATTAACATTTCTTGTAGGATAGGTACACTAACAATCATTTCCCTCAATTTTTGTCTATCTGGGAAGGTCTTAATTTCTCCTTTTTTACCTCCTTGTCCCCTTTTTTTAGAGAAGTTGTGGGTTTATTGAACAATTATGCATAAAATATGGGATACCTCCATACCATCCCACCACCAACACCTTGCCTTGGTGTAGAATATATGTTATATTGATGCTAGCACATTTTAATAATTGTACTATTAATTGAAGTCCGTATTTAACTTAAGGTCCATTGTTTATGTAGTGTAGTTTCATGGCTATTTAAAACATTTTATTCTCTTACTATATATATATTCTAACCTTTCCTCCTTTAATCATGTTCAGATATATATTTCAGTGTTAATTATATCCACAATGTTGTGCTATCATCACCATCCTCTATTACAAAAATATTCCCATCATTCCAATTTTTTAAGCCTTAATTTCCCTTTCCATATCCCACCCTGTTCCCTAGTAACCATTTTTTAGATTCTGACTCTATGAATTTGCTTACTCTAATTCATTTTTGAATGACTTGTTCATTTTTGAAGGATAGTTTTTCCATACATTGAATTCTTATTTGACTTTTTTTTTCTTTTCATCACTTTTAATGTTCTCCCACTACCTTCTGGCCTTCATGGTTTCTGATGGTAAATCAGCTGTTAATCTTATTGATGATTTCCTATAATTGGTGGGTTGCTTTTCTTTTGCTGCTTTCAATTGCTCTCTTTGTCTCTGTCTTTAATGTGTCTAAGTGTGGATCTCCTTGAGTTTATCTATTTGGAGTTCATCAAGCTTCTTGGATATATAGATTAAAGTTTTTCATCAAATTTTTAAGCTTTTGGTCATTATTTCTTCTTCTTTAAAAAAAAAAAAAGATTTATTTTTTATTTATTCCTCTCACCCCCATTGTCTGCTCTCTATGTCCATTCACTTGTGTTCTGTGTCTGCTTGTCTTCTCTTTAGGCAGCACTGGGAAGTGATCCTGGGACTTCCCAAAGTGGGAGAGAGGCACTCAATCTCTTGCACCATCTCAGCTCCCTGGTCTACTATGTCTCTTCTTTGTGTCTCTTTTTGTTGCATCATCTTGTTGTGCCAGATCTTCACAGGGGCCAGCTCTCCACTTGGGCTAGCTCACCACATGGGCCAGCTTGCCTTCACCAGGAGACCTTGGGAATCAAACCCTGGACCTCCTATATAGTAGACAGGAGCCCAATTGCTTGAGCCACATCCACTTCCCTCAAATATTCTTTCTTCCCCTCTCTCTCCTCTTCTTCTGGGACTTCCATTAAGCATATGTTGTTACACTTGAAGGTATCACACAGGTTTCTGGGGCCCTGTTCATTTTTATTCATTCTTTTTTCTCTCTGTACCTCAGACTGGATAATTTCAATTGTCCTATATTCAAGTTCACTGATTGTTTCTTCTGGCTGTTCAAACCTACTGTGCAGCCCCTTTAGTGAATTTTTCATTTCTACTATTGTATTTGTTCCACTCCATAATTTTTATTTGGTTCTTTTTTATAATTTCTGTCTCTTTATTGATATTTTCTATTTGATGGGACATCATTCTTAGACTTTTCTTTAGTTCCTTAGAAATGGTTTCTTTAGTTCTTTGGCCCTGTTTTAAATGACTGACAAAGTATTTAGTAAATCCAACATTTGGGCTTCTGCAGGGGCAGTTTTTATTTACTGCCTTTTTTTCCTGTGTATGGGCTATACTTTTCTCTTTCTTTGCATGTTTTAGAATTATTTATTGAAAATACATATGTATTTTTTAAATATAACATGGCTACTCTGGAAATCAGATTCCTTCCCTTCTCCTTGTTTGTTCTTATTACTGTTTGATTTTATTGTGGTTGTTGTTGCCTTTTTAGGGACTTAACTAATTCTGTAAAGTCTAGATTCTTCATCATATGTGTTTGCTGAAATCTCTGATCATTTAATTTACTGGTTAGCTAATGATTAAACAGATTTCCTTAAATGCCTTGCACCAATAAGTTTTGGCCTTTGCCAAGTGCATCTTTGTGTTTGGGGTGTGTTTTCAATGCTCTGGCAGGTCATTAACACTGATTTAGCCCTCAATTTCTGCTTGCACAAAGCATCAAGGTCAGCCAGAGGTGAGAGATTACAACCTTCTCAGATCTTTCTTGGGTATTTACATAGCCCTGCACATGCATGTGGCATTATAGGTTCGCAGGAATATGTCAGAGCTTTTCAAGTCTTCTGGGCATTCATTCCTCAGCTTTTCCTTTTATATTTTTTTGGGTCAGTATTTTGTTTGCCCATAATGTAATTGCCATTTAGGTAGCTACAACTGTTCAGCAATTGCTGCTGACTGTTTTTGACAAACACCCCTGGAGAAAAGGCTGTTCACACGAAGTGAAGTCTGAGTCATGTCAAAGAAAAACAAGTCCTGTGAATGGGGTTTTCAAGGAACTGCCAAACAGGTTAAATAATGACAGTTATCTCAGAATGGCGTTTTGGGAAAACACCAATCCCAGTCTACCCCCTCAGTGACTACAAAGCTACTAGTTTTCACCATAATTACAGGGTGTTGGTTTTCAAGCCTTCTGTGAAGCTGGAGAGAAGGGGATGGGAACAAGGCAAATTACAGCATTACAAAGCTCTTTTCTTTCCTAGATTCAGTCGATTATTGAAAGATTTTGGTTAATTTCCAGAATTCTGGAAAATTTATTTTTGACAATTTTACCACTTTTCTCTTTGCTTTTATGGAGAAGCACCTTTTCAGAGATCTTTGCTCTGCCTTTCCTACTGACATGCTGTTCCTTTTTCTTTGATATGGCAGATACCTCCTCCCAATCTGCCATTTCTCTCTTAGTTTAAGTCTATGATATCCTTTATGGACCAGAAACCCTAAATTTTGTTGTAATCAAGTTTTGACCTTATGGTTTGTGCTTTGGGGTTTTATTTAAAAAGGGGTTTCCTACCCTTGGGTCACAGAAACATTCTACATTTTCTTCTCCTGATTTATAATTTTATTTTCCATAATTATATCTTTAATTTTAAAGTTCACTTTTATATATAGTTTTAAATTGGAAACATGTTTCATTTTTCTCTGTTGAGTGAGTCAGTTTTCTGAATACCATATACTAAACCCTCGATACTTTCCTCATTGATTTATGTGGCCTCCTCAATTTTATGTTAAACTCCCATATATAAATGGATGATGTCTCTGAGCTTTCTGTTATATTCTTAGGTTAATTTTCCATTCAAGAATCAGTACTAAAATGTTTTTATCATGCATTTTAATTGTATTAATATCTGGTATGGAAAGTTCCCATGTTTTGTTTTTCTTTTTTAGGGTTGCGTTCTCTATTTATGAACATGTATTTTTTTTCAAGATTTTTTTTAACGAATCAGTTTGATTGATACATATTAATCAAGCTTACAGTTCATCCAAAGTGTACAATCAGTTGTATATGCATTACTGCAATCATTGTAAGAGCATTTTCATTATATCAATAATAATAATAAGCAAAAAATAAGAAAATTCCTCACCTCTCAATCTCTCTATTCTTCCCCCACTATATATATAGCTGCTGCTTCTGGCTATTCTACCGAAAGTGTATAATAATTGGCTTTTGGTATAATTACAATGTTGTACATTTATCATCTCAAAAATTTTAGAACAATTTCATTACTCCAAAAAAAAAAAAAAGACTGTATACCACTTAGTATTCCTTCCTCAGACTACATAACCACTAATCTTATTTCATCTTTATTAATTGATTTATATTTCATTTTATATAAATGGAATCATACAATATGTAGTACTCTGTGTCTGGTCTCCTTTACTTAGTATAATGTAGGTTTGTTTGTTTGTTTGTCTGATGTTAAACTTTGTAGTATTAACTTACATTTGTTCAGCCTAAAAGAAAAATGGCCTTCCATATGCAATTCTACCCATATTCATATTTCACATAATACATTTAGTTCATAATAGGGCTGCATACAGTATTTGTTCTTTTGTGTCCAGCTTGCTTCACTCAACATAATGTCCTCTAGGTTCATCCACATTGTCATATGTTTCACAACTTCATTTCTTCTTATTACTGCATAATATTCCATCGTGTGTATACACCACAGTTTGTTTATCCGTTCATCAACACCTGAGTTGTTTCCAACTTTTGGCAGTCGTGAATAATGCTGCTATGAACACTGGTGTGCAGATATCTTTTTGTGTCACTGCCCTCAGTTCTTCTGGATATATACCTAGCAGTGGTATTGCTGGGTTGCATGGCAAGTCTATATTCAACTTCCTTAGGAACTGCCAAAAAGTTCTCCACAGTGGCTGTGCCATTCTACATTCCCACCAATAGTGAATAAGTGTTCTTATCTCTCCATATCCTCTCCAACATTAATAGTTTTCTGACTTTTTAATACTGGCCAGTCTAATAGGTGTGAAATAATATCTCATTGTAGTTTTGATTTGCATTCCCTAATTACTAGTGAGGTTGAACATTTTTTCATGTGTTTTTTTGCCATTTGTATTTCTTCTTTGGACAGTTATCTTTTTTTTTTTAGTAAGGAACTTTTATTTTTAAAGATTTATTTATTTATTTCTTGCCCCTTCCCCCTCACCCCGGTTGTCTGTTCTCTGTGTCTATTTGCTGCGTCGTCTTTGTCTGCTTCTGTTGTTGTCAGTGGCAAAGGAATCTGTTTCCCTTTATTGCGTCATCTTGTTGTGTCAGTTCTCCGTGTGTGCGGCACCATTCGTGGGCAGGCTGCACTTTCTTTCGCGCTGGGCAGCTCTCCTTACGGGGCGCACTCCTTGAGCGTGGGGCTCCCTTATGCGGGGGACACCCCTGTGTGGCAGGGCACTCCTTGCATGCATCAGCACTTCACATGGCTAGCTCCACAAGGATCAAGGAGGTCTGGGGTTTGAACTGCGGACCTCCCATGTGGTAGGCAGACACCCCAACCACTGGGCCAAGTCTGCCGCCTGGACAGTTATCTTTCCATGTCTTTTGCCCATTTTAAAATTGGATATTTTTTCTTTTTATTGTTGAGTTGTGTGATCTCTTTATATATCATGGATATTAAATGCTTATCAAATAAGTGATTGCCAAATATCTTCTCCCATTGAATGAGTTGCCTTGTCACCCTTTTGACAAAGTCCTTTGAGGTGCAAAAGTGTTTAATTTTGAGGAGGTCCCATTTATCTATTTTTCCTTTTGTTGCTCGTTCTTTGGGTGCAAGGGTTAAGGAACTACTGCCTACTACAAGATCTTGAAGATGTTTTCCTACATTTTCTTCTAGGAATTTTATAGTTGTTTTTATATTTAAGTCCTTGATCCATTTTGAGTTAATTTTTGTATAAGGAGTGAGATAGGGGTCTACTATTTCTTCTAAAGTCAGTGTAGGTGGTTCATGTGTTTCTAGGAATTTGTCCATCTTGTCTACATTTTCTAGTGTTTTGACATTCCATTGTTCATAGTACCATAAGAGGATCATCATATTCTCTTATGATCTCATTTTTACGAGATTAGTGGTAATGTCCCCCCTCTTATTTCTGATTTTGTGTCTTCTCTCTTTTTTTTCTTTGTCAGTCTAGCTTAGGGTTTGTCAATTTTGTTGATCTTGTCAAAGAACCAACTTTTGGTTTTGTTGATTCTGTTTTTTGTTGTTGTTCTTGATTTCATTTATTTCTGCTCTGATCTTTACTGTTTTTTTCCTTCAGCTTGGTTTGGGATTAGTTTGTTGTTCTTTTTCTAGTTCTTCCAGGTGTGCAGTTAGATCATCAATTATAGGTCTTTCTTCTTTTTTAATGTAAACATTGAGGGCTATAAATTTCCCTCTCCGTACTGCCTTTGCAGTGTCCCATAGGTTTTGATATGTTGTGTTCTCATTTTCATTTGTCTCAAATATTTACAGAATTCTCTTGCAATTTCTTCTTTGACCCACTGATTGTTTAAGAGTATGTTGTTTAATCTCCATATATTTATGAATTTTCCTTTTTTTGTATGGATATGTATTTTTAAACTTTGAAATCTATCATATTCCTCAAAAACTCCAGCTAGAATTTTTATTAGGTTTGCATTGACATTATAGATTTAGGAAAACTGCCAACTTTATAATAGCATGCTATCTCAGAACTATCTGAGAGTATGGAATGTCTACTTATTGAGATCTACTTATTTTACTTTACTAGAGTTTTAAATTTCTCTTTATAGAGGTCTTATGGATTCTTTTTTATTTCTATAAGCTTAATACTGTATAGTTTTATTCCTGCTGGGAATGGTATCTCATTTTTTATTACATTTTCTAGCTGATCATTTCTATTTTACAGAAATGTGTTTAGTTTTTATACACTTATCTTGCTATCCTTGTTTACCTTTGTATACTCTTATCCTGATAATTTATTGATTCTAGTGGTGTTTCCATGCAAACAATTATATTACCTACAAAGAATGACATTTTCCTCTCTTCATTTCCAATAATTATATCTGTTTTTTCTTTTTCAAAATATTCTGGGAAAACAGACTTTGGCCCAGTGGTTAGGGCATCCGTCTACCACATGGGAGGTCTGCGGTTCAAGCCCCGGGCCTCCTTGACCCGTGTGGAGCTGGCCCATGCACAGTGCTGATGCGCGCAAGGAGTGCCGTGCTACACAGGGGTGTCCCCCGTGTAGGGGAGCCTCACGCGCAAGGAGTGCACCCATAAGGAGAGCTGCCCAGCGCAAAGGAGGGAGCAGCCTGCCGAGGAATGGCGCCGCCCACACTTCCCGTGCCGCTGACGACAACAGAAGCGGACAAAGAAACAAGACGCAGCAAAAAGACACAGAAAACAGACAACCGGGGGAGGGAAGGGGAATTAAATAAATAAATAAATAAATCTTCAAAATATTCTGATTTGTTATGGGTTTGGGTTTTTCTTTTTCCTGTTTTTGGTCCTTGTACTCTTAGGAAAACAAAATTTTTATTTTCTTTTATATATCTTCAGCACCTTCCTTTATTTCTATTCTTACTGAGTTCTCAGAAGTTTTTCAAAGTGTGTCTGTTTTATGGTAAATCTCATGAGGCCTATTTTTTTTTCAAGATTTATTATTTTTTATTTATCCCCACTTGCTTGCTGTCTGCTCTCTGTGTCCTTTTGCTGCACGTTCTTCTGTGTCTGTCTCCCTTTTTTGTGCCATCTTGCTGCTCCAACTTTCCGTGGGAGCAGGCCAGCTTGCCTTCACAAGGAAGTCCTGGGATGCAAACCCAGGGCCTCCCGTATGGTAGGCAGGAGCCCAATTGGTTGAGCCACATCTGCTTCCCTCTCCTGAGGCCTTTTTTTTTTGCCTCCCAATAGTTTTCTTTTATTTTGGTTTCATTGTTAAATGAATTTGGTCAGATAAAAAATTCTAGGTTCAAAGTTCTTTGCCCTTTAATATTTAAAAAATATTAGTGTTATCATTTTGCATTCAGTATTGCCATTGAGGAATCTGATATCAAACTACTTCTTATTCCTTTATAGGTGATCGACCTTTTCTCTTTGAAATCTTTTAGAATTTTTTCTTTGTCTCAGATGACATTACATATTTCTATAAAGTGTCTTCTTAAGTGTAGGTTTCTCCTTATCTGCCTTGAAGAGTTGGGAATAGGATGTGGCAAGAGAGATATCTGGGATGAAAAATTTAAGAAGCCACTCACTCTCAGGCATATGCAAGGGCCTCCTCAAATGTTGTAGTCTATGTACCTCACTTTGCCTCACCCTAGTCCTAACCTTGCTATCCCTGTTTCCTATTCTGAGAGTCCTTTCAATCTGAGGTCTTTTATCTTTCTTTAATTCTTGGATATTTATCACCATTATTTCTTCAAATATTTGCTCCCCCTCTATTTCTTTTTCTGGTTCTCCTGAATTTTGGTGGTGGTACTCCTATCTCTACCTTTCATATCTCTTAGCTTTTCTTTTATATTTTTATTTCTTATCCTTTTTTGCTGCCTCCTGGGAGAATTTCTCTATCTGATAGTCTACTTTATGAATCTTGTTATTCATCTATTTTTTAAAGTTTCAACTATTATACTTTTTATTCCTTGTATTTTCTTTTTCCTATCATTTTCATAATATTTTCATGTCATTCATCCTTCGTAATAATATCATCTCTTCTGTATCCTCTAGGGATTTCTGTGCTATTCTGATGTTATTATCCTGGGGCAAGCAATGATCTTCTCAAGGAAACATGGAGGAAAATCAAGGGGAGATTTTAAAAGCTATCTCCCAACCTGTCTTCCCTTGACTGTCTCCAAACCTTCCTGTGCTCCATCAAAAGCTGCCACCAACCCTTCATACCAGTTCACTAAAGCCTTTGGTCTCTCCAGGGACTTTTTAGTCTTGTTTTCTTTCTTTTTTTTTTTTTTTTAATGGTTCATCAGATTCATGCCTCCCTTTATCTACAATGGTTTCCCACAGTCAATTTGTCAGGATACAAAAGAGCTGGCCCCTTGCCTAACTTTGAAGATTCTCCATAGTTTAACCCAAGCATCCTAGAGGATTAATAAACATTATCTTTAATCCTCATAATTCTGAAAGAAAATTATTATTATCTTTATTTTAGCGAGGAGAAGGATATTGAATCTCAGTAAAGAAGTGATTTGTTGAAAGTCACAGGAATGTGGTAGAGTTGGAATTTGCAAGCATGTCTCTTACCCCAAAGCCTGTGCTTTGGATACACCATTAATGCCACCTGATTTGTGCTTAAATATGGAGCTGCTTCATTTTATCCGATGTTATCAGACTAGGTTTTTGAAAACACTAATGTTCTGTGAGCTGGACCATGGCATTTCACCCCCCAAAATGGTAGTCTTTCCCAATTGGCAGGAAAAAAAAAATTGCTAGTAGATAGAACTTTCTCAATTTAATTGTTTTTGCCCACAAATTTTAATTAAGTATTTGGCACCTGCTGTTATCCTTGTGTTAGCAAGTCCTAAAAGAAGGCAATTATTAAGTAGAAAATGAATTTTGAGTAGCTGATTCAATTAGAAATCAATAAAATATTATGAATTAGCATTTTCCCCTGCTAACTGGGAAAAGACTGTCATTTTATATCTTGTGGTATACAAATATTTGAATAATCACTGTTCCTGATAGTAAAATTAGTTTATATCAATGTCTGAATATTGAACTGGATTCATGAATGCTTAATAAAAATTTACTAAAATAGTTCCTCTTCTTACATATTTGCCCTAATTTTAAAGATACACTTTTCAAAATTTAAATTGTATTTTTTAATGGTTAATACATGCATATGGTACAAAATTTTAAAAGTACAAAAAGATATAAAGTAGAAAAGTGAACCCACCTTTATCTACCTCTGTTCCCCAGTCATCTGATTCTCTACCCCTCCAGCAACCATTATCAGTTTGTTGTGTCATCTTCTATAGATATGCTAGACATACATAGACTCTTACGTACATTGTTTTTATCTAAGGGAGAATTTTTTTATTCTTCTCTTGTCAAAATATTATCCCACCAAACTTCTTGAATTGTTAGCAACAGCACCAGGAATTGCTCTGTTTCCTTATATAGCCTTGTGTGCTGAAAGTAAAAATAAAGTGAGTTGTCAAAATTATTTAAAATGTTGAACATACCCAGAGTAAAGAGAAGAACATGCTGGATCCCTATGTACACATCACCTAGATTGAGAGAATATTTTTAAATGTTGTTAAAAGCATTTGTACTCTTGCAAATTTTCAGAACCTCTCCCTTTGGATGAAATGAAAAGACTTTTGAGTTCAACTACAACTACAGCAGCTTTGAAGTCCTGTAGTTCATTATATTAGTGCTCACTGGTAGCAACTTACACATAAAATTTCTCATTCCCCTTTCTAGTACTAGAAAATAAGTTGTCCAATAACAAATTCTGTGTATACTTTTCCTAAAACTTTGGTATCTGTGTAAGAAACATCTAAAAATAGATTTTAAAAGCCATTATTGCATTAATATTAATTTTTAAAATTATTAGTAATTCCGCATGTGGGGCTAATTTGATCATTTTTATTTGGGTCTTTTTCATGGAGAAAGAATGGTACATCCATTATATTTATTCTTTAGATGTGTGTAAGCAACCTTACATATTAAAGGATTTTTGATAAAGCGTGACTATTATGAATACTAATTATATTTCCACTTACAAATCTAATTTTTGCCCTGACGTCTCAAAAATCTTTTTTTTCTTAGTTCCACTTGCCTCTCCTGATGCATCAGCAGAACCTCAAAGCAATTACATAGAACGCATCTCTTTTATACATCAATATGATGCCAGGAAAACTCCCAGTGAGCCCATCCAAGGAAAGGTGAGACAGTATTTGGAATTAATTATTTAGTGCTTTAAGGATGGATAGAATATGGTAAAACTTGAAGTCTCGTCAAGTCATAATCATCTTTCTAAAAGTCTGATTTGAAAAAAAACACTAAAAACATGGTCATTAGTAGAATCTCAGTTGCGTGCCATAGTACAAACTGAAGAATAATGTCATAAAATTAAATTACAGTCTTTGGAATTTGGTTTACTTATTGAAATTATTAACTTACAGTAATATCAAAGCAGCTTGATAAATTTTTTGATATATTTAATGTGCGTGTGTGGAGGGGATCATATAAGGTTTATAAAGCTGAATAGAAATGTAATAGTTGCTGAAGGTGTTCCAACTACAGATGTTTTCATATTTCACTATAACTAAGTCTTTTTGTTGGACCAAACAGACATTTGAGATGCAATCATAAATCCTTAGGTCTATAAACCTTAGTTTTTATTGTACACATAGCAACCTCCAGAGCAAGAAATGAAATTTGATATGAATAGTCTGACATAATCCAAATGACAGAAAAGTTGAGAAGGGAAACTAATAAAATGCTTTTTCTTTGACTTTCTGCTCTTTCCTTCCTGTTTATTTGCTGTTACACCCTATTTCATAATTTGTTTAAAAGGTTCACCAGTAAGTTATCCTGCTGTCTTTAGTTTTGGACGAAGGTGGCAGCCAATGAAGATGCAGAGAAACAAGTGCCTGCATCGCCAGCACTTGAGCTAGCACGTGAACTCAGTTCACAGCTGCATCTTCTAACAGCTTGTGTTCCCTTGGTTAACATAAATTTTGTTTTCCTTTCTAGCGACATGGAGCTTTTGTGCAGACAGAGATAAAACCAGGGAGTAGGCCAATAGTTCCTAAGGGAACAGAGGTATTATTGAATGCTCCAGGGTCATGCTCATCAGAACAGTCCAAAAAAACAGAGAAAGGAAACTCAGCGGAAAGCAGAATGATCTCACCCGGTCTCTGCCGACAAAATTCCCAAGAGCCACTAGAGACTAAAACTCACTTATCAGAAACAGACGTCAGGGAGGCAGCCAAGGCATGCCCCAGCAGTCCTGGGAGAGAAGAGAAAATTTCAGGCGTCTTTCAAACAGCTACAGTAGACATTCTTCTCTCCAGGCCCAAGTCTCTAAGTCCACCAATAAAAAACCAGGATAAACCTGGATAAATTACCTTCTTCAAATAAAAACGTAATTCCTGGAACCAGGGCTTAATTTTGGCTCCATCACGTGTGAGCTGTGTGACCTTGGGTAAGTTACTTAACCTCTTAGACCTGAGTTTCCTCATCTGTGAAATTAGGATAATAGTGATTTCATAAAATTATTGAACATGAAATGATGCATATAGGGCACTCAGCATAATACCTGCCACATCATAACTACTCAATAAATGATCTGTATAAGCTCATCATCACTATTACTACAATTAAAATTTCAATTTATGGATAATAGTCTCCTATAAACTTAAATTTACCACCTGTTCTAAAACTTTTTACTTCTTTATATACAATTAAGAGTTTGAAAAACTAAAAACATTTCTCCCAGGACAAAAAGTATATATTTTTTTATCCTCAAATCAAATACATATGGGTACCCAAAATATCAGAATATTTCATGAGTTGTTTTCTATTTTACTTAGGTCACTTCTAGCACTAAATCAACTTTTGCTGTTTAGATGAGTTTGGTATGGATTAATTTTATCAGCTATTCTATTTGTGCATTTAGTGTGCCACAGTGTATCTAGTATAAACTATGTTATGTTGCACACAAGTATAAGGAGGGAGAGTATTCCTCTGCTGCAAAAGAGTATTTCCATGGGAATATATCAGTAGTTCACTGTTACCTGCAGTATTGATAAGACTATAGCTATATCTCCATTCCTTTATCTTCCACTGAAGAAATTTTAACATAATACAAAAGAATAAGAAAGCCTTTATTATGTATTTGTATATTGGAGACTTCCATTTCTTACAATGTGGTAAATTAAGGCTAATAGTCATTCCTTTTATTACAAGTACCTGGAAATACATAACAACAAACAGATAGGCAAGCTCACAAGGTAGAGAAATTCTCATGTCCCAAAATAAAGAACATACTTATTCATGTATCAGTATATATCTTGGAGATCTTTCCTTGCCAATATATGTAGACTGTCTCATTATTTTAATAGCTATATTTTCTTCCATAGTAGGTCTTATAATTTTGAGCAGTACATATAGAAGCTTCCATGTGTGTGTGGGAATAGAAAGGGGTTGTTAACAGATATGGAAAGAGGTCTTAAAGGACCTCTTAAAGGACTAGAGATGGAACCTTTTGGCCTTGAGAATAGAGAACTAGAATTGAAATCCTACAGACAGCTAAAACCTATGTGTCGCTGGCCTCAGTGCAGAGTAGACTAGAAGCACTCCACCCATCTAACGAAGCAGATATCAGGAAAGTTCGTCTCAGCATAAAGGTCTAGTAGTGAATAAACTCTTTGTGAGAAAGTAAAACCCCGAGCTTGTGCCATAGTCCAGTTTGGAGTGTGAATTTTTATGTAGAACTTCTGACATAATGCCAAAATAATGTTAAAATTAATCCTCCTGGCAATACTGCTGAGTTGCCTGACAGAAACAACTGCAAACCCCTCTAGAGAGATATTTCCACAATATACAAAAAATAATAATAATCCTTGCTGAAGATAAGGTCATAAGCAAAAATTACAAATCATACAAGTGAGAAAACCATCTTAAGCAAGAGTCCATAATACAAGAAAGAGAATGATTAAAACCCCAAGAACTGCGTATATATTAGAACTCAGTAGATGCTTTGAGTTTGAAGATTCTTGTCTTTCTTCTTTGGAAAATTTTTATTATGCTGATTTTTCTGGTATTCCCATTCCCTCTGTAGAATTTTTATATTGTTTATGAATTCCAAAAATAGATATTGGATTATGTTTGTAAACTGGTCTGTTCCTCTGGACATCTTAGATTATATTAGATTCAGAGGTTTCACTTTTACTTGATTAAATAATGATTAAGGCTTTGATTGGGCCATGTCAGTAGCCTGTTAAGTCCCTGCCCCCTTCACTGAAGAGAAGGAAGTTTAGACTGTTGAACTGGAGCCCTGGAAGTAAACATGCAGAAGAACACAGAAGAATAGAGGCATCTCCATAGATAGGGCAGAGGCCCCAGGAAGAGATAAGCCTCTCACCTGATAGGTCACAGCTGGCCTTGTGGAGAGAACAAAGCATCTGAGCCCCGAGAGAAATGAGCCCTGGGAGAGAGACAAGACTTGTCCCAGCCTACAGCTGATTTTGGAAGAAACTGGGACTACAGAAACTTGGGAGGAGGAGAAAGACTGAACCCTCACAGACATCGCCCACCATCTTGCATCAATATGTGGCAACAGACTTTGGTGAGGGAAGTAACATAGGCTTTATGGCCTGATAACTGTAAGCTTCTACCCTAAATAACTACCATTTATAAAAGCCAACAGATTTCTGGTATTTTGCATCAGCTCCCCTTTGGCTGACTAATACAGAATTTGGTACTGGAGAGTAGGGTTGTGTTTTTGCAATTACCAAAATGTTGGAACAGTTTTACAAATGGGTAAGGGGAATTTTTTGGAGGAATTCTGAAATGCTTGGTAGAAAAGACCTACAGTGCTTTGAAGAGACTGTTAATAGGGATATGGATGCCAAAGAGACTTTTTATGATGCCTTAGAAGTAAATGATGAAACTATTATTGGAAACTGGAGGGAAGGTGATCTGTGTTTTAAAGTTGCAGAGAAGTTAGCAAAATTGACTCCTAATATTTTATGGAAGGCAGAATTTGAAAATGGCAAGTCTGGGCAATTAGCTGAAGAACTTTCCCAAGTAAACTCAGAGAATGCAGCTTGGCTTCTCCTTGCAGCTTATAGTAAAATGCTAGATGAAAGAGATAAGCTGAGAACTGAATTGTTGGGCAGAAATAAACCAGAGGAAATCAAGCCCCCAGACAAGAGTGCCCCATTTGAGGACTTAACTAAACTTGGAACTTGTAAGTCAGGATTGAAGGTACAGTTATCTAGGAAATCGTTGTGGAAAGTTTTATTGTCGGATGGCTTGGACCCCTGCTTCCTTCATGCTAAACCAACAAGCTTTTTGAGAGATCTGTATGAATAAAACCACCGTCATCTTAGACTAAAAAAGACACCAGTGGGATACATGGAGGGGCAAACAGCTTTAAGAGAAAAACCATGGAAACTGAGATCTGGAATTAAGTCATCTCCTTGGGCCAAGAGAGGAACCCCAGCCATGTGTACAGAGAGGGTGAGTTTGCCCTGGCAGTTGAAGAGGGTGGATGTTCCCACCCAAGGTCCAGGGAGTGTTTTACTGCCCCAGGGTACAGACAGGGTGGAGCGCATTCCCAGGGGATTAGGGAGGTTGAGGTTGACACCCATATGTCTGAGAGGGGTGGGCCTGTCCCCCATGGATTAGGGAAGGCTGGGTTGCCAACTCATTGCTCTGAGAGGGTTGGACCTGTATGCCAAAGGTTAGGGAGGATGTTATCTTCACTGTACTATGGGAGGTTAAGACTCTAACCCAAAGATTGAGTAAAGTGTGGCAGTCACCCCAGTGCTCTTGGTGGGTCTGGAGCTTGGTCACCACCCAGATGCTTGATGAGGATGGAACCAAGAAAATGGCCATTGGGCAAGCATGTGGAAAGGATGGGTCCCCATGTGGATTCTTGAAAATGATTCTCAGACTTTGAAATTGAATGGAGGATGCCCTGCAGATTTACTGAACTGTAGTGGACCCATGACTCATGTTTCCCTCCCAGTTTCTCCTTATGGTAATTAAAATGTTATACTTTGTCCATTTGTGTATTGGAAGCAGATAAATGGTTTTGTAAGTTTCAGAAGTCTACAGCAAACAGGACTTTGCCCCAAGACAAACTGTATTTTCATAAACTGAGTGTGATAAGATTTTATACTTAGCATTGCTGCTGAAATAAGGTTTTTGAACATAGTAATGTCTTTTTGGAATTCAGAGGGTGGTGTGTAGCAGTTTATGAATTCCAAAAATAGATATTGGATAATGTTTGTAAACTGGTTTGTTACTCTAGGCATATTAGATTATATTGGATACAGAGGTTTCACTTTTACTTGATTAAATAATGATTAAGGCTTTGATTGGGCCATGTCAGTAGGACATTGAGTTCCTGCCCACCAAGGGGGCAGGGACTCACAGAGAAACCACACCGCAAAGAAGGGAGATTAGAGTTTTGAGCTGGAGCTCCAGAAGCAAACATGCAGGAGAAGAATACAGAAGAGTAGAGGCAGCTCCATAACACAGCAGAGGCCCTGGGAGGAGAGATAAACCATTCACCTGATAGTTCACAGCTGGCCTTGTGGAGAGAGCAGAGCATTTGAGCCCTGGGAGAGAGACAAGACTTGTCCCAGCCTACAGATGATATTGGAAGAAGCTGGAACTACAGAACCTTGGAAGGAGGAGGAAGACTGAACCTTCACAGACATTGCCTGCCATCTTACATCAACACATGACAACAGACTTTGGTGAGGGAAGTAAATTAGTCTTTATGCCTTGTAACTGTAAGCTTCTACCCCCAAATAAATATCCTTTATAAAAGCCAACAGATTTCTGGTATTTTGCATCAGCACCACTTTGGCTGACTAATACATCCTCCATACACTCTCTTCTCTCCTTCTATAATAGCTATTAGCTGAATGTTGGAACTGTTGAACCTATTTTCAATGTCTCTTTACTTTTCTATTATAATCTTTCTTAAGTACTGCAAGAATCCTTTGACTGTAACTTTCTGATAACTAATCTGCCTTTTAGCCATGCCCATTGTATGACTGTCAGTCCATCTATTAACTTTTTTTAAACTTTTGAGGATTATATATTTTTTATATCCAAGCTCTATACCTCCTTCCTTAGAACATAAGACTCTTCCTGTATTACGGATATGATATTCTCTCTTATCCCTCTTATTATAGTTTTGCTTAAAGTTTTTTGTTTGCTCTCTTAACTTAATTTTCAGTTTGTTGGATTTGATGCCTCAGTTTCTTGGTATTGTTCTTTTTCCTGAGAGAAAGACTTGTGGAAAGTCTTACTGTTGGCCTGTGTCTCACCAGACAAATCAACCTCACTTTCTGCTGGCTATGTCCCCCCGGTCCACTACCACAGTAAACAGAAATATCTTATACTGATAGGGACCTGGGAATATCATAATCAAAAAGTGTATACAAATAAGAATAGGTGTATTTTGGGGAAAAACATAGCAATTCTAGAGATTAAAAAAATAAATCATTTTTAAAATCTTAGTAGACTAAACACAGCATAAGGAAAAATCAGCAAATTGGAATATAGAGCTAGGAAATCACCCAAAATGCAATGAAAAAAGATAAAAAGAAACTATTCAAAAGACAGAATGTTACTGAGTTCCAGAAGGAGATAATAGAGGGTATATGAGAAAGAAATTTGAACAACAAATGGCTATGACAGAGACTACTACTTATTCACCAGTAGCCAACTTCCCACTCTTCCTTAATAATAGAACCCCCTATTTTTATCTGGGAATTTGACTGCCCAGAGTAGAGTATTTTCCACTTTCCTGTGCAGCTGGGTTGACCATATGACTGAGTTCTGGAATGTAACCAGGCAGCATGCACAACCTCCAGAAGTATCCTTCTAGAGAGGAGGTAGGCCCTTTTTCTGCATTTTTTCCTTCATGGTAGCTGGAATGCAGATGTGATGGTTTAAGCTTGGGTAGCTTTCTTTCTGAGAATGATGAAACATTTAAATAGAAGGGCACTTGAGCTCTTGATGTAAAAAAACAAACAAAACCCCACTGAGATAGCCTAATTAATGTGAAAAAGACATAAACTTCCCTATCTTATATAAGCCAGTATGATTTTTTTTAATCACTTGCAGCAGAACCTAGTCCTAACTTATGCAATGATTGAGAATTTTCTAGAATTGGAAGAAAGATGTGTTTTCAATTTGAAGGAATAAACTGAATTTTAAGCTAGAAAATGAAATTAAGTTCGCACATAAACACTTAAAAGTGAAACCACAGAACAAAAAAATTTACAGAGATAAAACCTTAAAAAGCAAATCAGAGAGAAAAAAGATTTTTACATATAAAGGAAAGATAATCATAATGGCAGCAGACTTCTCACCTACAACAATAGATGGGAAAAAATAATGGCATAATATCTTGAAAATACTGAAGGCAATGGTCAACATAGAATTCCATGCCTAAGTAAACTGTAATTCAATAATAAGGGCAAAATATAGACATTTTCAGACATGCACAGATTAATAATAGCAAGCACTTATATAATACAACTGTACAAGGCACTGTTTCAAGGGCTGTATATATTTTATTCATTAATCCCCATAACAGCCCTCTGAGGTTGATATTATTTATATCACCACTTCAGAGATGATACCACTAAGATACAGGAAGTTTAAATAACTTCCCTGAGGTCACACAGTAAGTGGCCAAATCGGGATTCAAGCCCAGGGATTCTGCTGTAAATGCCATGGTTTTCATCATTATGCTCCACTGTCTCCATGACTAATAGAATTAGCTAATGGCAGGTCTTTACTGAGTAACCACTAAAAGATGCAATTTTAAAAGATTGATATTGAACAGAGACAGGAAAAGTGTGATGGAAGCAGACAAGCAAATCAAATAAGTAAATCATGTTGAGTAATGTACATATTAACTATAAAAATACATGCTTTTTTCATGAAATGATCATGATATTGAATTCTAAAGGATGTTTTTTGTTGTAATATTTTTATCTGGCAAAAGAAACTACTTGAAAGCCCTATGTCTATTACCCAAAAAAGTTTTGATAATCTTCCTGGTGTATGAAATCCAAACTCTGGAAACCATTGGTTTGATCTATTGTGCAAGAAGGGTGTTTTGTGTTTTTTTTTCAAAACAAAATTTGTGAGTTTTATTACTAATGTGTCATACAAAAACAGTATATTTATTGGTAATAGGATATTGTGTTGGATATTTATATTCATGCTTTAAAGAGGATAGCCTGGATGAAGCCATTAGTTAGAATTACGTTTCTCTTAGTAAAAGGCATGCTATAAATCAAAATGTAAAAAAAAATAAACCTTTCCTCTACAGAAATTCATTGCCAACTTATTAAGGTTTATGGAGAGAATGCTTTTGTTTGATAAACTATGTCAAGATGGTCTACAATATTTCAGCAAGAAAGGTAAAACCCAGTATTATTATGTGCCCATGTAAGTTAAAGATGGATGGGTATGCTGAACACTTCTGAAAAAGTGAGTGTTGTGAGAAATGGAGAAAGCATGTTACTTTTTACTTACTTGTAATAATTAATATCCTTGTTATAAATTAATTTTCTTCAAAATAGCCTATAAATTAGCATATTTAATCATGTAGGTTGAGAAAACCTAACATTTTACTTTTAAGTAACATTATAGGTAACCTCATTTCTTCTTTAGTCAAATTGTACCAGATGGAGACACCCCCAAACAATCCCCAGGGTTCTTAGCTCTTTGTTTCACAATCACAAGCAAAAGAATTAAAGAAATTTATGATCTAAAGCAGTTTACATGGCTAGAATCTTAATTATAGGAGTAACAGACAAAATTTTCAGTTTTTTTTTTGTTTGTTTCTGGTTGTTTTAATTAAACAAATCAATTTGATATATATAAATAAAGCATATGATTCATCCAAAATGTACAATCAGTGGTATTTGGTATAATCACCTAGTTGTGCATTCATCACTTCAATCACTATTAAAGCATTTTCATTACTTTAGTAATACTACTACTAATAATAAAAACAGATAACAAGAAAATTCTTCACCTCTCAATCTCTCTTTGTTTCCCCTGCTGTACATAGCTACTATATCTGGCTATTCTTGCACAGTTATTAAGCAGTTTATAGCATATGATCTATCTAAAGTGTATAATGAATAGCTTTTACTATAAAAGCTATTGTATATGTTCATCACCACAAAAAATTTTAGAAATATTTCAATACTCCATAAAGAAGCATGTCTTCCCCAGCTCTACATAACAACTAATCTAATTTCATCTTTATAAATTGATTTATATTTACATTTTATGTAAATGAATCATATAATATGTTACACAATATTTAGTTTATAGTAGCACAATCATACAGTATTTGTCCTTTTGTGTCTGGCTTGCGTCGCTCAACATAATGTCCTCCAAGTTCATCCATGTTGTCACATGCTTTATGACTTCATTTCTTCTTATGCTGCACAATATTCCATCATGTGAATACACCACAGTTAGTTTATCCATTCATCAGTTGATAGACACTTGGGTTATTTCCAACTTTTGGCCATCATGAATAATGCCACTATGAACATATAGGTGTGCAGATATCTATTCATGTCACTACTCTCAGTTCTTCTGGGTATATACCCAGAGTCATGTGAAAAACCTATATTCAGCTTCTTTAGGAATTACCAAACAATCCTTCACAGTGGCTGTACCATTCTATATTCTCACCAACAGTGAATAAGAGTTCCTATCTCTCCACATCCTCTCCAACACTTGTAATTCTCTGTCTCCTTAATAGTGGCCATTATTTCATCTAGTTTTGTTTTTGTTTCCTTTTGATGGAACCAGTAGCAACATCTAGTGTTTCATTGGTGGAGATTAGAGGTAGTGGGTAATATTTTTTAATGTCAGGCTATAAAGTCAAAATTCTCTTGAAAGTCCCTTACATACCCATGATGTCCAATAGACATAGTTCTGTGTCTGGTTACTTCTTATATACACTGGAATATACCACCAAGCTAGAATAACAAAAGGAAAACCCCTTTCAGATGTCTGCTTGCTTTCAGTTTCTTCTATTCTCTTTTAATATTAAGCTTCTATGTCCTGAATACATGCTTATGTAGTAAAGCAATAACCTTGCCCAAAACGAGGTCTTGCCTATGCCTTCAACTCCTGTAATATAAACTCTAAGCCCTGAAAATGTCCTGTCTAATAAAAGTATACTTGTTTACCTGGGGGGTGTACTTGTTTACCTGGGGGTTCTTGGGCCATGCCAGATAGTCTATGTTAGCAGTGTGATTTATGGTGGGAGGTCTTGAGCCACATGGTATCAACTTGATCTCTGGAGGAGCTGAAGACTAAGGTGAGCCACTGAGCCCCAATAAAAATGCTGGAAACCAAGGCTTATGGGTTTTCCTAGTTGGCAATATTCTGAGTTCTGTCATATATCATTACTGTGAGAAGTTAGTGTCCACTGGGAGTTGACTACTGGAAGCCTGTGCTTGGAACTCTCCTGACCATGCCCTGTGTGCATCTTCCCTCTCCTGATTTTATCCTGTATCCCATCATTGTGATATACTGTAGTCATGAGTATAACAGCTTTCAGTGAGTTATATGAGTTCTTTTAGCAAATTATCAAACCTGAGGTTGGTTTTTGGAACCCTTGAACTTGCAATTGATATCAAATGTGAGAATAGTCTTGGGGACTCCCAAACTGCAGTGCTGATTCATTTGTTGTGAGAATTAAGCAAGATAATGAAGTCTATAGTGAAACACCTTCTCAACCTGGCTTCCCACATACGAGGTCCCAGGTTTAATCCCAGGCCCTCGTACTGAAAACAAAAAACAAAAAACCAAAAAAACCCAAAGCTACCATTTTTTCAGAAATTGAAAGTGATCCTAAAATTCATATAGAAATATGAGACTCAGAATAGCCAAACAACCTTGAAAAAGAACAAAGTTGAGGACTCATACTTCCAGATTTTAAAACTTACTTCAACGTTCAGTAATCCAGACAGTGTGTAACCTGAAAGGGAAGGGCACTAGAGAGTAGATGAAAGTGGCATAGAGAAATAAAGATGTCCAGTAAATGTAACAATATGGGCAATTATAAATGCCAGTACTATTGTATGGAATTTTTGGTATGTAACACCACTTTTTACTTCTTAAAGGTTCTAAAATAGAAATGCAAAAAAATGAAATATCTACAGTTTTGGACATACAATGTATAAAGATATAATTTGTAAGTAGTACAACAGAAGGAGAAGGATGGAAGGTATAGGGACAATGTATGTGTTATGCTATTCAATTTAAGTTGGTATAAAATCAAACGTGATTGTTACAGATTTAGGATGTTAAATTTTAGCCCCATGGTAAATACAAATATATATGAAAATGTATAAAAGAAATGAGAAGGGACACAAAATGCTACAATACAGAAAATTAAAAATTGAAAATAGGCATTAATAGAAGAATTGAGGGACAAAAAAGGTATGATTTACAAAGAACATGTAGCAAAATGTCAAAAGAAAGTCCTGATTATTAGTTATACATTTAAATGTAAATGGATTAAACCCTCTAGTCAATAGGCAGAGATTAGCACAAGAGATAAAAAAGCATGTCCTAACTATTAATATATGCTGAATACAAAAGACTTACTTTAAATTCACTGACACAAGTAGGTTGAAAGTGAAAGGATGAGAAAAAAACAAGCAAACATTCCATGCAAATAGTAATCAAAACAGAGCTGGGGTGGTTATACAAATATCAGATAAAATAGGCTTTAAGTCAAAAACTTATGACAGATAAAGAAGGTCACTATATACTGATAAGGAGTCAATTTAAGAAGACCTAACAATTATAAATTATTATGCTCCTAACAACAGCAGAGTCTCAAAATATATGAAACAAATATCGACAGATCTAAACAGGGAAATAGATGGTTCTACATTAATAGTAGGAGAATTCAATACACTCCTTTCAATAATGGTTAGAACATCTAGACACAAGATCAATAAGGAAGTACAAGATTCGAACATTACCATAAACCAGCTAGACCTAACAGACATATATTGAACACTTCACCCAAGAGCAGCAGAATACACATTCTTCTCTAGTGCACATGGATTCTCCAGGATAGACTGTATATTAGTCTCAATAAATTTTTAAAATTTTGAAATCATACAGTGTATCTTCTGTGACCACATGGAATGAAGCTAGAAATCAATATTAGAGGGAGAACTGGAAAATTCACAAATATGTGGAAACACTCTCTTAACCAATGGATCAAAGAAGATATAAAGGAAATTGTGAAATATCTTGAAGCAAATGAAAAGAAAAACAGCATACAAGAACTTATGGACTGTAGCAAAGGCAGTACTGTGAGGGAAATTTATGGGTCTAAAATGCTGTCATTAAAAAGATGAAAATCTCAATTCAGAGACCTATCCTCACACCTGGATGAACTAGAAGAAGAAGAGCAAACTAAACCTAAAGTGAACAGAATAAAGGAAAAAATAAAGAATATAGCAGAGATAAATTAGACAGTGAAAAATCAATATGGAGAATCAATAAAATCAAAAGTTGGTTCTCTGAAAAGATTGATAAAACTGACAAATCTTTAGCCAGGCTGACAAAGGAAGAGGATGTAAATAACTAAAATCAGTAATAAAAGGGGGAACATTCCTACTGACCTCACACAAATACAAAGGATTATAAGAGAATACTATGCATGATTTCTACAACTTTTCTAACAAGTTTATATGTCAGAGTACAATGACAAATTGTATGCCAATAAATTATATTCCCTAAAAGAAATGGACAACTATGTAGAAACATACAAACTATCTACATTGACTAAAGAAAAAATAGAAGATCTCAACAGACTGATTACAAGAAAAGAAATTGAATAACTAGTCAGAAACCTCCCAACAAACAAAAGCCCAGGATCAGATGGCTTCACTGGTGAATTTTACCAAACATTCCAAAAAGAATTAAAACCAATACTGCTCAAACTCTTTAAAAGAATTAAAGAGGAGGGAACACTTCTTGTGTTTCTATGAGGCCAACATCACCCTAATCTAGGTAATGATACCACAAGAAAATCATAGACCAATATGCTTTATATATATAGATGCAAAGATCTTTGACAAAATAATAGCAAACTGAATCCAATAGCACATTAAAAGAATTATACACTATGATTAAGTGGGATTTATCCCAGGTACACAAGAGTGGTTAACATAAGGAAAGCAATTAATATAATACACCACATTAAAAGAACAAAGGAAAAAAAGCACATGATCATCTCAATTGACACAGAAAAAAACATTTGACGAAATACAGCATCCCTTCTTGATAAAACACTTAGAAAACTAGGAATAGAAGACTTCCTCAACATGCTGGAGGGCAAATGTGGAGCCTCACATCTAATATACTCAACGATGAAAGACTGAAAGCTTTCATCTTAAGATTAGAAACAAGGCAAGGATGCCTGCTGTTGCCACTGTTACTCAATATTGTGCTGGAAGTTCTAGCCAGTTCACATAGGCAAAAAAATGAAAGGCATCCAAATTGGAAAGGAAGAAGTAAAACCTTCCATATTTGTAGATGACATGCTTCTATTTATAGAAATCCTGAAAAATCCACAAGAAAGCTACTAGAGCTAATAAACTAATAAAGTGGTTGAGTACAAGATCAACCCATAAAAATCAGTACTTTTTATATACTAGTAATGAACACTCAGAAAAGGAAATCAGGAAAAATTCCTTTTACAATAGCAACTATAATAATAAAATATCCTTTATTACTTTTAACCAAGGATGTGAAAGACTGATAAACAGAAAACTGCACAACATAACTAAAAGAAATCAAAGAACAACTATAGAAATGGAAGGGCATTTCTTGTCCTTGTAAGGACTATTGTTAAGATGTCAAGACAACTCAAAGCAATTTACAGATTAAATGAAATCCCAACCAAAATTTCAACAGCCTTCTTTGCAGAATTGGAAAAGCCAATCATCGGATATATACAGAAGAGTAAGGGGCAATGAATGGCAGAAACGATCTTGAAGATTGAAGAAAAACACCATTGGACGACTCAAACGTTCTGAGTTTAAAACTTACTAAGTCTGGCAGCGGACTTGGCCCAGTGGTTAGGGTGTCCATCTACCACATGGGAGATCCACGGTTCAAACACCGGGTCTCCTTGACCCGTGTGGAGCTGGCCCATGCGCAGTGCTGATGTGATCAAGGAGTGCCGGGTCACGCAGGGGTGTCCCCCGCATAGGGGAGCCCCACACGCAAGGAGTGCGCCCCATAAGGAGAGCCACCCAGCACAAAAGAAAGTGTAGCCTGCCCAGGAATGGCGCCGCCCACATGGAAAGCTGACAAGCAAGATGACGACACAAAAAGAAACACACATTCTCCTGCCGCTGAGAACAACAGAAATGGACAAAGAAAATGCAGCAAATAGACACGGAGAACAGACAACCGGGGTGGGGGTGAGGGGAGAGAAATAAATAAATAAATCTTTAAAAAAAAACTTACTAAGTCAATTAAAAAAATGAATAAAGACAAAAAAATAAAATAAATTTTTTAAAAAATGTAAAAAAAATAAAAATTGTGGAGTGTTGGGAAAAAAAACTTACTAAGTCAGTGGTAATAGTCTGATGATATTATCTCATAATCTGCAACAAATATTCCACCATGGTGTGGTGTATTGTATGGGATTTCTGCACATATGCATGTTTGTTTTGTAAGTTCACAACTTCTGTAATAAAAATAAATTTTAAAAAGTAATGATTGGGTGAGTTGAGGGGGAAATACACTGAATGTATGAACTGTAGTTAGTAGGAAGTAGTAGGAAGATTTTGATGATATTCTTTCAAAATTTGTAACAAATGTCTCACAACAATGCAAGGTGTTGGTGGTGGATTGATGTATGGGACCCCTGTACGATGTTATGCATGTTTGCAAATTCACAACTTTTACTCCACACTTATTGTTTATGCATGTTCATGTATAAACGATATTTTAAAAATAATAATAGGGTGGGTTGGGTGAAAAATGCACCAAATGTAGGATACCTTGGTTAGCAGTAATATTTTCAGGATGCTCTTTCATCATTAATTAAAAATGTTTCATAACAGTTCAAGGTATGGGTGGTAGGTGTGAGGTATGAGAGCCCTGTATGATGTTATGCATGTTGGTTTTGTAAGTTCACAACAATTACTATACACTTACTGTTTATTATGTTTATGTATGAGTGATATACTTCAATAAATTTTTAATAAAAAATTTAAAGAAACTTATTTCAGAGTTACAGTAACCAAAATGCATGTTACTTGCATAAGAACAGATTAAGATACCAAAGGAATTGACTTGAGAGTTCAGAAATACACCCTCACATCCATGACCAAATTGATTTTTGACAAGGATGCCAAGAAAAGAAAAGTGTCTTCAAAAAAATGATGCTGGGGAAACGGACTTTGGCCCAGTGGTTAGGGCGTCCGTCTACCATATGGGAGGTCCGCGGTTCAAACCCCGGGCCTCCCTGACCCGTGTGGAGCTGGCCCATGTGCAGTGCTGATGCGCGCAAGGAGTGCCGTGCCACGCAAGGGTGTCCCCCGCTTGGGGGAGCCCCACGCGCAAGGAGTGCGCCCGTGAGGAAAGCCGCCCAGCGTGAAAAAGAAAGAGCAGCCTGCCCAGGAATGGCGCCGCCCACACTTCCCGTGCCGCTGACGACAACAGAAGCGGACAAAGAAACAAGACGCAGCAAATAGACACCAAGAACAGACAACCAGGGGAGGGGGGGAAATTAAATAAATAAATAAATCTTTTTAAAAAAAAAATGATGCTGGGACAACTGGAAATCCACATGCAAAAGAATGAATGTAGACCCCTACCTCTCACCATAAATAAAAAGTAAAAATGGATCCATGGCCTTAATATAAATGCTAATACTATAAAACTCTTACAAGAAAACATAGGAAAATATCTTTAGGACCTTGTAGTAGTAGACATAGAGTTTTAGAATTTACACCAAAAACACCAGCAAAAAAGAAAAAATGGTTAAAAAGGACTTCATCAAAATTTAAAACTTTGTGCATCAAAGGTCATTATTTGGAAAGTGAAAAGGAAACTCAGAATGGAAGAAAATATTTGGAAACCATTTATCTGATAAGGGTTTAATATCCAGAATATATATAGAACTCCTACAACTCAACAACAGAAAGTCAAACAACCCAATTTTTAAAAATAGGTCAAGGAATGGAATAGACATTTCTCAAAAGAAGATATTAAAACATCCAGTAAGTATATGAAAACATGCTGAACATCATTAGCCATAAAAATGCAAATTAAAACCATAATCAGATACCACTTCACACCCACTAGGATGGCTATTAATATTATTAATATTATTATTATTATATATTTTTAGTAGGTACCAGAGATTGAACCCAGGACCTTGTACATGGGAAGCATGTGCTCAACCACTGAACTACATCTGCTCCACAAGGAAGAGTTGGTTTTTCTGTTTGTTTTAGGAGGTACCAGGGAATGAACCTGGGACCTTATACATGGAAAGAAGGTGCTCAACCACTTGAATTACATCTGCTCCCTGATGGTTACCTTTTTTTAATTACTGAAAACAACAAATGTTGGTGAGGATGTGGAGAAATAGGAAACTTTTACATTGTTGGTGTCATTGTAAAATGGTGCAGACACAGTTGAAAAATAATTTGGCAGTTCCTCAGGAAATTAAACATGGAACCATATGACCCAACAATTCCATATACCCCCAAAAAATTGAAAACAGGGACCTGGACAGATATTTGTACACCAATGTTCATTGCAGCATGAGTCACAATAGCCAAAAGATGGAAGCAACCCAAGTTGTTCATCAACAAATGAATGGATAAACAAAAATGTGGTACATACACACAATCAAATATTATTTGGCCGTAAGAAAGAATGAAGTTCTAAAATATGCTGCAACATGGAAGAACCTTGAAAACAGTGCTCAGAGAATTAAGCAAAACACATAAGGACAAATGCTTTGTCACTTACAGGAGACATCTAGAAATAGCAAATCTGCAGAGACAAAGTAAATAGAGGTTACCAGGGAGAGGGGAAGGGGGAAAGGGACATGTATGTTTGATGAATATAGAGTGTATATAAATAAAATTAATAGTAATAAAATAAAACAAGCCTTGCTTTCCCAGGAGCTGCCCCATCACTGTAATGCTCCTTATTCACTGTGTGGTGCTGTGTACGTATGCACATAACAAAGCACATCTTGTCACAAGACCTTTCAACCCTCACACTGGGTCACAAACAATATTAGACTCATAATAAGGACTTGCAATCATCAGTTTACAAAAAGAAAATTGATATAGCATAACTTTTCAGGAATTCACGTGCATGCACGTGTGTATGTGCAAAGTGAAACCATCCTGGACATACAAACATTTAGATTCATATCTAATAGTAATCCCCTCTCAGGAGGCTAAAAATATCTGGAGAGGCAACTTGGACCAGACATTGGGCCAAATCCTAGGCAGTTCTTGGAGTGGATAATCTCATCTGTATAAGCATGCTTTCTGGGTCCATGATGTGAGGACAAGTATACCAGCTCTGCCTATGTCACAGATGATCTTAAGGACCAAATTGGAAAATAAAATTGATTTGAAAATAATTTAATATTTGTGAAGCAACAGGCAGAGTTTCATTATTGTATCTTTGAATTGAATTCTATGAAAATTTTGAGAGGCAAAGGAAAATTTGGGGTTTTTAAGGACAATTCTTTGGTTATAGTGAGAATTATTTTTGAAAGGAGGCAAAAGAATACCACTGAGTGGTGCATTATATTAAAATATGTGTATTTTGCTGTCACAGGCCACAGGGTAGTTTGTAAATCAATGCCATGCCAACATTTTTCTTTACTCCCAATCACCATTGGACTGGAATAATGAGAAATTACAACTGAACTCCAACCAAAGATGCTGGAATTGTTCAAAGAATGTAGTACTAGCAATGAAGGGTGTTGCCACTGAAGAATGACCGAGTGGGATGTTTCTACTCATCATCTTGCTTCTAATATTATCACACAGTATGAAAGCAAATAATTCTATCCTACTTTTTCCCTTTATTTCACTTTGGTGTTGCCAGCTATGTTTGTTTTTTTTAAATCAAAATTATATTTTAGAGAAGTAGAGTGAAAGGAGGTAAAATTCCTACCACCTGTGTTGTGGAAATCATGAAATGTTAATTATAAAAATGATTTTCAAATTCTTTTAAAAGTTTCCATGATAGAAGGTGGTGATGCTAGCATAACACTGTGAATGTCATTACTAGCACTGAATTGTACGCTTGAGAGTGGTTGAGATTGCAAATTTTACGTTGTGCGTATGTTATGACAATTTTAAAAAGAGAGACTAAAGAGATAATGACAATGAAATGCAATACATGGTTCTAGACTAATAATGGAGGAGAAAATGCACCAAATGACATTATTGAAACATTTGATAAAAATTGTAATATAGACTGCATACTGTGTATAAATGTTAAATTTCTTGAACTTAATAATTGTAAATAATGTGGTTATGTAAGTGAATATCCTTATTCTTAGGAAATGCACATGAAAAAAATGGTAAAGGAACATGATGTTTGCAATCAATTCTCAAAGGTTTAGAAGATTAGATAGATAGATAGATAGATAGATAGATAGATAGATAGATAGATAGATAGATAATAGATAGATAAGATTGAAAGAGGAGAGAGAATAATATAACAAAGGTGGCAAAATGGTGGAAGCTGGTAAATTTGGGTATCTGCGTAGGGAGTATATTAGAACTCTCTGTTTTTGTATTATGTTTGCAACTTTCCTAAAGTTTGAAATTATTTCCAAATAAAATTTTAAAGGTTTGTTACAAATATTAGTTATAGTTGTAGTGGGTTTCTTTTAGCACGTAAAGAATTTCAGATCTGTTGCTGCAGAGTGGATGTGATGATTTTTGGGTCTGCCATCCAGAATTCCACCCCTACAGAATTTAAATTGGGCAGAAACCCCCCAAATTTGTTGAGAACAGATCCATGAGCAGTTCTGCCCAGTGACAGTGGGAAAAGGTGAAGTAGTTTCACTGGTCATTAGAGAAAGAAAGTTCCGTGGCAGCCCCTGAGCTTTTGTGATGTGGGGGGAGAGGAAACCTGAAGGTAAGGGTGGGAGGTTGACCTTCCAAGGCCAGAACAGGGTACCTGAAGTTCCTGGCAACTTCCTGGAAGTCTTGAGAGGTGTGAGACAGTCCCTGGAGGCTCAGATCAGCTCTGGCCATACCCAGGACTGCCTGCCAAGTGAATTGTTTTTTATTGTTAGCAAATGTCACTCCACCCAAAGCAGGATTTTCAAAAATTCTTTAGATGAATAAGAACTTCTGGTTGCTCCTTGTTTTCTGAAGTGTGTTATGACAGGCATTTGATCTGTTGCTTCTTTGTAATTCAGGAAAAATTCCTCAGAGCCTGGAGGGTGACCTTTAACAGAAAGCAGCAGACATGTGTCATTCCCTTCTGGGCAGTTTCAGAGTCTCTGATGGGTTGATAAATGAATTTTCTCACAGATACGTCATGTAGTTTTAGGTTGTTCAAGGAGGAAGAGAAAAAGCATGTCACTGTTCTGAATATTTGTTTTGATTTCAAGTCTACCAAATAGAAGATGAGGCGGGTTGAGGTAGGGAGGCCACTGCCCCCGAGCCAAGTGCCACCGCTAGTAGTTGAAGCCCTTCATGGGTCCCGCCTTGATGGGGAAAGGTAGACCTATTCTTACTTGGGGCTCTCGCTCCGCCATTGCTGCCTCTCCCTAGAGAAAGGGGTCAGGGACCTCTGGGCCTGTCCTTGGCTCAGGTATGGCCTTTGAGGGCACAAGCTTGCACGGATCTGCCCAGTCCTGGGTTCCGCCTGCCTTTGGGGAAAGGGCTCAACCCCCCTTCACCCTTTTCAGAACAGATGCAGCAGGCGGGGTTTCAAGGAAAAGAGGCTGGTGCCCACAGGAGTCACACCTGCTGTCACAGTTGTCCACGTCCTGCTTCTGGTAAATTTCAGACGTGCTAGTGGTGGTGGGTGAGGGCAGAGGGTGGACGACAGCAGGCCAGGAACAGAGTGGCTCTGCCAGGAAGCTGATCCCACAGCGTGTGTGGGCACAGGAGGGGTCCCGCGCATGCTCATGTTTGGGGAACAGCTGCAACTGCGGTGAGAAGAGCGGAGTCTGCAGAAGCAGGAAACCAGGTTCCAACTCGGTCACTTTCCAGCTGTGTGGCCTCAGGGATGTTAGCTGACCCTCGCGGTCATGATTCCTTCATCTGTTAAACAACAGTAATTCTAACAATTACATCAGAGCAGTGGAGTGAGGAATAAATGAGATCATGCATGTGGGGGCGGGTGGGGGTTATAACCAATAATAACTGCTAACATTGAGAGGTACTGTGGACCTGGTACTGCTCTGTGAACTGTGTACCTCTGCAGCAGTTTGATAACGATGAATTCCAAAAAGAAATACTGGATTATGTTTGTAAACTGATCTTTTCCTCTGGGCATATTAGATTATATTGGATTCCTAGGTTTACTTGATTAAGTAATTATGTAAACCTCTTGTGCCAGTAGGGCATTGAGTCCCCACCCACCAGATAAAAGGCACGGGGAAGGACAGAGTTAGGGGTTTTTGATGTTGGAGTTTGATGCTGAAGCCTAGCCCAGGAAGAGAGGAACCCTGAACCCAGAGAGAGGGAAGACCCTTGAAGGGAGGAACCCAAGAAGTCTGAACCCTCGCAGATGTCGGCAGCCATCTTGCTCCAACATGTGGAAATAGACTCTGGTAAGGGAAGCAACTTATGCTTTATAGCCTGGTATCTGTAAGCTCCTACGCCAAATAAGTACCCTTTATAAAAACCAACCAATTTCTGGTATTTGCATCAGCACCCCTTTGGCTGACTAATACAGCCTCTTAACTGGAATCCTCACCAGCCCTTTTGACATAGGTAACAATCACTAACCCCTCAAGAGATAAGGAAAGTGGGACACAGAGAGATGAAGTAAATTGCCTATAGTCAAACAGCTAATATGCATGGGAGCTGGGATTCAAATCCAGGCAGTCTGACTCGGAGCTTGCCCCATTCATCAATGGTGGGAAATAGGAGAAATTTCTGTATATATTACAGCATCCTTCCCCATAGTGTGTCCTCTGCCACAGAATTCTTTCCAGTTCTCTCTTTGCCCTCAATACTCTCCTCATGGACAATTTTATTTCTTCCCATGGCTTTTCTTATCACCTATTTATAATTCCCATGCCTACATTCCAGACTAAACCTTTTCCCTGGTCTTCAGACTCATGTTTCCTACTATTGGGATAGGCTCTTTTGAATCCCACCAGCATCCAAACTCACTGCCTTCCCCTCCCTCAAAATCTGCTCCCCTCCTATGATCCCTACACTGAATCAGGGTACTGGTAGCCTCTCAGGCACCAAAAACTATATGGTGTATACATCATTGACCAACTCCTTAACCTGAATTTAAAATTCAGTGCTAAAATCTATTGATTCTATATCAGTTGTTTCATATTTGTCCTCTTGTTTTGATTCTGTCAAACCCATTGTGGCATTTTAAAACATGGCCTTTCGACACTCCTCCTACTGAGAGGTGGAGTCTATGCCCCTCCTCTTGAATCTGGGTGGGCTTGTGACTGCTTCAGCCAATGGAGCATTGCAGAAGTGATGACACGAGACTTCCAAGGCCAGGTCATAAAAGACCCTTCCCCCCTGTTACACTAATTAGGCAAACACATATGAAGTCTGACTATGGGGCCCACAGGCAACTCCAACGAGGTGCCAGACATTTGAGTGAAAACTCATGGAAGTGGATCCTCTAGCTCCAGCTATTCACAGTTCCAGCCATTTGAGTCACCCTCAGTATTTCCAGCTGAGACTCCAGACTGTGAGGCAGAGAGAAGCCATACCCAGTGCATTATAAAATGGTTGGGTTTTGCCACTAAGTGTAGGGTATTTTATTGAACTGTGATAACTGGAACCTCATGTCCAAACCATACTTATTCCACCCCTATATATCTTCCTCTTATATTTCTGCCTTTTCATTAATGGCATCATAGGTCACACAGTGGGTCAGAAACTCTCATGTTCCATCTCCAGTCAGTTACCAAGTTCCATTTCTTCATCTGTCTGCTCTTTTCCATTTCCACTGCCCCTGCCTTACTTACCTCAGAGGCTTGGCCCTCTGCTCCTCATCTGCAGACACTGCTCTCATAACTGGTCTCCTTGCTTTTAGCCTCTCACACCCTCTCCATTCTCTGCACTGCTGCTGGAACTGGCCTTTCCAAATTCACCTAAGTCTGATCATTCTCATCCTTGCTTAAAATTCTCTGAAGGCTTTCTATTGCTGCCAGAAAGGATTACAAATCCTTCACAGTTGGGTGACCTCTCCCCAGCCAGTTGCATCCCCAGCCCAGTGCCCATTGCTCATATCTGGAGCTACTTCACTCTTTCAAGAACATTCCAGGCATGTTATCCTCTAAGCTCCTTTGCCTGAACTACCCACCCTCCATATCTGTATAGTTTTATTCTTCCTCCAAGGCCCTCAATTATCTCTCTCTCTGAAACTCCCCTTCCACCAACCCTAAGCAGAATGAACTGTTAATTTCCTGTATAGTCCATTGTTTCCCAATTTGCATAGCTCTCTTTTTAAGATTTATGTATTTATTCCACCCCACCCCCACCCCCCACCCTGCTGTTTTTGCTCTGTCCATGCGCTGTGTGATCTTCTATATCTAGATCTCTTTTTGTCTTCTCATTTTTTCTCCTCTAGGATTCACCAGGATTCGATCCTGGGTACCTCTGATGTGGACAGAGGTACCCTGTCAGCTGTGCCACCTCAGTTCCTGGTTTCCACTGCACTTCACCTTGACTCTCTCTTTTTGTTGCATCACTTGCACAGGCACTGACTCACCACGCGAGCACTCGGCTTGCCGCATGGGCACTCACGTGGGCACTAGGCTCCCCACACAGGCACTCAGCTCACCATTCAGGTTCTTGGCTCGCTGCGTGGGCACTGGCTCACTGCACAGGCATACTTTCTCTTCTTCTTTTTCATGAGGAGCCCCCAGGGATTGAACCCGGGTCTTCCCATATAGTAGGCTCTATCACTTGAGCCATGTCCGCTTCCCTGCATGTCTCTTTTGTAGCACTAACTCGTTCGTCTCTACACTCTATCTCCAGGGCCTACAGGGGACTGCAGGGAATAGAGTATATCCTTTATAAATGTTTCTAGGATTTCCACTGCTGCTGCCCTAATTCAGAGAATAATATTTACCCCAATATACTTTATTTTTTAATTTTGTAATTTTTTTATTTATTTCTCTCCCTTTCCCCTCCCCCCGCCCCCGTTGTCTGCTCTCTGCGTCCATTTGCTGCATGTTCTTCTGTGTCTGCCTGTATTCTTGTCAGCAGCACCCGGAATCTGTGTCTCTTTTTGTTGCATCATCTTGCTGTGTCAGCTCTCTGTGTGTGCAGCACCACTCCTGGACAGGCTGCACTTGCTTTCGTGCTGGGTGGCTCTCCTTACGGGGTGCACTCCTTGAGCATGGGGCTCTCCTATGCAGGGGACACGCCTGCGTGGCACGGCACTGCACGCGTCAGCTCTGTGCATGGGCCAGCTCAGCACATGGGTCAGGGGGCCCTGAGTTTGAACCTTGGACCTCCTGTGTGGTAGGCTAACGCCCTAGCCATTGGGCCAAATCCGCTTCCCATACCCTAATATACTTTATCTTCTTAAAATATAGCTCCTATCAGGCCACCTCCCCATCAAAAACTTTAGATGGCTCCCTGAGGTGGCTTGGAGTTATGTACCCCAGAAAGACGTTCTTAATCCATGTCACACTCCATTGCTGTGAGTGTGACCCTGTTGTAAATAGGATCTTTTGATGAGGTTACTTCAGTTAAAGCATAGCCTGACTGAATCAGGAAGGATCTTAATCCTATTACTGGGGGCCTTATAAGAAATCCAGAAAGCCATAGGAAGCAGCCAGAGGCTGAAAGTCAGCAGAACCCAGAGGAGAAAGGAGAAGAGCTTCCGCATGTATTGCCATGTGATGGAAAAGTCAAAGAGCAAGGATAAATGGCAGCCAATCCCAGAATGCCTTAGTCATCAGGGAGAAAGTATTGCCTTGCTAATATCCTCTTGCCTCAAAACCATGAGCCAATAAATTCCCAATGTTTAAGCCAAACCATTGCATGGAATTTGTTTTAGCAACGAAGACACTAAAACACTCCGCATTGAATGAAGACAGAGCTCCTTATTATGGCAACAGGACATACACCAATGCTTTTGAACTCAAGGATACTTAGAGCAGTGGTCAAGCAATTGGTCTCCCAATGGGTTGGGCAAATTAGTGTACTGTTTCTGACCCTCTCTCCTCCTGCCTGTATCCCTACAGTCACCATTCTCAGTTTATGAATTTCTACTCACATATTTATTCCTAATAGTCTGTTTCTCCTGGACAAAATATATTCTTCCATTTTTGTGTTCTGTCATTGAGTCTTCTCATCAAGTCTCAGGAATGCCCTTGAGGTCATATTTATTTCTGGGTGCTAAAACAGCAAGCTCACATTATTTAATATCCAAGACCTAGGCATTGGTATATAGATGCCTGAGATCAGAAGTATTGTTTCTTGCCCTGTATCTAACATGCCGCCTGCAATGCTACTTTCTCTTATACTTGTACTCTGCATAGTAACTGGTTTTACAGTCTAATCTGAGCACTTCTTGCTGTGCACTCTTTGTGATTCTTAAAATGTGTTATCAGATGGCTCTGGTTTCTGGGCTTCTAGGTTCTTGGCTTACGTCACATAAAAGAATTTATGGAGGTAAGCGGTTGTGGCTCAACTGTTAGAGCATCCGCCTACCATATGGAGGGTCCAGAGTTCAATACTCAGGGCCTCCTGACCTGTGTGGTGAGCTGGCCCATGTGCAGTGCTGTCATGTGCAAGGAGTGCCATGCCACACAGGGGTGTCCCCCTCATAGGGATGCCCCATGCGCAAGGAGCGTGCCCTGCCAGGAGAGATGCCCCATGCGAATAAAGAGCAGCCCACCCAGGAGTGGTGCTGCATACATGGAGAGCTGATGCAGCAAGATGATGCCACAAAAAAATGTGACACAGTTTCCCAGTGCTGCATGACAAGAGTGCAAGTGGACAGAGAAGAACATAGTGAATGGACACAGAGAGCAGACAATGGGGGGAAAGAGGAGAGAAATAAAGTAAAAAATAAAAAAGAAGAATTTAAGGATGCTACAGAGTAGGCAAGGGAGTAAAGAGTTTATTAAGAAATAAAATGAGATAAGTACATGGTCCAAGTTATGGACCACAGGCATGCTATAGGGTGAATTGCACATGTCGGGCCCCAGGTCAGGCTTTTTTTAAAGTTTATACTCCTCCCCCTTCATAATGTTTGTGGTGGGGCCCCAGCTTCTGGCTGTTCTGATTGGTTACCCCACCTGTCAGGACTCAGGGGCCAGTGGTTAGGTCTTTTGTGGGTATTTGGGGCTTTCCCTCTTGTTCCAAATGAGATTCTCATGGCCAGGGTCCCTCAGGTTTCTGGCAGGTTCTCAGGGCCATGTGGTTTGCTGGCCATGTTGTCTGTCATCCATGTTGTCTGCAGGGCCTCAGCCACCTTCCCCCTTTCTACTATACTAACCTGCCTCAACTGGAATCCTAAAATTCTGAAAGAGATGCTGACAATGGAAGTCTCTTTTCCTTTACTTTCATTCTCTTATGAGATATTTCAAATACTTTTATTCCATGTGCTGGGAGTCCTTTTTAAAACAAAATATTCTGAAGGGTTAATTTTGAGTTATCTGGTAGAGAAGTAGAGATAACAATTGCTTGCATATCCACAGTTCCTTTAGTCATTGGTAGCATTTTAAAGTAAAAAGGAAATCTATCTCATTTAAATAAAGGTAAAATAATGCTTATAAAAAACAATAAATATACCCTAAGTTTCTCAGGGAATAATTAATTCCTTCCAAAATAACGGCGTATTTTGTCTGTATTGAAAGAACTTAAACATCAACTGGTTGTTCACATTTTGGTCCTGTTTGAGGAATGTTATACACACCATCCAAAATGTGAGCTGCACCAGGAAAGAAAAAGCTGGAGTAAGCTAAAGCTTGAATGTTGTGGTCACTTTTCAAACACAGATCACTCAACAGATTTCTAATTTTCTTTTCTTTTCTTTTTTTCTTGCATAAATAAAGGAAGACAGAATTAGGCAGTGCTAAATTTTGGCTCCAGAGCAAATGATGAAATATACATGTCAAGACACCCTCACAATTTCCTGTTCGGCCCCCTTCCTCCACTCCCCAGCGTGTCTGCCTGCACGGAAGGCTCAGGGCAGCTTCTACATTGCATTGTCCCCCGATCTGCAAAGAGTGTTACTCTTACAGGAAAAGCATTTTTTAAATTGTTGTTTTGCTTTTACACATAATAGAATGTCTAGTACGGTTCTAAGTAACTGCTGATTATCCTTTTATAACGTTAAATTAATCAAACTTTAAAGGCATGTTTTTCTTCTTAAGCGTCTCCAGCTACCTTACCAAGATTTAGGAATATCCAAAACAAGACCCCAACCTCAGAAGCTGTAAAGGGACAGATGAGCAGATTTATCTTCTTAAAAATACAAAATGTTGATATAACCAAAAAATAATTTCAAGTTAAAAGACAAATGGAAGAGTGAGAGAAAATGTTTGTAACACGTAACAAAGCACTGGTATTCCCAACACATAGATATAAAAAGCTTTATATAAGGAGCTCCCACAAATCAGTAAAATCAAGTCAGTTAAATTATAGGAAAATATACAAAGGACATGAACAGACAATTCAGAGAAGAAATACAAATAACAAGTAAACACTGTCAAATAATTGGAAAATCGGAATAAGATAGAAGTTTTCACTCATGAGATAGGCAAACATTACAAAGAATCCTCAAATGTAATGTTGGTAAAGATGAGAGGGGAAAATAGGTACTTTATTATAATGTAGGAATGCAGACAGTTAAACCTTTTTGGAAGGCAATTTGACAAATTTATCAAAATTGTAAATGCACATAAATTTTTTCCCTACTATTCTACTCCTGGGTATCTGTCCTACAGAATAATTATACAAGTAAGCAAGAGCATATTTGTAAGGCCAATCATTTGTTATGTTATTTTAATTGCAAATAACTGAAGAAAACGTCAATGTTCAGCAATAGGGGACTTTTTAAATAAACAGTGGAACAACTGTGCCATGGATTTCTCTATAGTTTATATACAAAGTATGAGCTAAGTCTTCTCCAAGATATATTGTAAACTAACTGATCAAGTCACAAAACAGTCTAAATAGAGAGTGTAATCCAATTTTTTATTTAAAAATTTTCAAATCCTATAGATGAGTGTATGCATGTGTGTGTAGGTAAAATTGTGGAGGGATATACGTCATAGTGTGATTATCCCTAGAGAATAGGGATAAAGTGGCAGCTCCCATTTTAGCTTTATCTTCTTTGATATTACTTAATATTTTTGCAGTGACATGAGTTACTTTAAAAAATTTTAATGAAAACAATTAAAGACAAACTATATTATCCAAAGAGACCCTTAACTGTATTCCTATCATGAGCATTAACCCATCAAGTCTTGAGGATTACTAAAAGATCATATTTACCTTAAAATCTCAAGTCTAGATCATTGTCCACTCTCTTGGCACTGGTTCAAAGATAAATGGATTTACATTTAAGGCCACATTTTTGTTTCTGACCCTCTTTACATAGAGGTAGGTAAACCTGACCTTTGTTGATGGTTACTGGACTAATCCAGGGCACACTCACTTAGGCAAGGAACTGGCAGCCCCAGGATCAGAAGCCATATGGAATGAGTTGAAAGCTTGACAAATGCCATGCCCTGCCACCTCCCGGGAATGGCCCAGGAAGGCAGAGGTTCCCAAAAAGCCTTAGCCACAAACCAGGGTTTCTCATCAGCTGGGCACAGAAACTAGGCTTTGTTTTCCTTGAGAGCAAAGGTATTTCCTCCAGGATCCTTATAAAGCTCCCACAAGGGATCTGCTTACTAGAACTTTGTGAATGGCCCAGTGCTTTTATGATGTACAGGGTCTTTATTACCCCTCTTGCCAACATCCCAACAGACTTTCAGTTTCCTTCTACTCCCCTGATCAAGTCTCCACTGAGTAGAGAGCACACTTGGGTTTATAAAAGATATTCATGGGAAGCAGATGTAGCTCAAGCGATTTGGCTCCCATCTATCATATGGGAGGTCGAGGATTCAATTCCTGGGGCATCCTGGTGAAGGCAAGTTGGCCCATGCAGTAAGCTGGCCTGAGCGGAGAGCTGACCCATGCAGAGTGCTGGCCCAAGCAGAGAGCTGGTGCAACAAGATAATGCAACAAAAAAAGACACAGAGCAGAGGCAATAAGAGACACAGCAGACCAGGGAACTGAGGTGGTGCAAGTGATTGAGCATCTCTCTTCCACTCTGGAGGTCCCAGGATTGGTTCCCAGTGCCGCCTAAAGAGAAGACAAGCAGACACAGAAGAACACACAGTGAATGGACAATGCAGGGGCAGGGGGTGGGTGTAAATAAATGAATTTTTTTTTTTTTAAAAAAAGGTATTCATTAGTCCTCGTGGACTATTTATCCATATTTTAAAGAAATTCATGACAACATTTGCCATAGAAACTGCCCAGTGATATGCTGGTAAATATTTAAGAACTGGCTCTCCTGAAGAAACAATCTCGTTTGCAGTACTGGCCGATTTCCATAGTATAAGTACCTACCTACCCCCAACCCCCAGGCAGATTTCAAGCTACCAATAAAAGGTCACTGAGAATCAAGTGGAAAGAGATGCATATAGTAAAACACCATTTTATAGTTCTCCTATCTCAACAGTACAGATACTTGTAAAGTATAGTAAAATCATTAGGAAGTGATGAGTTGTATTTCATGATCTTTGTTTATAATGTAATTTATTTAATTGTAAGTTTATATAATTTAATTTCTAGAAATGACTAGTTTTAACAACTGGCTCACAGAATCCCTGAAAATTTAACAATTGGCTCTTAGTATATGCAACCCTGAGACTGCCACACTGTAAAACATTACAAATATTATTTTTCCTGGAAAAATCAGTCATTGCTGCTATATGGAAATCCAAATATCCCTATGTTTTGGACAATGTGTACCTATGTTTGTTCATCGACAGTAGGTGTTTATACATTGCTGTGTACCTATAGTCACGCCTCCTTGGGCTTGGTATGGGCCCTGGAGAGTGTGCAGTAGACAAGGAAAGACATGATGTGGGTCAATGTTTAATTTAGTTAACCTCCCTGGCCCCTAATGTCCCCATGTGTAAAATGGGGATAATAATACTTTAACCCATGGAATTGTTGTAAAAAGAAAAACAGATAACACAAGTAGAGAATATACTTAAATGTCAGTTGTGAGGTTTAAGGACTGACATTTAAAGCACCTAGCATATAGCAGGAGCTTAAAACATGTAAGTACCTTCTCTCTTTGACAAGCACCCCCATAGATCCCCAAGTAGATGACAGCAGGTATTTTGGACAACCAGGCAGCATCAGGGCCAGCAGGCTGAACCAGCTCTCCTTTTCTTTTTACCTTGATTTGGGAATCAGACTGGAAGAAATACTGACTTTATCATTCTGGTACCTGGCAACTGTCTGTGGTTTAATCTGCCCAGTTACATTTGCCATCATAGGGCAGAATGTTCAACAGACAGAACTGCCCTGGGTTTGTGATGATAATGTTCCTCTGGATTATCAAGGTTGGATAAGTGCTTTGTAAACTCAAGAGAGTATTCTTGGTGCTAGGCCTGTACCTAAGCTAGCCCAAAGAAAAGTTTTAAAAAAGGTTTTTAAATAGGAAAACTATCTTTGCAACAATTTGAATTATCCCTTCATTAATTGATCAAATGATATGTTTTATACATGTTATTCTACTAATGGATTTTTTTAGAACATCAAAAATTCATTGTAAAATATATTTGGAAAAAGATACAAGTAAAAGTATTAAAAAAAAATTATCTGGAAAAGAAACACAAGTGTGCCCAGCTTTCCCAGGAAATAGTATATTGTAATTAACTATAAAGTACAGAGGTTCTGGATTGAATCTAAAATAAATAACTTAACACTAAGGAATAACTACTACCCAAGGATATATAGCAATTCACAAAACAATAAAAAGAACTGCAGCATCCAGTGAAGGAGGAAACCCGGAAGGCGCCTCCCCCCCCTCTGCTCTGTGCATACCAAACAACCTCCTTTTTCAAGCCCCAGTCCCATCGCCAATGGCTCCAGTAAGCCTTCTGGGATCCACTTCTCCTGAATTTCCACAGCTTGGAACTTGTTATCTCTACTGCTCCATTTGAAATTACATTCTGTACTGTTGTCCTTTGTAGTGATTTAAATGGTCATATTTTAATGCCTTCTATTTTTGAAGGCAGAGTGTATATATTGTACTTTTATGTAATCACATAACAGGCACCCAACTTATGAAGGAATAAATGAGCCAATGGAGCAACAAATGAATGAACAACTGTGGATATGGGCAAGGTACAGCTTGGCTGGCTCCATTTCCTCATTTGGACTTAAAGAGATTGCATCAGTACAACTTAAATTGTGCATTAAATGTGACTTACTGGCCTGCGGTCACTGTGACAACTCTGGAAAGAAGTCTGGCTGCTCCTAACAACCCTGCCTCATCCACCCAGATAATAAAAGAGCCAGGGAAGGATCCCTGATAGTAGCTTCAGATTTTATTCTTTGATTTCTACATTTTCTCTATTTCCTAGCCCTTCTAGGTGTCCTTGTTGGATCACCTCATCAACCTAGTTAAATATGCAGATTCCTGGGCTTCACTTGCAGATTACTGTATCAGATTTTTTGGTGTGAAATGGGGCCTGCCTCTCCAAAGTGATTCTTATGTACTCTAAAGTCTGCAATTTTTTATTTAGAAGAGAAGAGAGGCAAGGGAAATAAATTTAAGTGCCTCCCACAGCCAGGGACTTGGTTTTACATGCCTCCTTTGATTCTTACAACACCAGTAAAGGCAGAGTTTATTCTGCTGTTTCAGTGGCAAGTCTCAGACACTAATATGTCAATGAGGTAAGTTGCCCATGGCCCCACAGTGAGTTCATGCTAAGCCTGGATCCCCAAGCAAGTCCATTTGACCTTACCACCGATGCTCTTTCCATGACATCACACTGCCCACCCACTCTTACCCATAGCACCTCCCCATTTTCTTGCATTTGAGATCCTGGGGTCCAGCTGAACTGATCATTTTATATATTGACACAATATGACCTGTGAGGTGCTACTCAATAGCTCATTTGCCAGAGGAGTTAAAAGCTCAAACTCCTGGGGATTCCCCATCCACCTGTGGAAGCTACAAGGGAAATCCTGGGATTATCCCCTCTCTCCCAACTGCAATGCCATGTGAGCCATGGCAGTGCATCCTCAACACACACATATACACACATAAAATTCCATGTCTTATCAGGTGCTCGTACAGACATGTGCTGCCATGGGAACATGGACCCAGGAAATGTAGCTAGTCTTCCTCTTTCCTTTACAGATATTTTCAAAACAGCGTTTCTGTGGTGGTTTCTTTTTTAGCTTCCTTGTTTCCTTGACTACAGGTTGAGAATGATGAAAAGCCTCTGGGTGCTTGTTAGTATATCTTTCTTCACTAGCTTAGAGACGGAATGACTATTTCTAGCCCTGATTTCAAAATCTATTGTATTAGTTATATCATTCATCTGTTTACAACTGAATCTCAGAATACGTTTGCACTAGAATTTAGGGTCATTTCTTCTCTTTACTACATCAAGCTCTTGTTCCTCTCTGACTTTCAAGGACTGGCACTGTCCCACTCCTCCCTGCCCAAGTCTTCCTGGGGCACTTCGGTTCCAGACTCATGTGAGATTTCCAGCCTCTAGACTTTGTTCATGCTAATTCTAATGCAGTTCTAATCCAATTCTCAGTTAACTCTGTACATGATTTTAAGCACGATGTTAAAATTCTCTAGGCCTGTTTCTTCTTTCACCAGAAAAAGGCTTTATTGATCATGGGAGTCGCCACTATTAAGAGGCTTACTTTGTACCAAGCACTGCCTTAAGTATTTTACATGTCTTGTATAAAATCTTCTCAACACTCCTTAAAGCAGATATAATTTTCTCATTTTATAGATGAAGAACTGAAACTGAGAGGGGCTAAGTAAATTACCCAAAGATACATAGATAGTGAGGAGCAAAGAAGGGAGTGAATTTCAACTTTGTTTAATTCCAAACCCCATACTTTGAACCACCTGCTATGCTACTCTCCAAGGACCTTTCCAACCCTGAAGTTTATGACTTTATGAAACTTACCAAGTTTCCACTTTCCCAACTAATGTACCATTTGCTCCTTGGAAGCTTTGGATGACTTTTCCCTAATTTCTCCCATCTCAGAATTCTATCACTGGATTTGACACTTGACTGTAAACCAGTTGACATTTTCCCATAATTCTCCAGTGGATGTTCTTATCTTCATTGTAGATGTACCTTTGAGAAAAAGAGCCACAATGGTTAATTCTCTGATGTGTCCTGGGCCACAGAAAGCAAGGAAAGAAGTGACGGATGGGTATTTGTCATTTATTCAACATTGACTCTATACCAGCAACTGTCCTAGGTGATTTCCATGTTATTTCATTAACTTCTTCAAACAGGTTCCCGCTGTTAGCAGTTTCATTTCTTTAGTGAGGAAACTGAGGCCTAGAGAGGTTAAGTATCTTGCTCCATAGTAAGTGACTGAATCAAAACTTAATAAAATCAATCTGATTACAAAGCACAGGTTTTTTTGTTTTGTTTTGCTTTTAAAGATTTATTTTTATTTCTCTACCCACCCACCCCCATAATTGTTTGCTCTTATGTCTATTCACTGTGTGTTCTTCTATGTCCTCTTGTATTCTTGGTGGCACCAGGAATCTGTGTCTCTTTTTTGTTGTGTCATCTTGCTGTGTCAGCTCTCCATGTGTGCAGTGCCACTCCTGGGTGGGCTGTGCTTTTCATGCGGGGCGGCTCTCCTTGAAGGGCACACTCCTTGCGCGTGGGGCTCCCCTATGGGGGGACACCCCTGCATGGCATGGCACTCCTTGTGTGCGGCAGCACTGCGTGTGGGCCAGCTCACCACACAGGCCAGGACGTCTTGGGTTTGAACCCTGGACTGCCTATATGGTAGGCGGATGCTCTATTAATTGAGCCACGTCCACAAAGCACAGTTTTCCTATTATAAAAATCTGAACCAATGAAAGACAACGAACATTATAATTTTCTTTCTCATTTAGACATTCCTCCAAATATCAGTACCATTTTGGTATTCAATTCAACCCAATATTCTAAATTACTATATTGTTATTAATGTCCAAAGAGCTCTAAAAGTAAATATACAATGGAAATTAGGAAGAGTAAAACTGAACCAGTACAATAAGATGTTTACTTTATAAAAATCATTGGTAACATTGCCATTACATAATATTCCCTGGATAAACAAGAAAAGTGATGAAGAAATAATTCTAAAACTGAAAATAATCAAAAGACTCCATTTTTCACACCATTTCTGCTTGTCCCAACATGCCTTTACAACTTTATCTTCAACTACTTCATTTTACCCATAGTACAACCATTTCATGTTTCCTGCCTCCAGGCCCTTTGCTTATTTTCTTTCCACCTGAAATGCTCCCTCTCCTCTATATTACCCATTAACCTCTTACCTATGTTCAAATGTCTCTTCTTCTATAAAGTCTTCTCTAACTCCTTTCCTTCCCATCCACTAGTTAGCATTTGGGAAGACATTTTCTACCCAAGATTCCATTTTCCTTTCTTTCCTGTGCTCACACATGCACTATGTTTCCCAGCCCCCTTGCATTTAAATAAGACCATGTGGCTGTTTTCTTGGTAATAGAATGTGGACAGAAAACATGTTCACCAATTTTAGGTTTTGGTGTTTTTAAAATATGTCCACAAATTCTTGGCTACTGCTCCCTTCAAGGAGCTTAATTTCCTTCCCCTTGAGTGTGGGTAGGAGTCAGTCTCTCTTTAAATGAATAAATGTGGCAGAAGTAGCAGCATGTGACTTTTGAGACTAGGTCATAAAATGCATCACAGCTTCTTCCTTGCTCTCTCTGTCTTGGATCATTGCTCTGGAGGAAATCTGCTCCCATGTTGTAAGGACATTCAAACTGCCCTACAGAGAGGTCTACATGGCAAGGAATGGAGCTTCCTCCTGCTGACAGCTAGTAAGAAACTGAGGCCTTCTGCCAACAGCTGTGAGGGAGCCCTCTTGGAAGAGGCTCCTTCAACCCCAGCCGAGCCTTCAGACGGCTGCAGCCCAGCCTACGTCTTGATTGCCACCTCTTGAGAGACCCAGAGTCAGAACCACCCAACTAAGCTACTCCTGAGTTCCTGACCCATGAAAACAACGAGCTTATGTTTGTTGTTTTAAGCTGAAAAGATTGATGCCATTTGTTACTTAGCAATAGATAGCTTAACTATATATAGGCCTAGCCACAAAATGTTCCATGCAATATTTTAAACACACTATCTCTTTTCCTACTCCCATACTGGGAGGTGAATATTTCTAAGGCTCTAGAAGACCACAAGATGGAAGGAAACAGGATCTCTGAGTCACTTTGAGGACTGGTACTCTAGAGAGCTGCCCTTTTTGTGCTAAACCACAAGCCTGGAACTTGTACTGTAGTAGCTAGTGCTACTTACCCTGAATAATGCACTCTCTTTTTCCTCCTCATAGCATTTGTTGTTCTCTACCATGTATTGTATCATTATTTGTATGTCCTTTTCCCCCATTTAGACTGCAAGTTTTTTTTTCATTGAACATTTAAGAGTGATTACAATACGCTTGGCAGTGTGTACTTTGCCAGCATATCTCAATCACTTCTCATAATAACCCTATGAAGGAGATACTATTATTCTTCTCATTTTTCAAGATATAAAATCTGAGGCTAGAAAGGTTAAGTACCTTGCTCAAGATCACAAAGCCCAGAAGAGACAAAGCTGGGGATGACAATTATTCTGTCCCCACAGCTTGAGTTCTTGGCTTCCCTCATACATTCCCTCCCAGCCATCTCTGCATCCCACACAGTGCCTAACAAAGTGTCTTGCATACAGTTGTTGTTTAATAGATGTCTGTGACTGCATGAATGAGGGAATGAGCAAGTGGTAATATGTTAAGAGGGGAAATGTCACAGAAGTTCACAAATAAAAATATCCTTTTGTCCTGAAACATTTTTGCCTCATACAAATGCCCCTTTCTATTTGTATGCATCTGAACTTTAGGGTTTTAGTGGCTAGAACACATAAAGAGATTCATTCACTAGATGAAAAGCACGCTCAGAGAATACTAAGAAACTCTTTATAGTGTCTACATTTTTAGATAAAGAGCTGCAAGTGCTTCGGGACATCAAACAAATTCAGGACTTCTCTAAATAGCCAACTCATTAAGGAAAGCTGCTGAAATCCACAGGCACCTTTGAAGAAGACAGTAACTACTGCACTGGTGGGTGCTCATTTCACTAAAAACCTGCGTCCATTCACGAGGCCGGGAAACCTCAGCAGCATGACAAAGGCCAGATTGTTCTCTCTAGAACAACATGATAATGCAATGAAAGAGTGGGTGCCTGTGTACTGAGGAAAAAGGCAGTAAATGAGTCCCTGGCACCACCACAGCAATCAGCCTTAACAAAGACGTGGACAGGACTCCCTGCCAATAAGCTGCTCTCCACAAACTTGAGGAGTTAAAACTCTATCAGATTTAAACTAAAAACAGTGAACTTTCCAAAGTCTGCAGCCAGTGCACCACGGGAAAAAGAAGACTATACCTTCCTAGCTAGGATAGATAAGTAGTGAATAGTCTTGAACTCATTTAATAAAAGCATAGCCTGGGCCTTCCTTTTTGATTTGAAAGGAAGTGGCATTAGCTTCAACTCGGCACTCTGTTTCCACCTCAAGTGCACACCTATGTCTGTTCCAATTCTCCCAAAGGACAGCTATAAGCATATATTTCTGAAATGAAAAATGTTGAAGATGGTTCACTTTAGAGAGAGGAAAGGGGATTGGAATTGAAGGATAAAGACATTTGTTCTCCATTTTGTACCTTCTCATACTGTTTTGATTTTTTACCATGTACATGGATTAATTTTACTTTTTAATGTTACAGTTCATCAGAGTGAGAATTATAATCACTTGGGTTTTCATTTTTCTAATCTCTTTCAAGAGAAACCAAATATTATTTCTTAAATCCTCTATAACTGCACATTTCTGCCCTGAAACAATAGTTATTGTTTCCATAATAGAAAGCCTTGATTCCCAGAGAACAGTCTTAGGATCCACTCAATGTCTGTTCCTTAAAGCAGAATATTAGAGAATGCCCTCATGAAAAGAAAAAAATTTTGATTTACTGTTTTTTAAAATTCTAATTTAGTTTTGCTTAAGTTGGCATTACCATATATTTTTCCATCATATAGCTCTGTAGTTTTTGACTGGGGTATTTCCCCCCAGAGGATATGTGGCAATATCTAGAAATATTTGGTTGTCATGCCTGTGGCCAGAGGAGTGCTACTGACATCTAATAGATAGAGGCCAGGAAGGCTGGTAAACATCCTCCTGTACACCAGACAGCCCCCAGCAGTACAGAATTCCCTGGCACAAAATTCAGTAGTGCCGAAGTTGAGAAATCCTGATGCAGATATAATGGCGCCATCATATAATGCTATATATTTATAATTACATAATTACATGTCATATAAAGAAACTCGCCCTAAGGTTGTTCTCACAGAATATCTAATGAGATGCGGGGTGAGGAGGGCCATCTCCTAGTTGGGCAACACTGCCAAGTGTGAAGATGAGATTGGTCAGATTTGGAGCCGGTATTCGTGTCCATTATCCTTGGACATGAGGAGCACTCGATAAACATTTGTAAAATGGAACTCGGTCAATTTTTTTATTCTTTATTCATTTATTTAATAAATATTTGTTGAATCTCTACTCTGCTATCTTTTAAGAGAAATGGCTGTCCAACCAGGGGCACATCTGTTCTTAATCAGAAAGAGATGTGCCCAAGCAATTGCTAAATATTACAGTCAATATTTTGGCCAGAAAATGTTTTTGGAGAGGGTAACTGAAATGTTTAGGTATGTGAAATGTGCATATGTGACTTTGTGGTGCTGTAATTATAAATAAACTCCTACCCCCTTAGGAAAGCCAGGTCTTCAAAGGGCACCAATTCAGGGGACCAAAGGAAAGGGGCTGAACAAGCAATGTAAGAATTTAGGCCTCGATCGTGGCAAGAAGGCAAGAGCTTCTGGGTTTCACTTTATAATTTCAGACTAGTCCCCACCCTAGCCAGTTGTCTCAGGACCGGAGGTGCTCCTGGACTTCCCCTCCGCAGCGGCTAGAATGTCCGGAAGGACGTGATGTGTGGTCCCAGGGGCTGGACTTGGCTCCTCACTCTGAATGGAGTCACTGGGAAAGTTCCCAAACAGTCCCTCCCTCAGCATTCATTCCTGTTGTCAAGAATTCACACTTAATTCCCCCATCAAAGTTGGCCTGGTGAAAATATTTTCCCTTAAAGAAACCCCAGCATGATGGATTCTCTCAGAAGTTATAATTGTAGCATTATTGATCAGTGAGTTCTTTGAAATGGTGCCTAAGAACACAAAAGAAGCCCCTATGCTTTTTCACACATCCCTGTGGAATTTCCCATTTCACTGAAAGCAAATTACACATTTTTAAAAATGTATTTACCAGGAACACAATTTCCAACCACAATGTAGCTACTTAATACAGCTTTTTAAAAAAAAATTATTCAGAAAGATGTTTTCTTCTGATAACAAAAAAATTAACTCAGCTACAAAGAGCTAAGATCAGATTAAGTTGCAAATGTATTCTCTCCAGTTTTCGGTTGCCTTCAAGGAAAACTTTTAAACTGGAACAGTTGCATTGATAACAACCCAACTTGATGAAAACCAGGCAACTTTTCCCATTATCAGAAGTTGGCTGGGCCCTGAGCCTCAACAGAGCTGCAACACGGACTCTCTAGTTCATTAGACTTAGGTCAGCTAACAAGGAGGTGAGGATGGTCAACCACCACACCAAGGAACCGAGAGAGTCTGCAGCTGCAAGCAGGAGAATCCCATCTATCAGCCATGTGGGATCTAAGCCCCCTCTCAATTTAGAGGTGAAGTGGGCATCGCCATCCCAGCGTCCTCAGGATGGAGGAATAAAATATGGATTAGAGTGGAAAAAATAATAATAAAGTGTATAAGCCAAAAAAAAAAAAGTTGGTTCAGGGTTGGCTGGACCCACCAAGCAGAGAACAGAGTGGGTCCAGCCTGGCTTCTGTCCTGAGCAGGAATCGGAGTAGGATTCCGGCTGTCTCAGGCCATTGGCTTGCAAGGATTCCTGGTAGGCCCTGCGTCCCACTCTCCATGGTCTTAGATTATAGCCCAGCCACAGTCCTATTTGTGACCAAAGCCCTGGTTAGGGTCCAGAGCCTAGTGTGGGGTTTGGGGTGCCCTGGTCTGACCTGGAAATAGCCCAGACCCTTTGTGGCCATCGTGGTGGGGGCCAGCTCCAGGACCAGCCAAGGATTCCTGGATCTACCCAATAGCTGCTCAAATCCAAGGGCTGGGACAGGAACTAGAAAAATTATGGGAATGCAGCACACCATCTGCCTGGCTGCGTTCAGCCCTGGGTCAATCACAATAGGTGTTCAGAACCCCTGGTTCTATGCAATCAATCAAAGTCAGAGAACTGCCACTAAGAAAGAAAAACCTGGGCAGCCCGGCTAGCTTTTAAATCATGCCTGGTGTCACTTTGGAACTATGGAATGAGTTAAACCTCAGCATGCGCCTTGACTTTAACTCATTCCAGTTTCTCAAACGAGAACAAAGAAAACATCAGAGGTTATCCACAGGCGGTACAATGCACTTCACACTGGGCTAAGCACTATATCTTGCCCTGAACTCAGAATTTCCTTTCTCCTACAGAGTTAACACAAATTCTTTTTATTGTTAAATGATGGCACACATGTTTATTTTTAATATACCATGTGCTGGGCAGTGTCCTAAATGTTTTATAAATACTAATATATTTATTTTATAACAATATGTATATGTTAGGAGGTTGCCCGTAAATTCCAACAAAAGGAACGCTTTTTTTCGTTTTCTTAGTCACTGTATTTAATTTTTAATATCTTTAATTGCTGAAGTAATGCATGCTTATTTTAGGGAATTAAAAATAACAAAGCTTTATAAAGAAATAAGATAATTTTGACTCCTTTCAGTTCTACCCTCATGAGATAACAAGGCCAGTGCTTACAGTGTGGGGTAGGGCTTACAAAGGGAGTTCTAAAACAGAGTTTTAAAAAGAAAACCAAGTCTCAAAGCAAACTGATTAGCCTGAGATAAAAAATAATACACCTTCCAGAAAAGAAAAATAATTATAAGATGAAGTGGAAAACAAGATCCAGGAAAAAACTTATGTCCTCAACATTGAAAGAGGCCAAACAGCACAGCTGCAGTTAAATATTTTAATTAATATTATTGAGGTAGGAGAAGTAATGAACAAACCATAAGTCAGTGTAGATCTAGGAGAATTGGTAGAATAAAACATTTGAAATTTCAGGCCTTTATCATAATTGAGCAGTAAATTTTTAATGTCATATAGAGATAGCAAATGCCGAGGAGTTCAGTTCTTCTCAAGCATTTAGTCACATGACTTTTGAAAATAATCCTGTCACCTTCATAAACCCCAAGAAGCCCTGGGATTGCATTTTGAACATTCTGCCAATGCAAAAAGGAAATCCAGTCCCCCTTCCCTGGAGAGCGGCAATCCAGCAACCTAAGAGGGAAATCTGGAAACAGTTTGTCCATTGAGACCTAGCATCTTCAAAGGATCGATGTTCTCCCCTAATGCGAGCAGGAGTCGTTGATCCAACCTGCAGGAAGGGCTTCAAAGCTGAGGAAGCGCACGGGCTCCCTGGGGAACGGCGCCTACAGCGGTCAGGGCCAAAGGCGTCCTTCGTGGGAACTAAAATGCAGCACAGCACAGCGGAACAGCACAGTAGAGAGATTAAGTGGAACAGAGAAGAAAGTAATCAGGACGGAAAAATATTGTAAACTTTCCAGGGTCACCATTCCAACCCTCAGAAAAAGCGAAGATTTCAGTCTCCAGGGACCACCCTTCAGCTGCAAGAAAGTTACACACGAAGCATCTTTGTCCTCCAAGGAGACCCAAAACAAAGATCAAATAATAGGGAGGGCAGAAGGAGTGGGAATATGGAAATCCCAAGTTTACTGACTTGTACATGGCATGTGATTTGGAAGCTTTGTTGTACCACATAATAGTCTATTGGCCTTTTAAAAATGCATGTTAATTGTTATATCTGCATGAAGCTCTCTTAACCTCTCCCCATAGCTAATTAATAATTTCTAATGAGGACAGGTATCCTGACTTAAACTTTAAGGTGCTGGGAACAAAAATGGGATATGATTTAGATGGTGACTGTCTAAGGCACATTAGAATCACACGGAGAGCTTTTAAAAATACTGAATACCAGAACCCACCTTCAGAAGTTATGGTTTAGGGAAGCAGACTTGGCCCAATGGATAGGGTGTCTGCCTACCACATGGGAGGTCCACGGTTCAAACCCTGGGCCTCCTTGACTCGTGTGGAGCTGGCCCATGCGCAGTGCTGATGCACACAAGGAGTGCCGTGCCATACAGGGGTGTCCCCGCGTAGGGAAGCCCCACGCGCAAGGAGTGCACCCCATAAGGAGAGCCACCTAGCGCGAAAGAAAGTGCAGCCTGCCCAAGAACGGCACTGCACACACAGAGAGCTGACACACAAGATGACGCAACAAAAAGAAACACAGATTCCCGGTGCTACTAACAAGGGTAGAAGCTGTCACAGAAGAGCATGCAGCGGATGGACACAGAGAGCAGACAACTGAGGGTGGGGGGTGGGGGGAAGGGAGAGAAATAAATTAAAAAAAAAAAAAGAATCTTAAAAAAAAAAAAGAAGTTCTGGTTTAACGGTTCTGGGATAAGGCCAGGTTATCCATAATATGTTTAGAAGGTCTCCAGGTCATTTGAATGTATAGCTAGATGGGAGAACCACAAGTCTAAGAGATTCATCACTACTGGGATCCTAATTCCTAAATAACCATACCATTCCCATGAGGTGCACAGAGAAGAAAGCAAAACAGGTAATACTTTATTACAAACTTTGGTCCCAAATTTCATTGTAGCACAGTATTTAGCTAGGCTGGACCTAATGAAGTCTGCCTTTGCTTGCACCTCTTTTTTTTATATAAAGGTTTATTTTTTATTTATTTCTCTCCCATTCCCCCTCCCCCTGCCCCAGTTGTCTGTTCTCTTTGACCATTCGCTGTGTGTTCTTCTGTGTCTGCTTGTATCCTTGTCAGCGGCACTGGGAATCTGTGTCTCTCTTTTTGTTGTTGTTGCATTATCTTGCTGCGTCAGCTCTCCGTGTGCACTCCTGGGCAAGCTGGACTTTCTTGCGTGCTGGGCGGCTCTCCTTACGGGGCTCGCTCCTTGCATGTGGGGCTCCCCTATGCAGAGGACACCCCTGTGTGGCAGGGCAATCCTTGCTTGCATCAGCACTGCGTGTGGGCCAGCTCATCACACAGTTCAGGAGGCCCTGGGTTTTAACCGTGGACCTCCCATGTGGTAGGTGGATGCTCTATCCATTGAGCCAAGTCTGCTTCCCTGCATGCACCTTAATAGCTGAGAACCAAAGCAGACTGAAAGGAGAACTCTTGCTCTCCCATCACCAAGCTCAAATCTAAGCCTCAGGCCAACACCGGGAAAGCCACACCTCTCAGCAGGAAGCAGGAGAATGAGCACAAGAGAAACAAAGAAGTCATTCTCAAGGCTTGGAGTCACCTTGGCCTCGGTCTCTCTCAAGTAGAAAGTGAGAAGAATGTGGTAGGGAGGAGGGGAGAGGCTCTCTCTAGACCTTTCTTCTGCAAAAAGAAAAGAAGAAAAGAGAACAAGAAGAGATGTCATCCTTGAGAAAGTGACACCAGGCCAGAGCTGAATTCTCAGCTGCTGCAGAAAGAAAGAATGAGGTGGAAGACAGGTGGTGAGCAGAAGAGAAGCCCAGGCCTTCTCCAAAGAGAGTTACCTCTTGCCACTCTGGCTGGATAGACAGCCAGTTGACTGAAACTCGTAAGTGACCAGCAGGATGGAAAGAGAAAAGAGATGTCATGACACACCAAACTGAAGCCCACCTCAACACTGCTCCAAACACTTGGGAACAATGGAAAAAATACAGCAAAAAGGAAGTTTAAATATATAGCCAAACTCAGAAGAAAGCAGTTGAAATCAGTAGGAACTAGAAAACAAGAAAACACTGAAGCCAGACGATGGTGGTCCCAAAAATACCAAACCAGGATATGGGCACTGACAGTAAGTGAGGGGTCTGAAGATGTGACCTGGGACCTGAGAACAGTGGGGAGATGTAATTAAAACCTCTTCACAAAGCAAAAACCTTCACAAAACAGCCCCTTCCTTATGAAGGGCACAGAAAAACTACCCACTAGGTCAGAGAAGGAACAAGGAAGCTTGTCATCAGCCTGGGGTGTTGAGGAGAAAAAGCAATCAAGCCTACAAAAAAGAGTTTCTAATAAAAGTATAAACACATAATTGATAAAGAACTACGTAAGGGTGAGGTGGCAGAGGGATATAGGAACATAGTTTGTGTATGGTACTGAGGTTAAGTTGGTATCAAGGAAACAATATTGCTTAGATTTAGGATATTAAATTAAGACTTTTAAGTACAAAGAAAATAGTGGAGAATATGCAAGCTCGCAGAGACAGAAATCAGAGTAAAGGTTGCCAGGCAGAATGGGGAGTTAATGCAAAATGGGTATAGGGTTTCTATTTGGGGAGATGGGAAAGTTTTAGTAATGGAAGGTGATGAGGGTACCTCAGCAATGTGAATGTGATTCATTCCACTGAACAATATGGTTGGGAGTGGTTGAGTTGGGAAAAATGTACGTTGTATATATGTTCCCACAACAACAACAAAAAAGAGCAACTAAAGAGACAATAAGTAAAGGCAATATGTGATCCTGGACAAGATTTAACAGAGGAGGGAAGGCTTAAATGACCATTATTGGGACATACAAAAAATTGGAATACAGACTATAAGCTTTATATCAATGTTAAATTTCTTGAACTTGATAACTGTTCTTAAGGTGCATACATAAGTGAATATTCTTGTTCTTAGGAAATGTATGTGGCAGTTTGAAGTGTTCGAGGAGCATATTTATGACCTATAGTCAACCTAAATTCAAATGTTCAGAAAATGGATGGATGGATGGATAGATAGATAGATATAGATAGATAGATAGATAGATAGATAGATAGATAGATAGATAGATAGATAGATAGATAGATAGATAGATAGATGGTAGAAAGATAGAATGTGTTTTAGTTTACTAAAGGCTGCCAAGGCAATGTACCAGGAATGGGTTGGCCCTGACAATGGGGATTTACTAACTTATAAGCGTAAGTTCTGAGGCTGTGAAAATGTTCAAATCAAGACTTAATCAGTCAATGCTTTTGTCTCTGAGGATTGGCTGCTGTTGGTCCCAGATTCCTCTTTCATATGGCAAGGCATATGGTGAGGCACATGGTGGCGTCCACTTGTCTCTCCCATCTGTCTGGGTCTCGTTTTCAGCTTCTGGTTTCAGTGGTTTCCTCACAGCTTCTGTGTTTCATTGATTTCATCTTCTGGGGATTTCTGTTTCTGCAGCCTCTTTGTTTCTGTATACTCACCCCATTTATAAAGGACTCCAGTAAGAGGATTAAGATTCATCCTGTGCTACACCTTACCAAAGTAATCCAATCAAATGGCTCTTAACTGAAACTAAATTAATCAATGGGTCCTACCTACAACAAGTTCACACCCACAGGAATGGACCAATTAAAGAACATAATTTTCTGGGGACCATAAAAGACTCAAAATACCATAGAATGATTTGGGAAATGTGGTAAAATGTTAAAATTGTTGAGTCTGGATATCTGGAGGCATAGGGATATGTTGTAATTCTCTGTATGGGGATTGTATTACATTTGTAACTGTCCAATAACTTTGAGATTATTTCAAAATTTTAAGTTTTTTAAAAAGTCTCTAATAAGCAATCAAACCCAGCAAATCTGTGTAAGTTGGGGTCTGGATTATACTGACTGTATGGTATAAGAATCCCAAGCCAGCAGCGGGCTTGGCCCAGTGGTTAGTGCATCTGTCTACCACATGGGAGATCCGCGGTTCAAACCCCGGGCCTCCTTGACCCGTGTGGAGCTGGCCCATGCGCAGTGCCAATGCGTGCAAGGAGTGCCCTGCCACGCAGGGGTGTCCCCGCGTAGGGGAGCCCCACGTGCAAGGAGTGCGCCCTGTAAGGAGAGCCGCCCAGCGCAAAAAAAAAGTGCAGCCTGCCCAGGAATGGCACCACCCACACGGAGAAGTGACACAACAAGATGATGCAACAAAAAAAAAGAAACAGATTCCCCTGCCACTGACAACAACAGAGGCGGACAAAGAAGATGCAGCAAATTGACACAGAGAACAGACAACCGGGGTGGGGAGGGGAAGGGGAGAGGGAAAAAAAAAGAATCCCAAGCCAAGGAATAAAATTGAAAAACAAGTCTAGGGGACTGAAACTCATGAATGCACAGAAGTAAACACAAAACTAGCCCAAAGGGACACTTCCACCTCCCAGGAAGCACAAATCTCCCGCAAATATAATTAATATCTGCTAAAAACGGCTTAAAATAAAATTGACAAATTACACAGGATAATAAACAATAACGAAGGAGAGTCAAGAGAGACAGTAAATGTGAGAATTCAGACTGTCAGAAGAATAGATAAGACAACCTTAAAGAAATTATTACATATATTTAAAGTGGTTAAAAGTATTGTTTTTAAAAAGGAATAGGTACTAGAAGGAAAGAGAAGGGCATCACGAGGTGGGGAGAGGCCATTTTGAAAACAAACCAAAGAGATTGTCTAGAAATAAAAAATATCATCATTGAAGTTAATAGTTTAATGAACTGGATAAATTGCAAATTCAATCTAACAGAAGAGTAAACTATCGATCCAGAAGATAGGAGCAAAGAAATTTTCTAGATTACAACCCAGGGAGATTGGAAGATATGGAGAATAGAATGAAAAAGTACAATATATATGATGGCTATTCCAAAAAGAGAGACTAGAGAAAATGGAGGATATCTGATGTTAGAAAAGGGTGACTGAGAAGTCCCAAAATTATAGAAATATATGACATTTCAGATTCAAGGAGTTTAATAAGTATTAAGCAAGATAAATGAGAAGAAATTCAAGTCTAGTAACACTGTAATTAAATAGCAGAGCATCAAGGACAAAAAGAAAATCTTTAATAAGTACCTACAATAAGGTAGAAGATGGATTTTGACTACATAAAAATGTAAGATTTTTGTAAGACAAAAGAGACTATATATCAAGAGAAATGACACACCTGAGAAAAGATATTTGCAAATCACATTTTCAACTAAAAAAGGATTAGTATTCCCAAAGAGAAGAAAATACTACAAATCAATAAGAAACAGGCAACAACCCAATGGAAAAATGAGCAAGGGTTACAAACAATCTTTTAATAGAAGAGGAACCTCAAAAGACCCATAAATACATGAAAAGATCCCAAATTCTCTAGAAATCAGGAAAATACAAACTGTAATCATAAATGAGATATCATTTCACATTCATCAGAATGACTAAAATCCAAAAGTTTGGTAATATCAAATGTTGGCAAGAATACGAGCAACAGAATTTTGATATATTATAGTTGATGGGATATAAATTTGCACAACCACTTAGAAGGCAATTTGGCAATACCTGCTAAAGCAGAAGATGTTCATACTCTTCAATGGAATGGTTTCGCTTCTAGGTATATGCCACTCAGATAGGTACAGAAAGAGACACATATCAGGGTGTATCTTGCAGCATTGTTTCTAATGAGAGTTGGCTGGCGAGGTTACTATCTAGCACTAGTGGAACAGATAATGGTCGTTTCATCATCATACAATGAAATATTATATCTCAAAAGGAATAAACAACATTTACATATTTTATACAGATTAATCTAAAACATCATTCCAAATGAAAGGAGCAAGTTGCAAGAAGTTATTTTCATTATATTGTTATAAAATATGAAAACACAAAATGATATATATTATAAAGACATATAGAAAATGTATAACAATGTGGGCAGGAAAAATGCATCTCAACAAAAAGAGAGATATCTCTGAGGAAAGGTAGTATCTTCCCAGTCAAGACTGGGAAGATATTTCACTTGCAATAAAAATGTTTTTACTCCTTTCTGTTGTTGTTCTTTTTTAGTAGGAAACAAATCTGGCCAAATATAACATTTTTAAAATCTGTAAATAGGTAAATGTGTGCTGTTATACTTTTATCTGTATTATTGTTTTTCTTAGATATATTTTTATTTTTATTTTTTATTTATTTTTAAAAATTTTTAATTAAAGATCACAAGGAATGTTACATTAAAAAACATAAAAAAACAAAAAACATAAGAGGTTCCCATATAACCCACTCCCCACTCTCCACCACATCATTTTTGTTAATTGTATTTTTTTAAGATATATACATCACAAAAAAGAAAAAGTTACTCCAAAAAATATAAGAGGTTCCTGTATACCCCCTACCCCACTGCTCCCACTCCAACAACCTCCCCCATCATTGAGGCACCCTCATCGCACTCAATGAACACATTTTGGGGCACTGCTGCACTACACAGATAATAGTTTACCCTGGAGTTCCAACTCTCCCCCAGTACATTCAGTGGGTTATGGCAGGATACATAAAGCCCAGCATCTGACCCTGCAATATCATTAAGGCAACTCAAAATCCCAAAAATGTGCCCACATCACATCTCTTCTACCCTCTCCCTGCCCTCAGCAACTACTGTGGCCACTTTCTCTACCTCGATTTCTTCTATTACTTGTATTTTATTATCTTTTTGATATATTTAATAACTAATATTTAATATATTTGATATATTTAAAAACTGTGGGGTAGAAAATGAAGCTCTGAGCATCTCCTCCCATAGGAGCTTTCCCATCTCTTTTATACTGAGACGGCTGAACAGATGCAGTGGAAGAGCCTGCAGCTGGCTGCCAAGATCCACTTATTGATGGGGGGGAGGAGAGCTTCAGTGATCCCAGGAGATTCATCCCACAGCCACCACATCAGGCTCATGATGCATCATCAACGTCCATTCAATAACTCCACTTTGAACATGGGAGAGATTGAATCTGACTTCCAGAGTAACACACAAACCCTCAAGTAAAGGAATCTATTTGCTTATATAATTTGGTGGGTTGTATGGGGTAACTATTTTGTTACATTTAACCTACATTTGATGTGTCTCAAATACTCTGGCCCCTATAAAATGTCTGGTTATGAGTCATTCACAAGCAACTCCCAGAGGAGATTGGAAGCAGCTGGAGAACCAGTACAGGGGTGCGTCAGAACACATGATGGATGAGAAAACCGAGATTAGAGACAGAGTAGGTTTGCTTGGAGCCTGAGGCTTTGGCATTGCTGGAACTAGAGCCCTGGTCTCCTGACTGCCTATCCCATGCTCTGAGACCCCAGGCTATCAGGGTCTTCCTTGTGGTAGCAGATGAAATTCTCAGGGGAGAGAGCTAGAAAAACTTGAAGCCCCTTTCTTTTTCCTTTGTGGTGGTTTATCTCTACATTTAAAATTTACATAACTACACTGCGAAGGCAGTGCTAGGAATGAAATTTATAGCCCTCAGCACTTACATTAACAAAGAAGAAAGAGCTAATACTAAAGATCACGCTGCGTGAAGTAAGCCAGACACGAAAGGACGAATACTGTATGATTGCATTACTATGAACTAAATATATTGTGTAACACATTGTATGATTCCATTTATATAAAATGTAAATATAATCCATTTCTAAAAATGAAATTCAATTAGTGGTTATGTAGAGCTAGGGAAGGCATGCTAAGGGGTATGGAGTTTTTCTTTTTGGAATAATGAAATCTAAAATTTTTTGTGATGATGAATGCACAGCATTGCAATTACACTAAAAGCCAAGGATTATACGCTTTAGATAGATTGTATGGCATGTGATTATATCTCAATAAAATTGCTAAATAAATAAATAATTGTGCAAGAATAGCCAGAAATAGCAGCTACGTACAGCAGGGGCAAAATAGAGATTGAGAGGTGAAGAAATTTCTTGTTTGTCAGTTTTTTTGTTTATTATTATTATTGAAATAATGAAAATGCTCTAATAATTATTGAAGTGATGAATGCACAACTATATAATTATATCTCCCAAATACCACTGATTGTACACTTTAGATGAATTGTATGCTTTATTAATATGTACAATAAAATTGATTTGTTAACAAAAAATCGAATTTGATTAAAAAAACAAAAAAAGCATCATTAATACTAAACGGCAGCTTCATTTGGCTCTTTATACCTTGTCAGGGATTTTCCATTTCATTTGAAACTTGTCATATCTCAATCCTGTTCAATTTAGAGATCCTAAGCAGTTAAGTTTCCATTCCTTTTTAAAATTGTTTTCAATGTTAAAACTTTTGGGTCTTAGAAGGTTCTTATATAGAGAAATTGTTTTGAACTATATAAATCTTGGAATATCCATGTAATACTTTAAGCACTACAGTCTATGCATTAGAGTCCTTTCATTATTTTTATGTTGCTGATATGTTCAATAATTGACGTGCTCTGAAACTGTTTCCAGTTAGCATCAGTAAGAAGTTACAGACTGAAATTCAGTCAATATAAATTGCACTTACACGTTCTAAATGTAGAGGCCCAGCTATGTAAAATAACATACTGAAGGTAATACAGGATATCCAAGGAGAGGTGGTATTTCTTAACAGAGTCAATAAAATGTGTATCTTTCTGGCAATTAAACCATGTATTTCTTTATCTTTTCCTCTTAGTTTAATTTTTTTTCTTAGATTATATTTTATGGTATTAATTTCCCTTTCAAATGTGCAGTCATTATTTGCATTCATTAAAATTCTTCTCCCCTTAAAATATTTTCATTAAAACCATAAAGGAATGATCCCCAACTTTCTATTTCAGTTCTAAGGAGCAATCTGGTTTACAATCCATGGGGGAAGGATGAATTATGGGCATCATCTCAGCCGAGAAGCACTCAGATCTGAAATATTTATTTAACAGGAGCAGGTCACGAATGATTGTATGCACAGCCTAATGATAAATAGAAAAAGTGACAGTTCCAATAACACAAGCCTCTCTCGCTCACTAGACATCTTCCAAATGTCTCTGAAACATTTCAAGTTTTCTGCCATTAAAGTTATTACAGTGATGGTTTTAAAGAACTGCCATGTCCCTTTGTAGATGTGAGTAGCCAGTTCATTCTACCCATTTGGAAGTGACTCAAAGTTCTAGTTTCCCCGGACTTTGGCCCAGTGGTTAGGGCGTCCGTCTACCACATGGGAGGTCCGCGGTTCAAGCCCCGGGCCTCCTTGACCCGTGTGGAGCTGGCCCATGCGCAGTGCTGATGCGCACAAGGAGTGCCGTGCTACACAGGGGTGTCCCCCGCGTAGGGGAGCCCCACGCGCAAGGAGTGCACCCATAAGGAGAGCCGCCCAGCGGGAAGGAGGGAGCAGCCTGCCAAGGAATGGCGCCGCCCACACTTCCCTTGCCGCTGAGGACAACAGAGGCGGACAAAGAAACAAGACACAGCAAAAAGACACAGAAAACAGACAACCAGGGGAGGGGAGGGGAATTAAATAAATAAAAATAAATCTTTAAAAAAAAAAAAAGTTCTAGTTTCCCAATAGAGAAAATTATAAGGGTGGAAAAAGTGTGTGTGTGTGTGTGTGAGTGAAGAATTCCAGCTACCCAATCAGAAATCCGCATTGCCCCCGGCCTCCAAAGCTACTACTAATGTGATGATAATGACAGATCATGGTACATTACCTGACTCCTTGAAATAAGGTACCTTCTCTAGAAAAGCTGAGAATTGATCAGAAAAGCCAACTCTCTTTCCTTCACAGGGAGTTTTAAAGCAGAGGAACTTCTAGTTTTCTCTCCTGCCCATGCCTACTCGTCCCTTCAAAGTGTGTCAGTGAAGACCTCCAAGTCCTTTGAAGCGGCGCTTGAGATCCCTCCAGGAACCGTCTTCCTTCCTCCGGCCAGTAGGGATTGCCTTTAGCCTCTGATTCTGCCTGCGGTGTCTATTAACTTTCTCTGTATTTTTCTGTGTTTTGAATAATTTATGCTGGGCTTTTAGCTTTCATATGCTCCATCTCAGATTCTTTTCCCCCCCATATAAAGTTAAAATTGTTGTGTTTTCCCGGCATCAATTACTAGATCTGGCTGCTTGACTGCAGCACACGCTCCGTTTTCCACCCGCAGCTACGAGACGCGCGGTGCTCACAGGCCCCCTCCGCCCCGCGCCTTCCTCCGCTCCGTGGGGACGTGTCTTGCGGCACTTCAGCTGAGCTGAACTACTTGTCCCGGAATTCTCTTCCACGCGCGCTTGGCTTGGGGTCAGAAGCGAAGTTATGCTTGAGGTTTAGAAGGCAGAAACGAAGCGGCCACGTTCTTCTCGTGCTCGGAACATGGGTGCGGGTGGGCGGTGCCGCTGCGCGCGCCTTCGCTGCCCCAGGGCGCCAGGCCCGCAGCTCCCACAGCTTCTCGGACTCCTGCGCCAGGTGCACTCTCTGCTCCTGGAAAGACAAGGGGGGAGAAGAGAGGCGGCCAGCATCTCCCGCAGGTCGCCCACATCATAGAAGTTTGGGGCTTGTAGGTGGTTGAGTGTCCAATGCGAGCGCTAGTCCGTTCTCGAGGATCCCAGCGCCTCCACCCGTGTTCGCATTCTCTAGGCCACCCCCAGACACAGCCATCTGTCCTCTCTGGTTGCCTACCCTGTGCACTGCAAGCTCCGGTACTGGAGGCGGAAGCCACAGCCTCGCATAGACTGTAAATTGGCTCCCACAATTGCATAAGGCTAAATTCCTGTAATAAATCCCTTACTATTATATCTTTGTGGTAGATTGAATCCTGAGCCCCACAAAGACAAGTTCAGGTCCTAACCCCCAAGCCTGCTGTTGTGACTTCATTTGAGATCTTCCACCATCCTATTACGATGTGACCAAACTGAAACAGGGTGGGCCTTAATCCGGAATGTCCAGATTCCTTCTAAGCAAAAACCGTTTGGATACAGAAGTACAAGCCACAGGAGGAGACAGAAGGAGACAGCACCATGTGAGGGAGACTCAGTCCGGGAATTGCCAGCAAGCCACCACCAGGAAGCTACAGATTTCAGAGAAGGCAGAGCTGGCGGATACCTTAATTTTGAACTTCTAGCCTCCAGCCCATGAGCCAATACGTTTCTAGTGCTTAAGCCAGCCAGTTTGTGGAATTTTGTTATAGCAGCCCTGGCAAATGAAGACAGTCATCCCTAGTGATTCTGCTTCTCTGATGAACCCCTGAAAAAGACACTAACTTTATTTTACACAATTTACTTGGGTACATTTTGGCAAATAAAGGAAAAAAAGATTTAAGATACAACTTTTTTAAAATTTTATTAAGATACCAGGTCTGGGAACCGAACCCAGCAGACCTCGTATGTGGGAAGCTGGTGCTTAACTGCTTGAGCCACATTGGCTCCCTGGACTGTAACTCTTAACGTCAAGATTTCCTGTGTCTCAGCCTTTACCTGCATGGGAAATCCTCAATCAAATTTAAACATTTCTACTTGGGTCAAACACCTGGAATTTGAACCAACAGTGTCATCGGCTTCTATCTTAGTGCTTGGAACAGTTTAAGATTAGTCAAGAAACTGCTTTAGGCTCTCCAACATGAAAAACCTGGGTTGTATTGATGAAGCACTGGGTGGCCAGGGCATAAACTTCACCTTTGGGAGTCCCAAACTGCCAGTCCCCCATCGGAGCAGTATGGGGGGCGGGGGTGGGCGGAACACAGAGGTACTTTGCTCTGCCTATTCAGCTTCCCTACAACACTACAAGACACCTTCTCAGGGAAAATAGTAATCCTTTTGGGCAGCCAAGCAGTGAGAATTTGGCTCTTCTACATGGGTAGGTCAGTTGATTTTCTTTTTTTTTTAAGATTTATTTATACCCCACCTCCACCCCATTGTTTGGGATAGTTGTCTGCTGTCTGTGTCCATTTGCTGTGTACTCTGTGTCTGCTCATCTTCTCTTTAGCAGGCACTGGTAAGCAAACCTTGAGCCACCTCAAGGTGTCCCTGGTTTATTGTGTCTCTCATGTCTTTCCCCTTTGCATCTCTTTGTTGTGTCATCTTGTTACACCAGCTCACCTTCTCTAGGAGGCATTGGGAACTGAACCAGGTACTTCCCATGTGGTAGGTGGAAGCCCAATGGCTGAACCACATCTGCTTCCCAGTCTGTTGATTTTAAAGGATACATCTTCAGTTATGAAAGTTGCCCAGAAGCCACAAAAATACACTTGGCTCCATGCATATTTATGCACAGAGAGCTGGTGAGATCTGGAAAACACTTTAGGAAGTTCTCTGTATTGTTCCCATAGCTGAACTTTCTGAAATATAATGTTGTTGTTGTTTTAACACGAGAGTTTCTTTTGGATCTGACTTAGGTATATGGGTCATGACTTGTACAGGATCTTAAATAACCCCAAGCCTAGATGAATAAAAGCAGTTTCCAAACACAGCTGCTTGACAATTGAGATTGCCAACATTCTTTTAATGAGGGGAAGAAAAAGATATTTTTATAAATCTGTTTTCTTCCCTCTGGAGGTTTTTTTTTTTTCCCACTCAATCCAAGCAGGAAGACTTTGTTAACTCCAAATATGCATCCTTGCAGTAATTTCTGAGAGTTCTTGCTGCTTTAATCATACTCATACCTTGTCTAAATTATGCTGGATTCACTCTGTATAAATTCAAGCAATAGAGTAATATCAGTCTAGCTGGGCCTATTAATGGTCAGCAACATGATCCTGGAAGGCAAAACATCTTAGAAATGGAAACCCCAAATTTTATCCTTAAGAGGATATCTTGTTATATCTTGTTATAATCTTCTCTATATTCAATTTCATCCATGTGAATTGCTGGAGCCTTGCATGTCCCCAGGCAATGCATGTTGGGGCATTAGAGTGGGACTAGGGATTACCCATCTGAGGTCAATAACAAAGAGCTAACACAGGTGTTAGATAAATGGAAATCAAAATGACCAGCTCTATTACTGTGAAAGCTTAAGTTAGAGGACATAGCTCAGGTGTGCAACACCAATAGGCTTCTCCATACTGCTCCCAGTCACAGCTCCAGCTGGACAACCACAGTCCTCACCCATGGGGGTGAGTTTGTCCCACTAAGCTTTCTGTATGGTCAGGAGCAGATGAGTCAGGAGATCCCAAAGGAGAAAAGGGAGGAAGGGACTGAGTTGAGCATGTCCAGTTCCTTCCTCCAAAATCCCCTTCAGAGAAGTCACTCCTCCTCCCATGGGGAAGAGAGAGTAAGGGGTGGGGAGAGAGGTCAGGATGTTGCTCTAGGGAAGTTCTTCCACTTGGACATGGGTGCTCTTTCTGGGTTCTGCTGCAGTCTCCTTCCAGGTTCCACCCACCTGCTGGAGCACTGATGTACCCTAGAAACTAAAAGTGGCCCAATGACCTGCAGCAAAGCAGGAGAGACTGTTTCTGCTCTTTTTATGTTATCTTTTGGCAGCAACATCTTGTGAATGGAACCCCCATTTGCATAGGGGATGGCCACATGACCCAATTTGGGCCAATGAGACATAAACAGGAGTCTCCTGAATGTTTCTGGAAAATATGTTATTATTCAGATTTAAAATATATATATATAGGTAGTGACCTCCCTTCCCATTGTCTTCTTTCTGTCTTGGATTAGAAATTGTATCTAGAGTTACAGCCATTTTGCCACCATGACAAAGTCAAGCATGAAGGCAAAAACTGACACATTAAGGACGGTGGAGCAGATATCTAGAAAGAGCCTAGATTTCTGGTGGCACTGTTGATTAGCTGAGCTAAACCAGCATCAGTCAGCTTTTTGGGTTTCTTGTTATGTGGAAAAACAAAACCAGAATAGAAAGACCTTTGTATAAGCCACTAATGAGATAGGTTTTCTGTTATTTACTGATAACTGCAATCTGAACAGATATAACCCTGTTTTCCCAGGCAGCCTCTGGAGGGACACTCATGAAGGAGTGAAGGAGGAAGGAGGCTCCTTATTGTTCAAATGTGGCATCTCTCTAAGCCAAACTCAGCATATAAATGCACTACTTTCCCCCCACGTCCTCCCACACACGCACACACCCTCCCCCCCATGTGGGACATGACTCCCAGGGATGAACCTCCCTGGCACTAAGGGATTACTACCAAGTGCCAACTAATAATGCATCTGGAAAAAGACCTTGACTGAAAGGGGGAAATATTAAATATGAATGGGTTTTTATGGCTAAGAGATTTCAAAGTGAGTTGGGATGTCATTCTAGAGGTTATGCTTATGCACATCTCAGCAGGATCTCATTGACTGCCACAGTAAACAGTGCCTCTAACAGGGCTCCTGAGGACTCTAGAGACATCCAGACACTATAAGCAGGGCAGACAATCTCAGGAATTCAGCACCCTATCAGTGGGCCTTACTCTAGAATTTGTGCTCCCCACTACAACAGAGTTAGCCTCATTTATAGTTTGCCTACACATGGCTCTTCTGCCCCTTTTATTTGAACCTATAATTAGCACTATACTTGTTAAATATATGTCCCAGAGACTTATATCTTTTGTCCATTCATGTGCCAGTTGAACCCTGAATCTCAGCAGAGTTGCAACACCTACTCTCCAGTTCACTGGACTCACCCAGGACAACTAACAGGGAGATGATGATGGACAATATCCATCCCAAGGAACAGAGTATCTGCAACTGCAAGCAAGATAGTTCTATCCATGTAACCCAAGGGACCCAAGCCCCCTCTCAATGAGAAACAGAGTAGGCATCACCATCCCAAAATCCTCAAGATTGGGGAATGAAAGCCTAAAGTAGGCTTCATTCTTATTCTATTATAGACTTATTATTCTAGCAATTGAAGAACTCTTATCATTGATGTAAGGACAGTGGCCACCAGAGGTTCTGAGAGAAGGGAGAGGGAAGAACAGGTGTAATATGGGGACATTTTCAGGACATTGGAATTGTCCTGTGTGACATTGCAATGACAGATATAGGCCATTATATATTTTGTCATAATCTTCAAAATTGTGCAGGATAGAGTATAAACTATAATGTAAACTATAGCCCATGGTTAGTAGCAATGCATCATTATGTGTTCATCAATTGTAACAAATGTACCATACTAATGAAAGATGTGTGGGAGTGGGTGGAGCATATGGGAATCCCCTATATTTTTTATGTAACATTTATGTAATCTAAAGCTCCCTTACAAATTAAATATTTTTTTAAAAATTACAAAGCCAAAAACACATGTGAATTCCCACATGAAAAGAAAAAAAAAAAAGATTAAGCAAACCTTTACATTTCAAAGATATGCAACTAAAAGAGCTTTGGCTCAACCTAAGGCTGAATAATAAATATTCCAAATTCTTTCCAAAAAAAAAACAGCAGGAAGGAGGCTCCTCAGTCTCTTTCCCATGCCTCGCAGCCAGCCCCAGCATCTGCACCACCACTGGTGATCACAAGAGTGAAACATGTTGTGGCCATTTCACCCAACTCCTACCCCATCCAATCATCATCTAATACCACTGTGGGCAGAGTCCATCTCACCACGCTTATCACTCAGGTGCTATTTAAATTCCACTCTCACTACCTATACCAAGCCTGGGATTCACCATCTCACTGGTAGTAATTACAGAGTCCATTCTCCTGGCTTTCTTTTTTATTAAAGGACAGCTAACTTGTTACATTATCTACCATTTAGAAAAAATACAATAAGTGAGAATTATGTTTCTAATAAAGAATCCATTTTTAACAAGCTATTTTGTCACCAACTTCTCCAGCTTTTAAGCAATCAATTCCTGTCTCAGCACCTCAGTTACTCATTATCATCTTCAAAACCAGATTTGTACTGGGAGAGACAGATGCTGAGTTAAAGAGTCTCCGAGAGTAGATCCATAAGGTAATCAATCACGTTGTCACCCACTAAGCAATGCAATCTCAAATCCCAGACACCTCTATCTTACATAATTTAGTAGTATTCTATGCTAATGAAAGAAAGAGGATGTAGGCAGGGAGATCAGCTATCATATCATATCTTAATAAGCTGGTTCCTGAGACATACAAACTTGAAAAAGATTGCTAGCCAAAGGTAGCTGGACTCTTGCTTTATTTTAAGCATATATATTAAGTAATATTTTTCCTGCAAAGAAATATGAACAGATGCAGGGAACCTTGCAACAACTAAGTACTTAATGAGTTGTCAGTTTTTCAGTTCCTTCTGTAAGACTGTAAATACATTCTTTTAAAGTAATATGTGTATATATATTGTGATGTTTATTGTCACATTGTGGTTTCTATATACTTGGGTAGCTCTGTATACCAATGAGGCTTATCTTTATTTGGTATTTCAGAATACATTTCATTGTAAGTAACAGAAAACCTAACAGTGGTTCAAACCACAAGAATGTTTATTGTTCGATTATTAAGAAATCTTTTCTTTTAAAGATTTTAAATTTATTTATTTCTCCCCCTCCCTCCTTGTCTGCTCTCTGTTTCCATCCACTGTGTATTCTTTTGTGTCTGCTTGTATTCTCATTAGGTGGCTCCAGGAACCGATACTGGGACCTTCCAGAGTGGGAGAGAAGCGATCATTCTCTTGTTCCACCTCAGCTCCCTGGTCTGCTGTGTCTCTCATTCTCTCTCCTCTGTGTCTATTTTTGTTGAGTCATCTTGCTGCACCAACTCTCCATGTGGGCCAACACTCCTGCGTGGGCCAGCACTCTGCACAGGCCAGCACTCTGCATGGGCCAGCTTGCCATGGGCATCGAACCTGGACCTGCCATAGAGTAGACAGGAGCCACATCCTCTTCCCTATCAAGAAGTCTTGATGCAGGCTGTCCCCGAGTTTGTTCAATGACTAAATGATGTCGAACCAAGAATCTTTCTACCTTTCCACCTGCTGTCTTCAAAGACCTGATGATGTTTCCCTGCAAGATGGCTGTCACAGCTCTCAGAATGTGCCCACGCAAGTGAAAAGGCTGAGTAAAAGGCAGATCCAGAAAGAATTCTCTTCATGGGTCTCACTTCTCTGTCAGTAAGGAAATCTTTGTTCAGCAACACACTGAGAGATTTCCCCATAGATTTTATTGGCCAGCACTGGCTGCAGAGGAGGCTGGGAAACCTAATATGGATTTTTCACCTTTTGTGTAGAAAGACAGGCCAAGAAGGGAGTGGAAACAGCTGTTGAGTAGGCCACAAACAAAATCTACTGCAGATTTTAAGCTCTTAGAGATCAACAATTGCACGTTTCTGTTTGCTCTCTGTGTCTTTTTATAATTAAAAAAGTAAGTATGTTCAAATAGTAATTTGAAAAGTTTTTAAAAACAAATCATAATGCCATCTCTTGTTACAATGATTTCTTTTTCATGTATTTTCATCCACTCATTGTCCATAGTTCATATTCATACTGTTACCTATTTTAAATCTAATTTTGCCTCTTCTTTTTTTCCCTTAATATTATATCATAACCAATTTTCTATTTTTATATTTATTGTTCATATTTATAATTTATAATGGGAAAATAACTTTTCATTGAGGTTTATCACAATTTATTTAACTATTTCCTTATTATTTTTTAAGATTTATTTTATTTGTTTATTCCTCCCCACCCCCTTGTTTACATTTGCTGTGTTTGTTCATCTTCCTTGTTTCTTTAGGAGGTACCGGGAACTGAACCCTGGACCTTTGATATGGGAGGGAGGCGCCTAATCGCTTGAGCCACCTCTGTTCCCTGCTTTGTTGTGTCTCTCATTGTGTTTTTCTTGTTGTGTCTCTTGTTACATCATCTCTTTGCGTCAGCTTGCTGCACCTGCCCATCACACCAGCTTGCTGTCTTACTTGTCCTCTTTAGGTGGCACTGGGACTATCCACTCCCTGCTTTGTTATATCTCTTATTATGTTTTTCTTTTTATGTCTCTTGTGTCAGCTTGCCCCACCTGCCTGTCATGCCAGCTCTTCAGGAGCTGTCTTCTTTAGGAGGCACTGGGAACCAAATCAGGGACCCTCCATGTAGTATGCAGGAGTTCAATCACTTTAGTCACATCTGCCTCCCATCTTATTATTGAACCCATAAATGATTTTCCATTTCTTGGCTAAGATAGATTACACTGCAAGGATACATCTTTGGACATAATAAGTTTTTTTTCTGCTGGCAGATTAAGTGCAAAACAGACTATGAATATTTTTATAATTTATAAAATATCATCAAACTGTCATATAGCCAGAATGAGTGTAGCAGTTTAAAATTCTACCAGTGAATTTGCCATAACCGTATTTTCCAATTCACCTAAGAAACTATTTGAAAGTTACCACAGTAGGCTAGGTGTGAGGTGCTAGGGGTTAGAGGTTTAGGCTAAGTGGAGATAATAGAGCTCGTGTACAATGGTCATCTGTCTAATTTTTCAGGATAGAGCTGACAGAATTTGCTGAGGGATTGCGTGTGGCATGTAAAAGAAAAAGAGGAATCCAGGATAATTTCTAGGCTTTTGGCTTAAGCAACTCTGTGAATTGGTAGTACCATTTACTTACCGAGTTTTGGGAATACTGAGGGAGGAGCAGGTTTGAAGTAGAAAACCAAAAGTTCAGACCTCTTAAATTTGAGATTAGATATCCAAGTGAAGATGTTGATTTGGTGGCAGCTGAATGTACTTATTTGGAGTTCAGAGCAGAGATCAGGATTGGAGACTTAATTTTAGAAATGTCAGTATATAGGTTATATTTAAAGCCACAAAGCTGGATGAGATCATGAAGCGTGGAGTCTAAGTGGAGAAGAAAAGAGTCTCTTCAACGTGTAGAGGTTGGAAGATGAGGAGGATTGAGTACATACACAGAGGAGTGGCCAGAGAGGTGGGAAGACAACCAGGGAGTTTGGGTCCTAGAAGCTAGGTGAGAAAATTGTTTCAAGAATTGTTTCAATGAACTGTGTAGAACGCTGCCAAAAATTCTAGTAAGATGAAGACTAAGATTGATCTGTAATTATGCTCTGGAGTTTGGTTAACTCCCAACAAATGCATAAAGTAGACAAAAAGCCACACAAAGTAATCCCAGGAGCCCTCTCCCTGGACTTTTCAAAAGTGACTTCAACAGGATCTAGATTTGTCTTTATTGTAAATAAGGACCAGCTGACTGGTACCTGGCAGTTCCACAACTTGTTCTAATTCCCTGTTTGACATGTATGTTGTCATACTTGGGCACTTCTAGGGTTGTTCTGAAGATTAAATGGATAAGTGCAAAATATGAAGCACAGGGTCTGGAGCAGTGTAATTGCTCAATAATGGCAGCATTGATTTTTGTCATTACCCTAGTGAGTCTCTTAATTTCTAGCTCTCCTTTTAAGCTGCTACTTAGCAATGTTCCAAAGATAAGCACCAAATTTTCTGGAAATGATTGAAAGTAATCACAGCATTTTACAGCGAAAGGTCTGTAGAGATTAATTTCTCCATTCTCTTCACTTGACAGATAAGAAAATAGAGATCCAGAGAGATTAGGTAACTTTCTCTAGGTCATTCACCAAGTTAGTCACTGGACTCGGTCCAGAACATGAATCTCCCAAAGCTGGGCCTTTGGAATTAACTGTAGCAAAGCCAGTGGTTAGGGAATTGAGCATTTCATTTTGGGGGACTCATTTCCAGAAAACTGAAGCTGTTCCTTTTAACTGTCAAAACTTAATAACAATCATCATCATTTTTAATTAAAATTTTCTGTCACTTTTGATTAAAATATTTCTCCTACACAATGAAATTAGTCAAGAAGATTTGAAATCCTTAAAGTCAGCTTATTTTTGTTTTCTCATTTCTTTACCCATTGCCTTATGCTTTGTAAAGCGATGATAACTTCATTTGATAGTGTTGAACATGATTCTGGATCTAAGAGCATCCAGGATTATAAATGTACATTTATTTATATTATATGCATGTGTGTATTGTAGTATATTATGAAGATTCAGTGCAAGACACAGATCTGCAACTCTTAAATTAATCTTAAATGAGTCAGTGTTATCTTTCCTTCTGTTCTTCACAGTACATATGCAGCTCATATATATTTATTGATTGAAATATTTTGTATCTTTGAACCATCTTTCCATAGAAAAATTCTAAACATTGCTCCATTAAACTCTCAAATACTCCTGTGAGAGATGCAGAATCAGCCATTATTATTCTTATTCTAGAAATAAGAAAACTAACATCCCAAAATGTTAAATATGCCTAGAGGACCTTTATGATCAGGACAAAGTTCCTTTCTCCCAACCTTTGAGTGCCACCCACAAGTCTGAATTTAGCCCTCAGTATTTTCAGCTGTTCTAGGCATAGTCCTTGCCAGAAAATAAAGCTCACTGAATCCTGCTGCTCATAAATCCAAATCCACCCTCGAATTTCCCATCACTGGTGACCACAGGCTTAGCATCTGCCTGCCTCTAAGGTCACGTGGTCTCCATTGCTGCAACAACCATGAACCCATCACATTTCACCATGGGGTAGCCCTTGAATGCCAGTCACTGATAGTCTATCCATTCTTCATAGAACTGAGCCTAGAGAGTGGAATAGCAAGAAATGGACCAGCAAAGGATTCCCTCTTTCCTGTCTGGATTTCAGTACCTGTGAGAGATGAGAGATGTTGCTGGATTTGGGGAATGTACGAATGTGCTGGAGGAGTAGTTGACATCTGGATAGTTACAGGGTGTTATGGAAGATCAAACTTAAAGGAAGTAACATTATGTGAATGATGTAGTAAAGAGACTATTTTTTACATTTTTTCTTTGTTAGAGAAGTTCAGGTTTATAGAACAATCATGCATAAAACACAGGATTCTCATATACTATCCTAACGTCAACACATTTCATTGGTGTGGAATATTTGTTACAATTCATGATAATATATTTTTATAAGTGTACTATTAATTAAAGTCTGTGGTTTAACTTAGGGTTCACTGTTTGTGGGGTATAATTCCATGGATTTTTTTTTCTTTTTATTGTTACCATATATACAATCTAACATTTCCTCTTTTAGTCTTATGCTCATATATATTTCAATGTTGTTAACTGCATTCACAGTGATGTGCTACCATCACCACCATTCATTACCGAAACAGTTCCATCATTCCAAACAGGATTTCTGTACATTTTAAGCCTTAACTTCCCATTCTATATCCCTACCCCACCCCCTAGTAACCTGTATAAAATGAGAGAGATTATACAATTTTTTTTGTGTCTGGCTTATACCACTCAACATGATGTTTTCAAGGTTCATCCATGTATCAGAGCTTCATTCCTTTTCACAGCCAAATAATACTCTGTTGTTTGTATTATATACACCACATTTTGTTTATCCATTCATCAATTGATGGTCACTTGAGTTACTTCCATCTTTTGGCAATTGTGAATAATGCCACTATGAACATCAATGTGCAAATATCTGTTTGAGCCCCAGCTTACGGTTCTTTTGGATATATACCTAGTAGTTGGATTGTTGGGTCATATGGTAGTTCTATCTTTAGTTTGCTGAGGAATGGCTAAACTCTTCCACAGTGGCTGTGCCATTTTATACTGCCACCAGCAATGAAGGAATGGTCCTATTTCCCCATATCCTCTCCAACAACTTATTTTCCATTTGTTTAATAGCAGCCATTTAAAATATGAAATGGTATCTAATTGTGGTTTTGACTTGCATTTCCCTGATGGCTAATGGTGTTGAGCATCTTTTCATGTGATTTCTGGCCATATGTAAATCTTCTTTGGAGAGATGTCCATTCAAGAGTCTTTTGCCCATTTTTAAATTGGGTTGTTTGTCTTTTTGCTGTTAAATTGAAGGATTTCTTTATAATACAGGATATTAACCCTTTATCATATATGTGGTTTCCAAGTATTTTTCCCATTGTGTAAGTTGTCTTTTTACTTTCATAATAAAGTCCTTTGATCCTAATTTTTTTTTTAATTTTGATGAGGCCCATTTATCTATTTTTTTCTTTTGTTGCTTGTGCTTTGGGTATAAAGTCTAAGAAACCATTACTTAACACAAGGTCCTGAGGATGCTTCCCTACATTTTCTTCTAGGAATTTGATAGTTCTAGCTATTATTTGTAGAGTTTTGGTCCATTTTGAGTTATTGAGATAGCTTTTTCTTTTTTTTCTTTGCAAAGAAATCCAGTTTTCACAGCACCATTTGTTGAAGAGTCTATTGTTTCCCAATTGAGTCCTCTTTGCCACCTTGTCAAAAATCAGTTGGTGGTGGCAGGAAAGCTGGAAGCCCAAGATGCTGAAGAAATTGCCAGCTGCCATGCAGCCTGGCATACCTTTTGGACTATGTGCTACTATGTATACCTCAAGTACTTGAAATGCAAATTTGGGGAGACTTTGCCATGTAAATGTTTAGCTGGATTAAGCACCTAATTAGGATGGTTTTCCAACAAATTGGAGTATGCATGCAATCCATACTTGGTCTGGAAAGCCATATAGTTCATCTCAAGGTATTATAAGGAAAATTGGTAGCAATTTATCTTTGATTCAATGTCCAAGAGTTCAGTTTCAGCTTACCAGCCTTGCAATAGAATGGAGTCACAACCACCAAGGAGAAGATGCAGTGGCAGCTTTTGCTGATGTTGGATTGGTAGCCAAAGAAGATGGAGAGTGTTCAACAAGATTAAGGTCAGACAGGTCAAGGTAACAGCTCCAGGATAACCTTCCTTTCTTTGAGAAACCCCAAGCAGGCAAATTTCCCAGTCTCAAGAAGAGCCTCAACTGAGGAATGAGGAAGCACTGCAGAAGATCAGTGCTTTGAAAATGAACTTGCCATTCTCAGAGGTCAAGTTGAGCATCAGATTCTCACTGCAGGGGACTTAGATTCCACCACATCTGTTACCACAGCACCACCCTCCATCCCACCTCCTCCACCTCCATCTCCACCTCTGCCACTGCTGTCTACCCTCCCTCCAGCAGGTCTCTACCAAAGTACATAAGCTATTGATCTGATTAAAAAGTAGAGAGAAAAGCCAATGCTGGAAAAGCTTTGGCTAAGAAAAGTCCAAAGAAACCTGACATGCCAAATATCCTAGAAGTCCTTAAAGGTATGAACAGTGTAAAATTTCATTCTGTTAAAAGAACAGAGCAAGATGTAAAGCCCAAACCATGGGAGCCTATTGAGTCTGCTGCCCTCATTGCACAGGCCCTGAAAAAGAACTTTGCTCATCAGTATTGAAGCAACAGGCAAAGTGAAGTTGAAAAAGTAATTCCAAAGTCAGATTCAGATACCACCTCAGAAACTGTGTTGTTTGGACCACACATGCTGAAGTCTACAGGAAAAATAAAGTCTTTAATTACAATGTTTCAGGAAGCAGTTGTGGCTCAACAGACAGAGCATCTGCCTACCATATGGAGGGCCCAGGGTTCAATACCCAGGGTCTCCTGACCACACCCAGTGTGGTGAGCTGGCCCACATGCAGTGCTGCCGTGCACAAGGAGTGCCATGCCACACAGAGGTGTCCCCCGCATAGGGGTGCCCCACACACAAAGAATGTGCCCCACAAGAAGGGCCGCCCTGCATGAAAAAAAAGTGCAGCCCATCCAGGAGTGGCGCCGCACACACAGAGAGTTGATGCAACAAGATGATGCAACAAAAAGACATAGTTTCCTGGTGCCACTGACAAGAATAGAAGCAGACACAGAACACACAGTGAATGGACACAGAGAGCAGACAATGGGGGGGGGGGGGATGGGGAGAGAAATAAATAAAATAAATCTTTTTTAAAAAATTGACAATGCTTCAAATTCCTGAATAGACAATGAGTTGAGAAAGGTTATCCTGGTTCAGCTGTTGGTTTGTTAGGGCTAAGTTTGACCAGTAGAAATCAACACTACTTAGTAAATATCTGACTAATCAGTGGCCTTCCTCTAAAACTAGAGGATTAAGCAATAACAAAAGTACCAAGTTAATGAATTTTGTTTTATTATATTATGAAGATATCCAGTATTCTAACACGTTTTTTATGAATAGCTAAGATGTTCAGGTTTCCAGTCAAGAAAAACAATTGTATAGGTTTGAGAACTTAGGAAGGACACTTGTAGATGTTACTAGTTTTTAAATTCCTAAACACTAATTTACCTCTACAAATGTTTTATATGCATATACCTGGATATAAAACAGTACATATAAAAATTTAGTAATGATGGCAGTAAGGATTCTGTTGTCCTCATTCATTTTCAACAATAATTTACTATACAAGGACAGAACAGCTGTTATGACATAAGTTGATGCAGTGGCATAGTTGAGGTTGGAATCTTCTTGCCTTGAACAGAACTTCCACCTTACATTTCTCACTCACATTTTTGTGGAGGTGGGGTTTGAGCAGGAACAGGATGATGCTCACTGTTGAAATTCCAGAAAGCATTTAAGTTCAAGGCAAGCAGAAGACCATGAAAGCTGTTTTCACCTTAGTGCCACCCAGAGCTGAGGAAGAAAATGTAGTTGTCAAGCAGTGAGGAGTCAAATTATTCCATTAAATCCCTTTCAAAATAAAAACCAAAATGTACTATATTTCCATTCCATGTAATAAATGGCATGGTAAAATGATTTGCTTACTTTTGGAAATGTTGGCATAATGGAGTTTTAAATTTTAATATTAGTTAAAATATTAGCTTATAATGAAACATTATTGAATAGGTGAGCATTTCCTAAAAATTATTTACCATTGGTCAGATGCTGTTATGTTGAATTACATTTTCAACATAAACCCTAAGTGCTCTTGGAAAGTCAAGAGCTGTCTTTCTTAAATTTTATTGAAAATATGTACAGTGTTCTAAATATTAAAAATTAGTTGAGGTAATTTACATGGATTGTTTATTCAGCTTAAATGTGAACTGCGGTTTATTTTACACGTTATTGAAAGTGTTTCTAATAGTTTTACATAGTTTTAAAATTCTGCCTTTAAACCAAAATTCAGAAAATTCACCTGCAATGTGTATTTGGCCTCCTAAGAAATTTATATTTGTATCAGTATTGAATTTTGGCCAATATTTGGAATTTACTTTTTGAAATAAAGCAAATTGTTTTATTTTCCTGGAAAAAAAATCATTTGGCCATAATGTGAGTGTTAATTTACAAATTCTCATTTCTGTTCCTTTGATCTATATGTCTGTCTCTGTGCCAGTACCATGCTGTTTTGATTACAGTGGTTTTGTAATACGTTTTAAGATTGGGAACTGTGAGTCCTCCAACTTCATTCTTCCTTTTCAAGATGGCTTTAGCTATTTTGGGCCTCTTACCCTTCCGTATAAATGTGGTGATTCTTTTGCAAAGAAGATTTTTGGAATTTTTATATTGGGATTGCCCCGAATCTATAAATTGTTTTGGTACTGTTATCTTCTGATCCATGAACATAGAATATTCTTCCATTTATTTAGGTCTTCTTTAATTTTTTTTTTTTAAGATTTATTTATTTATTTATTTCTCTCCCCTTCCCCCCCCACCCCAGTTGTCTGTTCTCTGTGTCTATTTTGCTGCTTCTTCTTTGTCCACTTCTGTTGTTGTCAGCGGCATGGGAATCTGTGTTTTCTTTTTGTTGCGTCATCTTGTTGTGTCAGCTCTCCGTGTGTGCGGCACCATTCCTGGGCAGGCTGCACTTTCTTTTGCATTGGCCAGCTCTCCTTACGGGGTGCACTCCTTGCACATAGGGCTCCCTTATGCAGGGACACTCCTGCGTGGCATGGCACTCCTTGCGCGCATCAGCACTGCGCATGGGCCAGCTCCACATGGGTCAAGGAGGCCAGGGTTTGAAGCGCAGACCTCCCATGTGGTAGACAGGTGCCCTAACCACTGGGCCAAGTCCGCCGCCTTCTTTAATTTCTTTTAGCAACGTTTTGTAGTTTCTGTATACAAGTCCTTTACATCCTTTGTTAGATATTTGATTCTTTTAGTTGCTATTATGAATGGAATTTTTTCTTAATTTCTGCTTCTGATTGTTCATTGCTTGTGTATAGAAACACTGCTGATATTGGGGTGTAGATCTTATACCCCGCCACTTTGCTGAATTCATTTATTAGCTTTAGGAGTCTTGTTATGGATTTTTCAGGATCTTCTGTATATAGAAATCATATCATCTGCAAATCCTTTCCAGTTTGGATGTCTTTTATTCCTTTTTCTTGTCTGATTGCTCTGGCACAAGATCTTCCAATAAAATATTAAATAAGAGTGGTGATTGTGGGCATACTTGTCTTGTTCCTGATCTTAGAGGGAAAGCTTTCAGTCTTTCACCATTAAGAAGGATGTTAGTTATGGGCTTTTCAAATGCCTTTTATTATGTTGAGGAAGTTTCCTTCTATAGGTAGTGTTTTTTATTAAGAAATGGTGCTGTTTTGTCAGATGCCTTTTCTGCATCATTTGAGATCCAGAATGAGATCCCTTCATTCTGTTAATGTGGGGAATTTCAGTAATTGATTTTCTTATATTGAACCAACCTTGCATTCCAGGGATAAATCCCACTTGATCATGGTATATAATTCTTTTAATATGCTGTTGGATTCTGTTTTCTAGTATTTTCTTGAGGATTTTTAAACCAATTTTCATAAAACATATTGTTCCATAATTGTCTTGAAGTATCTTTATCTGGCTTTTGTTTGAGGGTGATGTTGGCCTCATAGAATGAATTAGGGAGAGTACATGAGGCTTAAGCAATTAGACACCTGCCTCCCACATGGGAGGTCCTGGGTTCAGTTCCCGGTGCCTGCTAAAGAAGAAGAGCATACATCGCAACCGGCAGACATTGCAACCAACAGATACTGCCACTGCTTCAACCAGCAGACACTGCAACCAGCAGATGCTGCAACCAGCAGGGAGCAGAAATGGCTCAAGCAGTTGGGCACTTGCCTCCCACATGGGAAGTTCTAGGTTCGGTTCCCAGTGCCTCCTATAGAAGACAGACAAGGAAGACATCTCGGGGCAGTGAATTTAAAAAAATAGAATGAACTAGGGAGTGTTCCCTCCTCTTCAATTTTTTGGAAAAGTATGTGCAGAATTGGAGTTAGGTCTTGGAATGTTTAGGAGTGAAGCCATCTGGTCATGGGCTTTTCTTTGTTGAGAGTTTATTGATTGCTGGTTCATTCCTTTTACGGGTAGTTTGTTGCCATCTTCTATTTCTTCTTGAATCAATGTAGGTAGTTTGTGTGTTTCTAAGAATTTATACATGTCATCTAGGTTATCTATTTTATTGGCACAGAGTTGTTTGTATTACCCTCTTAGAGTCCTTTTTATTTTAATGCGGTCAATGGTAATGTTCCCCTTTTCATTTCTGATTTTCTTTAATTTGTATCTTCTCTCTTTTTTTCTAGTAAAGAGTCTTATTCAAAGAAAATATTTAGTAAATGTTAGCCATTGTGAATAGTTTTTTTGTAGGTTAGCTGGTAGAATTTGGAGAACTAATAATCATCATTCTGGTCATCATATATTTCATTAGCACTTAAATCTAATGATAAGATTACAAGGTAATGATCATTTTCCCCATTTCAAAGATGAGAAACTGGCACACTTGGGATTTGACAAAGATTTGTCTGATTTTACCAAGCTTATTCATTCATTCATTCACTCAACAAATATTTACCAAGTTTCTGTGTATTAGGTGTGAAACTAGGCAGAGATGAGCAAGCTGACCTGGCTTCTGCCTCACGGGGCTTTGAGTACAAGAAAGGGCACAGATGGGTGAAACCCAAACATCATAAGACCCCAAGCTGAGCTCCCAGCCTTGCATATGAGACCTTGAACATACATCTTTGCCCCTTTCTTCAACCTTCTAAACAGAATCCACTCTACTAGGCCAAAAAGAAAAGGGTATTTCACTGAAGAATGCATATGGGAAATGTCAAGGAGAAGGGTACAGAGTTTATACTTCACCATGCAGAAAATCAAATTTCTCTCCCCAAATCCCCACAGACATCTTTGTCCTTCACACTACATGAGGGGTTCTTAACTTTTTTTGTTCCATGGACCCCTGTGCCAGTCAGGTGAAAACCACAGTCCCCTTACTAAGTCCTCATTATACTGTATATTACTTAATAAATACAGCACACCTGCACCAACACATCCCCACAAGAATAATGTTTTTTTGAATTTTCAATCCAAGCTCATGGACCCCTTGAAATCTTTCCATGGACGCCTGGTTAAGAACCCCTGCCCTACATCAATCCTTACCTCCTCATCCCAACCCAGTCTACCCCCAGCCTTTCAGTCCAGAGACAGGCCCTCTCTCTACCTCTCCCTCACTCACGCAGACCTTCCATCTCAGATAGCAAACAGAAGATCTTCCCATTAGGAGGACACCTCCTCCTTAGAAGATGGCCAGAAACTGTAAATATTTTTTTCTTCTGATTTCATAAGCAAACAGGTAGTTCTGCTGAGATAACCTGTGTTAGAGGAGCACACAGTAGGGAATCAAACCTGGACTTGGGGCATCAGGGCAGGTGCCCTGGAAAAAAATGAGGTCTAACACATTGTGGACATTATAATTGCCTCCTCAACATAACATTCCTCAACTCTTGTAACTACCCTAATGTGGATGTGGAGGTTAGAGCAGGGAGGGGTGGGCATAGCCAATATTCATGACTTCCACACAAATCCCATTGTCTCTGGGTGAAACACCCCCCCGCCCCCAGTTCTAGCTTATGATAAACAGTACACGTTCATCTCCCCAGATGCACAGTTGTTGCATCAGGGATGGGCAAGGACCTAAGTTGGGCCAATGAGACTGAAAAAGATGCTTCTGAGAAAGTGCAGGAGGGGTGGAGCAGCTGGAAAAGAAATTCTATCTTTCCTTTAATGTACATGAATAAGGAAGCACACAGCCTTAACTGCTGTTGGTCAGATGGCCAACAGGAAGGCTATGCAGCCAGGCAGAGTGAAGAGTTAAAATGAAACTGAGCGCTTTGTGACCTTGTGAAGTTGCTGAACCGAATCCAGTGGTGTAAGACTTTCTTGCATAAGGCAGTGCTTGAGTTGTCTGTTACTTAAATCAAACACAACCTAACTCTACTAGTCAGGGTTCTCCAGGGAAACAGAATCAATAGGAGAAATCTGTCAATAGAATGCGATTTTATAAGTCTCTCATGTGACCGTGGGGATACACAAGTCCAGGTTCCACAGGCAGGCTGCAACCAGGGGCTCCAATGAAAGTCCAATAAAGGTTCTTGATGAGTTCTGGGAGATGCTGGCTGTCCAAAGACGAGCTGGGAAATTCTCTCTTAATGCTGGAATCATTTGCCCTTTTAAGGCATTCAACTGATTGGATAAAGTGTCACTCATTGCTGATGGCAATCTCCTTGATTGATGTAATTGTAATCATCTATATAAGGTTTCCCACTGCAGTAAAGTCAATGGCGACTAAAGTCTGTAAATACCTGTGTATTACAGTTAGCTCAGTGCTTGCTTGACCAAACAACTGGGCACAATTACCTGCTGAGTTGACACAATAGCCTAACCATCACATAACTGATATATTAGGTGAGGTCTGATTAAAGAGCCATCAATAGCTTTAAGAAAAGGATAGGCAATTCCCAGATCTACAACTTACAGAAGATCATTTAAATGAGGCAGCTGGATTGTCAATACCAACATAAAATACAGGACATTTTGTATTTTATTTTTATACATGTTTTATATGTATCTTATACATATGTATAAGATTTTAATTCCACCAAATTATTCTAAAATGTATGTATATTATATGTATCTTATACATATAAAATATGTATTTTATATGTATTACCTGCTAGATAGTTTAATGAAAAATGAGATCTGATTTATAACTAACACACACATCACACTTCCAAACTTCCAAACTTGAAATTATTAGGAACTGCATAATGAAACTTTTATTTAAAAGAGAACTTCAAAATTTTGTCAGGATATTTTTAAAAGACAATTCAAAAGAATGGAGAAATAGAGCCAATTCCAGGATGAAAAGACTTAGTGATATTAAAATGTCTGGACACAGAAGCAGATACACGGGAAGAGACAGTCCTCCATAGACATGGCCCTGGGAAGAGAGATGAGCCATTTGCCTGACAGTTTACAGGTAACTTTGTCAAGAGAGCAGAGCTGCTGAACCTGGAAAGAAACGAGCCCCGGGAAGAGAGATGAGCCCTATGTCAGCCTATATATAGCTGAGATCAGAAGAAGCTGGACCCACAGAGACTTAAGATGGAAGAGGAAGGCTGACATTGCCCACCATCTTGCATGAACCTGTGGCAACAGAGTTTGATGTTCAAACATGGTGAACAGAAAGGAGATGGTGCCTACTCTCACAAGATCTCTCCTACTGGTGGAGATGCGCAAGAAACGAATAGAAACCTTGAATGTCAGCTCCATAATGGCAAGGGCTTTGGTCTCCCCAGCCCTTGGAATAGTGCTTGGTATATAATAGGTGCTCAATAAATGAATACTCTAACAACCAAGAGAAAAATAAATAAAAATAAAATTTTTAAAAATGTACCAACCAATAGAATTGAATTTGAATTTAATTGAATTCGTAGGATTCATACTGTTTTTATCTAGAGCCAGTATTTTAACTCCACCAAATTATTCTAAAATGTATGTATAAAAAATAATAACAACAAGGACTACAAAAAAAGAAAAACAATGAAAATGTTCTAACAATAGCAGCCATTAAAACCTAATACACTACAGAACAAAAATTTAAACCATTGTAGATTATTTTAAATCACAGATTAATGAAACCAAAAAAAGAGCCTAATTTTTTTAAAAAACAGCATTTCTGTGTAATGAAGTGAAATATAACTACATAAGTAAATATAATATATAGACATATACATTTAAAATATGTATCCTTGGCAAAACAACTTTTAACAGCTTTATTGAGATATAATTCAGACAACATACAATTGATTCATTTAAAGTGTACAATTCAGTGGCTTTTAATACAGCCACAGAGCTGTGCAACCATCACCACAGTCAATTTTAGAAGATTTTCATCACCTCAAAAAGAAACCCTATGCCCTTAAGCCATCAACCCCTATCCTTCCATCTACCTCCAGGCTTAAGCAACCACTAAAACATTTCTGTCTCTATAGATTTCCTTATTTTAGACTTTCATATGAATAGAATCATATAATATACAGTTCTTTGTGAGTGGTTTCTTTCACTTAGCATAATCTTTTCAAGGTTCATTCAGGTTGTAGCATCTATCAGCACTTCATTCCTTTTTATGCCTGAATAATATTCCTTTCTATGGATATACTATTAATACATTAGGTTATATGCTTGTACAGTGAAGGACATTTGAGTTGTTTCTTCCTTTTGGCTATTAGGAATAATGCTACAATAAACATTTGTTTTCAATTATTGGTGCGGATATATGTTTTCATTTTCTTGGTTATATACCTAAGAGTAGAATTGCTGGGTCATATGGTAGCTCTGTATTTAACCATTTGAGAAACGGCCAGACTGTTTTCCAAAGTGGCTGCTCCATTTTACATCCCCAGCATCAGTGTTTGATGATCCCAATTTCTCTATATCCTCACCAACATGTTATTATCTGACTTTTTGATTCTAGCCATCCTAGTGGGTATAAAATGGTATATCCTTGTGGTTCTGATTTTCATTTCCCTATAGACTAGTGCTGTTGGGCATATTTTCATTCACTTATTGGCTATTTGCCTACTTTCTTGGCAAAATCTCTGTTTAGATCCTTTCCCCATTTAAAAAATTATATAATATTATATATGTGTGTATATGTGTGTGTGTATTTACGTATATAGGTATATAGATATTTTTTAGGTACTGGGGGCTAGGGATTTAACCCAGGACCTTGTATGTGGTAAGGTGGTGCTCAACCACTGATGCACATCAGCTTCCCTGAGTTGGCTTTTTCATTTGTTTTTCTTTGTTTTTGTATTTTCAGGAGGTAGCAGGATCTGAACCTGGGGCCTCCCATTTTTAAGAGACAGGCACTCAACTGGTTGAGCCACATCCTATTCTCTTTCCCCATTTTCAAATTGGGCTATTTATCATTTTATTTTCTTTATGGTGACCTTTGAAGCACAAAGGTTTTAAATTTTGGTAAAATTCAATTTTTCTATATTCTCTTCTGTTGCTTAGTTTTATGGGGTTTTTTTTTGTGTGTGTGTGTGTGTGCGCATGTATTAGGAAGTGTATTAGTTTGCTGAAGGTGCTGGGAACAAAATACCAGAAACAGGTTTGCTTTTTTTTTTTTTTTAATTTATTTATTTCTCTCCCCTACCCCCCGCCACCCCAGTTGTCTGTTCTCTGTGTTTATTTGCTGCATCTTCTTTGTCTGCTTCTGTTGTTGTCAGAGGCACAGGAATCTGTGTTTCTTTTTGTTGCGTCATCTTGTTGTGTCAGCTCTTCGTGTGGGTGGCGCCATTCCAGGGCAGGCTGCACTTTCTTTCACCCTGGGCGGCTCTCCTTATGAGGCACACTCCTTGCGCATGGGGCTCCCCTATGCAGGGGACACCCCTGCATGGCAGGGCATTTCTTGCGCGCATCAGCACTGCACATGGGCCAGCTCCACCCGGGTCAAGGAGGCCTGGGGTTTGAACCATGGACCTCCCCATGTGGTAGATGGACGCCTTAACCACTGGGCCAAGTCCGTGGCCAGGTTTGCTTTTATAATGGGAATTTATTGGGGGAAAATCTTACCATGGCAAGGCTGTGAAAATGTCCAAATCAAGGCATCATCAAAGATGCTGTCTCACCAGGTTTGGCTGCTGGCAATCCTGGAGTCCTGCCATGTGGCAAGGCAAAATGGCAACTCTCCTTCTGGGTCTCTGTCTTTTCCTCTAGGCTGCTTTCTCCCCAACCTCAGCTGTGAGTGATCAAGCCCATGGAGTGCTCATCTCCAGCTGTGAGCTGCTCCATGGGTCTAGCCTCTCGGGGGCCTCTTCCCATGCCTCTGTGCTCCACTGATTCCCACCTCTGGCCTCTCTCTCATGGTAGGGTGAAATGACAGCTGTCTTTCTCTGTGTGCGCCTGCTTTCAGTTCTCTGCTTATATAAGAAACCAGCAAGCGGGTGGAAACACAAACCTGGGTCACATCTCACTGGCATATTTCAAAGAAAGGCCCAAAAGCAATCTAATCAAAAGGTCTCTTAACTGAATCTGATACTATCAAAGGGTCCAACACCCATAGGAACAGATTAATTCAAAGAACAAGCTCTTTTCTGGGATTCACAAAACTTCTAACTGTTCACAGGAGGGAAGGAAGTATGTGACATATATTTCTAGTTGGCAGATTCAACAGATTTCCTAATCTTCTTCTGCCTTGCTGCCTTCCAACACAAAAGTAGGAAGAATTAAATTATTTACCAGTCACTATTACAAGTATGGGTGATCATGTGACACAGTTCTGGCCAATGAGACATAAGTGGAAATCTGCTGGTATGTTTCTGAGAAGAGTTTTGTTTAGATGTATCTCTCAGTACCCTTCTACCTTCTTCTTGCCTTGAACACAGTTGTGAAACCTTGAGGTTCAGCAGCTATCTTGGGATTATAAGGCAGTAAGCTTGACTGAGAGGCCAAGAGAATTGTCAGTCTTCAGTTCCTACGTTATTGAGACACTGAAACAGTGCTAACACCTACCAACCTCTGGACTTCTTGTAGAGTGAGAAGAATAAGCCCCTATTTGTTTAAGCCAGAGTTGTTCAATTTTTGCTATTTGCAGTCAATTAATCCTGATACAAGGAGTGTTGTGATAGTTTGAAGTTGTATGTACCCCAGAAAAACATGTTCTTACAATTACTCCATTCCTGTGGGTATAAACTCATTGTAAGTAGGCTCTTTGGATGAATGAGGTTTAGGTCACACCTTAACAGAAGTAGCTTCATCAAAATGTCCTACTTATAAGGGGTCCATACCCACAGGATCAAATTTAAGAACATATTTTTCTGGGGTACATACATCTTCAAACCACCATGATGTGTGACTCACCTCATTCAGGATGGGTCTTTACCCTATTACTGGAATCCTTTATAAATGTAATGAATACAGAAAGAGAGAAAAAGCCACAAAGGCAAGAAGCTGAAAGCAACAAATCCCAGAGGAGAAAGGAGAAACCAGCAGACACCGCCATGTGCCTCACCATATGGCAGAGGAGCCGAGGATCACAGGCATCCAATGTTCAGGAAGAAAGCTTCCTCTTGATGAAGGCTTGATCTGGACACGTTCATGTCCTTAAAACTGCAAGCAAATAAATTCCCATTGTTTAAGCCTACCTATTTCATGGTATTTGCTGGAGCAGCCTAGGAAATGAAATGAGTATTTAGTGAGAGGTATTGGAAATACTGATAGCAATTTTTAAAAAATAACTAAGTAGTCAACATACTCCAGATGGATTAGTGAGTTAAAATTTTTTATTATGCAAAAGCAAAACAACATTGAATGAAAGATTCAGCTGATCTATGAGTAACTTTCTTGAAACTTGACAAGTATTAAAAAGTGATAGGTTAATATATATAAATAAATATTTTAAACTTCTATACAGTAAAAAACAGCAAAAACATAAGAAAACAGAATATAGACTACAGAAAAATATATCAAATATGACACACTATAAGGTCATAAATAATATAAGGAGCTTATTCATATTTATTAGCTATATTTTATTACCCTGATTGATAAATGGGCAAAGAATATGAGCAAGCAATTCTCTAATAGGAGAAATAGCAGCAGTAAATAAGCACCTGAGAAAATGTTCAATCCTGGTAGTAATCAAAGAAATTAAAACCAAAACAACCTTGAAATATCATCTTACACCAACTGAATTTGCATTTTTTAAAATGCAAGATGATAGTGATATTGGCCCATTCATTCATTCCAGGTGGCACTACAAATTAGTATTACTTTTGAAAAAGCAAAATGGAAAACACTGGTAAGCATTCACGCCCCATGACCCAGTAATTCTACCTCCTGCAATTATCAATAAAGAGAGTAATTGACCAGAAGCGAAGAGACACACTCCATGCTGTTCATCAGAGCCATAGCTATTCAATTAAAATATATTTGCCACCTTCTGCCTGCCAAGTAAAGGCAACAGGGAATCAGAAATCAATAAGACACTGTTTCTGACCTCAGGGGGCTCACAGTCAGGCAAAGGAGTCAGGTAGGCAAATAAATACATTTCAAAATGGTGCTCTAAATCCAGCAATAGAAACATAAAATAAGAAGAGCTAGGTGTAGTAGGTGAGCAGAGAGTAGGCAGGGTTTAGGAAGGGCTTGCTAGGTGAAAGGTGACTTTAGGCACAGAGAGTTTAAATAGGGAACCATGAGTAATCCAATCTTACTGGAATATAGATTCCAGGAGGAGATTTGCAGAAGACCAAGACTGTGGTAAAGCAAAAAGAGAGTTTCATTGCCTTTATTTGATATCTATAATAGCAAAAAATGGAACATTCTTCATGACCAACATTGGCGGTATCTATTTATGGATTTTGGTACACACTGGACCACTATTCCACTATAAGAATGAAAATAACGAAAAGCATATAAATCCTTAAAAATTTATCATATGCAGGCAGGACACAAAGTGATACATACATATGCTTCTAACTATGAAGAATTCTTAAAATCTGTGGAGGGTAGCATACAGATACAAAACTGTCTAGGATGATGAGATTGTCCATGAGTTTTTAAAAGAGATGTTTACTATCTCTTAGCTATGAAAATGACAGACTTAGGCATAGTGCCTTCAACTGTTCTTCAAGATAAAGGTCATGCCACCAGGAGGGAGAGGGCAGTGAAAGGCAGCCTCAGGTAAAGGACAGCCTGAAGATCCTGTCAAGCACACAGAGACACATGTCTTGGATGAGGCCTCCTTAGTCCGTAAGTCTGGAATGGCACTCAGGAATCTCTCCATTAATCAATGACAGGCGGTACTAATGCTGGTGGCCTGAGAACTTGCCTAGAAATGTTGGCAAAGTTGGCTAACAGCACTTGGGCAAGTTACCAAATCATGACTTGCTTCAGTTTTCTCATCTGTAAAATGGGGAAATAACTGAACCATCCTCACACAATCACTGAGATGTTCAACCCAGGCACTGAGTGGAAAGCACGGAGCTCTTTTGCTAGCACAGAAGCCTTATGTCTAAATCTACTACATGCTGCCCTCTGCCATGCTTCTGACCCACCAGCGTACCTCAGCCAGGAACGTTCTGTGGTGGCAGGAGCATGGTGCTTGGGCATCTCATACAGATGATGGATTAGAGGCTGATAGTGGGCAGATACAGGGATGCCTGGCCTCGTAGGTGGTAGGAAAGAATTGGGTTTCCTGGACCTCAATGCAGCACCATAACGAGGAGCAAAGGAACGTGAAAATGCACAAAGACTCACGTAGAGCAGATTTTTTCCCTGTTCTTATTATAGGACTTTAAACTGCTATGAGGGAGAAACAAAGATTGTAAGAGTATGATAAAGTCAGAGATTATGGGGCACTGCAAGAGTGACGTTGAATAAGGAAGTGAGGTGGGTGGTGGGGGTACTAGAAAGGCAACTAGCGACTAATCCTTGGGTGGGAAACAGGCAGTAAGAGAGTGGGGAGAACTCCCCCATCTAGGAATATGTAGTGTCAGCCTGTCACCTGAAGGAATGGGGAGCTGGAGATGGGTGGAGATCCACGAACCAAGAGGGCCCTGCGGAGATGCACGTGTGTGCATGATCTTCTTGCTCCTGCTTCAGGTATATAGTCTAGGTATTCTTGGGCATTGCCAAAACTTTGTACTGCCTTGAAGAGGGTTGTTCCTAGATGATGCTCTTCTTGATGTCATTAATTGGGATTCCCTGTACCACAAGAAATGGCAGAGGGGCAGAAAAATGAAAGGTAGGCGAATGGCGGGGTACCAATTGTGGTTGCCCATGACAATTGAGAACTGGCCATGAGGTGAGAGGGGAGATAGTCATCAGAGTGGCCCAGACATGGCTACCATGAAGCAGGCGGGACTCCATCATGAGGCAAACCAGGGCAGTCAGAACTCAAACTGGGGCCCACCTGCCAAACAAGCCCATGTTCTTTCCCACTATCCTATACTGCTTCCTTCTTTATTTAAAACAGCACCCAGTTCTCCAGTTGGCCTTGGAGGAGGGAGATGATTTCCATCTGGGGAGAGCAGCTGACCTAACAACCCTGAGAGGTACCCTGAAATTCACTGTCCCCATACAATTTGATAGATTGAAATGTAATTCACATACCATAAACTTCACCCATTTAAAATGTATATAGTTCAGTGGGTTTTAGTATATCCACAAAGGTGTGCAACCATCACCACAATTTTTTTTTTAATATTTATTATTTTTTTTAATTACATTAAAAAAATATATATGAGGTCCCATTCAACCCCACCGCCCCCGCCCCCCACTCCCCCCACAGCAACACTCTCTCCCATCATCGTGATACATCCATTGCACCTGGTAAGTTCATCTCTGAGCATCACTGCACCCCATAGTCAATGGTCCACATCATAGCCCAGACTCTCTCACGTTCCATCCAGTGGGCCCTGGGGGGATCTACAGTGTCCCGTAATTGTCCGTGAAGCACTATCCAGGACAACTCCACGTCCCGAAAACGCCTCCACATCTCATCTCTTCCTCCCGTTCCCCACACCCAGCAGCCCCCATGGCTACCGTTCCCACACCCATTCCACATTTTCTCTGTGGACATTGGATTGGTTGTGTCCATTGCACACCTATGTCAAGTGAGGGCTTAGATTCCACATGGGTACTGGATGCACTCTTCCCGCTTCTAGTTGTAGACACTCTAGGCTCCATGTTGTGGTGGTTGACCTTCTTCAACTCCATGTTAGCTGAGTGGAGTAAGTCCAATAAGTCAAAGTGTAGGAGCTGAAGTCTGTTGAGGCTCTGGGCCTGGGTGTCATATTATCAGTCCAGAGATTCAAATCCCCTACATATATCTTAAATCCAGCACCAACTACAATTCCAATAAAGTAGCATGCAAGTCTTGTGAAAAGAGATCCCCTCTGAGTCCATTTCCATCACGCAGAAACACCAGCTCCAAAGAAGGGCCATCTGTCATGGCAGTGAACCCCTTCTGCCATGACCATAGAACCCGTGGGTCTCTTTATCCCTCAAAGAACCAATACCTGGGGTTGTATCTACCTTATCTGTCTCTTAGACTCTGTTCAGTTGTACATAGGGGTATTCCTTCTGACAACCTCCAGACTCTTTTTTAGAGACTCACAGCCTTATAATCTCATTTCTCCTTTCCATTTCCCCCTTACATTAGGTCAAACCGCTTCCTGAAGTCATGTTATTATATGTAGACAGGTATATTCTGCTGTTCCGCATTGAATCTTTAATTCAAGGTCATTTTCTAGTTGCTTCTTCAGCTGGTATGTGGTAGTGATCCCTCGGTGCCAGGGAGGCTCATCCCCGGGTGTCGTGTCCAACGCTGGGGGGAATGCATCACATCTACATGCTGAGTTTGGCTGTGAGAGCGGCCACATTTGAGTAACATGAAGGCTGTCAGGAGGAAACCCCCAGGCACAATGCTACTCTAGGCCTTGTTCTTATTGCAGGTGCATAGGCTCAAAAGTGTAGCCATTAGTATCAAGAGCCCACTGTTGGGCCCTCCTTCCTTCCTGGTTCTTGCCGTTGCACCTGGAGGATTGCCGCTGCTCTCCCAGGGCCCACAACAGTGACCCCCCGGCCAGGAGCCCAGTACCCCCCCAGCCGTTGTTTTTAATTGTTTCCACTATGAGTATATATAGACATTACCATATACCCTGGGCATATGCCCTGTATAACTCCCTGTCAACCATATATATCCTGTCAATAACATCCCATATCGGTATTCCTCCGCTGCCATTGTTGAACCACTCTGTGATCCAAAACTTCCCGTAAAGTGAATCCCAACATAATGTCAGCTTCAGAAGAGTCTTAGATCACCAAAATTCATATATACAATATACAGTATTTCCCCAGATCCACCATAAAACCTTTTCCCTTCCACAGCAATAATCTTTTAACTTATTCATATCATATTTCCTGAAACTGATGTACAGATTCCGAAACTATAGTTTTCAAACAAGGTAACATTTGTGCTTACTATGTGGTCCATACTTTAGGTTGTACAATTTTCTAAATTTTTTAGTTATCCTATGTTTTGTCTTATGGTTTTCATTATTAGTCTGTCATCCCCTATATGTTTTTGGTGTAATATTAGCTGTTTTATATTCATCCTCGTGTACTCTCACATAACTCCTCTTTTGCCCCCTTATTTACCTTTGTTCCATCCATTGCACGTCCATTTTCCCCTCCCCTTAGGGCCCACAACGCCTGCCAATCTAATGCCCTGGGAGCCGTCCTTTCTCACGAGAGATACAGTTCTCTCTATTCGACGGCATTAGTCTTCCCCAGGATATGGGTCCACCCCACCCAATGGTAGAACCCACCTTGGCAAAATGAGCCTTCAGCTATTCCCTCCGGAGTCCGTCCCGCATCAGACCATACCCCCTGAGCGTCCTAACCAGGTAACCCTCCTACTTATACTTTGATACGTTTTACTCAACATTTAGTTCTCAACGAACTTCTGGCACTCTCCCATGTTTGTATGTTGCCCATCCCTCCCACCTATTTCTTGGACCATATTACCCCTCTTCCCATCCCCAGCCCCTCTCAAACCCAGAAAACCCCACCCGAAGGTAACCCCTTGCCCCCATTTTGTCCCTTCTTTGTGCTCATACTTACCCCCAGCTCATCACAGATTCCACCCCTACAGACATTAACTCACATCCTTCCTCCACCCCCTGATTTCCAGTAAGCCACTTTTCCAGACTCTAGCTCTCTGAGGCAGTTAACTTATTTCATATCATTGAGGTCATATAGTATTTGTCCTTCAATGCCTGGGTTGCTTCACTCAACATAAGATTCTCAAGGTTCATCCATGTTATCACGTGCGATTGTAGTGTATTGGTTCTTACAGCTGAGTAGTATTCCATTGTGTGTATATACCACATTTTATTGATCCACTCATCTGTTGATGGACTTTTGGATTGATTCCAACTTTTGGCGATGGTGAACAATGCTGCTATGAACATTGGTGTACATATATCGGTTTGTGTCCTTGTTTTCAGATCTGATGGGTATATACCCAGCAGTGGTATTGCTGGGTCATATGGCAAATCTATGGATAATTTTTTGAGAAACTGCCAAACTGTCCTCCAGAATGGTTGGATCCTTCTGCATTCCCACCAGCAATGGATGAGTGTTCCCCTTTCTTCACATCCTCTCCAGCATTTGTATTCTACTGTTTTTTTCATGGCTGCCAATCTTATGGGAGTAAGATGATATCTCATTGTAGTTTTGATTTGCATTTCCCTGATAGCTAGAGATTTGGAGCATTTTTTCATGTGCTTTTTAGCCATTTGTATTTCTTCTTTGGAGAAGTGTCTGTTTAAATCTTTTTCCCATTTTTTAAATGGGTTGTTTATCTTTTTGTTTTCGAGATCTATGAGTTCTTTATATATGCAAGTTATAAGTCTCTTATCAGATATATGGTTGCCAAATATTTTCTCCCATTGTGTGGGTTCCCTTTTTACTTTCTTGACAAACTCCTTTGAGGTGCAGAAGGCTTTAATTTTGAGGTAGTCCCATTTATCTATTTGTTCTTTTGCTGCTCATGCTTTTGGTGTGATATTCATGAAGCCATTTCCTATTACAAGGTCCTGTAGATGTTTCCCTACACTGCTTTCTAAGGTCTTTATGGTCTTGGCTCTTATATTTAGGTCTTTGATCCATCTTGAGTTGATCTTTGTATAAGGTGTGAGATGGTAATCCTCTTTCATTCTTCTACATATGGCAATCCAGTTCTCCAGGCACCATTTGTTGAATAGGCCATTCTCTCCCAGTTGAGAGGGTTTGGTGGCTTTATCGAATATTATATGGCTATATACATGAGGTTCTATATCTGAACTTTCAATTCGATTCCATTGGTCTGTGTGTCTCTCCTTATGCCAGTACCATGCTGTTTTCACTATTGTAGCTTTGTAGTATGTTTTGAAGTCAGGAAGTGTGATTCCTCCTATTTCGTTTTTCTTTTTCAATATGTCTTTGGCTATTCGGGGCCTCTTTTTATTCCAAATAAATTTCATAGTTAGTTTTTCTAGTTCCTTAAAGAAGGCTATGTTGATTTTTATTGGGATTGCATTGAATGTGTAGATCAGTTTTGGTAGGATAGACATCTTAATAATATTCAGTCTTCCTATCCATGAACAGGGAATATTCTTCCATTTATTTAGGTCTTCTTTGATTTTCTTGAACAATCTTGTATAGTTCTCGATGTATAAGTTTTTTACCTCTTTAGTTAAATTTATTCCTAAGTATTTGATTTTTTTATTTACTATTATGAATGGTATTTGTTTCTTGATTTCCTCCTGATTTTGCTCATTATTGGTGTACAGAAATGCTACTGATTTTTGCGCATTGATCTTATAACCTGCGACTTTGCTAAACTCATTTATGAGTTCTAGGAGCTTTGTCGTAGATCTCTCAGGGTTTTCTATATATAGGATCATGTCATCTGCAAATAATGAAATTTTGACTTCTTCCCTTCCAATTTGAATGCCTTTTATATCTGGTTCTTGTCTCAGTGCTCGAGCAAGTACTTCCAAGACAATGTTAAATAGGAGCGGAGACAATGGGCATCCTTGTCTTGTTCCTGATTTTAGAGGGAAGGATTTCAGGATTTCGCCATTGTAAACAATGTTGGCTTTAGGTTTTTCATATATACTCTTTATCATGTTCAAAAAGTTTCCTTGTATTCCGATCTTTTGGAGTGTTTTTATCAGGAAGGGGTGCTGTATTTTGTCAAATGCCTTTTCTGCATCTATAGATATAATCATGTGGTTTTTTTCTCTCAATCTGTTTATATGGTGTATTACATTGATTGATTTTCTTATGTTGAACCATCCTTGCATACCTGGAATAAATCCCACTTGGTCATGGTGTATAATTCATTTAATGTGTTGTTGAATACGATTAGCAAGTATTTTGTTAAGTATTTTTGCGTCTAGGTTCATTAGAGAAATTGGTCTGTAATTTTCCTTTCTTGTGGTGTCTTTGTTTGGCTTTGGTACTAGGGTAATGTTGGCATCATAGAAGGAATTAGGCAGTGTTCCTTCTGTTTCGATTTTTTGGAATAGTTTCAACAGGATTGGTGTTAGTTCTTTCCGGAATGTTTTGTAGAATTCACCTGTGAAGCCGTCTGGCCCTGGGCTCTTCTTAGTTGGGAGATTTTTAATGACTGATTCTATCTCTTTGCTTGTGATTGGTTTGTTAAGATCATCAATTTCTTCTTTCGTCAGTATGGGCTGCTTATGTATTTCTAGGAATTTGTCCATTTCCTCTAAATTGTCATTTTTGTTGGAATATAGTTTTTCAAAGTATCCTCTTATGATAGTCTTTATTTCTGTGGGGTCAGTGGTGATATCACCTTTCTCATTTCTTATTTTGTGTATTTGCATCTTTTCTCTTTTTTTCTTTGTTAGTCTCGCTAAAGGTTTGTCAATTTTGTTGATCTTCTCAAAAAACCAGCTCTTGGTCTTGTTTATTTTTTCAAGTGCTTTCTTATTTTCTATTTCATTTAGTTCTGCTCTTATCTTTGTTATTTCCTTCCTTCTTCTTCCTGTTGGGTTACTTTGTTGTTGTTTTTCTAATTCCTTCAAATGTGCAGTTAATTCTTCAATTTCTGCTCTTTCTTCTTTTTTGATATATGAATTTATGGCTATAAATTTCCCTCTCAGTACCGCTTTTGCTGCATCCCATAAATTTTGGTATGTTGTGTTATCATTATCATTTGTTTCAAGGTAGTCATTGATTTCTTTTGAGATTTCCTCTTTAACCCACTGTTTTTCTAAGAGTGTGCTGTTTAATTTCCAAATTGTCGTGTGAAGTCTGGGTCTCTGTCCCTTGCAAATTTTCAGCTTGACTCCATTGTGGTCAGAGATATTGTTTTGTATGATTTCGATCTTTCTGAATTCATTAAGCCTTTCTTTGTGGCCTAGCATATGGTCAATCTTGGAGAATGTTCCATGTGCGCTTGAGAAAAATGTATGTCCTGCTGTGTTTGGGTGTAATGATCTATATATGTCTATTAGATCCAGCTCTTCTAATATACTGTTCAAATGTTTTGTTTCTTTAGTGATTCTCTTTTGAGATGTTCTGTCCAGAGTTGATAGTGGTGTATTAAAATCCCCCACTATAATTGTAGATGCATCTATTCTTTCACTTAGTTTTTCCAGCGTTTGCCTCACATATTTAGAGGCGCCCTTGTTAGGAGCATAAATATTTATGATTGTTCGATCTTCTTGACAAATTGTCCCTTTCACTAAAATATAGTATCCTTCTTTGTCTCTCACAATTGTTTCGCATTTAAAGTCTATTTTGTCTGATATTAATATAGCTACTCCTGCCTTTTTTTGGTTGTTGTTTGCTTGTATGATTGTTTTCCAGCCATTCACTTTCAACCTCCATGAGTCTCTGGGTCTAAGATGTGTCTCTTGTAGGCAGCATATAGATGGGTCGTATTTCCTTATCCAGTGTCCCAGTCTGAATCTTTTGATAGGTGAGTTTAATCCTTTGACATTCAGTGTTATTACGTTTAGAGAGTTATTTATGGTAGCCATATTTTGGTTGGATTTGTGTTTGTTATATTTTGTTTGTATTATTTTATTTTCCCCTTCTATTTTTGTCTTTCTTGTTGCTTTTACACTCTCCTCCATCTCTGACTGTTCTGTTTTTCCTTTCTTCCTGCAGAATTCCCTTAAGAATTTCTTGAAGGGGAGGTTTCTTGTTGATATACTCTTTCAGTTTCTGTTTATCTGTGAATATTTTGAACTCTCCATCATTTTTGAATGCTAGTTTAGCTGGATAGAGTATTCTTGGTTGGAAATTTTTTTCCTTTAGTACCTTGACTATATCATACCACTGCCTTCTTGCCTCCATCGTTTCAGATGAGAAATCAGCACTTAATCTTATGGAGTTTCCCTTGTATGTGATGGTTTTCTTTTCTCTTGCTGCTTTTAGAATTTTTTCTTTGTCTTGAGCATTGGATAATTTGACAAGTATATGTCTTGGGGTGGGCCTGTTGGGGTTTATGACCAGTGGAGTGCGCTGTGCTTCTTGGATATGTACATCTGTCTCTTTCAGTAGATTTGGGAAGTTTTCATTCATTATTTCCTGCAACACTCCTTCTGACCCCTTTCCCTTCTCTTCTCCTTCTGGAATGCCTATAATACGTATGTTTGAGCGTTTTGCGTTATCATTCAGGTCCCTAAGTCCTATCTGGATTTTTTCTACCTTTTTATTGACCACTTCTACTATCTGTTTGATTTCCAATGCACTGTCTTCCACATCAGTAATTCTCTGCTCTGCCTCTTCTAGTCTGCTGATATTTGCTGCAAGTGTATTTTTGATTTCTTGAATTGTGGTGTTCATTTCCATCATATCTGTTATTTTTTTGCGCATGTCTGCAATTTCCCCTCCAAGTGTTGTCTTCACGCTGTTAACCTCTTTCATTACTTCATCAAATTTGTCAGTGATAAATGTTCTGAGATCTTTCATTGCTTGTGCGAAGTCCTGCCCCCCTTCCTGATTTTCAGTTTGTTGATTGGATTCAGCCATGTTTTCCTGATTACTGGTTTGGTTTGTAGATTTTTGTTGCTGTCTTGTCAACATTCTTTCTTGACGGGTTTAATCAGTTCCTTAGCTTCTTTGTCTAGTCTTGGAGATTAATTAGCTGTTGTTTTTGCGTAAGTGTTATATCTTCTCTTTGTCACTTTGTTCTTCTTATTCCAATTTCTTATTGCTAGTTAAGCTCACTTTAAAGGAAAGTATTAGTGCTGGGGAAAGTCAATTGTGTAAGGAAGGAAAAAGTGTGAAGTAGTATTGGTGATATATGTTTACAAAGCAACAATATGAGTTCTGGGAGGATGGAGGTTAGATCATGTAAATTGTGTAGAGTTATAGTAGTAGGAAAGTACCTATAATGAGGTAGACGACTGAATATGGGAGGAATGTGGTACGTACTAAGAGGCTATTGTTTTCGTGAGAGAGGGAAAGAGAAAAGAAAGGTAATAGTTTCAGGGACGACCAGATGGAAAACTAAACAAAGGTATTAGAAATTAAGAGTTAGACACTTTGTGGATCAAAGAAAGGGAGATGGAATATAGGAGAGATAGCAGATGGTGGAGGATATCAAGTTGTAGGGGAAAGGGGATAGTGTAGATAGGCTAAATCTATTCACAGAGAAATGAGGCAGTGGAGGGTGAGGAAACCCAGCAAATGTGAGGTATTTCCTGTAGGACCTATTGTATTGTTAAGGTAAAATAGTATAAGAAGAATATTGGGGACAAGAAAGAGAGGATTGAAAAAAAAAAAAAAAGAACAACAAGAACAACAAGAACAACAACAACAACAAATCCACACTTCCCGTGCCACTGACGACAACAGAAGCAGACAAAGAAACAAGACGCAGCAAATAGACATCAAGAACAGACAACCAGGGGAGGGGGGGAAATTAAATAAATAAATAAATCTTAAAAAAAAAAAAAAAAACAAAGAACAGAAACCCCGCCGCCAGGCTCGGCTGGGCTCAGCTGGGCTCCGGTCCCCCGCCCGCCGCCCGCCGCGGCTCGGCTGGGCTCGGCTGGGCTCGGGTCCCCCGCCTGCCGCCTGCCGCGGCTTGGCTGGGCTCGGCTTCCCCTCCCGCCGCGGCTAGGCTGGGCTCCGCTGGGCTCGGCCTTCCCGCCCGCCGCCCGGCGTGGCGCAGCGCGGCTTGGCTCTCCCACTCGCCGCCCGGCGCGGCTGGGCTCGGCTGAGCCCAGCCGGGCTCGGCCCCCCCGCCCGCCGCAGCTCAGCCGGGCTCGGCCGGACTCGGCTTCCCCGCCCACCGCCCGCCGCCGCGGCGCAGCGTGGCTCGGCTCTCCCGCCCGCTGCCCGCCGCGGCGCGGCTAGGCTCGGCTGGGCTCGGCTCCTTCGCCCGCCGCCCGCTGCGGCACAGCGCGGCTCGGCTCTCCCGCCCGCCGCCCACCACGGCACAGCGCGGCTCGGCTCTCCCACCCGCTGCCCGCCGCAGCGCGGCTGGGCTCGGCTGGGCTCGGCTGGGCTCGGCTTCCCGGCCCGCCGCGGCTCAGCTGGGTTCTACTGGGCTCGGCTGGGCTCGGTTCCCCCACCCGCCGCCCGCCGCGGCGCAACGCTGCTCGGCTCGGCTCTCCCGCCCGCTGCCCGCCGCAGCGTGGCTCGTATCCCCCCGCCCGCTGCCCACCTTGGCCCAGCTAGGCTACCCTGGCCGCCGCCCGCCAGGGCTCCGCCTACCCAAGGAGGGAGTCCTCCACACGTAGCTGGGATCTCCGTGTATATTTCACAGATGGATCCTCTCTGTTACCTTCCCTCCAAATCGATGTCCAGACACCTCCGGACCAGGAAAAATCCCGAAACAGCAGGTCCCAAAGAGTCTCCGACGCCTCCCAGCCGATTCCCCCCAGGAGCTAGTAACCGGGAAGTTCACTCAGCCGCCATCTTGCCTCCCCCTCCTGAAAAGTCCCAAATTATATCTTATAGACCAGTCCTTTCCGTTACCTTCCCACCAAATCAATGTCCAGACACTTCCTGCCCTGAAAAAATCCTGAAAAAGCCTGGTCCCGGAGAACCTCCAGTGGTGCCCAGCTGCCTCTTCCCAGGAGAGAAGGCAAGGTAAGCTCACTCAGCCACCATCTTGCCGGAAGTCTCGATCACCACAATTTAATTTCAGAACATTTTCATCATCCCAAAAGGAAACCCATTAGCAGTCACCATCCGTCCCAGGCCCTGGCAATCACCAGGTCACCTTCTGGCTCCGCAGACTTACCTGTTCTTCCGCTCCTCCTTTGAGAGCGCGCCTGCCCCTCTACTGTCCTCCCCCCGCCTGGGTAAGCAGGGGCAGCGCCCTATTTAATGCTCTGACGGCCTGAGAGGCCCACAAATGAGGAAAGGGAAGTAAACATAGACCCTGCGAACCAAGAGAATCAACGCTACAGATGGTGCAGCTTGCTCTGGGGGCTTCCTCCTGGGTGAGGGCCGTCTTGGCTCCCAGCTCCCACGAGCCGCTTCCAGTCTTGGACGCCTAGAGCCAAGAGGGCAGGGCCGGTGACAATCGGGAGGACAGCGCGGGGAAGGGTCAGAAGCACACCTTCCTGGGCCAGCACCCAGTGGAAGGCTGGCGGTGCCCCGTAATTTCCTCTGGGGAAGGCATTGTTCGGGGGGCGCGGCTGGATCTCAGGCCATCCTCACCAAGCGCCTTATCTCCCTTCCTCACCAGCCTTATCTCTTGCAGAACACTGTTTTGTTCCTTTCCCAGGGCCATTAAATGTAAAAGCTCCGTGCAAATGACCACAGAGGATTCTCCCTGGTTACTTGGTTTGGCTGTGTTTTCCTGACGATCCGGCACGCTTGAGGGGGATGTCTGGCCTTTCTGCACCGGCTCGGCACATGCCCTCCGGCCGTCTCAGCAATTACGAGACTCCCAGCCTGATTCATCTCCTCTTCCCAGTCGCTGCTGGGCAAAGATGCGGTGAACCGCAGCACCGCGTCGAGCTCAGCCAGAGGCGTCCGGGCCCTGTGTTGGGAGAACTGACCTGGGTGTCTAGTTTGGGGCTTCGGCTCTCTGGTTAAAACCCAGTTCCCTCGTCGATAAAGGGAGAGCCGGACAAGAAAGCGGCCACAGCAGTTCCTTCTGGACTTAAATTCCATGATTTCTCTACGTCCACAAAGTGAGAGCCAGGTCTCACTGCGGCCCTGTCTGGTGCCAGGGTCCTTGTAAGAGCGAAGGGAAGCGGGGAGGAGACAGGAGAGGGGGAGCTCGGGAGGAAACTGACGGTTCAGGGGAGGTTGGAAGGGAAGGGGCCCAGAGGAGATGGAAGGAGATGAGAGGAGGAAAAGGGGGAGGGGAATAGAAAGGGAAGGGGAAGGGGGGAGGGGGAGAGGGAAGGGGAGGGGACTGGAGAGAAACAGGAGAATGGAAAGGAAGAGGAGGGGACGTCAGGGGAGAGAAATCTCGAGGTAGGTATTCATATTTCTCTTTTACCTCTCAAGAAATGAACATATCAGAATCGTCAGCCTATACTCCCCGCCCTACACCTAATTTATTTCGATGCAGCTGGGAAGGTTTTCAGACAGGCTGAGCTGCAAAATTTGCCAAAGCCTCACAAGAGTTAATCATGGTGCTGAAATTCAGACTCAGTCCTACCCAGTTCTGAGTGCTGTGTTCTTTCCATTCTATTAACTGAGTAAAGAGAACACAAAGAGAAGTGAGTAAAGGTTTCAGAGTGGATTCCTCTCCATGAATATAATAATAATAAAATGAGCCAGGAAACCCTCTCAATGAAATCCACCCACTCAAAAAAAAAAAAAAAAAGGAAGGGAAAAGTAGACTGAGTTAAGTAAAACCTATTCAATTCAGGGGAATAGAGTTAAGATAAGGTCTCAGAAGCATCCGGGTACAATAGAACTTTTCTGTAATTAACATTTCTCCCTCCTCTCCCAGCCCTGGGTTGGAAATAACTTTTACTACCTTGTCTCCATTTTTAATAGTGATCCAGGTTTAATGCTTTACCCTTTATACCACACTCATCTCTTTCAAAGCACATTCATTATTGTTGACCCTTAAAAAATAGTAATGATAATAGGTAGGGTTTCAAACAAAGTTTTTGGAGTGAGGCCTTAGTTTGCTGCCACTGCCATTTACAAACTGTGCAACTTTAGGCTGAGCCTCAGTCTTCTGTCTTCTACCAGTAAGATGGGGATAATTCAAGTATCTGTCTCACAGAGTTATGGTGAGCATCTAAAGCGATGGATAATACGTGTCAAGTGTTGCTCAGGACATGGTTAAGTGCTCAAAAATGTTCATTTTTTGTGGTCATAAAAATTATCTGAAACTTGAAGACAGGCAAAAAAAGATTACTGGGACAGTATAGTACTGGACTTGATTTTCTGTTGATCAGGCTACTTTATAACTGTAGTGATAGAGGATAACTTGAAAATGTTTGTCTGATGAAGATGCAAATAATTTCTGTCCAATGGCATAGAGAACCACAAAGATTATAGTTCATTGTCCTGTCAGATATTAACCAGTCTTACATCTAACTCAGCAGTCTTATAACATTTCTATATTACTATATATCTTCCAAAATGCTCTTTGGACCAGTTTTAATATCTTACTACTTCCTTCAATAATTAATGAGTTAAGTCAAATCTTTAACATGTAATTCACATTGTATTTGCCTGAAAAATATGATTTTACCCTTTTTAAATTATAATTTAACATACTGGACAACTAATACAGATAGCCCTGCCCTGAAATGCAAAGTGATTTTGACTTGCCCAGAACTAGGAACAGAATCCAATTATCTTAAATTCCATTTCCATATATTTTCTACCTTGTGCCACTGCCCAAATAATAGACAAAAATAGGATAATAACAATAAAGAATATAATAATACTAGTAAAAGAGTTTGACAATACTCTATTGGCAGGCTTGAACAGTTTCCAGATTAAGTTCACAACCATAACTCTATCCAAGAGGAATGTGTGAAACTGATTACATACATTATGCTTCTCTAAATGTGTTTTTAAACACATTTAGAGAGGGAAAAAGAGTCACTCTTTAAAGAGAGCAATGACGTAAAAAAAATTTTTTTTAAAGCAGAGGGAGGGTTGAAAGGAATCTACAGTTCAGTAACCTAGTTAATGGGAAATCATAAATTAGTCTATGCAAAAATAAATTTAATCTATACTGATTAAATAGGAGACTGAGTTGAATCTGTCTTGGAATTTGAGTAGACTCAGGGTCTCTGGAAACTTAATTTTCTCTTTTCTGTGCTATGAGGGAAAAGTAAGCCTTCAGAATTGGAAAGGTAATTAAGAGGGAACCCTGTGTCTGTAGGTGGAAATCACTGTTATACCATAGACGGGGAAAGTAATTAAGCCTAACTCAAATACTCAGAATTCAGCAGCCAGGCTGCTGCACAAGAAGGCAGAAGCAGCAAGCAGAGCTGTGTGGTACCCTGGGTGGTAAGAAGATGGGTGAAAATGGAAACCGGGTGTGATAGGTTGAATTACGCACCCCCCCCCCCAAAATACATGTTCTTGGTGTTAAGTCTACATTCCTATTGGTGTGAGCCTATTATAAATGGGATCTCTCAAAGATGTGCTTTTAGTTAAGGCGTGGCCCAAGTGAATGAGCATGCATCTTAATCTGATTGCTGAAGTCCTTTATAAGCAGAAGAAATTCAGACATAGAGAAAGCCACGGGGAAGAGCCTGAAAGTTCATGGAACCCAGAAGAGAGAGCACTGGCCCTTGATAAGAGGCAGGGATACAAGCCAAGGATCCCACGGGCGGCCGGCAGGTAGCACCAGAACTCCAGGCTGTGGGTAGAAGGAATTGCCTTGATGATTCCCTGAATTTTGGACTTCAAAACAATAGGCCAATAAATTTCTGGTGTTTAACCCAATCCATTGTGTGTCGTTTGTCATAGCACCCTGGAAACTAAGACACCAGGGTTAATTTAAATTGAGCTGTTCCTGAATCAAGCAAGTCAAAGAAACCACCATATAACTTTGGATTAATTAACATAATAGCAAAAATGAAGAGTTTTCTCAATTAAAAATATTCTACCAACATTGTATTTTGGCAGAGTTGACCCTCCTTTTTGAAATACTTTCATCTCTAAAGTTTCTCTGGATTTCTTCCTACCTCCAGCTGCTTCTTGTTAGATTCCTTTGCTGATTCTTCATCCTTGATTCTTCATCCTTGATTCCTCAATATTCAACTGTTGGGTTCCCAGAAGGTTATTCATTCCTTCTATCTTTTCACTTTCATCTGAATTAAATGCCATTCATGTGCCGATATTTCACAAATTTTATCTACAGCCTCAACTTCTTGCAACTCAGAACTAAAACATCACCTTGCACATGTAACATCTTCCCTTGTATGTCAATGAACAACTTAATATGTTCAAAATAGAGTTCTTGATTCTGTCCCTCTATACTCCTGACCCCCAATAGGCCAAAAGCTACATCAGGGCCTTTGCAATTACTGTTCCCTGGTCCTGGAACACTCTTCCCCTAATCATCCCATGGATGACTCTTCCTTGGCATGCAGATCTCAGCTCAAACATTAGCTTCTTGATAGGGCTATCTCTATCCTCCCATCTGAAGTGGCTTCTTCCTTCTCCAACACCACTGCAAGTCATTCTCTGTTCTGTAATCTCATATTTATCACTATATGAAGTTATTTGTTAGTGTTTACTTGTTTATTTTTAGTCTCTACCACCCCACAGTCACATCCCCTCCCCCAAAGTAAATGAACTTTGAGGGAGCTGGGATTTATCTGCCTTAATCACTGCTGTTACACTAACACCTAGTCACTCAATGAATTTTTGTTGACTGTAGATATACATTCATGAATACATCTCTGAGGATCTGTTTTCCCTTAAAACCTAAGGGTAGTTTTCACAAAGAGCATGCATGATAACTGGGAAAAAAGAAGGTACCAGTCTATGCATGGCCTTAAATTTCTTAACTGATTTAGAATAATAAATGTCATTGGGATGGGGTAGATGGAGGGCAGGGGATATTGGAGGGGTTAGTAAGCAAATAGATGAACCCTAAGAAGTAAATTATTCAGTTTCCAGACTTTGAGATTCCAATGATCCTTAAAATGTCCAGAAAAGCTTTGGGAGACTGACATAGAGTAACGTTTTTTTTTCTAAGTAAAGATATTAAGGGGAAATTTGATCATATACTATCACCATCACCATCACCATAAAGGGCATTAACTTCCAAAAAGTAGAAAAGACATAATCTTAATTGTTTTCAATTGAATAAACTTGCTTTATGAAAGCTCCCTGTATTGACTTTATTTCTCTCACTGTACCGTGGTCTTTTGGCTATTTCATCACTGACGGCATGGGTTATCACTGACTCGAGTGACTTGTTCAAAGTCAAAGAGCAACCACTGGCAAGTTTACAAGTCTTTGGCCAATTAAAGCACTCTGATAAATACTTTCTATTAGGATATTGTTATATTTAGGTGACCTCGGAACCTGGCATTTAAATACTACTTAGAATTTTCCCTATACACTAACCAATTGTAAAAACCAGGCATACAAAAACAAAAAACAAAAGATATCTGAAACAAACACATGTGTTTGTGTGCATTAAGGAAGAAACTGCTGGATCAATAGAACTGGATTTTGTTTTGTTTTTAAATAGGGATCAATAGAGTTTTACTATGTAAGAAAGGTTGGTAATAGTACCTACTGAAACTAATGACCAGGTTATCTAGCATCATGGCTATGTTACACAAAACACAAAGCATAATTTATTTTCATTTTACTGTTTTAAAAAGAAATATTTTTTGAAGAGTAAAGTAAAAAGTTACAAATCATAGATATAACTGGAAAAAAAAAAGTTTAATTTACTGGAGAAGGGAGGCAAAACCAAGGGAGGCAGAGATATTATCGATTGTTATTCACATATACTGCTGAGCCAATTTATTCAGGAATAACACCCACATGAAAAGAATAAATTTTGAAAATGGAAATGTGAATAATTTCCTAAGACAACTTACTGCATATGAAAAGAGGGAAATCTGCTCCATGAGAATATACAGAATGCAAGCCCCAGTGATTGGAAACAGAGTTTTAAAGGGAGAAATAGAGAACGGTCCTGGGCAGAGGGGCACCTAGAAGGAGCAAGGGTGCCGGGACTCAGGTCTCAGTGCCATTAGATGCCATTTTAAGAAATTAATAATTCAGGGCCCAGGGGGAGTATCAGGTTACTGTAGTCATACATATAAGCAAATAACAGGGACTGAGTGTTCTGGTCATTTCCTTGATGTGTTGGTTCCTGGAGGGCGTAAAGAAGGGCTCAGTGCCTGGCTCACTAGACAAACAGCAGTGAGAAGAGCCATCCTAATGGTCCTAATTTGGAGCTCTAGCTCTGCAGGGGACAGCCACAGATCCACTCAAGTCAAGAAGGGAGAGGGAAACGGACTTTGGCCCAGTGGTTAGGGCATCCGTCTACCACATGGGAGGTCCACGGTTCAAACCCTGGGCCTCCTTGACCCGTGTGGAGCTGGCCATGCGCAGTGCTGATGCGCGCAAGGAGTGCCGCGCCACGCAAGGGTGTCCCCCACGTGGGGGAGCCCCACACGCAAGGAGTGCGCCCGTGAGGAGAGCCGCCCAGCGTGAAAAGAAAGAGCAGCCTGCCCAGGAATGGCACCACCCACACTTTCTGTGCTGCTGACGACAACAGAAGCGGACAAAGAAACAAGACGCAGCAAATAGACACCAAGAACAGACAACCAGGGGAGGGGGGGAAATTAAATAAATAAATAAATCTTAAAAAAAAAAAAAAAAGAAGGGAGAAAACTCAATTAGCAGCTGTTCTCCACCACTCCCCCTCTTCAAAGAAGAGAAGGAGTAGAATTTTCTCCCATAATTCCCCAAAGCTCCGGGGGAGTCTCCTGAGCTCCTGAAGAGCAGTCAGGCAAGGAGGCTGTTCAGTAAATTGCTACTGTGAACACAGGTCCTGGAAAGAGCATACATGGAAAATTTTACTAGTGGGTGGATTTGAATTCCTAATAAAGTCAAAGTTATTCTTTGCACCTATTTCCAGTAGATACTGTCATATTTTAAAGAAATACTATATAATACCTATGATTTAGGATCTGATACAACAAGCAGTCAAACCTTTCCCTGGTACTTAGGAAAAGCAAAGGAAGTCCGAACAAGGTTCTGTGACTAGAGAACTTGCACCCAGAATGCTCCTCCTGGAATTACCTTGAAAACAAAATGCTCCAAGACCCTCCTGGTGGGCGGCGGACTTGGCCCAGTGGTTAGGGCATCCGTCTACCACATGGGAGGTCTGTGGTTCAAACCCCGGGCCTCCTTGACCCGTGTGGAGCTGGCCCATGCGCAGTGCTGATGCTCGCAAGGAGTGCCCTGCCACACAGGGGTGTCCCTGCGTAGGGGAGCCCCACGTGCAAGGAGTGCGCCCCACAAGGAGAGCCGCCCAGCGCGAAAGAAAGTGCAGCCTGCCCAGGAATGGTGCCGCGCACACGGAGAGCTGACACAACAAGATGACGCAACAAAAAGAAACAGATTCCCGTGCCACTGACAACAGAAGCGGACAAAAGAGATGCAGCAAATAGACACAGACAATTGGGGTGGGAGAGAAATAAATAAATAAATCTTTAAAAAAAAAAAAAGACCCTCCTGGGTTCACTTGGTTGCAGGAGTCAGGGCCTATTGTGGGCTGAAATCCTGTGGCTTTTTAACAGTCTATATGGAACAGTATTATTGATGACACATCCCCAAGCTGAAGAAAATAAACCCAGTGACCCTGATTTTTTGAATTTCTATAAAAAGGTGCAAAGACTCCAGGCATTTTTGTTTCAACACAGTGTCAGATCTTTCTATGAGTGATAGTCTCTCACCCACAGGAAGACTCCCTCTTAGGTGTTGGGAACAATGGGAGAGAAAAGAAGTTAGAAGACCTGGATTTTGTCCTGCCTCTACCAGCAGCCAGCTGTGTGTTGGTGGTGGTCACCCCATGTCATTTAGCTTCTCTGAGTCTTAATTTTCTTAGCTGGATAATTAGGGTATTGGTAATGGTTAAGGTCTTTTCTAGTTACAGAATAATATGGCTTGGGAAGTGGATGTGGCTCAAGCAATTGGGCTCCCATCTACCATATGGAGGGTCCTGGGTTTGGTACCAGAGGCCTCATGGTGAAAGCAAACTGGCCTGCATGGCATGGAGAGCTGGCACAAGATGACACAACAACAACAAAAAAGGGACACAGAGGAGAGACACAACAAACTAGGGAGCTAGAGTGGTTCGGGCGTTTGAGTGCCTCTCTCCCATCTTGGAAGGTCCCAGGCTTGTTCCCAGTGCCTCCTAAAGAGAAGACGAGAAGACAAGCAGACACAGAAGAAAGCACAGGAAATAGACACAGAGAGCAGACAGCAAGCACCAGTGGCAGGGTGGGGGGATGGGGGGAAATAAGTAAATAAAATAAACCTTAAAAAAAATAAAATATGGCTTCATGTTTATAACTAAATCTGTGTGATTGGACCAAGTTCAGATAGGTCAGGTCCCCAGCAATTAACTTGTTTTCTCCTGCAGTCATTGAAATGACTAAGAATACTATATGTTAAAAAACCTTTGGCTAGGTTATCTCAGCAATCTGTACACCCACTTTGTGGCTTGACCTTGAAGCAGTCCTTTTGGTTGCTTAACAGACATTGTTAATATAGATTATTTTTAAAGATTTTTAAATTTAATTTCCCCCTCCACCCCCCCCTTCTCCCATCCTGCTGTTTTTGCTGTCTGTGTCCATGTGCTGTGTGATCTTCTTTATTTTCCTCTTTGGCTTCTCGTCTTTTTCTTCCAGGATTCACTGGGATTCAATCCTGGGGACCTCTGATATGGAGCGAGTTTCCCTGTCAATTGTGCCACCTCAGGTCCTGGTCTCTGCTGTGCTTCACCTTGACTATCCCCTTCATCTCCCTTTTGTTGGGTCATCATCTTGCTGCGTGACTCACTTGAATGGGTACCTGCTCACCATGTGGGCACTCAGCTTGCCACATAGGCACTGGCTGGCTGCGTGGGCACTGGCTCACTGTGTGAGCACTGACTCACCCCAGAGGCACTCACATGGGCACTCAGCTCATCATGTGGGCACTCGGCTCGCCATGTGTGCACCCACATGGGCACTTGGCTTGGCACGCAGACACTGGTTCACTGTGCAGGCACACTTTCTCTTCTTCTCCACCAGGAGGTCCCAGGGATTGAACCCAGTTCCTCCCATATGGTAGGTGGAGGCCTTATCACTTGAGTCACTTCCGCTTCCTGATATAGCTTTAAAATAATAAAAATAATCATCCTTTGATTGGTTGGTTTCCATCACATAATTTGGCATCACTTATTGGTATCTTGAAACAATCCCACATGGTTATTTTGTAAACTCTCCTCCTTTAGTGTGTGTCACGCCTTTTTTTCTGCATCCTGGGTGCTGCTTCTTGTTTTATTTTATAATTCCTCTTTCTCTCTCCAGTCTCTAATGTCATTTCCTGGGTGTTCTCTCTGAGACATTTTCCTCTCTCAGTGTATCCACACTCCTTGGATGATTTAATCCTATCCCACAATGGTGAGATGGTAAATGTTTAACAAACAGCTATTGCTGCGGAGCCCTGATTTGTAGTGTTTGCTGATTTCTGTAATGAAACTTCACATTAGCTAGTTTCAAGCTACCAATCATTGACTGTGAAGTGGAGAAGAGATGCACGCAATCGGCCCTCAGGCGTTGTATGAGCCAGCTCCAGCACCCATGACTTCTACCACCACCTGCATGCTGATCTCCAGCTATCACACCCCCCACCACCACCTAAGCCCCACTCCCCTACCTCCCACCGTAGTGCCAGACCCATATCCACTTGAATATCACATCTCCTCAACATCATCATGGCAAAAATGGATGCCTGCAAACCTGCTCCTGTAGTCCCAGTTTATCAGGGGCACTGTGGATAAGAGTTGCTTGACCCAGCCTTTGGGAAATATGTTAACCTTGAACTATTATATGATTGCATATTTGAACAAGGCAACAAGACTGCATGCTGATGGGTGGTAATGGAGTTTTTTCCCTGAAAAGAATGGATGTTTGTGTTGTCAATCATCATATGAGGCAAGAAATGGGAGGTGGGGAGTACTTTGAACAGGAAAAGAGAAAGATCAAGGACCTAAAACCGATTGAGTATGAACTCTGAGACATGAGGAAGCAGAGTGACTGCTGCAGTCACGTGGAGGCAGAGTGGTAATATCAAGTTTCTGTCTTCACAGCAATATGGAAGCTGCAAAGACAAGGCACAAAAGGGGCCAATGTCTAGAGATGCCAGACTGATGCATCAATTGTGGAACTGGTGGGTTTCAAGAGGACATGTCCCATTTCCAAGGCCAGAGTGGGGATCCATAGGGGCAGTCACTGCAAGGCACCTGATCCCACAGAGTGGGGACCTCCACAGGGCACCACTGATGGCAGCAGCACTGATGGGAGGCAGCAGCAGTGATAGCAAGATGGGACGACTGGAAGGAAAGAACCCAAAAGACAGGACGGAGGGGTGTTCTAGGACACCCTCAGAAATAACTGATAGGACATTCTAACAGGAGCTGTTGGAAGGTCTGTTGAAACCTAGGCTCAGAACTCATTCACCATCACTTCTGCTCCATTCTACCAGCCACAGGTCACAAAGCCGGATGGAGAAACACACACAACCATTTGATGGGAAAGTCTCGTTGCCAGGAGCAGAGAATTGCGGTCAGTTTTACAATCTACCATGGAAGAACTGGACACCTCCGCGATGAAAATGTGGTGATGATGATGGTAATGAAGATAGCAGCTACTATTAGTTGAGTGCTTATCCCTTACCCTGCACAGAGCTAATTTCAAGGAAAAGACAGATGCTCTGTTTTGTTTCAAGTTAATCTGTTAAAACCACTTTTTAATTTTATTTATGAGAGTCTCCACTTTATGATGAGAAGATATAGAATATGTATAAATTTATCCTGTATTTTATAGTCACCAATATGTAAATAGTCACTATGCTTTCTTTATTTAACTAAAAAACAGGGCTTGTAACTAATCTAATGTTTTGTATTCTTAAAGCATCTGGAATAATAGTTTCTCATTCTTGTAAGTTTAAAAGTAATAAATAAATTTTAATAATAAACTATAGCCTCTGGTTTTAACTTTACTTTTAATCAAGGCTGAATCAAATATTTTTGGGGTTTATATTAATTTTTTCCAACTAAGCACTTTACATGATCTCATTCAGTCCTCACAATAACTCTAGAAGGGAACTATTATTTTTATTAGTTCCTCCATTTATAGTTAAGGAAATGGAAGTTTAGTGTGGTTAATTAAGTAGCCCATGGTCACACAGTAAGTATTGGGGTCAGGGCTTATATTCGGGTAGTCCAACTCCTTGGTCACTCTTAGACCAAGAGAGCCTCCCTCTGCCTTATGCTCCACATCTTACTGATCTGCCAGTTATACTTCTTTGCAATTTATTGACCCTGACTCTTCCTATCCAACCCAACTGCTCTGAGTTAGTACAGGCTCTCATAAGTTCTTTCCTAGATTATTCCTGTAACTTTCTGACTAATCTCACTGTTTCTAGTCCTGCAGCTAAAGTAAAAATCTGATAACTTCCCTTTCTTATTTAAAGCACATTGAGGAGTGAAATAAAAATTAAAACTACAATATGATTCCACTACACACACACTGGAAGACAAACAATATCAAGTGTTGGAAACTGGAACAACTGAAATTCTCATACACTACTGCTGGGACTTAAATTGATACCAGCATTTTACAGTTTTGCAGAATCCAATAAAGTCGAATATATGCTTAGCCTATGATCCAGAGATTCCACTCCTAGGTATTTCATCCAACAGAAGTTCATAAATTTGATGCATATAACCAAAGTCATGTTACAAGAATGCCCACAGTTAACATTATTCAGAAAAGCCTCAAACTGGAAAGAATTCAAATGTCCATACATAATAGAATAGGCAAATAATTTATGGCAAATTCATACAAGGGATCCCTGCGACCATGAGAATGATTGAACAGCATGTCCACATAGCAACATGGAAGAAACTCACAAACATAAGGCTAAATGTTAGAGGCCAGGCACAAAACAGTACGTACTTTAAGATTCCACTTAAATACTGCTCAAAACCAGGCAGCACCAATCAGTGCTTTTAGAAGACAGGCTGGAGGGTAATAGTGAAGAAAGTGGTTGGAAGGGAACAAGAAAGGACTTCTGAGATACATGGTTACGTTATGATCTAGTTTCTGGTTAAACTTCTGTGTTCAGTTTGTGAAAATTCATTGAGGTGAACACTTACGAAATGCTCACTTTTATGTACATATTTCACACCTCCAAAACAGGTTTTCTTAAAAAAGAACTATTCTGAAGACTTCACATCACCTCCAGGATGAAGTCCCGAAACTTCAGCCAGGCCTAAGGCCTTCGTGAAAGGACTCCTGGCAAGCCTTTCCAGCTGTCCCTGCTACTCCTGGCCGAGTAGCAAGCCAGGCAGGCCATTGCCAGTTCCCACAATGCATCTTGCTCTTTCACGATCTCCCCCTCCCTAATTACCCTTCTCACTTCATCTATCTGGTCAACTTCTTTTAATATATCAAAAGTTAGCTCAGGCTTTAATCTCTGGTGGAAAGTTTTCCCTTACCACACCCAACCCAGATTGAGTTAGGCAGGCCTGCTCTGTTCACTTTCAAAATCAGATGTGTACTCACCCCCTTAATACATTGTACTGTTGCTTTTGGTTTACAAACCTGTCTTCTCTGATGGACTGTGAGTGTGATGAGGGCAAAGATTGTGTCCTTTTTTATTTCTGCATGCACAGCATCTTTTGCAGTGCACAGCACGTAGAAAACACTGAAGAAACAGCCAATGAATAAATAAAGGGGTTAATGAAATTTACTTTTTAGTCTTGATTTTGGTATTGAATTTTTCTTAGTCATTCTAGCAAGAAAACGTTTAAGGAAAAAAAAAAAGCAAGCGAGAAGAAAGAAAGTAATCTGACAGCACAGACTACACCATGCCCAAAATTTAGTTTGCAATAGTGCTTTGTTCCTCATGAATATAAATGTCAGGGAAACCAAATACATACTTCTTAAAAATATATCGCCCATTCCCTAAAGACTGTCCAACAGTACAAAAGATTACATTCCTCTGGAATATGGGTGAAGTGTTAATGTTCTCGGTTGGCTTAAGACCCAAGAAATTCCTCTGACATCTAGATTGGCCATGTTTCTTAGGGGATCTGCCAAAAATTCCTCAGATATCCCGGCCTGGGATTTATGGACTGAGAGGTTTATGACATTTCAGAGCATAAAATCAGCTATTGTTTTACATTATTAGACAAGTCAAGTAAATGCAGTGAAAGCTGTAATCGGGATCAGGGCCTAAAACGTGACCAGGTTGACAATAGTCCTTCTCTCTGCAAGTCCCAAAGAGGTTTAACCCAGGCAAAATTCTAATTAGTGATTGTATTGGATTCTCAACAATGTTTTTTCCTACTTTTGAGTTTGAGCGTCAGGTATGCTCCATAATCACAAAACCAGGAAAGGTTTTAAAGATGAAGGGGAAGATTAAGGTTATCGTCATCATGAGGATTCTTGGGTAAACAAGGGTCCACACTGTGCGACAGAGCCAGCAGAGATATGAAACCTGACCTCAAACTACTTATCATCTGAAAATGCTAAGGTGAAGGTAAAGAGGTAGGAGTATAAATATTTTTAAAGTTCACAAGCTGAGTAGCAAACTAGGTTACACTGGGCTTGTTTTTATAGCATTTCCACAACCTCTTCCTCAACCGTGAGGATGTTTCACCCACTCTGCCCCAAGGAACGGCCCTGCCGCCTTCTTCATATTGTGTCCCTGATGCCACCCATCCCATTGAGCCACAGCTAGTTGGACTAGGCATGGACACCTGACCCACACTGGACCTATCAGATGCCCTCTATCAGGATGCTGGCGGCCAGTTCTCAAAATGAGAAGAACTGTGGGGCTGCCTGGGCATCCTTTTCTGTTTGCAAAGCAGTGGGGGGAGAATGGCTGGCAGGGGCAAGCAAAGATACAGGAAAAGTATCATGGCGGGGTGGTGGGGAGAGATGGGCTCCTGACAGTTTTCCTGTTTCCTGATTCCAGTCCCCTCGTAGGGTCTGACACAGCCTCTGCCTCAGTCTCTTCCGCTCTTTGTAATAAAGCCCCGTGTTCTTGTTTACGTTGGGTCGGGTGGGTTTCTGAGAGCCCGTGAGTGGGACACATGTCCACTTTGGTATTGTGCCTTCCCATGTAGTGTGGCTGGACTGAGAGGCCCCGCACGGCCGCAGTCCACATCCTTGGCCATCGGCTGCCGGAGTTTTAGCTGGGCCTGTAGCTGGTGGGGCTGTTATTTGGTTCTTTAAAAAAGGAAGCGTGGCCCGGTGGATAAAGACAGATTGTCAACAATACCAAAGGAGGCTCGTGGAACATTTTAATTATGATAGCGAACTCAGGAAACGGCATCTATGTATGGAAACTACATTTAGAAGCCTGGACACATTGACAGGATCCTTCCTAAGTCCATGCAGATAGCCCAGGCCAGGTGCCAGGAAATCCCAGGGGGTGCAGGCCTGGCTGCGTGGGCAGGTCCCTCGGGCTGCCCCACAGCGGGGGAGGAGAAGGAGAGAGGTTCTTTCTCTGAACAAACTGATTTGTAGGTTAGGAGAGACTTCATTTTTGAAAGAATCATTTTCCAGGCGGTTTCTAGTCTCTCCTGCTTTGTGTCATCAGCAGGGAAAGGGTGCGGTCAGGACTTGGATTTGCTCTGGGCAGTGTTCGTGGAGCCCCAGCCAGAAGCAGAACTCACAGGCGAAGGGGAAGTGTGGAGCGGATGAGGGGAAATCTCTCTGACCTTTCCCCTCAATCGCACCAACGCCCTCCCCCCTTAGAATTTCCTCCTTCCCACTTGCTCCTTCCACCCACTTCAAATTCCAGAGGCACAAAACCTGGCAGAGGCAGGAGAGTGACAATAATGGGGGTTTCGTAAAGTGAAGACATCAGAGCCAGGTAGTTGTGGGGGAGGCCCTGGGGCTCCCACCAGCACTAGACCCAGGCAAGAAGGGCTTCTGCCCTGGGCGTCCCCAGGGTCAAGGGAGTATGCCCACAGCACCCGTATCTCCCCTTCTAGACCGTGATCCGTGTACCAGGATTCCAGAATTCCCTGTGCAAATGCCTCAAGCCTTCTATCAGGCCCTGCACAGGCTCTTCCTGGGGTTGTCCTCCCAAGGACGTGGAGCCCCTGGATCTCAGGGTGGCCTAGGGGCAGCTGTTTGTAGAGGGTATGGACAAGCATTGGATCATGCAAGCTGGAATATCCATACGCAAGTTTCAGGGGTGGGAAGACAAGGACGCCAGGCCAGACCTCTCTTTCAGGCTCAGAAAGGAGTCTGAAAATTCTAAATTTAAATCTGGCTTTCCAGGTTGATATAAAGGTTTATTTGTCAAAGTAGGAGGAGAGAGCTGTTTGCTAGTTTGGTGGATAATTTTTAAATACTTATTCATATAAAATATGGACCTCTATTTGGATTCTTGCCCCAGGTCCACCAAAATGTTTGGAATGATCCCTGTGGCTACCACTTAAAGCTCTGTGTGACTTTGGGAAGGTTACTTAAGGTCTCTGAGCCTCAGTTTTCTTTTCTGCAAAATGAGGGCAATGACAGTAACTACCATATAATGTTATTGTGAGAATTTAATGTATGAAGAGTTGTAATTATGGTTTGTGCCCTTGAGCTGGTAACTCTCTGTGTCTCAGTTTTATCATCTGGGAGGCTAATAATTGTACCTATCTCTTGGGGTTATTACGAATTAACATATGTAAGGGTCTTAGAACAGTGTCTTGTATGAAATAAACACTATGGAAGTGTTAGTTATTGTTGTTATCTGTTTCCAGCTACAACTACTACCACCACCCGGCTGACTGCAATATGTAGGTCACAGTGAAGCACAACTCTACCAGATTTCTGAGCTTATTTGAGACTTAGTTTGTACTCCGGGCTCATCCTGTGATTTCGAAATGATTACCAGACTTCTTAGGAAGACTGAAGCCTGTTCCTGCGTCCAACAGTGACTGTTGCTTTGGCCAAATGTAATCTGATGAATACAAATAGGAGTTCTGTCCTGGAATAACCCTCATTCTTGTCTGTAAAGGGCTTTGAGATCTGCTGAGAAAGGTGCAAAACAAATCTTAAATCTCTTTGGGCAAAGACACAGCGGTGGCAGAGAATGTGCAATGGGGAGCGATGCTGTCCCTCCCCTGAGACTCCCTGTTGCCTGGCTGTGGAAGGGTATCTGCAGCTCTATGTATTGGCAGGCTCTCAGGGCCAGGCTGGGCTGGGGAATTAACTCAAAACGTTAATTCTGTCAATTAAATTAAATGAATTTTTTTTGTGAAAAAGAAAGGGGTGTGTGTGAGAGAGTTGATCCTACGTGAGAGGAGACTTAATCGCATAGAAAGAACCTATAAGCCATGGAGAGCTACAAGTACTTCCCAACCGCAAGCCCCATTTCTTTCTGCTGCCCAATACTGCCTCTGTGGATCAGCAGCTCTTTCTTCTTCCTCATCACCCAGGCAGTCCCGCTTGCTCAACGTTGTAAGGGATCACCAACAGACAGCTGAGAAGCCAGAGCTCTCCCTTCAGTTTCTCTTTTGAAAGATATCAGGGAGGCCTTTGGCAAAACTGGTAAGCATCAGAGCTTGGCTTTGGAGGCCCCAGCTCCTCACTTTCAGTAGCATCACCTCTTCAAGGGCCCAAGGCAGGTAGGGTCTTTCAGCCTCCCCATGCCCGATCGACACATTTAATCTTAGGAAAGTCCTGTTTTTATTCATATTTAAGATTGCACTTCCTAAGAACAGGGTATAATATTACACCTCTCTCAAGTATTTTCATTTTTAAAAGGTTTATGAAAGCTTTAAGCCAAAGAAATGATAGCTTCCTGTGCAATTCAGAGCACGGTCAGAAGTTGGGAGGGCTTTTGTCAGGGCAGTGGTCTTACGGAATGGGAGGCCTTTTCCAAAGTCCCATCTCAGAATTCACCTGTTTGGGCTAAATGCTTTCCTACCTGTGTTTCAGGGATGGTATTAGGAATGGACTCCACAGGTTCAGGGGCCTGACTGGCTTGGGGCTATTCTCCTGGGCCCAGAGCAGTAACCACTCTCTCCGTGGCCATGGATTCTTTCAAGCCCTTTGCCACGGGGTGTCCTTTCCCTTGTGGTCAGCCACTTCCAGTCCCATGGACAGACGTGAATGGGGCCTTAACCACCTTTAATTTGTGTTCTGACCACATGCATGTGCTCATACACCACAGGAATGGGCTCATTTCTACACAAAGAAAATGCAGGAGGGAGGAAAGCCTGCATGATGTTGTTACTGACGGGGGACCTGCTTTGACTGGAGCGAATGGTGCCTTTGCTTTAACATCCTATTTGATACAGGATGCAAGTAGGAGCCGTGGTTTGCCTGCCCTGCTGAGTAAGCCCAGCGATTAAGTTCTACACATCGCTGTGGCATTTCTTAAAGTGAGTAGCTGCGATGTGTGACTAGTAACCACTTTTTCAAGAGTTAAACATCTGAGCTCTTTAAATGCCTCCGGAAAGTATGAAAAGCAAATTAAGTAATCATAGCACAATCACTCAAATCAGAAGCGTGAGCGCAGTGGTGTCTTTTTTAACTGCGCTGGGGGTGGGGTGGGGGCAGGGAGACATCACATCTGACTGTTGAAATTCAGTCAAAATCTCCAGGCATTAAAAGTGTTTAGAAGGAGATAAATGATCCTTCTTACAGATGACGGGCTAGGCTCCGTGGGGCACCATCAAATCAACGTGGGTTTGATGACTGACTGATGGCCGGGGGCCAGAAGTCCAAGGCGTGGAGGTGAGCCCTGTACGCACACGTGAGGGGTGTGCGAGCGAGGCGGCAGAGGTACTTTTCTCAACTTGCTGTTCATGAAACCTGTTTTATTAGATGGCTGCTGAGGGGTTGAACCAAAGGGTATGACAGTCAATAAGTTTCATCCATAAGCTCTAAGTTAAGTGAATTTATCAGTGGTGCAACCGGCCATAGAACATGCCGGGTCTCCTTTAATCAAAAGAAAACAGAGATATTGTAAGTAGATTTCCCAAGTAGGAAAAGTTTTGACTCCACCCAGAAGGTACCTTGGTTTATTTGTAGAGCTGTTTCCTGTTCTTTCTTATCAAAATATTTCAGCTGTAGGCTTAGCAAACTGAATAGGTATAAGAGGTTCCGTCCCAACCAAGTCAGATGAGTGTGCTTCACCACAGCTTTGAAGCAGCTCTACTCACTCTATTAGCAGTTAGAGTATTTAAAAAGAAAAAGAAAAATATTTGCTGCTATTGGAAAAGGGCGCAGATGGAAAGAAAAGCAATGATGAAACAAAATAATATGTCTGTATTATGTAACGACCAAGAAAAGTTGCCATGTAACATTTCTATGTGTCCTTTCACAAAGAGTGTACAGATTTTCCCCTCTGAGTCAGAAAGCAGTCAAACTTTAAGATGGGTAGTTCATTTCTGTCTCATTGAGGAGAATCTACATGTATCTGCGCAATGTGATTGAGTGTTGGTTTCATGGTTTAACACTCAGAGAGTATTTATTTCCTTATTTCCTACTTCGTGACTGGGTTGGAGGCCAGAGGTACATATCTTACTATTGCCTTCACGGACAGCTGTATGGATGGAACGAAATTCTGAAGAAATATACTCTAACCCTCTCTAAGCAACAGATGAAAATGTTTTACTATGGGAAATTATAACCTTCCGGTTTGCTGGCCAATACAGCTTTGGGATATCAAAAGTCAAAGACTTTTTTAACTCTTGTTTCTTTCTACAGAAGAGACAATATAGTATTGAACACAATAGTATTGTGTTTCCTTTCAGCCAGAGCAGTGAGGGCAGTACTTAAGGGAGGCAGGAGAGTTCATATGTGCCCTAAACTGAGCTGGCAGCAATGCTACCCAGTGCGTCCAGATAACTAACCTTTAATTTTTGTACCAGGGGCATAGCCAACATGTCTAGTTAACCAGGATAGATGATTAAGGAGAACTTTGTGAAAATACTGAACATAATATATTATCACCAAATGTAGAGTCTCCAAAGGCAGCTCTCTTACCCATATGAAATGCAATGACACGATCCAAGTTAGGAGAAAACCAATTTCAGGAATCCAACTTGGTTGGGATAGGAAAGACAAAACAAGCCTAAAGAAACTTTGGCCCATGAGTCATTCATATATATATGACATGTTATGGGTTTACAGAACAATCATGCATTAAATATCCAGATTCTCATATACCATATTGTTATTAACATCTTGCTTTGGTGTGGAACATGTAACAATTGATGACAGCACATTTTTATAATTGTACTGTTAACTATAGTCCATGGTTTAACTTAGGGATCACTATTTGTGTAGTGCAGTTCCATGGATTTTTTTCCTTTAATTTTTGTTTTATTACTGTATATACAACCTAACATTTCCACTTATAACTACATTCAGATACATATTTCAGTGCTATTAATTATACTCACAGCATTGTGCTGCCATCACCACCATCTGTTACCAAAACATTTCCGTCATCCCAAATAGGAACCCTGTACATTTTAAGCCTAACTTCCCATTCCCTATACCTACCCCATGCCCAGTAACCTATATTCTAGATTCTGATTCTATGGGTTTGCTTATTCTAATTATTTCATATCAGTCCCCATACAATATTTGTCCTTTTACATCTGACTTATTTCACTCAATATGATGTCTTCAAAGTTCATTCATGCTGTCATATGTATCAGAACTTCATTCCTTTTTATGGTTGAGTAATATTCTATTGTATGTGTTTACCACATTTTGTTTATCCATTCAACAGTTGATGGACACTTGAGTTACTTCCATCTTTTGGCTATTGTGAATAATGTGACTATAAACATGGGTAGGCAAATATCCACTTGAGTTCCTGATTTCAATTCTTTTAGGTATATACCTAGTATATACCATATGTCAAGCCATATGGTAATTCTGTACTTAGTTTTCTGAGGAACTGCCAAGCAGTCTTCCACAGAAGCTGCAATATTTTGCATTGCTACCAACTATGAATGAGTGTTCCTATTTCTCCACATCCTCTCCAACACTGAATTTCCATTTTTAATAGCAATTATTCTAATGGGTGTGCAATGATATCTCATTGTGGTTTTTATTTGCATTTCCCTGACAGCTAATGATATTGAGCATCATTTCATGTACTTTTTGGCCATTCATATGTTGAAACACCCTTGCTTTTCAGGGATAAATCTCATTTGATCCTGGTGTATAATTCTCATAATGTGCTTTGGGACTCAGTTTGCTAGTATTTTGCTGAGGATTTTTGCATCTATAGTCATAAGACATATTGGTCTGTAATTTTCTTTTCTTGCGGTATCTTTATCTGGCTTTGATATGAGGATGATGTTGGCCTCATAGAATGAATTAGGGAGTGTTCCCTCCTCTTCAATTTCTTGGAAGAATTTGTGCAGAATTGGAATTAAGTCTTCTTGGAAATGTTTGGTAAAATTCCCTGTGAAGCCACCTGGTCCTGGGCTTTTCTTTGTTGGGAGGCTTTTGATTACTGATTCTATTTCTTTACTAGTAATTGGTTTGTTGAGATCTTCTATGTCTTCTTGAGTCAGTGTAGGTAGTGTATATGTTTCTAAGAATTTGTGATCTATTTTATTGATATGTAATTGTCTGTAGTATCCTCTTACGATTCTTTTTATCTCAGCAGCATCAGTAGTAATGTTCCCCTTTCCATTTCTGATTTTTGTTAACTGTATTCTCTCTCTCTCTCTTTTTTGGCCAGTGTAGCTACTGATTTGTCAATTTTATTGATCTTTTCAAAGAACAAACCTTTAGTTTTGTTGATTCTCTCTATTGTTGTTTTGTTTTCTATTTTATTTATTTCCACTTTAATCTTTGTTATTTCCTTCCTTCTGCTTGCTTTGGGTTTTGTTTGCTCTTTTTTTTTCTAGTTCTTCCAGTTTTAATGTTAGGTCTCTGATTTGAAGTCTTTTTTCTTTTTTTTTTTTTTTTTTTTTTTTTTTTTTTAAATTTTTTTTTTTTTATTGACTTTGTAATAATATTACATTAAAAATATATATGTGAGGTCCCATTCAACCCCACCCCCCCAACCCCCCTCTCCGCCCCCCCAACAACACTCGTTCCCATCATCATGACACATCCATTGGATTTGGTAAGTACATCTTTGGGCACCTCTGCACCTCATATACATTGGTTCACATCATGGCCCATACTCTCCTCTATTCCATCATGTAGGCCCTGTGAGGATTTACAATGTCCGGTGATTACCTCTGAAGCACCATCCAGGGCAGCTCCATGTCCCGAAGACGCCGCCACCTCTCATCTCTTCCTGCCTTTCCCCATACCCTTTGTCCATTATGTCCACTTTTCCCAATCCAATGCCACCTCTTCTATGTGGACACTGGATTGGTTGTGTCCATTGCACCTTTATGTCAAGAGGAGGCTCAGATTCCACCTGGATGCTGGATGCAATCCTCCCATTTTCAGTTGTAATCACTCTAGGCTCCATGGTGTGGTGGTTGTCCTTCTTCACCTCCATCTTAGCTAAGTGTGGTAAGTCCAATAAATCAGATTGTAGGTGCTGGAGTCTGTTGAGGCTCAGGATCTGGCTATCACATTGTCAGTCCAGAGATTCAAATCCCCTAAATATATCTTAAACCCCAACATTAACTGCACCTCCAGCACATTAGCATGAAAGTCTTATGAAGGGAGATCCCATCTGAGTCCAGATTCATCACACATAAACACCATTTCCAAAGAGGGGCCATCTGCCCTGGTAGTTAACCCCATCGGCCATGACCATAACTCCCATGGGTCTCTTTAGCCCTCAAAGGAACCAATATCTGGGGGTTGTATCTGCTTTATCTGTCTCTCTGACTCTGCTCAGTTGTGCATGAGGGCAAACCTTCTGCCAGCCTCCAGACTCTTTTTTAGAAACTCGTAGCCATATAAACTCATTTCTCCTTTCCATTTCCCCCTTACTTTAGGTCAAACAGCATTTTAAAGTCATGGTATTTTATGTAGACATGGATATTCTGCTGATCCGCATTGAACCTTCCGTATAAGGTCATTTTCCAGTTGCATCATCAGTTGGTAGTTGATAGTGGTCCCTCGTTGCCAGGGAGGCTCATCCCCGGGTGTCATGTCCCACACTGGGGGGAAGGCATTGCATTTACATGCTGAGTTTGGCTTCGAGACTGGCCACATTTGAGTAACATGAAGGCTGACAGAAGGAAATTCCCAGGCACAAAGTTGCTCTAGGCCTTGTTATTATTTTGGGTTTATCAGCTCACAAGCATAGTCATTAGTATCAGGGGCTCACTGTTGAACCCTCACTCCCTCCCGGTCCCCACCACTGTACCTGGGAGACTGTCGCTGCTCCCCTAGGGACCACGACAGAGCACCACTGGCCAGGAACCCAGTACCCCCCCTACTGTGGTTTTTAATTGTTGCCACTATGAGTATATCCAAACATTACCATGCACCCTGGACATATGTTCTGTACAGCTCCCTGTCAGTCATATATCACCTGTCATTGGTATCCCATACCAGTATCCCTCCATTGCCATTGTTGAAACACTCTGTGATCCAGAACTCCCCGAAATTTGAAGCCCAATATAATGTCATGGTCCCTTACTAGGGAATGGCATATAGCGATGAGTTTAAAGGATAGATAAAGAACTTGGATAAAGTTAGATAAAGAACTTAGATAAAGAATGTTGACTTGAAAAAATTCCACATCCTATTTTTTTCTTTTTTTTTTTTTTTCCCCCCCCCCCTAATTATTCAGCTTTTCTTCACAGGAGTCCTAGACCACAGCAATGTATATATATAATATACAGCACTCCCACACATCCACCAGAAAACCTTTTCCCTTCCACAGTGATACTCTTACGCCCTATTCATATCATATTTACTTAAAGTGATGTACAGAGTCTGAGACATTAGCTTTCTAACAAGGTGACATCTGTGTTTACATTATGGTGCATACTTTAGGATACACAGTTCTTTACATTTTTAGTTATCCTATGTTTTACATTATGGTTTACATTATCAGTCTGTCATCTCCTATATGTTATGGTGTAATATTACATGTTTTATATCCATCCTTGTGTACTCTCAAGAAACTCCTCTCTTACCCCCCATTTACTTTGGTTCCACACATTTAACGTCCATTTTCCCTTCCACCTTGGTGCCCTCAGTGATAGCCAACCTCCGTTTCCTGAGGAGCCACTTCCAGAGATAGATGGAATAGTGTTCAGGGCCTAACTTGCTCAACTGCCCCAATGCCCTGGGAGCCACCCTTTCTCTCGAGGGATACAGTTCCCTCTATTGGATGGCATTAGTCCTCCCCAGGATGTGGGTCCACCCCCACTCTCACTACTTGGGTTTCTACCCCATGGTGTCACCCACTCTGGCAGAATGAGCATTTAGACATTCCCCAGGAGCCCGTCCTGCATCAGACCCTCCCCTCCGAGCATTCTAAACAGGTAACCCTCTTTATTATATTTTGATATGATTTTCTCGGCATTTTACTCTCCACCAACACCTGACCCTCTCCTGGTTCGTATGCTACCCCTCCCTCCCCCCACTTTTGGGCAACGTTACCCACCCGTCCCTCCCCAGCCACCCTCAAACCCGCAAAGCCCCAAGCAAAGGCAACCCCTTGCCCCCCTTTTATCTCTTCTTTGTGTTCATACTTACCACCATCTCGTCTTAAATTCCACCCCTGCAGACATCGGCTCATATCCTTCCTCCACCCTCCGATTTCCTGCAAGCCTATCGTTCAGTCTCTTGCTATCTAGGGCAGCTTGTTTATTTCATATCATTGAGGTCATGTAGTATTTGTCCTTCAATGTCTGGGTTGCTTCACGCAACATAAGGTTCTCAAGATTCATCCATGTTATCACATGTGTTTGTAGTGTGTTTGTTCTTACAGCTGAGTAGTATTCCATTGTGTGTATATACCACATTTTATTGATCCATTCATCTGTTGATGGGCATTTGGGTTGATTCCAACTTTTGGCAATAGTGAACAATGCTGCTATGAACATTGGTGTACATATATTGGTTTGTGTTTTTGTTTTCAGTTCTGCTGGGTATATTCCCAGCAGTGGTATTGCTGGGTCATATGGCAAATCTATGGCTAGTTTTTTGAGAAACCGCCATACTGTTCTCCAGAATGGTTGGATCCTTCTGCATTCCCACCAGCAGTGGATGAGTGTTCCCCTTCCTTCACATCCTCTCCAGCACTTGTATTCTTCTGTTTTTTTCATAGCTGCCAATCTTATGGGTGTAAGATGGTATCTCATTGTGGTTTTGATTTGCATTTCCCTGATAGCTAGAGATTTGGAACATTTTTTCATGTGCTTTCTTGCCATTTGTATTTCTTCTTCGGAGAAGTGTCTGTTTAAGTCTTTTTCCCATTTTTTAAATGGATTGTTTATCTTTTTATTTTCAAGATGTAGGAGTTCTTTATATATGCAAGTTATAAGTTTCTTATCAGATATATGATTGCCAAATATTTTCTCCCACTGTGTGGGCTCCCTTTTTACTTTCTTGACAAACTCCTTTGAGGTGCAGAAGGCTTTAATTTTGAGGAAGTCCCATTTATCTATTAGTTCTTTTGCTGCTCGTGCTTTTGGTGAGATATTCATAAATCCATTACCTATTACAAGGTCCTGTAGATGTTTCCCTACACTGCTTTCTAAGGTTTTTATGGTCTTGGCTCTTATATTTAGGTCTTTGATCCATCTTGAGTTGATCTTTGTATAAGGTGTGAGATGGTAATCCTCTTTCATTCTTCTACATATGGCTATCCAGTTCTCCAGACACCATTTGTTGAATAGGCCACTCTCTCCCAGTTGAGAGGGTTTGGTGGCTTTATCGAATATTATGTGGTTGTATATGTGAGGTTCTATATCAGAGCTTTCAATTCGATTCCATTGGTCTATATGTCTCTCCTTATGCCAATACCATGCTGTTTTCACCACCGTAGCTTTATAGTATGTTTTGAAGTCAGGTAGTGTGATTCCTCCAATTTCGTTTTTCTTTTTCAGTATGTCTTTGGCTATTCGGGGTCTCTTTCCTTTCCAAATAAATTTCATAGTTAGTTTTTCTAGTTCCTTAAAGAAGGCTGCATTGATTTTTATTGGGATTGCATTGAATGTGTAGATCAATTTTGGTAGGATAGACATCTTAATAATGTTCAGTCTTCCTATCCATGAACAAGGAATAGTCTTCCATTTATTTAGGTCTTCTTTGATTTCCTTGAACAATCTTGTATAGTTCTCAGTGTATAAGTTGTTTACCTCTTTAGTTAAATTTATTCCTAAGTATTTGATTTTTTTATTTACTATTGTGAATGGTATTTGTTTCTTGATTTCCTCCTGATCTTGCTCATTATTGGTGTACAGAAATGCTACTGATTTTTGCGCATTGATCTTATAACCTGCGACTTTACTAAACTCATTTATGAGTTCTAGAATCTTCGTTGTAGATCTCTCAGGGTTTTCTATGTATAGGATCATGTCATCTGCAAATAATGAAATTTTGACTTCTTCCTTTCCAATTTGAATGCCTTTTATTTCTGGTTCTTGCCTCAGTGCTCGAGCAAGTACTTCTAAGACAATGTTAAATAGGAGCGGCGACGTGGGCATCCTTGTCTTGTTCCTGAGTTTAGAGGGAAGGAGTCTAGGATTTCTCCATTGTAAACAATATTGGCTTTAGGTTTTTCATATATACTCTTTATCATGTTCAAAAAATTTCCTTGTATTCCAATCATTTGGAGTGTTTTTATCAAGAAAGGGTGCTGTATTTTGTCAAATGCTTTTTCTGCATCAATAGATATAATCATGTGATTTTTTTCCTTCAATCTGTTTATATGGTGTATTACGTTGATTGATTTTCTTATGTTGAACCATCCTTGCATACCTGGGATGAATCCCACTTGGTCGTGGTGTATAATTCGTTTAATGTGTTGTTGAATACGATTAGCAAGTATTTTGTTAAGTATTTTTGCGTCTAGGTTCATTAGAGAAATTGGTCTGTAATTTTCCTTTCTTGTGATGTCTTTGTTTGGCTTTGGTACTAGGGTAATGTTGGCATCATAGAAGGAGTTGGGTAATGTTCTTTCTGTTTCGATGGTTTGGAATAGTTTCAGCAGGATTGGTGTCAGTTCTTTCCGGAATGTTTTATAGAATTCACCTGTGAAGCCGTCTGGCCCTGGGCTCTTCTTAGTTGGGAGATTTTTAATAACTGATTCTATCTCTCTGCTTGTGATTGGTTTGTTAAGATCATCAATTTCTTCTTTTGTCAATATGGGCTGTTTATGTGTTTCTAGGAATTTGTCCATTTCCTCTAGATTGTCATTTTTGTTGGAATATAGTTTTTCAAAATATCCTCTTATGATAATCTTTATTTCTGTGGGGTCAGTGGTGATATCGCCTTTCTCATTTCTTATTTTGTGTATTTGCATCTTCTCTCTTTTTTTCTTTGTTAGTGTTGCTAAAGGTTTGTCAATTTTGTTAATCTTCTCAAAAAACCAGCTCTTGGTCTTGTTTATCTGTTCAAGTGCTTTCTTATTTTCTATTTCATTTAGTTCTGTTCTTATCTTTGTTATTTCCTTCCTTCTTCTTCCTGTTGGGTTACTTTGTTGTTGTTTTTCTAATTCCTTCAAATGTGCAGTTAGTTCTTCAATTTTTGCTCTTTCTTCTTTTTTGATATATGAATTTATGGCTATAAACTTCCCTCTCAGTACTGCTTTTGCTGCATCCCATAAATTTTGGTATGTTGTGTTATCATTATCATTTGTTTCAAGGTAGTCATTGATTTCTTTTGAGATTTCCTCTTTGACCCACTGTTTTTCTAAGAGTGTGTTGTTTAATTTCCAAATCGTGGTGTGAAATCTGGGCTTCTTTCCCTTGCAAATCTCCAGCTTGACTCCACTGTGGTCAGAGATAATGTTTTGTATGATTTCAATCTTTCTGAATTCGTTCAGCCTTTCTTTGTGGCCTAGCATATGATCTATCTTGGAGAATGATCCATGTGCGCTTGAGAAAAATGTATATCCTGCTGTGTTTGGGTGTAGCGATCTATATATGTCTATTAGATCGAGCTCCTCTAATATACTATTCAGATGTTTTGTTTCTTTGGTGATTCTCTTTTGAGATGTTCTGTCCAGAGTTGATAGTGGTGTATTAAAATCCCCCACTATAATTGTAGATGTATCTATTCTTTCACTTAGTTTTTCCAGCGTTTGCCTGACGTATTTAGAGGCACCCTTGTTAGGGGCATAGATATTTATGATTGTTCGATCTTCTTGACAGATTTTCCCTTTGACTAAAATGTAGTATCCTTCTTTGTCTCTCACAATTGTTTCACATTTAAAGTCTATTTTGTCTGATATTAATATAGCTACTCCTGCCTTTTTTTGGTTATTGTTAGCTTGTATGATTGTTTTCCAGCCTTTCACTTTCAATCTCCATGCGTCTCTGGGTCTAAGATGTGTCTCTTGTAGACAGCATATGGATGGGTCATATTTCCTTATCCAGTGTCCCAGTCTGAATCTTTTGATAGGTGAGTTTAATCCATTGACATTCAGTGTTATTACTATCAAGGAATTATTTGTGTTAGCCATATTTTGATTGGATTTGTGTTTGTCATATTTTGTTTGTATATTTTTTTTTTGTCTTTTTTGTTGTTGTTGTTGGTCTTATACTCTCCTCCAACTTTGCCTTTCCTGTTTTTTCCTTTCTTCCTGTAGAACTCCCTTTAGAATTTCTTGAAGGGGAGGTTTCTTGTTGGTATACTCTTTCAGTTTCTGTTTGTCTGCGAATATTTTGAACTCTCCATCATGTTTGAATGCTAGTTTAGCTGGATAGAGTATTCTTGGTTGGAAATTTTTTTCCTTTAGTACCTTGACTATATCATACCACTGTCTTCTTGCCTCCATGGTTTCAGAAGAGAAATCAGCACTTAATCTAATTGAGCTTCCCTTGTATGTGATGGTTTTCTTTTCTCTTGCTGCTTTTAGGATTTTCTCTTTGTCTTGAGCATTGGATAATTTGACAAGTATATGTCTTGGGGTGGGCCTGTTGGGGTTTATGACTTGTGGAGTGCGCTGTGCTTCTTGGATATGTACATCTGTCTCTTTCAGTAGATTTGGGAAGTTTTCAGCCATTATTTCCTGCAACACTCTTTCTGACCCCTTTCCCTTCTCTTCACCTTCTGGAATGCCTATAATACGTATGTTTGAGCGTTTTGCATTGTCATTCAGGTCCCTAAATCCTAATTGGATTTTTTCTATCTTCTTATTGACCCCTTCTACTATCTGTTTGATTTCTGATGTACTGTCTTCCACATCACTAATTCTCTGCTCTGTCTCTTCTAGTCTGCTGATATTTGCTGCAAGTGTATTTTTGATTTCTTGAACTGTGGTGTTCATTCCCATCATATCTGTTATGTTTTTGCGTATGTCTGCAATTTCCCCTCCAAGTGATGTCTTCATGTTGTTAACCTCTTTCATTACTGCATCAAATTTGTCGGTGATAAATGTTCTGAGATCTTTCATTGCTTGTGCCAAGTTTTGCTCCCCTTCGTGATTATTGGTTTGTTGATTGGATTCAGCCATGTTTTCCTGATTATTGGTTTGGTTCGTAGATTTTTGTTGCTTTCTGGTCATCTCTTTATTTTGACGAATTTAATCAGTTCCTTAGCTTCTTTGTCTGCTCTTGGAGGTTAATTAGTTGTTATTTTTGCACAGGTGTTATATCTTCTCTTTGTCACTTTTTTCTTCTTATTCTAGTTACTTGTTGTTGGTTAAGTTCACTTTAGAGGAAAGTATTAGTGTTGGGGAAAGGCAATTGTGTAAGCAAGGGAAAAGTGTAAAGTTGTATTGGTGATGTATGTTAATAAAGCAGGAATATGAGATCTGGAAGGATGGAGGTTAGATTCATGTAGATTGTATAGAGTTATAGCTGTAGGTAGAGTACCTTTTATGAAGTTGATGACTGAATTTGGGAGGAATATGGTATGAACTACACAGCTATTGTTTTCATGAGAGAGGGAAAAAGAAAAGAAAGGTAATAGTTTCAAGAGTGGATAATAGACAGAAAACAGAACAAAGGTATTAGAAATTAAGAGTTAGACACTTTGTGGATCAAAGAACGGGAGGTGGGGGGTGGAATATAGGAGAGACAGTAGATGATAGTGGATATCAAGATGCAGGGGAAGGGGGATAGTGTAGGTAGCCTAAATCAGTTCACACAGAAATGAGGCAGTGGAGGATGGGAAAACCCAGCAAATGTGAGGTGTTCCCTGTAGCACCTATTGTATACTTGAATTAAAGTAAAAATAAGTGGAAGATGAGGGACAAGAGGGAAAGAGAAAACCGAAAAAAGAAAAAAAAAAAAAACAAACAAACTAATTATAATAAAGAAAAAAGAAAGGCAAGAAGAAAGGAAGAAAGAAAAAGAGGATGGGCAAACGGTGGGGAACGGATAGGGAGAAGAGAGATACAGGTACACACGTGTCACAATTGCAACACTATCTAAAACAACAACTTCCCCCCGCTTTGCCCTAAAACCCCCCCGTCTGTCTGCCCAAATGGGTCTGCAAGCACCTCCCTTCCCACAAACCCCCAATAGGCCGCCCAGGGTCCACGAACTCCCCAGTACTGCAGATGCTCAAAAAAAAAAAAAAAAAAAAATTAAGTAAAATTAAAAAAAAAACAAACAAAAAACAAACAAACAAACAAACAAAAAAAAACAGAAACCCCTCCGCAGGCCCGGCTCCGCCCGCCACGGAGGCTTGGACCGGCTCTGCCCGGCTCCTCACGCTGCCTTGGCCTGGCCTGGCTCCGCCCAGCTCCGCTCGCTACAGCGGCCCAGCGGGCTCCGGCGTCCACCTCCCGCCACCGCGGCCTGGACCGGCCCTGCCCGGCTCCGTACCCGCCGCGGCCTGACCCGGGCCCGCCCGGCTCCAAACGCTACCGCGGCCCGCAGCCGGGGCCTGCACCGGCCCCGCCCGGCTCCAAGCGCTACCGCGGCCCGCAGCCGGGGCCTGCACCGGCCCCGCCCGGCTCCAAGCGCTACCGCGGCCCGCAGCCGGGGCCTGCACCGGCCCCGCCCGGCTCCAAGCGCTACCGCGGCCCGCAGCCGGGGCCTGCACCGGCCCCGCCCGGCTCCAAGCGCTACCGCGGCCCGCAGCCGGGGCCTGCACCGGCCCCGCCCGGCTCCAAGCGCTACCGCGGCCCGCAGCCGGGGCCTGCACCGGCCCCGCCCGGCTCCAAGCGCTACCGCGGCCCGCAGCCGGGGCCTGCACCGGCCCCGCCCGGCTCCAAGCGCTACCGCGGCCCGGCTCGGCCTGGCTCGGCCCCGCCCGGCCCCGCTCACCGCCGGCGCAGCACGGCCCGGCCTGGCCCAGCCCCACCGAGCGGGGCTAGATGCCTCGTCTCCGCCTACCCAAGAAGGGAATCCTCTACAGGTAGCTGGGATCTCCGTGTATATTTCACAGACGAATCCTCTGTGTTACCTTCCCTCCAAATCGATGTCCAGACTCCTCCGGACCAGCAAAAATCCCGAAACAATCCGGTCCCAAAGAGTCTCCAACGCCGCCCAGCCGATTCCCTGCAGAAGACTCTAACAGGGATGTTCACTCAGCCGCCATCTTGCCCCCTCTCCCTTTCTTTTTTAATGTAAGCATTTGACAGTATAAATTTCCCTCTCAGCACTGCCTTTGCTGTATTGCTTAAGCTTTGTTGTGTTGTATTTTAATTTTCATTTTCCTCAAGATATTTCTTAATTTTCTTTGTGATATCTCCCTTAGCGCATTGGTTGTTTAAGAGTGTGTTGTTTAGGGAAACAGACTTGGCCCAGTGGTTAGGGCAGCCGTCTACCACATGGGAGGTCCGCGGTTCAAGCCCAGGGCCTCCGTGACCCGTGTGCAGCTGGCCCGTGCGCAGCGCTGATGCCTGCACCATGCAGCACTGATGCCTGCACCACGCAGGGGTGTCCCCCGTGTAGGGGAGCCCCACGCGCAGGGAGTGCGCCCGGCAGAAGAGCCGCCCAGCACAAAAGAAAGTGCAGCCTGCCCAGGAATGGCACCGCCCACACCTCCCTTGCGGCTGACGGCTGACAACAACAGAAGCCAGAAGCGGACAAAGAAACAAGATGCAGCAAATAGACACAGAAAACAGACAACCGGGGAAGGGGGGAATTAAATAAATAAATAAATCTTTTTTTTAAAAAGTGTGTGTTGTTTAGTTTCCACATACCTGTGAATTTTCCATTTCTCTTCCTGTTATTGATTTCTAACTTCTTTCTGTTGTGGTCAGAGGAGTTACATTGTATGATTTCAATTTTTTTTTTTACAGATTTATTTTATTTATTTCTCCCCCCCCCCCCCCCATTATCTGCTCTCTGTGTCCATTTGCTATGTGTGCTTCTGTGCTTGTATTATCTGGCGAAACTGCATCTCTTTTTTGTTGCATCATCTTACTACATCAGCTCTCTATGTGTGCAGTGCCATTCCTGGGCGGGCTGTGCTTCTTTCATGTGGGGTGGCTCTCCTTACAGGGCACACTCCTTGTGCATGGGGCTCCCCTACATGGGGTCACCCCTGCGTGGCATGGCACTCCTTACGTGTGGCAGCACTGCACATGGGCCAGCTTACCACACAGGTCAGGAGGTCCTGGGGATCGAACTCTGAACCCTCCATATGGTAGATGGATGCTCTATCAGTTTAGCCACATCCGCTTCCTGATTTCAATATTTTTAAATTATTATAATTGCTTTGTTTCCTAAGATATGGTCTATCCTGGAAAATGATCCATGTGCATCTAGAAAAATGTGTATTCTGTTATTGTTGGGTGAGTATTCTATATATATCTGTTATGTCTAGTTGGTTTAGAGTATCATTCAAATCTTGTATTTCCTTATTGATCTCCTGACTAGATGTTCTATCCATTATTCAAAGTGGTGCATTAAAACCTCCTACTATTAATGTAGAACCATCAATTTCTCCCTTTGTATCTGTCCGTTTGTGCTTCATATATTTTGGGGCCCTGCTCTTAGGTACATGTTTCAGTTTGCTAAAGGCTGCCGAGGCAATATACCAGAAATGGGCTGGCTTTTACAATGGGGATTTATTAGTTTAAAAACTTACAGTTTCAAGGCCGAGAAAAATGTCCAAATCAAGCCTTCATCAAGCAATGATTTTTCTCCAGGAAGACCAGCTGTCAGCAATCCTGGAATCCCTTCTCACATGGTAAGGCACAGGGAACCATCTGCCAGGGCTCTCCCTCCTCCTCCAGGCTCCATTACCACAGCTTCCTGCTTCCCGGCTCTTTCTCTGCTTCTGTGTTCCGTTGATTTCAGCTTCTGGCTTCCAGGGCTTTCTCTCAGCTTCTGTGGGTTTCTCGCTGTCTCTGAGGCACCCCACTCTGCATTCATCTGTTTATGAAGGACTCCAGTAGGGAGATTAAGACCCACCCTGGCTCATGCCTTACTGATGTCATCTAATCAAACAGTCCCACGTGCAACAGATTCACAACCACAGTTGTTGTTGTTCTTAAAAGATTTATTTTACTTATTTCTCCCCACCCCCTCATTGTTTGCACTTGCTATGTCTGTTCAGCTTCTTTGTTTCTTTAGGAAGCACCGGGGACTGAACCCAGAACCTCCCATGTGGGAGGGAGGCACCTAATCGCTTAAGCCACCTCTAGTCCCTGCTTTATTGTGTCTCTCTTTATGCTTTTTCTCTTGCGGCTCTTGTTGTGTCATCTCGTTTTGTCAGCTTGCCACACCTGCCCATTTTCCTGGTCATCCTCTTTAGGAGGCACGAGGAACCTCTGCTCCCTGCTTTGTTGTGTCTCTCATTAGGTTTTTCTTCCTGTGTCTCTTGTTGAGTCATCTCGTTCTGTCAGCTTGCCACATCTGCCTGTTTCACCAAGTCGCTATCTTCTTCAGGAGGCACCGGGAACTGAACCACGGACCTCCCATTTGGTAGGCAGGAGCCCAATTGCTTGAACCACATCTGCTTCCCACACTCACAGTTTTAAGAACATGATTTTCTGGGGTACATACAACCTCAAACTACCACAGTACATATAAAAGTGTTACATCTTCTTGTTGAATGACTCCCTTATCAGTATTTAATGACCACTTTTTTCTCCTGAAACTGTTTTTGACTTAACATCTATTTTATTTGATATTAGTGTAACTACCTCATTTTTCTTTCATTTACTGCTTGCATGTTATATATTTTTTTCATCCTTTCACTTACAACCTACTTGTATCCTTGAACTTAAGGTAAGTCACTTGCATTCAGCATATAGTTGGGTCATGCTGTATACATTATCCATTCTGCCTATCTCTGCCTTTGGACTGGGGAGCTTAATCCATTTACAATTAAAGTCACTACTGATAGAGCAGGACTTTCTTCTGCCATTTTGCTTTAGTCTTTGTAAGTCTTGTACTTTTTTTGTCCTTTAATTCTTCTGTTAATGCCTAATTTTATATTAATTTGATTTTTTGTGTTCTATCATATTGAATGCCTTCTCTCTGCTATCTGGTTATATTTACATATATATTTTTTTTGTGATTACTATTTTAGTGAGCCAAAGGGGTGCTGATGCAAAATACGAGAAATTGGTTGGTTTTTTATAAAGGGTATTTATTTGGGGTAGGAGCTTACAGATACCAGGCCATAAAGCATATTACTTCCCTGACCAAAGTTTATTTTCATGTGTTGAAACAAGATGGCTGCCGCTGTCTGCGAAGGTTCAGCTCCCTGGGGTCCTCCCTTCCTGGGGATGGCTTCTCTTTCCTTTGTGGGCTTACTTCCTGGGGCTCCAGTGTAAAGCTTCAGCACCAAATTCCAGCATCAAAAACCCTCAACTCTGTCCTATGCCATGCCCTACTGACACAAGACGATTACTTGATTAAGTAATCAAGTAATCAACCCACTATAACCTCATATGTCCAGAGGAAAAGACCGGTTTACAAACATAATCTGATATTTCTTTTTGAAATTCATCAATAATATCAAACTGCTACAATTACCATGGGGCTAAAACTTAAAATCCTAAATATACAACATTCATACATGGTTTGACAACAACTTGACTTCAATAGCATACTCTATTCCCATACCCACCTGTCTCCCCTCCTTTTTTGTACTTGTTACCACTTCTATCTTTTTACACTGTATGCCTAAAACCATACAGTTAACATTATGTTTTATGCATTTACATTTTAAATGTGGGAATTAAGAAGAGGATTTACATACCAAAAAAAAAAGCAATACAATAATATTGGCATTTATAATTACCTAAATGGTTATCTTTACCAGAAGTCTTTATTTTTTGTGCTACTTTGATCCACTGTCTGGTATCCTTTCCTTTCATTCTAAGAACTCCCTTTAGCATTACTTGTAAGGCAGGTCTAGTTGTGATGAACTCCCTCAGCTTCTGTTTATGTGAGAAAGTCTTAATATCTCCCTCATTTTTGAAAGAAAGTTTCACTGGATATAAAATTCTTGGTTGGCAATTGTTTTCTTTCAGCACTTTTAAGTATTTTAACCCACTGTTTTCTTGCTCCAGGGTTTCTGACGAGAAATCAGCACTCAATCTAATTGGAACGCTTTTGTGCATAGCATATTGCTTTTCTCTTGAAGCTTTCAGAACTCTCTACTTGTCCCTTGTGTTTCATAGTGTGATTAGTATATGATGAGGTGTATTTTACTTCATGTTTATTCTTTTTGGCTTTCTCTGGGCTTTTTGGGTGTGCATATTCACATCTTTCGGCAAGTTTGGGAAATTCTCTGTCATTATTTCTTTGAATATTCCTTCTTCCTCTTTCTCCCTTTCTTCTCCTTCTAAGACTCCCATAATGCATATATTGGTATGCTTGATGGTGTCCCAGAGGTGTCTTAGGCTATTTTCATTTTTTTCTAATTCTTTTTTCTTTCTTCTCTTCAGTCTGACTCATTTCAACTGTCTTTTCTTTTATTTTGTTGATTCTTTCTTCTGCTGTTGAAACACTCCTGGGAATTTTTCATTTCAGTTGTTGTGATCTTCAATTCCAGTAGTTGTGTTTGGCTCCTTTTGAAATTTTCTCTTTTGGGAAGTGGATTTGGCCCAGTGGTTAGGGCATCCATCTACCACATCAGGGGTCCGCGGTTCAAACCCCGGACTTCCTTGACCCATGTGGAGCTGGCCTACGTGCTGTGCTGATGCGTGCAAGGAGTGCTGTGCCACACAGGGGTGTCCCCGCATAGGGGAGCCCCACTCCCAAGGAGTGCGCCCCGTAAGGAGAGCCACCCAGTGTGAAAGAAAGTTCAGCCTGCCCAGGAATGGTGCCACATACACGGAGAGATGACACACAAGATGACACAACAAAAAGAAACACAGATTCCTGTGCTGCTGACAACAACAGAAGCGGACAAAGAAGAACATGCAGCAAATGGACACAGAGAGCAGACAACAGGGAGGAAGGGGAGAGAAATTTAAAATAAATAAATAAATAAAATTTTCTCTTTAATAAGATTCTCATATTGCCTATTCATTGTTTTCCTGATACCCTTTAGTTCTTTCTCTGTATTTTCCTTCATTTAATTGAGCATTTTTAAGATCTTTTTTCCATTTAAAAATTTATTGAAGTATATCATTCATACGTGAACATACATAAACAATAAGTGTATAGTAAAAGTTGTGAACTTACAAAACAAACATGCACAACAACATTCAGGGCTCCCATACACCACCCCACCACCAACACCTTGAATATTGTATTTTAAAAGCTTTTGGGTGACCAGTCTGGTCTTTTTCGTTGGTGTTTTCTGGATTTTAGTCCTCTTCCTTTGGATGGGCCATCATTTCCTGTTTCTTTGTTTATCATTTACTCTTTTGTTACACACTATACATTTTAATATTTTAGAATGTTAACTCTGGAATATATTTCCTGAGATGTCTGCATCTTGATTTTGTTGCCAGCTGGTGATAGGATAGAGATTTTTCTTTTGAGCTTCAGCCCTCCTATATGCCAGAGGCAAATGCAGTGTGCAGGGTTCTCACTGTCTTTTTCGGGCCTGGGTCTTGTCCTTGGCGTGTGCTTGTCAGTTGCTTTAAAGTTCCCTGTTTATAGGCATTTCAATACCTCCTTTAATTCCCAGGAGACAGATCTCCTATATACAATGTACACATTGTATATATAAATATATAATGTATATTTTATTCACATATAGCTGTTTAAATCAAGTAGGTGCCCTGGTCATATCCCATTGCAGGAGATTCAAAGAAAAGGATCTAAGTATGTTTTTTTTCCTTGGTTAGGTATATTCCTTGGAATACATTTCACAGGATGGTACCAGATGTTAACAGGACAAAATAATTTTTACACATACAGAAAACAAGACTAGTTTCTTTAATATAACAATGAGTCTTGCAAATGAATAAGAAAAAGATAAACAACCCTAGGAACAAAACCCAGGAAATAAATATATGAAAACATACTCAACTTCGCTCATAATTTTAAAAATTAAATTTAAATGGTGATGACATAGCAATTTTCACTTATCAAACTGAAGAGATTAAAATGAGTGGGAATACCAGGTAAGATATGAGGAGCCAGTCACTCTCATACATTGTTGGTGAGAGTGTTAATTAGTTAATGTTTTCTTGTGGCAATTTTGCAATATCTATTCAAATTGGCCAAAAATTTTTACTTCTAGGAATGTAACCTATTAAAACACTTAAGTGCACAGAGATCGATTTACAAGGTTAATGGTAGTTGTAGCATAGTTTCTGTTGGCTAAGAACTGGAAAAGAACCATGAAAAAGAATGAGGTAGGTCTTTATGTACTCACACAGAAAGAGTTCCAAGATAAACAATAAATAAAAACAGCAAATTACAAAAATAAATATAAAAAGTGCTCCCATTTTTGTTGTATGCATAGGTAAATCTAATGGTATATATACTAATATATAAACGCTGGTTATTTCTGGAAATTGGCAAGTTGGTGTAGTCTCCATTTCTCCTTTTTTATTTCTGATGCATTTGATCATGTATTGTAAATAAAATTTTAAAAATAACAGTTTGAAAAGCTTTTATGTAGATTTCTTGCTGAGCATGTTTAACCTGAATTTGATAATGAGGAAATAAATAAATCCAGATTGTGTGATATTCTACAAGAGAACCAATCTGAACTCTCCAAATACATTATTCTTATGAAAAATGAAAAAAGGCAAGGAGACTATTCTTGATTTAAGTTTACTAAAGAAGGAAGCAGATATGGCTCAAGTGATTGGGCTTCCACCTACCATATGGGAGGACTTAGGTTTGATCCCTGGGGCCTCCTGGTAAAAAAAAAAAAGCATACCTGTGTGGCAAGCCAAGTGCCCGTGTGGTGAGCCAGTGCCTGTGCAAGTGAATCATGCAGCAAAATGATGATGCAACAAAAGAGAGATGAAGGGGAGAGTCAAGGCAAGGTGCAACAGAAACCAGGAACTGAGGTGGCACAAATGACAGGGAAACTCTGTCTACATCAGAGGTCCCCAGAATTGAATCCCAGTGAATCCTAGAGGAGAAAAGTAAAAAGAGAAGACGAAAAGAAATAGATACAGAAGATCACACAGTGAATGGACACAGACAGCAAAAAACAAAAACAGAAAAATAAATAAAAATAAAATGACTAAAGAGACTTGACAATAAAAGCAATGTTTAATCCTTGATTGGATCCTGAATATGTTTATATATATATATTATAAAGGACTTTACTGGGACAAAATTGCAATAGTGGAACTAGGGGAAGGAATAGTACAAGCATACTTTGTTTTATTGTACTTCACTAGATTACTCTTGCAGATATTGCATTTTTTACAAATTGAAGCTTTGTGACAACCCTGTATTGAGCAAGTCCATGGGCACCATTTTTCCAATTGCATGTGCTCATTTCTTGTCTCTGTGTCACATTTTAATTAAGGTATGTACATTGTTTTTTAGACATAATGCTATTGCACACAGTATAGTGTAAACATAATTTTATATGTATTGGAAAATCAAAAAGTTTGTGTGACTCACTGTATTGCACTATTCACTTTATTGTGGTCTGAAACTGAGCCTGCAGCATCTCTGAGGTATGTCTGTATTCCTAGGACTATATTTTGGGAAATGCTAGTATAGGAAATGTCCCCTTAAAATGTGTCCTTCCATGTTAGATGCTTTCATGCAGTATTATGACATTTAATCTCTATCATATAAAGGAGAGGAAGATGATTTCCTATCTAAATAAAATACCGATTATTACTAAGATTGCTCTGATATACTATGATTAATGAATGATACTAATACATTAATTTCTAGAATATACAATCTAGTATATAGATTTCCCATTAATGTCTCGATACAAAATAGGATTTATTATAAAGTTGGGGAATTTCAGAGGCAGGGGGATCTTTGAGGTCCCACAGAATTGACCCTCATCATTTTATAGATAGTTTGCTCAAAGAAATCCAGATGGGCTAGGTGACCTACACACAGTCAATTAGAACTGGTTTTGGAAAACTTGCTTGAAAACCTAAGACTCATGTACTTTGCACATGACCTGGCACCTGTTATAGGCAGCGTTAGTTATTATTGTTAGCAAGATAAAATCATTCCGGAAGCAGATGTGATTCAAGCAATTGAGCTCCCACCTCCCCCATGGGAGCTCCCTGGTTCAATTCCCAGTACCTCCTAAAGAAGACAGTGAGCTGGTGTAATGGGCAAGCACAGCAGGCTGCTGCAACAAGAGATACAAGAAGAAAAAACATAATGAAAGACACACTAAAAGTATGGAACTTAAGTTCTAAGTGCCTCCTAAAGAAGACATGCAAGACAGCAAGGTGACCAATGGGCAGGCGTGGCAAGCTGATGCAACATGATGATGCAACAAGAGGCACAAGAATAAAAAAAAAACAGTGAGAGAGACACAACAAAGCAGAAAACAGAGGTGGCTCAAACAATTAGGTGACTCCCTCTCACATCGGCAGTCCCAGGTTCGGTTCCCAGTGCCTCCTAAAAGAAACAAGGAAGACGAACAGACACAGCCAGTGCAAACAATGAGGGGATGGGGAGAAATAAATAAATAAAATAAATCTTAAAAAACCTAATACTCATCCCATAAAATCATTAAAATTTGACTCTTGTTGAACTTCAACTATGAGCTAGGCTTCATAATGGCCCGCCCTGAGATGAGCTGAACCCCTTCTGCAAGGAAAGAGGCTTAACACTTGAGGAAGAATTGTACAGTCCTTAAGGAGCCAAGCAACTTTCACCCCTCAATACTTATAACAGTGCAGGCAGTCTGCCAAGTCCAAGCAGAACCAAGATATGCCCTTTGCTTGACTCTTTATTACATAAGAAAGTACTAGGAGTCCAAGCCAACACTTTTTCTCCTTAAAAAATACAAAAGAGAAAGCAAACTGTTTATGGAAGATGGATAACAAGAGATGTAGGTCCTGTACTTCATCCCTGATAAACATCTCCCTCGCAGCACACTCCCAGTAGGCCTCAACCCACTGGTAATATGATAAAGGAGAGCTGACACCATTGGTCCTTTATAAAATGTGTGGTCCTCTTTCTCAATTGGACCAAGACTCCAGCTTTACATCTCTATTTTAGGTCTCCCTCTGAGAAGTATCTACTGACCCACTTGGTAGAGTAAAGAGAATCAAAAAGTCCTTCTCGCTGAAACCATTTCCCTCACTGATCTCCTGCATTGACAGTATGCCCACTCCTGGGGGGCCAGTGGAATGCCCCACAGTGTTGATGGTAAAAATGTGACTCTTCCTTGTAGTGGGTCAGGCCCCGGGGAATGGGTCTGCCAAAGGGCTCTAGAGGACACAGGGAGTCCCAAAAGGGAGCAAGGCAAGGTTGGTAGAGGCAAGTCCAAGTCTAAATAGCTGGAGGAACACATACAACCCCAAGGCTGGAGGCTACCGAGCTTGGGATTGCTAAACCTAGGGTTTGGAACTGAATTGGAAATGGGTTGCAGCACGAGTCAGTGTAAGATAAGAGGGTCTCTTGAAAAACAGCCCCACATTCTAACTAGCATGTGTGGCTTGCCATCTGTGGCTGGTAGGCTCTGGTGCCTCAAATTGGCTGAAATGGCCAAGTCAGGTGGACCTGGAGGAGCCAATGATCAATGAGCCACAGCTAGAGATCCAGAGCCCAAGGTAGGGTCCAGAATGAAAATTAGATCCCCACATCCAGGGGGCAGCAGGGTGTAAAGTCAAGGACAAACCCATTGCTGGTCCAATACTCAAGGTGTTAAGTCAAAGGAGTAAGTTAAGAGGAGCACAAAACCAAGCATGAAGCTGGGGAAAGCAGGCAGCCAAGGTGGATGGTACAGCTCCTCTTCATTCTGTTTCTGCAGCTCTGAATGGGGATGTGTCTTGTGCCATTAAAAAGTACCCCCAGAGTGCGCTAACCCATGGAGTTAATAATTAGAATATATGTCACCAGAAAGTAGAATGAGGGTAGAGAATGGAAAGCTCAGGGTTAATCTGGCAGAAATGGCAAAATGGTTGTTTGTAAATTTTTGGAAATGAATAGAAATGGTGAAAGCACATCATAGTGTTTGTAATTAGCTGAGCTGTTACATGGGTATGACACTGGTTGCAAGGGTAAGTCTAAGGTCATTTTTATTACTAGAAGGAGAGCTAAAAAATGTAACATTGGACTATATAATAGTGAAACCTCATGTAAAATATGAATGTCAGTGACAATGCATATATAAGACTGTCTTTACAAAATATAAGTACAAATAAACTAGAGAGACAGACACAGAATAGCAGACTATGCATGACAAGGGAAGCATAGAGAGATCGAGAGGTGATGAGTTTTTCTTGTTTGTTTATTGTTATTATTGAAATAGTAAAAATGCTCTAAAAATGACTGAAGTGATGAATGCACGACTGTGATTATACCGAATACCACTGATTGTACACTTTGGATGGATTTATGCTTTATTAATATGTATCAATAAAATTGATTTGTTAAAAAAAAAAAGTACCCCCAGAATCTTTTCACTCTGCTTTCTTGCAATTAACTGAAAGTATGAGGGAGAAAGATGACGTTTGCTGAGGGGAAGAGAATGTTTGCATTGATAGGAAGTCCTTTGAAGACCTCCAGAGTTTAAATATAGTGGCCTTCCCATGAGAAATCCACTCAGCAGAAGGAAGGGGGAAATATGACCAAAAGGCCTGCTCCGTGATCCTGTTCCCTGGAGATCTCCAACTGACTGATGGGCATCCATGGGTCAGGTCAAGGTATTCCCTTTAGAAGAGGTCAGTGAGAATGCTCCAATTATTGGGAGGGTAGGTACCATTTGTGCACTTGAGAGTCCTAATTGCTCAACCACATTGATGATTAAGCCCTGAGGAGATGGAATGAGGATGCTCAGGCACCAGGGAAGGCTAAGTTCTGCCATGGAAGCCTGAGAGCACTGGCACTAACAATGCAGGGGAGAAAGGATGAACCCCAGGGGTGCTCCAGAGCCCACCCAGGGAGGAAGGCTGAAAGTCGAGTTCAGCCAGGGCACCTACTTTTACCCCAACTTCAACCACAATAGCTCAGTCTTGTCTGTTTTACATGTTGGGTTTCTGGGATTTTCTTTCACCTGACTTTAGCTGGTTTGAAGACCACCACCCTGTATCAACAATGCTAAGTGTTGTCCATGTGCTTCTAGGACTTTCTCTCAGAGAGTTTAGTCTCTCTGTAAAGTCCAGTTTTACCCAATGACAAAAATGAGAGAACAATATAGGGTTGGACTTAATTATTAAGTGGTAAGTGATGTGTTACAGGCTGCAAGTGACTCACAGTTGAGAGAAAAAGAAATCTCTGGGTTGGGGGAGGTATGTCAAAAAAGTAAAGAAAGTTCTATTAAGTAGAAAAGTGGAACTTGAGTTGAGGCTTAAAGGAGAAGGGTGAATAAGGTTGGAAAAGCAGGGAGGGCATTCCCAGCTGTAAGAGCAGCCTGAGCAAAGGTGTGGAGACAGAAACGTTCAAGGTCAGTTTGGGAAACAGTAAATAGAGAAAACATGTGGATGACTGACAGTGTTTGCCGTTTTTTAAATTACTTATTCAGACTGTATCCTGAGGAAGAACAATTTCCTGTGGTTTATAAATAGGCCCCAGTGCTTTTTAGTAGAAGTGTAACACTGATGATCATTCATGGCATATTCCACTGAAACTCGTTTTCCAAGGTCCAGGAGAAAATGTGTAAATGTGTAAGAAATGATCCACAACATGAAATACCATTAATAAAACCCAATACAAAATTTATGCAGAAACTTTGTGTCCCTAGCCAGGTCCTTTTCTCCCTCTCCGTTTCTCACGTCTGGATTTGTTCCTGATTTACTATGCAAAGTGCCTAGGGTTGAATGACATATACTTGGGATATGAAAGAACTAGGATAGAAATTGGGAAATTAAAAAAACAACAACAACAAAAAAAACAGACACAAGAGAGGAAGTCACTTGTTCAAGGTCACAGGGAGAATAGGATGCCCATCTCATCCTTTCATCCAAGACCTTGAACCTAGCATTCCTCCACAGGCCTATAACCAAGAAGCCATCAGAATCATACAAAATTCCAATTCCCTTGATTTCTAAGACGGTAATATTTTCACTAGACTGGTATGTTTCATAGGTTGGGGATCCCATTTGTCTGTACTTGAGAAATATTCCATTGCACATATACATGGCATATGGGGTCCAAAAGAAAAGAATATTTGTATCAGTATGTAGTTAATTAGGGACAGATTTGTATTTTGTTGCACTTAGAACATCATTCTCACTTTTCCTCTACTGCTCTATTCTCCAACATATTTCAGTAGCACTCACATCACTATAGATTGTTCATTTTGGCCTAAGAAATACTATGAATGAATAAATCTCTTTCATTTGTTTCCTTTGGTTTCCTTTGGTATAGACATAGGGCAAAAATGAACTGATTGTGCTAGATATTTACCTAAATATTTTACCTTCTAGTCACAATGCAGTTGGTAAAAGAAAGAGTATAGACTTGATTCACAGCTATGAGTGACTAAAATTAAGATTTAGTAGTAGTAGCAGCAGCAGAAAATTGCTGTATTACAAAAGTTTCTTAGGAAAAGTATTTTAAGTCAATCTGTCTTGAATCTGAAGCTATCCCTATCAAACATCTCCGTAACTATAAAATAACACAGTGAGTAGTGTTTCAACAGCTTTTGCAAGAATTTGGAATTGTTTCTCAGCCCTCACCTGCATTCCAGCTCTCTAAATAAGAATGGGGATTATTAAGTACTCCTTTTATTCTTACAATAAGGTCATTTTATAGTGTAATAAAACCACCACCAATAGCATTTTTGGCCATTCCAATATTCCCCCCAAATACTCCAAAGTCTTAAAATACTCCTTGAATTGAAAAGGAAACTCTACCTAATACATCAAATGTAATAACAATCTGCCTACAAAAATGCTCTTTGTCAGGCAGACCTTGTAGCCAATCAAAGAAAGAGTATTATTTTGACATAGTGTTTAAGATTTGCAGAACTCTTTCCTAATGACAAAGATTTACTTAGATCAGCCTGACGTGTATAAATTTCACATTCCGTGAGAATTTTCAGAGAGAGGATGGAGGTATTCTTTTTGGACAGACTTTCTTATGTTGACATGATAGCAACATTACATTATACATTATAGGGATGTCAGCCGAAACCACCTGATAATTAGAAATTAAATTCACAGCGATAACCTAGACAATCATGGTTGATATATATATTTTTCTTTCCATCATCTATGCCTTGGGGTATGAAATAACTAGGATAGAAATTGGGAATCTTCCACTTTAGAAATCAAATTCAGTTTCTCCATTTTGATATATAAAAACAAAGCAACCAACAACAAAAATTACTTTTCTAAGATGTGGAAGTTCAGGTAGATTATTTTCTATGGAGTCCTCAAGAAGTGATAGTCCATTGTCCTCTGTATTTTAACTTATGTATCTGTAAAGAGTGGCTGTACATCACAGGTGGTCAGGAAATAACTGTTCCTTCCTTCTTCCAGTATGGTCTGGTTAGCATTTCCAAAGTGGGTACCCCTCCCAGCGCTATTCCCACTGAATGTGACTTGAACAAAGAGTTCAGGAGTAGTAGGAGAGGAGGAAATTGCAGTAAATTTAGTTTTGGGAATGTGGGTTGTAACATGTAATTCTTGGTGAATTTATGAGGCTCAGTAGCACATTAAATGCTCTGAGAAAATATGCAGTTTAAAGTAGGGTCTAACTTTGCTTATTTTAGCGCTTTCCAAATTCAGCTGACCACAGAACCCCATTTGCCTCTAGGCTACACACTCGTATTCCGCGGGCTACCTTTGGGTAAACGTTGCCCTGCACAAGAGGACTGGCATTCCGTCAGAATCTGGGGGACCACAGGCTCTCTGTCCCTTGTTAGCTTTCAGACTTTGGACAAGTTACTTACAGTCTTGGAGCCCTAATGTCCTCATCTGAATTATGTAGAAAATAATACGTATCTCACATGATATTGTGATTGATTAAGCCCTAGCTGATGCTCAATAAATGTTTATCTCCTTCTCTCATTTACAATCCATGGTAGCAAAAATCTTTTTGTGTCTCAACACGCATACCAAGATTCTCTCTAATATGACCACTTTCTTTTTCCAGTCTCATATTCCAGTAATGTGAAGTGTTAGCACTCTTTTATTTTTATTTTTTTTATTTTTTATTTATTTTTATTTTTACTTTTTTTATTGACTTTGTAATAATATTACATTAAAAAATTATATATATATGAGGTCCCATTCAACCCCACCACCCCCACTCCACCTCTCCCCCCCCAGCAACACTCATTCCCATCATCATGACACATCCATTGCACTTGGTAAGCACATCCCTGGGCACCTCTGCACCTCATGGTCAATGGTCCACATCATGGCCCATACTCTCCCCCATTCCATCCAGTGGGCCCTGTGAGGATTTACAATGTCTGGTGACTGCCCCTGAAGCACCATCCAGGGCAGCTCCATGTCCCAAAGACGCCTCCACTTCTCATCTCCTCCCGCCTTTCCCCATACCCATCAGCCATCATGTCCACTTTTCCCAATCCAATGCCACCTTTTCTATGTGGACACTGGATTGGTTGTGTCCATTGCACCTCTATGTCAAGAGGAGGCTCAGATTCCACATGGATGCTGGATGCAATCCTCCCACTTTCAGTTGTAATCACTCTAGGCTCCATGGTGTGGTGGTTGTCCCTCTTCAATTCCATCTTAGCTGAGTGTGGTGAGTCCAATGAATCAGACTGTAGGTGCTGGAGTCTGCTGAGGCTCAGGACCTGGCCATCACACTGTCAGTCCAGAGATTCAAATCCCCCAAATATATCCCAAACCCCAACACCAACTGCACCTCCAGCACATTAGCATGAAAGTCCCATGAAGAGAGATCCCATCTGAGTCCAGATTCATCACACATAAACACCATTTCCAAAGAGGGGCCATCTGACCTGGTAGTTAACCCCATCGGCCATGACCATAACTCCCACGGGTCTCTTTAGCCCTCAAAGGAACCAATATCTGGGGGTTGTATCTGCTCTGTCTGTCTCTCAGACCCCGTTCAGTTGTGCACAAGGGCAATCCTTCTGACAGCCTCCAGACTCTTTTTTAGAGACTCGTAGCCATATAAACTCATTTCTCCTTTCCATTTCCCCCTTACATTAGGTCAAACAGCATTTTAAAGTCATGTTATTTTATGTAGACAGGGATATTCTGCTGATCCGCATTGAACCTTCGTATAAGGTCATTTTCCAGTTGCATCATCAGTTGGTAGTTGATAGTGGTCCCTCGGTGCCAGGGAGGCTCATCCCTGGGTGTCATGTCCCACACTGGGGGGAAGGCATTGCATTTACATGCCGAGTTTGGCTTCGAGACTGGCCACATTTGAGTAACATGAAGGCTGACAGGAGGAAATTCCCAGGCACAATGCTGCTCTAGGCCTTGTTCTTATTTCAGGCCCATCAGCTCACAAGCATAGTCATTAGCATCAGGAGCTCACTGTTGAACCCCCACTCCCCCCCGGTCCCCGCTGCAGCACCTGGGAGACTGTCGCTGCTCCCCTAGGGACCATGACAGAACACCACTGGCCAGGAACCCAGTACCCCCCCCCTGCTGTGGTTTTTAATTGTTGTTAGCACTCTTTTAGAGTCAGACTCCCCAGATTGTACCCCTAGATCATGACCTGAGGCAAGCAACCCAACCTCTCTATGCCTCAGGGTAAAAAGCGATAAAAATGGTCCCTGTTTCAAAGGGAAGTGAAGATTAAAGGTTCATTCTGAGAGAGCACTCAGAACAGCACCTGGCATAGGCTAAGTGCTCTATGATCTCAGCTCTTACTTTTCTTGTCTTCTAATCATACACTATGTTCCAGCCCCATTTGGGTCCTTGTTCCCCCAAAGATCCCTGATCTGTTCCCATGTCTACGTCTTTGCTCTCTCTGATCCCTTTACTTGGAATGCCCTTCCTCACTTTTTCTGTCTGGCAAAATCCTAGCCATCCTTTAAGACCCATCTCAAATGCTAACCTTGATGAAGCCTTCCCAGATCTTCCCCAATCAGACATCTTCCTCCTGGGAGTCCCCTTAGAATTTTGTAGCTCTCTCCTGGTTCTTACCAAGTTCTACTTTGTATCCAAAGAGTTTTGTGCTCCTGGAGGAACTGATGGCATTTGTCTCTGTACCTGCCCTGCTTCTCTCTTTCTCCCATTCTCTTCCTCCTCCACCTCTCTCTTTCTTCTTTTCCCTCTCACCCCACACACTTGGCATCCAGCACCCAGCAGTGTGATCTAGCAGGGAACATCAGGCTGGAAACCCTGGAGAAGATTTGGCTCCTCTTTGGTGAGACAGTGGGCTGCATGAGATCACCTTTAACCTTCTATAAATCTTGTATATGCTCCTTGGGCAGCCAGGTATATGCCTATGGAATTTCAAGTAAATAGAAGGAACAAAGTTTGAACTTAGAAATCTCTGTTCAGAAATCCTTGATTGTACTCTCTGTAAAAGCAAAAGACTGGAACAATACAAAGAAATAAAGCATGGTATATAATGGAATACTATGCAGCTGCAAAGAAAAAAAAAAGAATAAGGAAGTATACTATGTGCTGATAAGGAAAGATCTCTAGGATATACAAAGTGGAAAAAAGTAAGATGCAAGACAGTGTTTTTAGTATGCTACAAGTTGTGTATGAAAGGCAGAGAGGTAATGAGAAAAAAATATATATATATATGTTTTTGTTTATATGTGCATAAAGAAACTCTGGGTAGTTACCATAGAAGGATACATAAGAAACTTTAAAAATGTGGTTACCAAAGGGAACTGGGGTTGGATTTAGGGTGAATGAGGACAGGGTGAGAATTTCAATGCATACCTTTTAGTATAATTTTGATTTTTACCTATGCAAAGAAAAAACTAAAACTAAAAAGAAAGTTCTGATTGTGACAATGGGTATGCTTTTAAACAAAAACAAATGTATCCTATTTATTTACAGTCTTTGTTGGGGCTAGGGAAGAATTAAGGAGAGATTTACTCATTTATTACGGCAGTTTGTATTGGCATATGTCTTAGTTAGCCAGCTGCGATCACTAATACCACACAATGGGTTGTCTTAAACAATGGGAATTTATTTCAAGGTTTTGAAGCTAGGAGGAGTCCAAATTATAGATATTGGCAAGGTTTGCTTTCTCCCTGAAGACAGTCCCATTCTGGTGTTGGCAACAGGCAATCCTTGGCATTCCTCGGTTTCCATTCACATGGTGTGCCCTCTCCTTTCTCTTCTGGTTCCCCCTAACTACCTACTTTGGCCTCCTTATAAGGTCACAGTAATCGAGATTAAGACCCACGCAACTAACCTTTCAAAAGGTTCTATTTACAATAGTTTTGTATCCATAGGAATGCAGATTAAGATTAAGAACATGTCTACATTGGGGTACATAATTGAATCTACCACAGCCTACTGTGAATCACTGTGGCAGAGGTGTCATTGGAAATGTGGAATTTGAGTAGTTAAGTTATTCCTGGAGTTATCTTCCCAAGCCAGCCACAGCATTTCTCGTGTTCTCCTCATGCCATCTGATTCAGGTGTCAAAGAAACCAGAGGCCCATCCTTCTGGGAGGTAGCCGGTGATCATGTGAAAGGCCAGGGTCAGCTGTATCAGCACCCCTGTTCTTTTTGGAGGATCTTGGAGAACACAGTTGATGGGAGCGAAGGGGCTGCCTAGCAAATTTTCAAATCCCCTGGAAGCTGGGATGGCAAATTGACAGAGGAAGGACTGGAGAAGGCTCTGATTATTCTCTAAGGAGCTGCTCACGGTTAAAGATGGCAGCAGCTACACACCAACAGCTGAGACACAATTCAGAGAATGCTTTCAGATAGCCCCCCTAGTCAACCATAAAATCTACTCCTCGGTAGTATAAATTTTCCTCCCAAATGGGTGAAAGCCCAGGTTCTTTTTAAAGTCAATTAAACTACTACTATAAGAAACTTAGACCTATAAATACTTTTGTTACTACTGTAGAGCCCCATAGCAATTTGAAGTTCAATGTATGGTTTTCTCAGCTTACCTTGGTTCAAGGTCCTCTTTAGAGAGAATCTTAAAAGTAAACTTATTTTGGGGAGTGGATGTGGGTCAAGCAGTTGAGCACCCGCTTCCCACATGGGAGGTCCTGGGTTCAGTTCCTGATGCCTCCCAAAAGCAAACAAGAAAAAACAAACAACAAGCAAACAAATGAAAAAAACCAACTCAGGGGAGCTGATGTAGCTCAGTGGTTAGGCGCCAGCTTCCCACATACGAGGTCCTGGGTTCAGTCTCCTGCCCTAATCCCTGGCCCTGTTACCGAAAAAAAAAGTTAAATTATTTGCAGCTGATCACCCCTATATATTCCATTAAACTCTAGCAATCCAGCTTGGCTGCTCCTGCAAAGGGTTCAGAAGAGCTTTTCAAAGCTTTTTCAAAGAAATATAAAACACCCCCACCCTTACCCCCACCTCCTGTCCCCTTCAAAAAACAAACAACAATACAGCTCTGTTCACCAAACACAAGGGGAATTTTCAGTTGAAAGCATTTTTTCTTATTCCGTATTGGCAGCACTTATTAAGGAGAGATGACTTTCAAGTTGGGTGAGCTTTGTTTGAAACATAACCATACAAGCATCCAGGTGCTTACAACTTTTTCAAACTTAGATATATCCTTACAGCCTCCATTTAAAAAACATCTTTTAAACATTTTCTTAAAATGACGTCAGTTAAAAAAAAAAAAGGATGTCTTTAACCATATATACTAAATAATTTTATGTTTGCCGTTAAAGCTAGTAAGTAAAATGTTGAAGATCCTACTTCCCTTTTCACAGTTTTGGAAATTGCTTGGGAGACAGATGGACCTGGGTTTGAATTCTGTTTTCATCACCTAAAGTAAGACTTTAGGTAACTGACCCAACCTCTCTGTGCTCAGTTTCCTCATGTATTTAGAGCAGGGGCTCTTAACAGGGAGTCTGTGAGCTTGCATTGAAATTTTAAAAAACATTATTCTTGTGGGGATGTGTTGGTGTGGGTGTGGCATATTTACTAAATAATACATAGTGTAGTGTGGACTTAGTAAGGAGTCCGTGGTTTTCACCTGATGGGCAAAGGGGTCCTTGGAACAAAAAAGGTTATGAACCCCTACTTTATAGTATGTGTCACATAGACTAGTTGCGAGGGTTAAATGAGTACATTTACTTAGCAGAGTGCCTAGAGTTATGTGTGAACAGTAAAAATAATCTTAAAACTAAAAACTACACAACTGAAAAAAACATTATACCTACTAGCTCATTTGGGGGAAATCTTATTAACTGAATTTTACAAAAGTTTATTTTTGTGACTCTTTGAAGGTTCTGGTTTCAGTCTTAAACAGAAGACTTTTCATTAAAATTGCTTGCTCTAATCCATGAGTAAAAGAAAGAGCCAAAGAGAGGAAAGTAGCTGGCAAACCATGAAAAGCAAGAGGAAAGGATTTCATTGCTTCAGTGGCAAATGTTAAGATATCTTAGTGTTTTCTCTCATCCTCTGAGAGGGACCCCTCACGTTTATGTGTGACCTAGTGTCCTCATGCACCCAGCTTCTTAGAGCATAGAGGGATGGGAGGTTACCCCGATATTGGGAGTATGATATTGTGAATATGATTAGAGGGCAAAGTGACCGGCATCTAATGCCTTAACTCAGACAGAAGGTTTCTCCTAAAACCAGCTGCATGTTAAATCCTCTAAACTCTCTGGGGAAGTGATTCTTCTATTTCTCTTTGTTTCTCACCCATCCCAGCCTATGAATTCCTGCAATTTCGTGAGTGAATTCTAGGCATGAATCTAGCCCACGGCTGGAATCCTTTACGAGGGCCGGCAAATGATGTCAATTTGGGTGAGGGAGCTACTTGAGGCGATGGTGTTCTGTCACTGCCAGAGTCTTCTTTGGTCTTCCAAAAGAACACCAGTCATGAGAATATCAGCCATGCCCGCCTCTGCTCACAGACAAGTAACGTGGCTTGCCACCCAGATGCAGAGGCCGTTGTGATGGGGCCACCGTGGGGAGGCCTGGGAGTTGGAAGCTTCGCTTCACTTTGGAGTTCTTGTTTCTGTGGCATATTCCTATGTTAGTTGCCTTTCTTCTGTTTTCCATCAAGTGTGATGATGCCAGTTACTGAAGACTCCACTGATAATATCAGGAACAGTTTTGTCCAATACAAATACAATGTGAGCCTTGTATGTAACTTTAAAATTTTCTAGTAGCCACATTTTAAAATGTAAAAATAAAGAGGTAAAATTAATTTTAAAAATACATTTTCTTGGGAAGCAGATTGGCCCAGTGGTTAGGACATCTGTCTATCACATGGGAGGTCTGTGGTTCAAACCCCGGGACTCCTTGACCCGTGTGGAGCTGGCCCATGCGCAGTGCTGATGCGCGCAAGGAGTGCCCTGCCACGCAGGGGTGTCCCCTGCGTAGGGGAGCCCCACGTGCAAGGAGTGCAGCCCGAAAGGAGAGCCGCCCAGTGCAACAGAAAGTGCAGCCTGCCCGGGAATGGCACCGCACACACGGAGAGCTGACACTACTAGATGACGCAACAAAAAGAAACACAAATTCCCGTGTAGCCGACAACAACAGAAGCAGACAAAGAAGACAACGCAGCAAATAGACATAGAGAACAGAGAACTGGGGTGGGGGTGGGGTGGGGAGAGAAATAAATAAATCTTAAAAAAAAAATACATTTTCTTTAACTCATCATAATCAAGACAGTGTCATTTCAACATGTAATCAACTTTTAAAAATTAATATATTTTACATTTCTTTTTTGCCCCTATTAAGTCTTTGAAATCTGGTGTATAGATAGATTTCACAAAACTTATGGTTAAATAAAGTAGATTCAAATACCCAAGTTGTTCCAAACACCTTTAAAAGCTTCCCAATAGTTGAAGCAAGTATCAGGTTTTTTAATTTAAATTTTATTTCATTAAAATAAATAAAATTTAAAATTCATGACCTCTGTCACTCTAGCCACATTTCAAGAGCTCAACAGCCATGTGTGTTGGACAGCACAGGTTGAGAAGATGAAGAAAATGTACAGATTGTCACATGGAGAGCCATCACGTCCTGAACTTTTCCTTTCCGCACTCTCAGTGGCTACTTGCCAAAGGGAGAGTCCAGAAACTTTTCCTTTTTAAATTTCTAGTTCCAACAGTAAGGACTCAGAATCACTATTTCTCTGGTGGGAGAATTAGAATCAAGCTGCCTCAAATATGCAGTTGAAATAGTCAGTTCTTACCTAACAGTTAAATTGGATAAACCCTTTCCCAAGAAGAAAAAGTAGGAAAATTTTAAAGAGCATACCAAAGACCATTAACCTGATGTGACTAAGAGTTGGTTAGTTACTGACAAATGGTGTTAAAGTGAGATGGAATTCACTCAAGATAAAAAAATTAACCATTTTAAAGTGAACAATTCAGTGGCATTTAGTACATTTACTACGTTGTGCAACTGCCACCTCTATCTACATCTAAAACATTTTCATCACCCCCCAATAAAACCCCATACCCATTAAGCGGTGATTCCTACAATCCCTCCCATCGCCCAGTCCCTGGCAACCACCAATCTGCTTTCTGTCTCCATGAATTTATGTATTCTGGTTATGCCATATAAATGGAATAATCAACACGTGACTGCTTGTGTCTGGCTTCTTTCACATAGCACAGTATTTTTGAGATTCTTCCATTCTGTAGCTTGTATTAATACTCCATTCCTTTTTATGGCTGAATAGTATTTCTTTCTTTTTTTAAAAAATTTATTTCTCACCCCTTCCCTACCCCCCGCCCCCGGGCAGTTGTCTGCTCTGTGTCCATTTGCTGTGTGTTCTTCTGTGTGAGCTTGTATTCTTGTCAGCAGCAGCAGGAATCTGTGTCTCCTTTTTTGTTGTTGCATCATCTTGCTGCGTCAGCTCTCCGTGTGTATGGTGCTGCTCCTGGGCAGGCTGCACTTTTTTCACGAGAGGCAGCTTTCCTTATGGGGTGCACTCCTTGCACGTGGGGCTCCCCTGTGCGGGGGACACCCCTACGTGGCATAGCACCTTGCACACATCAGCACTGCAAGTGGGCCAGCTCATCACATGGGTCAGGAGGCCCCGGGTTTGAACCGTGAGCCTCGCATGTGGTAGGCGGACGCCCTAGCCGTTGGGCCAAATCCACTTCCCCTGAATAGTATTTCATTGTACAGACATGCTTTGTCTCTCCATTCATTAGTTAATGTTGCTATAAACATTCATGTCCAAGGTTTTGTGTGGACATACGCCTTCAATAATCTTGGGTATTTTCTAAGAGTGGAATTGCTGGGTCTCATGAACACTCTAGGTTTAACATTTTGAGGGACTACCAAACTGTTTTCCACAGTTGCTGCACAATTTTATACTCCCACCAGGAATGTACAGGGTTCCAGTTACTCCATATCTTCACCAACACTTGTTATTTTCTGTTTGTTTTTTTTTATATAGCTATCTTACTTGATATGAAGTGGCATCTTGTTGCAGTTTTGACTAATAATTTTGAATATCTTTTCATGGGCTTTTTGGTCATTCTTATATCTTCTTTGGAGAAATGTCTATTCAAGTTCTTAGCTCATTTTATAATCGGGTTGTCTTTTTGTTGAGGTGTAAGAGTTCCTTACACATTCTGTGTACTGGACTCTTATTAGATATATATGTTTGCAAATATTTTCTCCCATTCTGTAGGTTGCATTTTCTCTTTCTTGATAATGTTCCTTTTTAAAAAAAATTTTATGAAGTCCTATTAATTTTGTTATTATTGCTCATGCTTTCAGTGTAATATCTAAGAATGCATTGTCAAACCATTGGATTACTTTTTGAAAGAAAAATAAAATGATAGATTTATAGCTGCAGAAATACATAGTTTAACGTTTCATTTGGATTTGAAAATTATAAATGTACATTCATCAGCTAATCTGTTGAATAACAGTCAAAGAATTTCTATGATTATATTTACTGAGTGAAAGGACACCTCTTTTTTGCATAAACCACAGCAACATGACAGTTTTGTTTTCTTTTAAGTTGAATAAGAACTTTAGAGATACTTGCAAAGCAATCTGACTCCTCAATATTTCAAACTTTGTGTGATTTCCACCCTTTCCCAATTTTTCACTATCTTGCTCACACCTAATTCAATAGCAGTGTTTTAACCTTTAAAAATTATGCAGTTTTCACTGAAAGAACTCTCACACTCATATATCATTGGTTTGTGTGATGCTTAATTATAATAAGTACAACTGGAATAAGCAAACTTGGGAATAAACTCAACTGACTTAGTAAATACATAGCTCAACTAGTGGAAACAAAAATACATGAGTGTACTAAGGTCTTACCTATTTGCTGAGTGGGTTTAGTGTGCCATGGGCATCAGTTACCATGCTTGCTACCCACAGGGAATGAGAAGAGTTAAGAAAGCTTCTCCCCTACTACTCTAGAGGTCTAAAATCAGAATTATGTTTAAATAATTAATATGCAATGGCCAGGTGCACAGTGCCCTGACATGCTTGCTTCTAAGCAGATATCTCTGGCCTAATTATCAGCTGTGGGAACTTGGGCAACTTATATAATCACAAGTGCCTCAGTTTACTCATCAATAAAACAGTGCTAATATCTACCCCATGGCACTGATAAAAGCAAAAAGATGATATTTGCTAAAACTTTTTATAAACTAGGGAGCATTTTATAATTGCTAGTTAGAAAGTGGAGACTAATTATTCTGATAATTTTATGAGTATTGATTTATAAATATTTATATTACCATATATTCAGATTTATCACTATACATATAGTTAGTTTACTTAATTATGGATTGATGGACTCCCACACTTAGAATGGAAGATCCATGAAGGCAGTCAGTTTTTACTATTTTGCCCATTGCTCTTTATCAGAGCCTAGAATAGTATAAGGCATATATATTTCTTGAATAAGTGGAAGAATGAATTGTTTTATAAAACAGCAAAAACATTTCTATGTAGAAGCATTTATTTGCTGGAACTTAACCTCTATCACACTAGATTGTGGAAGCATGCAAAGACATGGAGGTACCATCGTATTAAAGTCTTCTGGAATGCTGAACTGACACATGGAGAGGACAGTTTCTCTAGATAGTTATTTGAAACTATGTCTTTGTACAACAATAAATTAACTTTTGTTGTGCTAAGCTACTGAGATTTGGGAATTGTTATTGCATCATAACCTACTCTATACTGATACATATATTGACAAGATTTTCACCTATATTTTGAATGAGAAGTTAGAATGATCATTTACATCTGCAAAAATTTTTAATAAAGTACTATTTTAATGTTACTTCTGTATAATCACATGGTTTTGAAATGTTAAGTAGTATATCACAGACATGGTGATGATGAGTCCTAGGTTCCTTTAAAGAAACTTTGATTCTAATGTGAGGATAAACCTTCAGCAAAGCTACTTCTTTTTTCCCCCCCTCCCTGCCCCATTCCAAAGCACATGGGTACTCGGCTTGCCATGCAGGCATGCTTTCTCTTCTTTTTTCACCAGGAGGCCCCAGAAGTCAAACCTGGGTTCTCCCATGTGATAGGCAGAGGCCTTATCACTTGAGCCACATCTGCTTCCCAAAGCTACTTCTGAGATATTTGGAAATAATAATTTTGAGATATCATTATTACTGCATAAGGTTTTATATCTCCTTCTAATTTCTTGCCTCCCACAGAAGTCTTCTTCAATAATATCTCCAGATTTAGACTATCTTTTCCTTTCCTGTTACTTATTTTTGGTGCATGGTGCACTGGACTCTCCTGGGTGATAACATTTTTCTACCAATGGGTAAAATTCATAACTGTGAAGCAGGTATTTGTAGTGAACTCTGAATTCTTGTTTTCTCACATTTTTGGAATAATTATTGGTTCTTTATTAGAGTAATTTGCTAAGTTTGTGTGTGGCCTCTCTTTTTTGAAGGAAATTAAAAACTTAAGTGGGAGTGGAATGGGGTAGAGGAGGTGACTCACCATCAAATGAGGATTTATTCAAGTATGTTGTCTCTGATAAAGGAAAACACTCAAAAGTCACCATCTCTGAATAATATTGGAAGAATTTAAGCTGAAGCATTTCCCAGTATTGCCACTGTTTTCTTTGCTATTTCATTAACATTGTTGGTGGAGAGGTGCTAGAGGCCATGAGGTAAAAATACATAAGTGAAAGGAAAACAACTTTCATTCCTAGTGAATTTCCTGTATTATCTAATGGGGGCAGCTTACATCTCGATTCTTTTCAATCCAATGCTTGCTAGGTGCACAGCGAACAAAAACTCCTGTACTTGGGGAGTTTACATTCCGGTTGGGCTGATCATCCTTCTGAGAAAAATGTTAAATTATTTGCCTTCCTCAATCTCTTTCATATATATCAAAAATAACCTTTGTACAAACATTCATGCTGATGAGGAAGGCCTAAAAGAAAATAATTATCTTCAGTTTGCTGAAGATAACTGTGAATTTTATTCACAATATTCATTTAAAAAAACACATAAAAATATAAAACCATCAAGCCTCGCCTTTATTGACTTGAGATCTATGCATGTTCCATGCTATTTGACTGTCTTCTATTTCTGACGGTCGTATCTTTAGCGGGAAAACCTCTGTAGCTTTTTCAGTCAAGAACCCTCTGAAAGGCCCACAGCACTGCGTTGGTACAGAGCCGAGTACAGAGTCAATTTCCCCAGAGTCTGCTTCTAAAGTGCGCTTCTGTTCGTGATCATGGTGATGACAGCGTCTTTCTTCCCCAGTAGTGGTGGCTCCAGAATCTCTACACAGCCTGGGAGAGGGCTGGTCCTGATGGGTGGACCAGCTGGTTGTGAAGGGGGACTGGGCATTTGACGTCAATTCGTGGAAACGTCAGGTGTCTGTCTCAGGGAAAGGTGGTTGGGAGAACTCAAACCCAAGCCACCCCTGCGGCGTCCACTGCAGCCGGGAAGACACCACTCCCAAGGAATGACTCGGGAAGGGCACCCGCCTCAGGTTAGAGCTTAGCCTGCGATTGTGAGAGAGGCAGGAGTTGGATGAGCCACTTCTAGGGTCTGTTCCCTGCAATGCTGACCGAAAGGGTGAAGAAGCATTCACCAGGGAGGATCTCCTACTACGCGGAGGAATAACCCCTCTCCCCCAAGATTTTCCAAGGTTTCCCCAGCACCCTTCTCCAGGCTGGGCGGAACCTACAAGGCATCACCACTCAGATCTAAAACCAACCAAAGGACGTTCGTTCTAAAGCCTCCCGAAACACACCCCATCGCGTTCCAAACGCAAACCTCGAGGGCGAACAGAGGCCGCACAAGTCAAGGAGAAAACGAAGCCGCCCCTTTCCACAGCGATAATCGAATTAGCCTGAAATTAAACATGAAATTGGCCCTCGCCGGCGGCGAGGACAAAACTCCCATTGTCCCTTTGCCCGGGTAGCGGCAGCAGCGGTGCCCGCCGCGTCTAGGCCAGCCCTAGGCCAGTCCCCGCGGCAGGGGGCGAGCCACGCTCCGGAGACCGAGGACGCGCCCGCGGCTCGGCTCGTGCGCGGAGCCGGAGCTCAGCGGGCATCTTCGGGGCTCGGGATAGGAGACGGAAAAACCGCGCGCGGAGGTCGTGCGGGAGCCAAGTAGTGAGCGCGCGCCCGGCGCCCGCGCCTCTCCCTCTCCCCGCCCCTCGCCCCGCCCCGCCCCCTGCCGCCCCGCCCGCTCTCCCCCTCCCTCCAAGCCTGCTCCCCGCCCTCTCCCCGCCCTCCCCCCGCGCTCCCGCCCAGCCCCCGGAATCAGTGCAGCTGTTGCCGTGCGGGCTGCGGATTCCTCCAGTCCCTCCCTCCGCCGCCTCTCCTCCGGGAGCGAGCGCGCAGCCCCGCGCAGCCCCGCGCAGCAGCGCCCACCGGTCCCGTCCTGTGAGCCCCGGCCCCATCCGCGGACAGCCCCGCGTAGTTGCCTCCCGGCCCACCCTCCCGGCCGCCGAGGAGCTGGAGGAGGACGGGACCCCGGCGCCCCCAGCCCACCCTCGGGAGGTAGGTAGGGGGTCTGACGCTGGAAGATGCCAACTCACTGGGGCTGCCTCCCGGGCGGGCTTCGCGGCGGCGGGCGGGAGGAGGGGCGAGGGCCCGGGGCCGGGCGACGCCGCTGCCCCGCCGCTGCCCTGCTCCCGGGGGAGCGGGGTGGGAGCGAGGTGGGGGCGGGGAGGCTGTAGAGCCGGGCGGGGGCGGCGCGGGAGCCTGGAGCCCAGATGCTTGTTATCACTCGGGTTATTCCGGGCGTGGGGCGGCGGGCAGCGGGCTCCGCCGAGGGGCAGCCCCAGACCCGCCGTGCACCCCGCAGCAGCTCGGCCTCCTCCTCGGGTGCAGCCGTGCCGATTCCTCCTCGCTGCCTCCGCAGCCTCTTCCCTCCAGCTGGACGCAGCGGGCCCTGGAGAGGGCGTGGGTTGCAGAGTGGGCAGCCGACAGGGTATATTTTCGGGCGCCCTCCCCGCAACCCTGGCGGGTGGGGAGCGGGGGCGGCGGTGACTGGGCCGGGCGCTGAGCGCAGCGGTACTGGGGATGCGGCCAGGCGTGGTCCCCGCTGCGCCGCGCTGCAGCTGAGCCGGAGGCGGCGGCCCGGCCGACCCCCCCCTTGCCGGCGCCCGCCCTCCCCGCCGGCCCCCCACCCTCCCTGCCGTCCTGCTCTCCCAGAGCTGGGCGTGAGCCTCCTCGGGGCGCCGAGCCGCGGCTGCGTGGGCCCTTCGCCGCCGGTCACCCTGCTCTTCAACAGGTTTGTACCGCTGCGGGGACCCTTTGGGTCCTTTTCGGGGTGGTGAGCTGGAAGCTCCTCTCGTCATCCCCCGCCCCACGTTCGCGGCTCTCTTTGGGGAAGGGGGTGCCTTCCCTTTGTTTTTGTGACAGGAAAGGTGCCAAGTCCTGCCATCAGATTAGGGGGGCTGTCAGTACCCAAACCGTGTCCTTTATTTTTCCGGTCAAAAGCCATTCCAGCCAGTAAGTGAGGAGAGGGCGAGTGTGGGTGCTTCGGCGGAGGAAGAAAATGGATACGGTGGGATTTGTTTTGCGGGAGGGATGTGCTTTTTTGGCAAGATGGATGGCTCACGGTGCCTTCGCCGTGATGCAGCACAATGCAGCAGTATCGCAGCCTCCCCTGGTTCTCGCTGGCGGGGCTTGGCACGGTCCCTGGGCGCCTGCGGCCCCCGCCCGGCCCCACCCAGGCCCGGGGCTGCCCTTGACCGGGGCCCGGAGCGGCATCCACCGTGTCGTGCAGCTTCAGCCGAATGAGCGTCAGGAGGACCAGGTCACCTGGGCGTGGGAGGGTCGAGGGTCTTCCCTCTCGGGGTGACGCCCCCACCCCGTTGTCGGACTGTATCCCGTAAAGGGGCGCCCCGCTGCGCTAATGCGGGCCGACCGAGCCGGCCTGAGGCTGCGGACGGGAATCCGACCTCGGGCGGAGGGACCGGAGCCGTAGGGAGGGGCTGCAGGAAGGACGGGGCCCAGTGGTGAGCCGAGGCAGTGGTGCAGTCAGTGCTGAGAGTCGCAGCGTCTTTCTGTGGATCCCCGTAATCTTTATCCACAACCCAGCCCTGCGTCGATTTCTTCCTATGTGAAAAGTTGATTCTTTTTTTAAATTGGACCTTCACAGCTGTGACAGTACGGTACCTGGCCTGTCTTTAGTCAGTACTAAGAATATGAGTTTTTCTTATAGAAAACCATTTTTAATTAAATGGTTGCAATATTTTAATTGTTAAATGTCTGAGACATTTATAAAAATGTTAGCATTAGGTAGGTTGTGTTAAAGGATACATGTATATATATATAATTTTGATGGGTAATAAAGTATTACTTTAACCTGTATTTGCTTTGTTTTGATCATTAGTAAATCAAGTATAATTACATATTTGGATTCTTTATTAAGGGTTAGTAAAGCGAGTGTCATGATGAATGATAAATTGGTATTGAGTTCTCTTGATATACACAGCTAAGACTCTAGGCACGACTTATAGGATCATGATAGTAACTGCATTTATGTTTGTTTCTATGGATTTCTTGTATATATATTTTTTCAGATGAGTGTGGCTATGTAGCTGGGGAGAGGGTTGAGAAGGCAGGCCACCAAGGTCTCTGTGTCTGGTATCTGGTCGAAAGAGATGGTTCTTAGTGTTCTTATCTTGGTTAGTATACAGTGAATTTCTCTTCTAAATGCCATTTCTATAATTCACTTACTCAGAGTGGGATGGCAAATGAGATACATTTCATATGTCAACCCAGGCTTTTCTAAATGTGTAGCTGAAAAAGGAAATTTCAGTAAGCTAATTAGAAGGGGAGGTCAGTGTTTCAAAGCCAAGGGCATGCCTACTTTTATTTTAATATCTAATGAATCTAAATTAATGCCATTCGATTTATGTGGCTCTGCAGAGGAGGACTGAATGTGAATTGTGTGGTTTATGTGCAATTATTTGAATTTTTCTGATAGAGGGCCACTGAAAAATATGGTTCTTTTTGGATATGGGCTTCATCATTGTGCTGGTTGTATAAAATCATGCTGCACAAAGATGTTTGTGAGTATCATTTCCATAGATTATCCAGAGTATTTTGGATTTACTTTCTTGTAAGAAATACCCTTAGGTGATGTCACAGTGTTGGTTTAGCTGTTCTGATCTACACCAAGTGCAGAATTCTGCTTAAGCTCGTTGTAACTCTTGTCATTTCTGGAATAACAAAAACCTTTATCTGAGAGAAGTAACAGGGCAGTCAAGGTACTGCTGTCACTTGGTTTTCTCCGGCTGTTGAGGTTTTTGTTGATATCTCTTGGGCGAGGCTAGTAACAACTGTTTGTGATGTTGTAGGAGCAAAGTGAGAAGACCTCACCCTCCACTTGTGACATATCCTGAGCAGAGACTTGGCATTGGCAGTTTCCTGGGAAAATTTGTGTGAGTGATTGCTTGGTTTGACTTTTACATGTGGAAGTACTGTTTGGAGATAGAATGATTTTACTACTACTAAACAAATGTAGACATGATGAGAGGCAATCATTCTCTGTGGGTTCTGTTGAAACAATTTTAAGTTTTTTGTTTTAAGAGCATTTTCTTAGAATTTTAAAGCTCTGTCATTTTTTGTTTTACATGCAGCAATATGATGCTCTTTTAATTATGTTGAGCCCTGACCAACATCTGTGTTATTATTGTGCTTTAATTAATGTTTTGTGGATTTCCTTATGGTAGCTCTGGTTTCTTCCTGTGAGACTATTGGGAATATAAACCATTCTTCCTTGAGGAAAGGGCTAATACCCCTGCTGGAAAAGTTAACTTCTGTAGCTTTTGTGGAGGTTTGTGGAGTTGAGTAAAAGCATCGCAAGGATTTCTCTTTTAAGTTTTCAGTCTTTGGTTTTTCTCAGAATACCTTTTTTTCCCCCAAAAGACCTAGTTTAGTACTCTGATTGTTCTGGTAACAGTCATCCTATCTCGAAGTTTATGTAATGTTGGAATAACATCATCAGTCTTTTTTCTGCTTTGATGAGTAAAACTAAGCTATCCCAATTAGATACATCCATATTTCTAATTTTTAAACATCTCTGGAGTAGACCAACTTCACTATCACCTGGGAATTTGTTATAAATGCAGATTCTTAGGTACCCCTCCTGACCTACCCAATCAGAATCTGCATTTTAACAAGTCTCCTAAGTGGTTTGTATGTACATTAAATTGAGAAACCCTGTTCTACTCTTTCAGCTAAGAGCCTTGATATCAAAAGGTTCATCCCCGTACCTTCTTTTTGTGTTTTCTTTTGCTGAAGTATCAACCCCCCACCCTTTTTTTCCTTTAATCAGTAAGTGGTGGTGAGGAAAGTGATGGACACTCCCTGTAAATTATTTATTTTATACAGAATTGCTTTATAAAGCACTTTTTGAAAAATCTTTAGTTTGTAGAGTCCTATTTAGTATTGTTTATTTAGAGTAATCAGCTTTTTAGGTTCTTTTCTAAAATAGATCCAAAGTTGAAAACCACAATTTTTTTTCCTCTTGGGGAAGAAGTCTGGCTTCCAAGCAGCTGCATAGGAGCCCAGGAAGCTAAACCCCTGAGCCAGGTCCTTTCTGCTCCCTCCATTCTCCCTAATAGCTTGCTCTATCATCTGCTACTTCCGGGATAATCAGTGTCCTGGCCTTCTAGTCTGTTTGTGTGTGTGTGTGTGTGTGTTGTTGTTTTTCCAGTTTTTTACTAAGTAATTAGTAGATACAAATATGTTTATAAAACATACGAATTTACAAAACAGTGGACACTCATGCAACCACCACCTGCTTTAAGAACAGTCTTGGCATATACTACAGAGTCCCCTTTGCCCTCCTCCACACTCCCACTGAAGCAACAACCACCGTCCTGAACTTTGTACTTACCATTCCCTTTTTCTTGTCTATGGTCTATCCTTTTAAAAATCTTCATTTTGTCTTTTTTAAAACTTTATATACTTTATTATTTTTCTGCTGCCTTCTTTGATTAACATATTCCTGGGATTGAGTCGTTTGGTTGCTGTAGTTCATTCATTTTCACTGCTGTACAGTATTCCACCTTGAATTATTTATTCACTCTACTGGAGATACAGAATTGAATTGACTCCAGTTTTCTTGCTATTATAAAAAGGCTGCTGTGAATGGTTCTTGCACATGGCTCCTGGTACATATGTGAAGAGGTACATACACACTCTCTTACTCTCTCTCCCCCACCCTCTTTTTCTAAGGAATGAAATTTGCTGGATCCTGGGGTATGCGCATCTGCAAATTTACTAGATAATGCAGAGCTGTTTCCCAAAGTGGTTGTAAGAGTTTGCATTTCCACTAGCAGTGCTTGTTACGATTGTTTTACAACCTTGCCGGTAGTTCATTTACCAGACTTTAAAATGTTGTCCAGTCCCTATTTGTGAAATTTTATTTCATTGTGCATTTTATTTCCTATTTCCCTGATTATTGAGGTTGAGTATCTTTTTATATTTTTGGTCATTTAGATTCCTTTTTTGTGAAATGCCTGTCTAACATTTTGACTTTTTCTTTTGGATTGTTTCTTTTCTTATTAATTTCTAGGAGTTCTTTATATATATAATTGCTTACTAATCTCTTATGGATTATATGTGTTGCAAAAATTATCACCTAGTCTATGTATTTTAACCGTTTTTTAATGAACAGTCATTTGTAATTTTAGTAGTCATAAACAGTTTTTCCTTTAAGGTTTGTGAGGATGATTTTGTTATTGCCAAAAAATTTTCCCTAGTTTGGAAAAAGCTTTGATTTTGGAGTCAAATCAATCTGGACTCAACTCCTAATGGTATCACATACCAGCTCTGTAGTCCAGGCTAGGAACTAGCCTTGGACTAGCTGGTCATGCTTGGAACCACAGTTTTCCTCATCAGTAAAATCAGAATAAAAGGACCTATTTTTCACACAGCAGTTGTGGGGTAGCACTGTACAGTCCAGGCCTATAGCAGGTGCTCAATTCATAAGGATTTCATTCCTTTCTCCTGGGCCTACCTAAACTATATGAGCCATTGACCCTTTTTGGTATGCTTTGTGGAAACTTCAACATTTTTATGTCAAAAGAGCTATTTTTTAAAAAAATTTATTTACTTAAAAAAAAAAGATTTCTTTCTTTCTTTCTTTCTCCCCCCCGCCCCCCCCTTGTCTGTTCTCTGTCTTTTTGCTGCGTGTTCTTGTTTTTGTCCGCTTCTGTTATTGTCAGCAGCACAGGAATCTGTGTTTCTTTTTGTTGTCATCTTGCTGTGTCAGCTCTCTGTGTGGGCGGTGCCATTCCTGGGCAGGCTGCACTTTCTTTCCCGCTGGGCGGCTCTCCTTACGGGGCGCACTCCTTGCGCGTGGGGCTCCCCTATGCGGGGCCACCCCTGCGTGGCAGGGCACTCCTTGCGCGCATCAGCACTGCACATGGGCCAGCTCCACACGGACCAAGGAGGCCCGGGGTTTGAACCGCGGACCTCCCATGTGGTAGGTGGATGCCCTAACCACTGGGCCAAGTCCGCCGCCCCCAAAAGAGCTATTAAACAATTTTTTATTTTCAAAAAGTTTGTGTTTGTTATTGGTGGAATTTATTTAGTGCAGGCTGTACAAGACCACTTACTGGGAACTTTTTATCAGTTCCAGTTCTTTTCCTTGAAAGTAATGTATTTCTTTTAAGCAGTTCCTTTTACCAATAAGCATTTACACTAGTTACTACTCTACTCACTAGCCTAGTAACCTAGGGCAAACTGTCTTGGTCTTCAGCATCTTCATCTGTAAAATGATGAAGGTATGATAGTCCCTGTTACATAGAATTATTGAAACTAAATGAGGGAGCAGATGTGGCTCAATGGTTGAGCATCTGCTTCCCACATGGGAAGTCCCAGATTCGGTCCCTGTGCCTCCTAAAGAAAAACACACACACACACACACACACACACACACACACAAAACAAACAACAATCAAGCAAATGAAACACTAGAGAGGGCCACTGTGGCTTAGTGGTTTGAGCGCTGGCCTCCCATATGTGAGGCCCTGGGTTCAGTCCCCAACTCCGGTACCTCAAAAAAAACAAAAACAAAGAACAACTAAATGAGGTACTCCAGTGCCCATCACATTCAGTTTTATTTATCATAAAATGTGGGATTTCTGCTTAGTTTTTCTGAATTTCGTGATTTTCTTTCAAATAAGTAATATGGTTTATTCAAAAAAGATATATTACCGTGACTAATACCATTCATTCAAATAAATAATGCAAATTCCAATCTATATTGAAATTGTCCATATGTATCATGTCAAAATAATGATAAAGACAGACCCAATTAATTTTTTTTAATCCTCCCTTTGTGGCTTTTTGCATGCTGTGTGTTCTCTGTGTCCATTCACTGTGCATTCTTCTGTGTCTGTGTTTATTTATTTTTATTTCCCCTCCGCCCTGGTGACTCACTTGCTGTCTGCTCTCTGTGTCCAATTGCTGTGTGCTCTTCTGTGTATTTTTTTGCTTGTCTCCCTTTTTTGTTGTGTCAACCTTGCTGAGTCAGTGCTCCACTGCACTTGCAGGCCGGGCAGCTGTCCATAACCTGCGCCTTCAGAAGGAGGCCCTGGGACGCGAACCCAGGGCCTCCCATATGGTAGGCGGGAGCCCAACTGTATGAGCCACAGCTGCTTCCCGCTATTAATTTTTTTAAAGAAACAAAATAACACTAAAACCCTAGTATTTGAGGAAATCATGTGAAGAGATAATTAATAAAAGGAGAAATAAAAGATTAATTATTATATTGTTCAAACGCACCATGAGTGTGAAATGCTAATTAAAACAATGGAATTAATTTTTCTGCTTAAATTGATAGATTGACAGTGTTCTCTGGGGTGCTGTGAATGGGAGCTCTGTATCACCTGTTGGGAAGGTATTCAGATAAAAAAACTTAGTGGAAACATATGGGTTTTATATATGATAGAAACATTGAACGTTTATACTTTTTGTATGAATCTCTCTTGTAGCTCTGTGACTTAAAGAAATAATTAGAAATCAAGACAAGTTTTAAAACAAGGATTTTCTTAGCAATATTAATAGTGAAAAAGCAAAATTGTCTTCTAATGGGGGGAATCAAATAAGTTATGACACAACCATTGGATGAAATATAATATAGTCCTTAAAATAATGGTTTGGAAAAATGTTACTGAAGTGGGAAAATGTTAACAATATAATGTTCTAGAGGAAATTGGTATGTAAAATTGTTTAATATGGTATAAACCTAGTTTTATTAAATATAAGGCTGGAAGGAGGTACATTAAAATGTAAAGGATTTGCTTTAAATGGTAGGTTGGTGGGTGATTTTCTTCTCTCCTTTGTATGAAAGGAAATTCCCGACTTAATGTTTCTCATACTCAGTTTTAAAATATTTCATACATTGGGAGGAGTATAGTAAATAATATGCTACAAGACCATGAGGATGCTTATTTTTTCATAGTCAGAAAAGCAGTCAACACTTTATTTTAATTTAAAAAAAGGGAAAGAAAAAGCAAATCTGGCCACTTTTAGATAATTATTAAGGAGTAGTTTAAACTTTCAAAGGATTGTTGTCATATCTGCCCTTCTCTGCACTTTCCTAAAAGCAGTGGGAAAATAAGTAAGTCAGCATCTTAAAGGTCTAAGAGAGAAAAATAGAGCATTCAGATGTAATGGAATATGAACTCAACTCTGTACAGTAACATGGGTCAGCTTAATTTGAGAGATGAAAACGTTTTGGTAATGGATGGTGGTGATAGTAGCACAACATTGAAAATATACTTAATGCTGGAGGAGGATTGTGGAAAGATGGAAGAGTAGGAAACTCCAGGAATCAGTTTCTCCACCAGAACAGCTGTTAAACAGGCAGGAACTGTCTGAATCAACTATTTCAGAACTCCAGGGTCTCGTAGAACAGTGTACAGTATCCAGGGAAGAGCAGGAGGAAGAGGCTGGTAAATTGTTGTAAATGGCAGTAAATTGTCCTATGCCATGGTTTCTGTTATCCAGCCTGCAGTTTCATGGCAGGCACCAGGGAAGTCCAGCCTGTGGCATAGCTTGCCGGTGCTATAAAGAGACATAAAAATTCACTTCCCAAAGATCTGGGGTGGGCACAGGCTGATTGCTTTTTATTAGCTACTCAGATCACTGGGGACCTGGCTCTAAGGGCAGCCATTGTTCCAGCCCACCGTGGACAAAGGCAGTGGAAGAGACTTAAAGGCAGTAGGATTCCTCAGAGCTGCGAAGGGCAGTTGAAGGGCTGTATTTGCTGAGCAGGTTGGAAGCATAGTTTTGCAGAGCCATGGAAGACACTCCTGGCACCCTTCCTGACCCCGCCCCCGCCCTCATCCCATCTCCTGGGCAGCACTCTCTCTGTGGGTCCCTGGCCTTGTTCGGGCTGGAAAACACTGACTTGGGAAACTTCTTTCCGTCATGCCCTCCTTTTCTAGAATTTGACTCCAGGCAGAAGCAGCTTGAGACCACAAAGCATTATAAGAAACAATTGAGAACAGCCTGGGACAAGGCTTACTTGCTTTAAGTCTGGCAGTGGAGCATCCAGGACAGGAAGATGGTCTGTCTCCTGGAAAGCAGAGGGGCATACATATTCCTATAAACAGGGAGACTCCAAAGGCCACTAACAAGCCCAGAAAAAGGACCGGCCCAGAAAAGACAAGGACGACCTTGCACTTTGCATTTACCTTGGGCTGACCTTCTTGATAGAAGAGTCGGCATTCAAGAAAATATTGGTTGCAATACTTAAAGTGCTGAAAGAAAACATTTGCCAACCAAAAATTTCATTTCTAGCAAGACTTTCAAAATAGAAGGAAATTTAAGACATTCCCAAACAATCAAAAGCTGAGGGGGTTCATCACCCAGTGGACCTGCCCTTAAAGAATGTTAAGGGAGTTCTTCAGACGGAAAGGAAAGGACACTAGACAATGGTTCAAAGCAGCATAAAGAAAAGAAGGAAAAATAAAGAAAGCAGCATAAAGAAATAAAGACCTGCTGTAAATGTAACCATTTGGGTAATTATGCAGTACTATTGTATTGTATTTTTTTGGTATGTAACTCTACTTCTTACTTCCTACTGGTGCTAAAATGCACATGATAAATCTATGGTTTTGGATATACAATATACAAAGATATAAGTGGTAGCAAATACAAAAAGGTGGGGGAAAAGGTGGGGATAGGAATGGTCAAGTTGGTATTAAATATGATTTTATATATATATGTAGGATGTTAAGTTTTATTGTTTGTTTTAAGCGTAGGCAAGAGAGTAAAGGGTTTATTAAGAAACAAGAAGAGAGGTAAGTACACAATCCAAGACATGGACTGTGGCATGCTACAGGATGAGTAGTGCCAGAATGTTAAGTTTTAATCCCACAGTAACCACAGGGAAAATATATGAATATTATATGCATATAGAAATGAGAAGGGACTCAATATGGTACTACACAAAAAATAAAAAAATGTATAAGTAGGCATTAACAGAAGAATTGAGGGATAAAAAAGGTATACTATTTACAAAGACTAAATAGCAAAATTGACAGAAAAAGCCCTGCATTATCATTGGTGATTCTAAATATAAATGGATTAAGCTCTCCAGTCAAAATGCAGAGGTGGAGAATGGATAAAAATCATGACCCAACATAGGCTGTCTACCAGAGAGTCACCTTAAATTCAAAGAAATAAGTAGATTGAAAGTGAAAGGGAAGGGAAAAAAATACTGCAAGAGGTAACCAAAAAATAGCTGGGATAGCTATACTCATATCAGGTAAAATAGACTGTTATGAGGGACAAAGCGGTCAATTAAATAAGAAGCGGTAACAATTATAAATATATATGCCCTTTACATCCCAGCCCCCAAATATATGAAATAAATATTGACAGATTAATAGAGAGAATTGGCAGTTCTACATTAATCTTAGGAGACTCTAAAAGGTTTTCAAGAAGGAGTGGATGTAGCTCAAGTGATTGAGTGCCTGCTTCCCATGTATGAGGTACTGGGTTTGATTTTCAGTACCTCCTAAGAAAAACAAAAAAAACAACTCTCATTGGGGAGCAGATGTAGCTTGGTCATTGAGTGCCTGCTTCCCATGTATGAGGTCCTGGGTTCAATACCCAGTACTTCCTAAAAAAAAAAAAGAGAGAGAGAGGAAAGAATTATAAGAGAACTATGACCAACTGTATGCCAACAAATTAGATATCCTAGATGAAATGAACAAATTCCTACAAACAATCTACACTGACTCAAGAAGACATAGAAGAGCTCAACAAACCAATGATTAGTGAGGAGATTGAATCAGTAATCAGAAACCTCTCAACAGGGGAGCGAGTGTAGCTCAGTTGATTAAGTGCCTACTTTCCTCATACTTGTGGTCCTTGGTTCAAACTCCCTGCCTCCTGAAAATAAAGACAGACAAAAAAACCTCTCAACAAAGAGAGCCTAGGACTAGATGGCTTCAAAGGGGAATTTTGCCAAGCATTCCAAGAAGAATTAATACCAATCCTGCTCAAACTCTTCAAAAAAATTGAAGAGGAGGGATCACTCCTTAATTCATTCTATAAGGCCAACATCATCCTCATATGAAAGCTGTATAGTAATTTTCTTAAGAAAAGGAAATTGTCCTCAAGAAAAAAAATTAAGACAAATATATTAATATGGATATAAAAATTCTTCGAACAAAATACTAGCAAACCAAATCCCAGGTATGCAACAGTGGTTCAACATCAGAAATTCAGTTGATGGAAATATACCACATTAACAGAATGAAGGAATAAAACCACATGATCATCTGCATTTGACAAAATCTAGCATCCCTTCTTGATAAAAATACTTAAAAAACAAGGAATAGAAGGAAACTTCCTCACCATGGTAAAGGACATTTATGAAAAACTCACAGCTAATATTATACTCAATGATGAAAGACTGAAAGGTATTCTCTAATATCAGGAACAAGACAAGGATACCCACTGTCACCACTCTTATTCAACATTTACTGGAAATTCTAGCTAGAGCAATTAGAGAAGAAGAAGAAAGTCATCTAAATTAGAAAGAAGGAAGTGAAACTCTCCTTATTTGCAGGTAATCTGATCCTTTATACAGAAAATCCTGGAAATCCACAACAAAGTTCCTGGAGCTAATAAATAAATGAATTTAGTAAAGTGGTAGGGTGCAAGAGCAACACCCCAAAATCAGTAGTGTTTCTATATACTTGTAGTAAGCAATCTGAAGAAGAAATCAAGGAAAAAACCACTTAACAATAACAACTAAAAGAATCAAATATGAAGAATAAATCTAACCAAGGATGTAAAGGGTTTGTACACAGGAACTATAAAATATTGCTAAAAGAAAATTTTAAAAGACCTAAATAAATGGAAGGACATTCCATGTTCACGGATTGGAAAACTATCATCAAGATGTCCGTTTTACCCAAAGAAATGTACACAATCCCAGTCAAAATTCCTACAGCCTTTTTTGTAGAAATGGAGGATAGTCAATCATCAAATTTATATGGAGAGTTAAGGGGCTCTGAATAACCAAAGGCAGCTTGAAAAAGAAGAACGAAGTTGGAAGACTCACACTTCCCAATCTTTAAACTTAGTACAGTGCCACTCCCTTCTTTGTAATTTAGATGACTCAATAACTAAAACACCCGAGGTGCTGACACAAGGACAGACTTATGGACCAGTGGAGTACAATTAAGAGCTTAGAAATCAACCCTTACAATCAAGTCAATTGATTTTTGACAAAGGAAGCAAAGACCACTCAATTGGGAAAAAATAGTCTCTTGAACAAATGATGCTGGGAAAACTGGATATCTATTTGCAAAAGAATGAAGGTTGTTCCTACCTCATACCGTATACAAAATTAACTCAAACTGGATCAAAGACCTAAATATAAGAGGTAGAATTACCAAACTCCTAGAAGAAAACATTGTGAAGCATCTTCATAACCATGTGTTAGGCAATGGTTTCTTAGACTTTACTCCCAGAGCACAAGCTACTAAAAAAATAGATAAATGAAAGTAAAACAACATGATGGGAGAAAATATTTAGAAGCCATGTATCTGATAAGTGTTTAATAATTAGAATATTTAAAGAAATGCTGCAACTCAGCAACAAAGAGCCAGTCAGCCCAATTATGAAATTAACAAAAGTCTTGAATAATAGACATTTCTTCAAAGAACGTAAACAAATAGTCAAAAAACACATGAAAAGATACGCGACATCATTAGGGAAATGCAAATCAAAACCATGATGAGATAGCATTGGACACCCACTACTAGAATGGCAACTATACTTAAAAAATAGAAAATTACATTTGTTGGAAAGGATATGGATAAATAGGAACACTCATTTATTGGTGGTGGAAATGTAAAATGGTGCAGTGGTTGTGGAAGACAGTGTTGCAGTTCCTCAGGAAGTTAAGTATAGATTTCCCATATGACCCGGCAATCCCACTACTAGGTATATACCCAAAATAATTGAAAGTGGGGGGAAATGGACTTTGGCCCAGTGGTTAGGGCGTCCGTCTACCACATGGGAGGTCCGCGGTTCAAGCCCCAGGCCTCCTTGACCCGTGTGGAGCTGGCCCATGCGCAGTGCTGATGCGCGCAAGGAGTGCCCTGCTACACAGGGGTGTCCCCCGCGTAGGGGAGCCCCACGCGCAAGGAGTGCACCCATAAGGAGAGCCGCCCAGCACGAAGGAGGGAGCAGCCTGCCGAGGAATGGCACCGCCCACACTTTTTCCCGTGCCGCTGACGACAACAGAAGCGGACAAAGAAACAAGACGCAGCAAAAAGACACAGAAAACAGACAACCGGGGGAGGGGAGGGGAATTAAATAAATAAAAATAAATCTTTAAAAAAAAAAAAAAAAGAAAGTGGGGACTCAAACAGATATTTGCACACCTGTGTTTATAGTGGCATTATTCACAATTGCCAAAAGATGGAAGCAACTCAAGTGTCCTTCAACAGATGAATGGATAAACAAAAAAATGTGTTACATACAAGCAATGGAGAGTTTTTCAGTCATAAAAAAGAAATGAAGTTCTTATACATGTGACTACATGGATAAACCTTGAAGACATTTTGTTGAGTGAAATAAGCTGGATATAAAAGGACAAATATGATCTCTCACGATCTCTCTGACAGGGAAAAATTAGAATAAACAAATCCACAGTGTTAGGAGATGGGGTGGGGACATGAAATTAAGTTAAGTTAAGGCTTACAATGTATAGGTTTCTTTCTGGGAGAGTGGAAGAGTTTTGGTAGTAGATGGTGGTGGTGGTAACACAACGTTGTGAACATAATTAACAGGACTGACTTATATATTTGAATGTGCTTAAAGGGTAAATTTTAGGTTATATATGTATTACTAGAATAAAAAGTTTTTAAAAAGTTTTTAAAAATGAATGGAACTGCACAGCACAATGACCCCTAAATTAAAGCATACATTTTAGTTAATGGTACAGTTATACAAATGTGCTTTCATCATTTTGTAACCAGTGTACCACACTAATGAGAGTTGTAATGGGTATCTGTATTTTTTGCATGATTGTTCTGTATACCCACAACTTCTCTGATAAAAAAAATGTACACTTAAAAATTGACAAAGTCATATGTTTTATTTTTTATGTATATTTTACCACAATAAAAACACAGCAAGATGATTGGGTTTCTTTAGTATTTTCAAACTGTACGTGTGAGCGGAGAGAGCAATGGAATTTTATGACATGCTTGCTCTCACTTGTGAAAGCCCAAACACTGCTCCTGTAGCTAATTTTGTAACCATTACACCATCCTGTTTCATGGAATTTGTCAGAAATGCAGATAAAATCTCAAGTGAAAAATTTTAAATAATCCATATTTAGTTTACTTAAAATTAATGGTTTCTCAGGATTGAGAATATTGTAAACTCAGAGTGGGAAGATAATTTTAATGATATCCTATTCCTGTATGAAAGTATATTCTTATGCAATGCATTATGTAATGTATATGTGTACATATTTGATAACCATTTTGCAGTCAAATGAGAGAGGTGTGTGTGTGTGTGTGTATGAGTAATTTCCACCTTGAAGTAGAGGCAAACGGCTATTTTAGACTTTTTTAGTGGAGAATTTTATAGAGATAATTGTTTGAAGGTAGATATTTAGAGCTAATATTTTGAAGGAATGAGTCAGGTTGTCCTTAGCTCGTGGGAGAAGTGTTTGGGAGGAAATAGTACTTTCTGTTTTATGGACCAGTTTCTTTTGTACAATAATATTCTTTCAAATATAACTTATAAAAATGAATGTTTATTTACTTCCATGAATTTTTTGTGTTTTTTCTGCCATGAATTTTAAATGGTTTATTGAGATGGGTTTGAGGATTACATGTAGTCTGAAATATGAAAGTAAAATGTTACAATTTCATGATTGTTTTTACAAGCCATAATTCCTTGCTTGGTAAATTGTAATATGTGAGAGTGAACACCGCACAAAACCATCTGATTTCTGCTCTAGTATCTAGAGGTCCCTTCTGGTGATCTTTAACTATAAACTTGAAGCCACTAGCCGGCAGTAGAATTTGTTTTAAAACATAACTATACGTTTTTTTACACAGCAAGTGATCTAGAATGTACGTTTGAATGAGATATAATAAAATTTACTCATTTGAGTTTTATTTTTAATGTTGTATAATTAACTGTGTCTGTGCTTAGTTTACCAACCTTTTTAATAGTAGTTATCTCTGGGTAATAGGATTGGGGATGATTTAGAATTTTGTGTCTCCATGTTTTCCACATTTTCCAGAAACATGTAACAATAAACTCTTGTTCTTCAAAGCTTTGTAGCAAGCCTCAATTTAGCTAGACAAAAAAAGCCCCTCTGTATAATGAATAACCTGTTAAATATTCCTGCTCTTGTTCAAATTTTTCTTCCAGAACTTACAGAAAAGTAATATTAATCCTGATTGTAAAGAGGACTAAAAATTTTAAAAGGTGTTTCCATTCCTCATTTAATTGTGCATTTTGTTAGAACTTTGACATTTCATTTCTTCTTTGGGATGTGGGAAAAGATGTAGGAATCAGGCCACAAAGGAACTGGACAAGTCCGTTGTCCCGGCATAGCAGCCGCCAGTGACTACTCCCTTCGGTTCTGGATAAAGTTCCTTGTTTCTCTACCCTCTTGGGTGTTTGTTTGAAGGATAATTTTTGTCCGAGTATGTTTGCCTCAAGGCCAAATCTACATGTTCAAGGGCTGCATATTTCACAGGAATGTTCTTCACTAGTTGTTCAGTCTTTTGGGTGGGGTAATAAATGTTAGTATAGTTAGGGCTTTTTTTTTTTTTTTTGGCTCTTTTCCCTCTTTTTCACTTAAAAGGGAAGGAGAACCTTCCCTTAAACAATGCTTATTTAATTTGCTCTATGGTGTTTAAACATTTTCCATTGTATTTTTTATCCTGTAGTGGGAGAATGTTTGAACTTTTCATAGTGAGTACAGTAGTTTTAAATGTTACATTTTTTTATTCCTGAATAAATTATGAAGAATGTATGTTTTCACAAGGGCATAAATTCTATAACGTAATCATAACATAAAATACAAGAAATATTTTTAAAGTATTTTATTACTGAAATAATAGCAGTTAATTATAGCTTATATGGAAATATACAATAAACAAAAGAAAATTAAAAGCACTGGATATTCCATGACTCCAGAAACTTGCAGCTAATATTTTGGTGTTCATCCTAAGCCTTTTTCCTTCTGCATGTATTTGTTCATTTTACAAACATATAATCGGGGTCACATCTTCAAATCTTAGGTAAAAGATATTAAGTTTTGATAGTCTGAAATGGTCACATGATCATGTTTATCACTCCTCCAATTTTTACATGTAGCATAGCAAAACATGAAATCTTATTGCTGGTCAGTTTAAAACTTATCTACCCCATATATACTCTCTGCTACCTGAGCTGATTTAGGGGTGGAATTGTTAACTTAAAGAAAAAAAAGATGAGGAAACAGAGAATCATTTGTTAACTGTAGATATTTATTTTCTTTGAATAAAACCTTTTTACAGTGGAAGAGTACCAGAAATTAAGTTCTCATTAGATTCTAAATGTGTACTTTCTGTTTTGTTTCTAAAGGAATTCCCTTCAGAGTTGTAGTAACTCTCTTGAGAGACATCTCCATATGCTTTGGACAACATCTGATTTTACTTTCATCTTCAGATGTCAGAGTCTTTGAAATAGCTGCCCCATAAGGTGTCACAAATGGAGTGGATGTGATTATTACTCTTGTTCTTAAATTAATACATTTTCCTGGGCTGGGTTTTGTTTTAACTGTTGAAAGCATTACTTTAGAGTTCACCTTTCTTAAGGTCATTCTATTAGCTAAATTCTTAAAGATCCTATCTTCTAGGAAGAAAAAACAATATACATATTTGATTATGCCAGCCAGTTCTTTAAGCCCTGGGGACACCGATGGATGGAGGTGACTCGCTGGCACTTCTCTGTTGCCTTAATTCTAGTGTATGGCCTCTTTCTGAGCAAAGGGCTAAACCAGCTCCTCTGTAGGAAAGGGGGAAGAAATACCCTTGCATTGGAAGAAAAAGCCCTTTCCCAGCCATTTCTATTGTCACTTTGGGGTTGTTGCTAGTCCTTGCTTGGGAAAATGTGTCTTGAGAAATGGCAAATGACCTTCTTCTTAAGTTTAGACACTGAAGTCCATTGCTAGCTCCTTTTCATCTCATTTAAGGGAAAATCCCAGCTTGGCTGTTGATAGAGCTGGGCTGCACGAGGTAGACTTCCTGTCTTAAAACAAGGAATTCCTCAGAAACCAATAACTTGATGGAAGGCCTTCTCTTTGGGGTGGCTGAAATCCAGCATGGGAGATGCTTGATGGTTAGTGAGCCTAGGCTGTCTGAAGCCTGCAGGGATCTCAGCCTGACCTTCAGCGTGCTGCACATGTTGGCTCCTAACTCTTGGGGAGGCTGCGGGCAGGGGCAATGTCTGAAGTGGCCCCAGGCCTAAGTCAGGGGAGGGCAGGGGCTGGAATGTGGCCTCTGCCAGACCTCTGACAGGATGAGACACCTGCCACTATTTTGGGAGGCGAGTGGTGGTCAGAGGTATCAGTCGGGTGACTCCTCTGAGAGGGGCCTGGTCCTTCTCACAGTGAGGTTGACAACTCTGTGCTGCCAGCTGTCCTTAAATACCCAACTTATCTCCTGGGGTGGGGTCAAGGAAGTGCCTTTATCCTAGAGCAAAGGGATTTGAGTGCCATTTGAGAAGGGGAGAAACCAGCACACACCTTGTGTTTCATTCTTGGTTTCAAAGGTAGGTTTTTTTGTCCATCTCTTTGCTTGTTTTCTACATAAACGCCCACTGCCAAAGGAATGTCTGGGTTTCCCTGATAATCAGAATGATTTCTCCATTTGAAAGACTTTATTTCACTTTTGAAGTATGTGTTACTGACATTAAGAACTCGGGCTTTCATCTTGCTTTCAAGTGCCAAACAAGAAAAATCTCATTGGATTCATGAAGGGTGAAAATTTAATTAGAGAACAGGCTAATTTAGTGTTCTTGAGGAAGACCCTTCTTGTCTGTCAGTTAGTTATATATATTTTCCAGTTGTGAAGAATCATTTTGTCAATGGATGCTTGCGTTTATATTTTATTCTTAATTTTAGTATGTATTTCCATTGAGCTACAGTCTTGTCAAAGGAAACTTTTGTTAACGTAAAGTAAATTTATCTTTAGTGGGTCATACTTGAGAACTGCTTCTCGGTCTTCTCAACTTTTCAAGGATGTAGATCTTTAATACAAGAGTATATTGATTGCTGGCTTGTCACTGGAATGTTGTGCAGCTGTGCAGAGCCTGAGGATCAAATGTGCTAATTAAATATGTTTTTAGCATGAATGGAATGTAGCAGCATGTGGTTACCCATTCCGGTTTGCTTTTGAAAAGGACTTTTTTGTGTGTGTGCCAAATATTAACATTTAGAGCGTACACTGACTCTTAGTAGATGTATTGCTATATGAAGTTCTTCTCATAGAGATAATAGACCTCATTAAATATTGAGATTGCCCTTTAAAATATACCCTGGTTTGTAATCTGCTTCAAAATGTAGGCAGTGGGGGCTTGAATGGGGTTAGCATCTGTAGTCAAGATGTCCCTCCCCTTCATTTTTTTTTTTTTTTTTAATATTTGATCTTGTTTTTTTTTAGCAAGTACTTACCCTTTCTTTGAGTAGTAAGGCACAGAGTTTCACCCTAGCTTGAGGAATATTTGAGGAATATTTGGATGTTAGGTTTGGGGACAAAGGTGAGTTAATCATTGAGATTGAGCCAATCCACAAATAATGTTGTTCTGATTTTTTACCAGGCATTGTAAAAAGTAACCTGATGGGAATAAATGGCAGATTGGTTGTGTAATGTGGCAACGTCTTACTTATTATGTCTTTAGAGATAAGTGGGATGTGATTCCAGCAAGGCTGTGCATAAAATGTTGGAATGGGTTGGAGAACTGCCAAAAGATTGGGAGCAAGCTGTGTGACAAGCACTAATGCAGCCTCCGTCTGCCTTCAGATAGCTGCAGTTTAACAAAATATCTTGAAACTTGTCATTTCATTTGAGGAAAGTCCCTTCACAAATGTACTCTCAAGAAGTAGATATGGTTGATTTCTCCCATTATTTTAGCAATGCTTTATTTTTATTTATTTAAAATTATTTTTCCTTCCTACAGTATTTAAAAACATTGCGTGGTTTTACCTGGACTAATTAGTAAAGCATCATCCCAAACTTCACATGGTGGTTTCCCTGTCCCACCCCCCTCACTCATTGCAAAATATGCAGTCTTTGTGGCTTGGGTAAAATTGGGATGCTGACGGTTTTTTAAAAAGCCTTCTATTTTATTTTCGATAAGCATTTGCATATGAATTATTGGTGTTTCAACACTAAAACATTGTACATGCAGAGCTGGAGGCATTGATGACTTCTACGGAAGCTTTCTTTTTTCTTAGCTTATTAGCTTTTAGGCTTTTGTATTAAGTTCATTGGTGGTTTGTGTGTAGGCTTTGATTTGTGTTTATAATTGATTTACTTTCTGTGATCTCTCAATTTTTTTGGAGTGGTAAAAACAAAGTGAATATCTGTGGGATGTATCCTGTATAGGTTTGAGCCTGATGGTGATGTGAAAAGCACTTAGTGCAGTGGAATGGCTGGTTGGAGGTAGGGGCTGCCTGGTGGGGCTATCAAAGTAACTATTAGTTTGGGTGCTGTGAAGATCAATTTTTTAAAAATGCAACATTTGGAAATAAAATAACAACAGGTTGAATATTGTATGCGAACAGTGAGTCATCTTTTCCTTGAGATGCTTAGTACGAACGAACTAAGTTCCCATTACTTAAGATTTCTTTAAAGATGGCATTAATAGATAATCTTAATTATCCTGTTACTTAATGTCCATTAGAAATTTGCACTTGAATTAATGCACTAATTCTATAGCTTTTTTGAGTACACCCCCAAATGGTTTTGTTTTTTTAATTTCACTACCGTCATATTTATAAGTCCTGAATTTTGCTTTGTCAGTTTCAGTATCTTTCTTATATTTTGGAGGGCCTCGTCTTGTTTAGGAACATTATCTCTGGTTTTGTGTAAATGCCTTATACAGAGATTTAAAACATAATTATTAGGACTTCTGGTCATAGAGTTGAAGTTATTTTAGGTATGTTTTCAAATTATTTTAAAATGTAGTTAAAAAAAGGAAAAACATTTTTTAGAAAATCTGTGGAGATAGTTTTTTTTAGATGTTTCAATCTTTTCATTCTTAGATGGCAAGTAAATAGTCCATGGTATTGCTGACATGTAAGAAAATTTCATTATGGAGCCTATGACTTCTAAATGTTTTCTTTTTATATTTTGATTTTTGCCTTTCCCTTGCTTTACTCATTCTGTCTTTTCAAACATACAGGGTAACCAAATTGGGAAATTGAGTTCAGATGTGCCTAAAAAAAGCTACCTTTTCCTTTTTACTTAGCATAGCGTTATCTGATCTGCTTGTATGATACTATATTTTTGATTGTTTTAAATCTAAGACCTCCATTGATTTAGAACCTACAGTCCTTTAATTTTATAAGAGAGTACAGTCATTCACTCTAAGATGAGCAGGCAAAAAGTTAAACATTTGAATATCCATTTTCTGGATTATTGTCTGAATTAGAAAGACATTTATTTTATACATGCAAATTAGATGTTACTTCCTTTCGACTATATGCCTTGTATTGACACAAGCTGATGAAAGCAGGAACAAATAAAGCTTAGCATTTAAAATATTTCAGACATAAAAATTCATGGAATTTGCTTACATATGTTGGAAGATGCATAATACAGACATGGGATTTTAATTGGCTTTTTGTACACTATAAAGGCAGATGCAAACAGTACAGAAATCTGCAGATGGCGGTGGAGTGGACAGGTGAAGACCACATGTAAGTTCATACCAGTGGTAGGTGGAGAAGTGAGTTGGTTTATGAAATGCTAGCCATCTTAGATGTTTCTACAGCTGTTGTCAACTAGCTGAAAATAAATGGAAATTGTTGGAATGGTAAGAGTTTTGCTGTCCATATAGGCTTTAAAATAGTGCTTCAGATGCCTAAAAAGATGTCTGTTGTAATAGTATTTATAAGAGAAAAAAATCGCTAATATCCCAAATGTCTGTCATTGCTAAGTTAGAGGAAGGAATGTGATGAGGCAGTGGAGAGTGGCAGTGAAGAGTGGTGACGAATGGAACTGGGCGGCCTGGGCCTCACGCCTGGCTCCACTGTGCACGCTTTAGCAAGTCGTTAATCCTCGTGAGGATGAGATAAGTCAGTGTTAGTAAAGTGGTTAGACTAATGTGTGTTCGCTATTACTATGCCGATTAAATCATTATTATTAAGGAAAACCTTACACCATGGGAAGATTTGTAACATAAGGGGGGTGCAGAACACAAGAGTATATAAATGGTATGCTCTCAACTATGTAGAAAAATAAACAATGAGAAAAAGATAAGGTGGAAATTCTTTTGGGGGAGTATGGGGAGTGGGGCTACTTGTGGTTTTTGTTTCTGTGCCAGTGCTTTTCTGTATTTTCTAGGGTTCTACAATAACAATGTGTTACTTTTATAATTTGAAAAAATAAACTTTATTTTGAAAAGTGCATGTTTCCCTGGCAAACAATTAGTATGTTAACTATAAGAACATCTTATTTTTCCGTAAGCCGAGGGCCTTCCATGTGGCAACAGTTCACCTCTTTTTGATTCTACACTTTCACTTTCTTCTAAGTGCCTCAGAGTAATGAAACTCAAAACTACTTTTTTCAGTCAGTTTTTCATTAATTTAAACTGATGGTGAAGTAAAAAGAATACAGACTATAGCCACATGTCTGCCAGCTCAAACAAGTTAAGTTATAGAACTTCAGTTTTGCCGTGTGAGCAGGAGATGATACCATCTATTTTGCGGTGTTAACAATTAAATGCAGCAGTCTGTACACATCATTTCTCAGTGTCATATAGACTCAGTAAGTGATATTACTACCCTCACTGCCCCCCCCAACAACAAACAAATTACAAACAAATAAACTGGTCACTTTAATCCATACCATGGCCTTTGGTTTTAGTTTACTGGGTTTTAGTGCTGGATTTAAGCTTCTCTAGACTCAAATGGCATTCTTAAAGATTCATTCTTGCAGTGTGCTTATTACCTCCTCACACCCAAAAAATATCGCTATATTTTTTTTGTCAATTTATATAGACTTATTTAAGAAAAATTCTCTTCCATAGTGTATCAGACAGGCTAGACTGGTGCTACAGTAACAAACAGCTCCAAAATCTCAGAGGCTTAAAATAAACAAAGGTGTATTTCTCCTTTATTTTATATAGCCACCATTTTATATGTCCATCATAGGGCTCTCACTTCGGGACTCTGACTGATGGTGACGTCATCATGTCAACTCACACACAGGTCATTGGCCAGTCTCATGGCCCTGCCCAATTGCAGGGGAAGCAGACAAATGTAATCCTTCTATGTGATCTATGTGATCCTTCTATGTGTTCCAATAAGAAAACTGGGTATGTGTGAACGTTAGAAGTTTCTAATAAGACAGGTAATGGTGTAGGTAATATCTAATTGAGCATTTACCACCAAGTTCATTTTAAAGCACTGTTTTTGCAGTATCTTAATATGTGTTATTAAAAAGGGTATTTCCTGGTCAAATAAATTTGGGGGATGCAGGGCTAAGCAAAATATAAGATGTTTCTTTTGTGAGGACTTCTCAGAGCCTTATTATGCTAATATGAAGGAAGAGTAATACATAGTTTTTCCCAAAATTACCTGGCCTTGGAATTCCTTTCTTTTCTTTTCCTTTTCTTTATTTCTTTTTTTTTTTTTTTCATAGCCTCTCTTGGCCCCAAAGTTTCATAGAATATATTTAGGGATATAGTAGTCTAGTTTGTCCTCATACAAAGCAAACATATTAGAATTGCATTGTAATTATTACATATACAGTGTGAAGCTTTTGTGTTTATTTGTTAGAAGAGTTGACTATTTGAAGAGTCTGATTTTTATTATTACATGTAAAATTGCAGGCTTTTTTTTTTTTTTAGTTATTATTGTCTGTCCACCTGTGTTGAAGCCACAGGGTTTTTTCTTTCCTGTAGTTCAGGGGTTCTTAACCTTTATTTGTTCTATGGACCTCTCTGCCAGTCAGGTGAAAACCACAGACTCATTACAAAGACCACACTATACTGTATATTGTTTAATTAATATGTCACATCCTCACCAACAGGTCCCCACAAGGAAAACATTTTTTTGAATTTTCAATTCAAGCTCATGGACCCCTGAAATCTTTCCATGGACCCCTGGTTAAGAATCCCTGCTCTAGTTGCTTTTGTGTTTAAATTTAACCATTAATGAAAAAAGTAAACAAACCATGACCACACATCTTAGTGGTTATAAAAGATTAAATTGGTTTGAACAGATGGCCCAAATGTGTATACTTTTTTATTGGCTTTAGCATTTTTTTGGTTCTCTTTGACTTTGTAAAATAAGTTTTCTAAAAGTTTTGAAATGAAATACCAGTGGGTTATCGGATAAGAAGCAGAGAGACAAGTTTTGTCAAGAGGTATTTACTTATTTCTCTACCAAAGGTTTTGGATTTAAGTAGTGTTGGTTGCCAGTGATTTTATGCCTGCGTATGTAACAAAGCTCCATATAGAAATTTTCACTTAAATTTGGCTGTAAACATCATGTAATAAAACTTTAGGTAAGAAAGAGCTCTCCTTATTTCATAACTGTGTGTAGGTAAAACTGCATCATGACTGTCTCCCCAGACTTTTGAGTTTATGGCATTATCGTGGTTTTTTTTTTTAATGATAAATTCAATTTATATTAGAAATCACATGATATCTAGGCTGAGAATTCAATTTTCCTTTTTCCTTTTTTTTTTTTTTTCCTTCTTTTGTGAGTTTAAAGATATGAAGGGTAATTGTTTCATGACAGGAAACACACTTAAATCTATCAGTTAACTCACCACCATCCCCTCCCTGTTTCCCTAACAATTAGGACCTGACCAGTAGGAGACTTGAGTTTTGAAAGCAACTTGTAAGGATTTGAGACAGGGAAAATCTTTTTTAGGGACATAGTTCCCAGTCTTATCCTTTTTGTTGATGTTACTATTGTCCGAGATAAAGCATTCATGACCCATCACAAAAACAAACATTAAAAAAAAAAACAAAACATTTTTCACATGGCCTAGGGTGACAGGAGTCAAGCTTAATATATCAAGGAACTTTACAAACATGGGAACCCTCACTGTTCACCACAGCTGCTCCCAAGCAGGGCTTCCGTGGAGATGATACTTGTGGTGGAAACCTCAGATGCATGTGCTGGCTTTCAGCAATGAGCCGCAGTGTAGGTCTGCTTTTGAGGCAGGGTTGTTTATTTCCTCACCTTCAAGGATCGTTAGTAGGATTTTCATGGGCCACCCTTGTGGGCCAGCTAGAAAGTCAGCCTTTAGGAGGGTTTGTGGGAGAGGAGTGTTTTCATATGGCAGGCTACAGCTCACGGTCAGGAAGATGGTAGAGAAGACTTAGAATTAGAAGTTTTAGAATTGAGGGGTCCTACAGATCTTAGTTCATCTATCTTGTTGTGTAAAGGAAGAAATTAAGGTTCAGAGAGAGAAGATGAGGTCACACAGCTCCACATACGTGTAAGGGCTCAAGTTCTCATGTGCAGTCAGTCATAATTATTCTGAGCCATCTATAGGTATATGGAAATACTTAGTCTCCTGTGATTGTTTTCAGAGTGCTGAACCTTGAAAGGCATCTTACCACTGCTTATTCAGACCACATGTGATGCATTTTAAAGTTGTATATGTGGAAAATTGATTTTAAGAATTTAAAAAATATATAAAACTTTAAATTTAAATAAAATACAAAATTGTATGTATAGGGTGAACCTGCAAGTAATGCTCATGATAGCCATTTTTATGCTTGTCAAACTAATGTTAATGGTTAAACATTTATTGGGAAAATAGAAAGTGTTATGAAAATATAGCAGAAATTTTAAAAAGAGGTTTTTTTAAAAACATTATTATTAGGGAAAGTTCTGTTATATGGAACTAAAAGTCAGCAAATACAGGATATCTACCTTTGTCTTAATAAAAATAGCAAAGAACTGTGCCCAAGCCAGGCCAAAGGAAGGTGAAGGTCATTCCAAAATAGAAAAGGATCTGGTTAAATATTACTTTGGTAAGCGGAATACATTTAAAAATTTTCAGGCCTGGGGATATAGATGTAGACTGAGGAATTCTTTCTGCCCACTGATAGTTTGCACTATATATTATAAGTGATTTAAAGACGGATGAAGGGTAATTTTGAAAAACATGAAAGCCCCCCCCAAAAGCAAACAAGCAAACAACAACACTTTGTAACCATGAAGAAAATCTAGGATGTTGTAGGTAAAAGCAAAAAAAATCTCATTGTTCCAGTCCTCTTCTATGGAACGTTAAGACTTGGAAGGCAGTATCTACTGTGATTGAGTGTTTTCTGTATCACACTACCTGGATGGAACCTTGCCTCTCTTAATTACTATTTGGCTCTGGTTGTGACCATGTAATTTATCCAAACTGGGCAGATTATGAGAGTAAAAGGGGGGACACTTAACAGTGGTACCAGGCATAAACTGGAATAAACTGAGACATGCTGAAACAAACTGGGTAATATGGTTATACTAGTCTTATCAAGTTACCTACTCTCTGTGTCTTGTTTGGTTCATGTTATGTGATGGGCATGATGATGGTACTCTCTTTTTAGGGTATTAGGAGAATTAAATCCAATAAGACATGTAAAATGTTCAGATTCAGAATGTTGTTTGGCACATAACTGTACAATAGAGTTAACTATTTAAAAATCAGCATTATATTTAAGATACTTATTCACGTAATAACCACTCACATATTCAGTTTACTTTCTGTCATCTTCAGTATTATATCTCCAAAGCAAAATTTGCTTTTAAATTTATTGAATGATAGCATTTATTAATGACTTCTTCTGTTTCTGGTACCTGATGAAACTAAATTACTTGCATTATCAGAGCCCTTTACTCGGAGAAAGGTGCTGAAAGGAAAATGTACCTTTACTTTGTCAACTGTCTGTGTGTGTGTGGCACTTCGTTTTATAGCTAGCATCTCTGGTCCAAAGAAGGATGTGTATTAGGACCTTCAGTTTATTAGGATGTGGCTCATTGGTAGCCACACTAGAAAGCACATCATAGTTTTTACAGATGACCATGAATTATACGAATGGTAAATGGGTGAGTGGGTACAGAGTGGCAAATATCTAGATCTCCTCCCTGTTTCTCCCAGGTTGGGTGTTCCCAGCATAGTTACATGTAGGATTGCTGGATTTAGGAAAAACAAAATAAAAGAACCCAGGATGCCCGGTTAAATTTGAACTTCAGATATACAACAATTTATGGGATATATTTACATTAAAAAAATTTGTTGTGTTTCTGAAATTCAATTTTAATTTGGTGTCCTGTATCTTATCTGGCAACATCAGTTATATAGTGAAAGGGAACTCTTACCTTTTCAATATAACCCACATTCATACGTATGTACAGAAGTGTAGTGTGGATCTGTGGTAAGTACAGTGTTAACTTAAAAAAATTCCATGTTCTTCCACCCACCTTCGGAATGGACAGGTGAAAAGCTGTTACTGAGTAGCTGCTCCTGGGCACCCAGTAAGGCGAAGATGAAAAGGAATTCAGCCTGGTTTGCCACAGCAGCAGAGATTAGGTTTGTTTCAGCTGGCTTTCTCCTTGGAAGAGGGTCCATTGGTTAAGGTAACTTTGAAGCCCTTACCAATTAGAGTTCCCAATTTTGTGATTGAATTACTTTAGTAATAATTTGGGGAGGTGGGGTGGTAATTTTGGATCATTCATATTTCACCTCTTGATTTCGAGGGAACAAATTTTATTATGTAAGAGAGATTTCACATACTCTTTCCCACTAAAATCTCTTCCTGATTTTCATTTTCAGTAGTACTGCCTGGAAAATGGTGTTGAGTTTTTTGTATCAGCATGAAACTCCATCAGCATTCAGCCTGAGGGGCACTGCTTGCCTTTGGGAAATGCTGATTGGAAGATTAGAGGCTGTGGAAATCTGAATGTCTATTTGCATTTTTTATGCTCTAGATATGATTCCTCTATTAAACCAGGTGTCAGAGAGAAAGCTTCACCGGTTAATGGTATATTTGGTAAAATTAGTAATGACAAGTGAAAGTTGAGATTGTGCCTACTGGAGAAGAGTGAGCTAGAGTAGAAATGGTTTGGGGACCAATACTGGCTTCTTAATTGCTGCCATTTTAAAAGTTAATGTACCTGATGAAGGTTTCAGATGATCTTTTGGAGAAAAATGCACAGTGCTGAAAGTTTACTCTCAGGAATGGATAGCCAGTTGGGTGGGTTAGCCAAGGAAAATTTCAGTTAGAGCTGTTTGCTCAAATTGTGGATTTGAAGATAAATTTTGTTGTTTAACTGGTGACTTTACAGAAAATGAATTGTGTGTAAGGATTCATGCTAGCTCAGTTTTAGATGCTAATAGTTTGAAAAAACTCCTTTCCCTCCTTCTTTTTACCTTCCCTTCCTAGCTGTCACCTTTTCTCATTTGCTTCCTTTAATAGCACATTACAGTTGAGGATAGTTTTGTTTTTTTACAAGCTTCATAGTGTCATAAGATAAATGTCACTGTATTGATTTGCATGGTGCATGAAATATTTGATCCCATTGGTTACATAACCTAGTGTTTGCAAGTGTCTGGTTGAATGGGGATTGGCTAATAACAGTAGAACTTTTCACACTCTAGAGCAGTGATTTTCAGACTTGGCTGCACATTGAAATTATCTGATGTCCCATCCCCAAAGTACCTGTCTGGGGTGCAAAATGCACATTGGAATTTTTAAGAGCTCCCTAGGTGATCCGACCATACTGCCAAGTTTCCATGTTATCATCCTCTGGTCTATTCTCAGAATTATGACTTTAGCCTATGCTATCCAATATAGTAGCCCCTAACCCCATGTAGTTGTTTAAATTAAAATTAATTAAAAAATAAAATAAAAAATACAGTTTCTCATTCATACCAGCCACTTAGATGTTCAAGGGCTACATATGGCTCATAGCTAACATGTTGGGTGGGGTTGGTATTGGATATTTCCATCCTGGCAGAAGAACAGTCTAGGCTGGCTGTAGGATATCAGCAAAACAGGGCAGGGTCCCTGAACATTTGAGAAGTCGACACAGGAAGGGCTGGCTTGGAATAGAGCTAATCCAACCGGACTTGCTGGTACTGAGTTACCGTATACTTTTTGGGCAACCTTTTTCTCAATGGACTTTTTGGCAGAAGCCCTGCAGCAGTTGGTGCAGTGGATTGTGTGTCACAACTTGCAGAAAGGCCCCATTTAAGGCAGGCTGGCCTAAAGGGGGTGTGGTAAGGACTAAGGGCAGGAAAATGAGAACCCCCAAGGAGTCGAGGGCTGCTTTATTTCTGCAGAGCCAGGAATGCCCCTTTAAGGGACTGAATAAATGGTGAGTATTTGGGGTAATACTAGGTGAGGGAGATTTTATTCCTTCTCTTGAAGAAAGACCTGCCTCAGGTGTTTGCCTCCCCTGGCTGTCTCCAGCATGCCGAAGAGAGGGATGGTGCTAGCCCTTCTTTCAGTGTAACAAAGGTCCATTGCAGATTGCCGTGTTCTTGGGGGTCTTGGACAGGGAAGCGTTGAGGAGATGGGATGGGAACTCAATTTTATAGTCAGGCACATCATAGAAAGATCCAGATATGGTAGAATCATGGAAATGAGAAGGGTTAGAAGAAAAATGATGTGTGCTAAAAGATGTAGGTTTCCTAAATGATGCTTTCCTTAGGCAAGTTCTGTTTGGAGAATCTGCTTCCTTGCAGCAGCAGGAAACCCTCACATGGGGAGGGTTTCGTTAGACTGGCAGTTTGACTATCAGTGAATGCCCAGGAACAGATTTCCCTCGCATTCCCTGAGCCTACCACAAAGAAAATGCCTAGTGTTCATGGGCATTGGGAGTGGGTGAGAAGAGCTCCGAGAATACAATGAATCAAATGCCTGCAGCTGGTCCAGGGGTGCAAGTCCCCGCTGCCTAGTAGGGTCTGCGAGTCATGTGAGAGTTTTTTCCTATTGTGCCATTGTGCGTCATTGTCTTCTGTTAATCCAGGGTGAAGTACAAGTGCCCATTGCGTGCCTTATTTCCTCACTTTGTTAGGATTGCCAGGTAAGTATTCTCGACAGGGTTGTATCCAAGTATCTTTATTGGCAAGTGGTAATGGCACCATATCAACCACCTCTCCCTGAGAAATATGTGGTTGGGACCCCTATGGAATTTCACATGCTTAGAAATTGTGTTTATTTTTATCCCCCCCCCCCCCAATTACTTCCAGTACACTTTTGACTGCTGGCAGAGGCATATTCCCTTCCATTCCCATTGTCAGTAACTTTTATATTTTGTGTTTTGTTGACATTACCTTGCTGTTTTGAATTATATCCAGCACTTTAATTCTGCCATGTTTTCTGTATTCTCTTTCTTCGAACTCATAGAGCTAGATAGGAAATGTTAACTTCTCGTAAAAACAGGAAAATAGAAGGTTGGAAAGACCAAAAAGAAATGCTAAGAATAATAGTAGGAATCAAGCATTGATTAATCATTATCTTGTGTAGTAGAGAGCCATTGTGTAATTCTTGAAGGAGCTGCTGGTCCCCTTTGCATACAAATTTCAGACTGCTGTTGAATTTTGGAGGGTGAGTAGAGAATTTACCTCCAAGTTCTTGAAATTTGCATTTGAATTGCCATTTTTGGCCAAAAAAGAAGTACCATCTTTTTGGGTTTTAGAGTAGCACACAGAAATCTTCCAGAAAAAAAGTAGACCTGGTTCTTGACAATGAGATTAAATTACAATTAAGATAGAAGGATGAGATAGTATCTTACAGATCATCTTGTTTGGTGATTTCAAAGAGTATACATTAGAATCACAGGGGCTTTTAAAAAAATACTGATTCCTGGCCACAGTACTTCCCTGTTGAATCAGAATCCTTAGGCAAAGGGCCTAGGAATTTGTATGCTTTTGATGCCTAGGTGATTGTGGTGAGCGACCAAGTTAGGAAACACCGGCTTTATCTTAATGCCTCAGTTTCCCCAATGAAGGAAAATCAGGAAGGTGAACTGATTTTCCTGTGGTCAAAGGCAGCCTGAGTTAAGGCTGGACCTTTCTAAGGAAACTTCACCTCTGAGGTTCACCTTTAAAGAGACTGCTGTGAGGTCAGATACTGTAGACTTCTTTCTGAAATTCATGTCCTTTCATTTTATTTTTTGTTTTCGGAAGTGTGTTGAATTCTGTTTGTGTTTCATTCCCAGGGTGCTGTTTCTCGCTTCATTATGGAGGGTGGTATGTCACAGGTCCTGCGTGGTCAGCTGGCTGTGAGCTCTCTGGAGGACCTCTGGGACTCTTTCTCTCAGATTTCAGTGTTGCTCCCTACTCATTCTGGTGGCTTCTTTGTGATTTACAGTTTCCCTCCCTCCCCAGTCATTAAAAAAAAAAAAAAAAAGTCCTATCTCTTGATATATTTTTGGCTGCAGAATAACTCCAGATGGTACATTTTGTTTAGGGAAAAACCACACAAAATTTTCCACACTTTTCCATGAATTATTTTTCTACTTTCAATTTTAATGAAGTTGTTAACCTTACGAAGGAACTCATTTTATAAAAAGACACTAACCATTGACCAAACATACTTGTTTGTAATACTTAGCTTCGTTTGCAAAAATTAAAATTACTCTTACCATAAAAGACTAAAATAGCAATTCAGACTTTCTAGAAATAAAAAATTAAGAAGAACTTCTAGTGATTGGATTTGACACTGAGAAATAAGTGATGAAAATGGAATCAAATAAGGTGATGTGATTGAAAATACTTAGAAAAATACATGGAAATTTACAGATATGGGTTACTGATTTTTAAAATCGTAATTCTGACTTGGGAACTAATACAATTTCAAATGATTAAGAGCTTCTACAGAGACCATACATACAAAATCCCTGGTTGGGAATGTGTAGCAAAGTATTACTGAGAATGTGGGTTGTTTATAGAAAATGTTCTGTACTTTGAAATGGTCTTTTCACTGTGATTTTTATTAGTTAGAAATTTCTGGATCAAGGAAAGGACCTATTCTTGAGTCTGAAAGTTTTAATACTAGCTGTGTTCCTGTAAAAATTTGAGAGAACCTCAGTATTAATCATTCATGCCAGTCTCACAGAGTTACCCCAAGAATCTGTTTGATTTTGCTGGGGTGATGATGCAGAGGATGGAAAACAACACTTGTGAGACTTTATAAACAAATCTTTTAATGCAGAGAATATTTAAGGGGCCTTCTGGTAGTGCTTTAATTCAGAGGGTTCCACAAAAAGAGAGAAAAAGGATATTTTGAACAATCTTAGAACAACTGAAATGGAGATGAAGAGTAGTTGTAAAGGCAAGTCTCCAGAAATTTCTGATTGAGAACAGGCACTTTAAAATAACTGGATATGGCGGCGGACTTGGCCCACTGGTTAGGGCGTCCGTCTACCACATGGGAGGTCCGTGGTTCAAACCCCGGGCCTCCTTGACCCGTGTGCAGCTGGCCCATGTGCAGTGCTGATGCGCGCAAGGAGTGCTGTGCCACGCAGGGGTGTCCCCCGCGTAGGGGACCCCCACGCACAAGGAGTGCGCCCCGTAAGGAGAGCCGCCCAGCGCAAAAGAAAGTGCAGCCTGCCCAGGAATGGTGCCGCACACATGGAGAACTGACACAACAAGATGACACAACAAGAAAAGAAACACAGATTTCCGTTCCACTGACAACAACAGAAGTGAACAAAGAAGACACAGCAAATAGACACAGAGAACAGACAACCAGGGTGGGGGGGGGGAGGAGAGAGAAATAAATAAATAAAAATAAATCTTTAAAAAATAAAAAAATAAAATAAAATAACTGGATACTTTGATTAATTTACCACATCTGAATTTTCCCTCAGTAGTGGATTTTTAAAATTGGATTAAGTTAGATAACTGCCTCTGTAAGCTGGAGTGTTAGAATGCTGAGCACTTTATTTGTGCTGGAATCTGTACTGGCACTGGGCACATGAACGAGACAGTTGTGCCTTCATAGGGCAAATATTCCAAAGAGAAAGCAGGGAATGGTGAAAAGGGCTGCAGTTGTGAGAAACGAATTTGGCCCAACCAATAGGGCACCCATCTACCACATGGGAGGTCCAAGGTTCAAACCCAGGGCCTCCTGACCCGTGTAATGAGCTGGCTCACACACAGTGCTGATGTGCACAAGGAGTGCTGGGCCACGCAGGAGTGTCCCCTGTGCAGGGGAGCCCCATGTGCAAGGAGTGCGCCCCATAAGGAGAGGCACCCAGCATGAAAGAAAGTGCAGCCTGCCCAGGAATGGTGCCGCACACACAGAGAGCTGACACAGCAAGATGACGCAACAAAAAGAGACACAGATTCCCACAGAAGAACACACAGCGAATGGACACAGAGAGCAGACAACTGGGGGTGCGGGGGGAAGGGGAGGGGGGAATAAATAAAAAATAATAATAAATTTTTAAAAAAGGGGGCTGCAGTTGTGATTGTTGTCATGATCTGTATAATGTCTGGGTTCAGACTCTTTTTCAAGTAGGTACCAGATGGGAGGGCATAGGGACAGCTTCCTGAAGAAGTATGATACTTGCCATAACTCTTTTTTTTTTCCCTTTTTTTAAATTTTATTCATTTTGTAAAAATATTACATTAAAAAAATATGAGGTCCCATTCAACCCCACCAGCCCCACCCCACCACTCCCCCGCCCAGCAACACTCACTCCCATCATCATGACACAGCCATTGCATTTGGTAAGTACATCTCTGGGCATCGCTGCACCTCATGGTCAATGGTCCACATCATAGCCCATACTCTCCCACGTTCTATCCAGTGGGCCCTGGGAGGATTTACAGTGTCCGGTAATTGTCCCTGAAGCAACACCCAGGACAACTCCAAGTCCCGAAAACGCCTCCACATCTCATCTCTTCCTCCCGTTCCCCATACCCATCAGCCACCATTGCCATAACTCTTGGAGAGTGTAAAGTGTTAGAGGAAAGATTAGGGTGTGGGAGAGCCCAGGCAGAAGAACCAGCATGTGCAAAAGCAGGGGGAAAGGAGAAAGCAGGTGCTTTGGGGAACCGTTCTGTTATGGCTGGAGTAGAGGGGTTGTGTGAAGGAAGGAAGGGAGCTCAGGTAAGATGGACTGTCTCGATGCCTTGAAAGGAGTTTAGGTTTTACCCTAGAGATGAAGGGGCAGGCAAACTCAGCATATAAAAGCAACAACTTACCCCCAGCATTGGACATGACTCCAGGGGATGAGCCTCCCTGGCATTGAGGGATTGCTACCAAGTACCAACAAGAATGTATCTGGGGAAAAAAAAGACCTTCACCAAAAGGGGGAAAAGCTAAAGACAAATGAGTTAGTGTGGCTAAGAGACTTCAAAGTGAGTTGGGAGGCATACCAGAGGTAGCGCTTATGCACATCTCAACAGATCTCATTGACAGCCAAAACAGATACTACCCCGAATAGTAAAGCTCCTCAGAGATATGGAGACAGGAATTTGGCCCCTTACCAGTGGGCCCTAATCTGGTATTTATGTTCTCCAGTATGGCAGAGTTAGACTTAGCAGTGGTTTTCCTATGCATGACTCGTCTGTCCTCTTACTTTAACCTGTAGTTACTACTAGAGTTGGTAGGTATGCATCCAAGAGACTTAAGTCTTTGGGCTGTCCACGTGTCAGTGAGCCCTGAGTCTCAGTGGAGTTGCAACACCTACTCTCCAGTTCAGTGGACTCACTCAGGAAAACAACTAACAGGGAGGAGATGATGGACAAATAACATACCAAGGAACCGAGAGTGCCTATAACTGCAAGCAAGAGAGTGCCAACCATTAGTCGTTTGGGATCAAAGCCCCCCTCAATTAATGGTGGAGTGGATATCACATCCCAGAGTCCTCAGGATTGGAAAACAAACTATGGACTAAAATTAACTTCCTAGTATTCTACTATAGACTTACTGTGATTCTAGCAATGGAAGAAGTACCATTCCTCTGGAGGCAGTGACCCATGGATGTTCTGGGGTTAGGGAGAAGGAAAAACAGTATAATAGGGAGGCATTTTTGGGACTTAGGAATCATCCTGAATGACATTATGACGGATACAGACCATTATATATTTGGCCATAACCTACAGAGTCGAATGGGAGAGAGTATAAACTACAATGTAAACTATAATCCATACTTAGTGGCAATGCTACAAAATATGTTTATCAATTGCAATGAATGTACCACACTGATGAAAGATGTTGCTAATGTGGGAAAATGTGGGAGTTGTGGGGAGCGGGGCATATGGGAATCCCCTATATATTCTCTGTCACATTTATATAATCGAAGTATCTTAAAAAAAAAAAAGTGGGAAAAAAAGATGAAGGGGCAGGGATATTGAAAGGTCTTAAGCAAGTTTGTGTGTTTCTCAAAGCTCATTTGAGCTCCACTGTGGAAGAGGAAGGGTTTCAGAAGAGCAAAATGACATAGGAGGGAAATGAGTTGAGAAGCTGTGGCAGTAATTCAGTCAAGAAAAAATAAAAGGCTGGTTATAATAAGTCATCTTTTGGATGCATAGAAATTGTTAATAATAAACTTGACCCACAGGAAAACCTGAATTCCCAAGGAATGACAGCCTGTCACAGGGAGGACTTACTCTCTCTTCCACATGGTAATAGATTGTGAAGTCTCAAAATCCTATTCAAGGGTTGAAGATTGCCCACATTATATAGGGCTTTATTATTTTTAAGTATGTTATCTTTCAGTTATCCTACAACTAGGTAGAAAAAAATTTCATTCCTAACTAAATATTATGAATTGAACTGCTGTAGTGGTTGACATTTTTGGTGAAGAACTACTAAGAAATTGTTGGCTATATCACATAGGATTACTTTCTTTGAGTAAATATTTTTCTGAAGAGTTGCATGTAAAGTAAAATTTTAAACGTATTTTATAAATGCTTTATAACCATGTTCCATTTAAATTAATCCTGTTGAAAATTCTGTGGTTTGAAGTAATTTACTTTTTAATTACCTATATTCTAAATAATTTTCCTATTAACCTTTGCCTAAAAAAACATACTTTCAGCATTGGCGGTGAATATATTTAGTTCTTTACATGTTTCCAGAGAACTTTTGTGGTACTTTTTGTTTGAATCTTTTTTACTTTTAGGAATGTTTAAAAACAAAACAAAACAAAGAAAACCTCTAAAATGTTTGTTTTGAGGGTATTGTAATTTTAAAAAATAATTTTTTATTATGAAAGTGTAGTACATTAAAGAACTTTACTGTAATCCCAGAGTTAACCCTTCATGATATTCTGGTGTACATCTTCCTAGTCTTTTGTTTACTCACATTTGCGTACTCTCTCCCTCTCACTAATTACTCCACACTTTGGCTCTTATTTATTGTGCCTTTTTTTTCATTCCTGCCCCCCCTTGTGGCTTGCTTGTTGTCTGCTCTCTGTGTCCATTTGCTGCCTGCTCTTCTGTGTTTTTACTTGGCTCCCTTTATCTTGCGTCACCTTGGTGAGTCGGCTCTCCACGGTTCTTGTGGGCTGGGTGGCTCTCCACAGCGTGTGGGCAAGCCTGCCTTCACAAGGAGGCCCCGGGACCCAGGGCCTCCCATATGGTCGGCGGGAGCCCAACCGATTGAGCCACAGCCGCTTCCCTAATTGTGCTAACTTACTTACATCATGAGTTTTATCCACATTGGCAATTGCCTGAAAACATTTTTCATGGTGTAGTCCCGTTAGTTGACATTTAGGTGGTTTCAATTTTTTTTGCTATTAAGAAAGCACTGTATTGATATCATTACATTCAGATTTTTATCTGAATTCATCTTTTCCCTTAGATTCCTAAGAGTGGGATTGCTGGATCTGAGGAGTTTTAACACCCGTTTCTAAGGGCGTGCCATTCCCCCTAGAGCTGTTTTCTCCCTCACCTCCTGGCAGACGTCTGACCTAGTACCCTTGGCGCTGACTTCCTTACCATCTGACTTACTAAGGCGGGTGTCTTCAGTCTGAAGCAGGCCGGAAACGTATTATATGGGATTTGGTTTTGTTACTTAAAGCCTTGCTTCTGGAACACTTATGTAAACCGCGGTATTCTTCCTGCTGAGGACACATGGACATGTGTCACATGCCTCAAGCAAAGATACTCTCAGCCTCCAGTAGAAATGTAATTGACTACGGGGTGGATTTCCTTTCTTTTAATGTGGAATAAGAATTAGATTTATTGGCTTGTATAAACTAGAGCAGAAAAGCTAATAGAAACAATAAAAGCTGTCATACTCTGTTATGCTTTCATACTCAGTCTTTTAAAAAACTGTGTATCTGGAAAATTGATGTGCAGTTTAGTGTGGCTACAGAATATTAAATACAATACTTATAAACAAAAACAAAAATAAAACCCAGCCCTGAGAAATTTAGATAGAACCAAAGAACATATCTTGATGGTTTTACTTTTCTTTGGATTTCTTTTACTTATGTATTGTGTAAACCATACACTTTTTTTTTTTTAAAGATTTATTTTTATTTATTTATTTCTCTCCCCTTTTCCCCTACCCCTGTTGTCTGTTCTCTGTGTCTATTTGCTGCGTCGTCTTTGTCCGCTTCTGTTGTCGTCAGCGGTACGGGAATCTGTGTTTCTTTTCGTTGCATCATCTTGTTGTGTCAGGTCTCCGTGTGTGCGGCGCCATTCCTGGGCAGGCTGCACTTTCTTTGCCGCTGGGTGGCTCTCCTTACAGGGCGCACTCCTTGCATGTGGGGCTCCCCTATGGGGGGGACACCCCTGCGTGGCAGGGCACTACTTGTGTGCATCAGCACTGCGCATGGGCCAGCTGCACACGGGTCCCATGAAACTGTACACTTTTATGTGTTCTCAATTTAACCAGGTTAAATTTGGAGGAAAGGGGAGAGGGTGTATAAGAAAGTGTCAAGTTAGATATTTCCACTTAAAATTGCTTTTTTTTTTTTAAGATTTATTATTTATTTATTTCTCCCCCCTTTCCACCTCCCCCCAGCTGCCTGCTCTCCCTGTCCATTCCCGTGTGTTCCCCTGTGACCGCGTCTGTCCTTGTCAGCGGCACCGGGAATCTGTGTTTCTTTTTGTTGTGTCATCTTGTTGTATCAACTCTCCAGGTGTGCGGCGCCATCCCTGGGCAGGCTGCACTCTCCTTCACGATGGGCGGCTCTCCCTACGGGGCGCACCCCCTGCGCCTGGGGCTCCCCTATGTGGGGGACACCCCTGTGTGGCAGGGCACTCCTTGTGCTCATCAGCACTGCGCATGGGCCAGCTCCACACGAGTCAAGGAGACCCTGGGTTTGAACTGCAGACCTCCCATGTGGTAGGAGGAGGCCCCATCTATTGGGCCAAGTCCGCTTCCCTACAATTGCTTTTCTATCCATAGCTCATGTGTATTTACTGCTGAATATCCTCTTAATCGGGAGACCCTTTAAATCATGCATCTGATTTCGGGTGTTGATAGGGGTGGCTATGAAAGCCATGGAAAGTTAATATAATTTCCCCAAAGTCACATGTATGGGTTACAGTCTTCACTTGGAACACATACAAAGAAAGGGTCCTTTAAGACTCTGATATAATCATAATGCCATTATGTTTCTCACAATACTACTGTTACAGAATTAGAGAAAGAAGCAATTAATGGAGCCATCCAAATACTGCAAAGAATGAGTCTCCATGTAGGACAATTGGACAATAGAAAGAGCACATATCTTTATATAAGTGTAATTAATACAGGCATGACTCACTCTTACAATTTCAGTCATGAGGATTGGATTTAAAAAGTTACAGAGAGGGAAATGGATGTGGCTCAACCAATTGGGCTCCATATAGGAGGTCCAGGGTTCGATGCCCAGGCCTCCTGGTGAGGGCAAGCTGGCCCACACGGAGTACTGGCCCATGTAGGAATGCGGCCCCACACAGAAGTGCCGCCCTGTGTGGGAATGCTGCCCTGCGCAGGAAAGCTACCCCACGCAGGAGTGCCAGCTGATGCCGAGAGCTGGTGCAGCAAGATGACGCAACAAGAGACACAGAGGAGAGAAAATAAGAAGACATAGCACAACAGGGAGTTGAGGTGGCGCAAGAGAGTAATTACCTCTCTCCCACTCTGGAAGGTCTAGGATAGGTTCCTGGAGGCGCCTCATGAGAATACAAGAAGATGCAAAAGAACACACAGTGAATGGACACAGAGAGCAGACAATGGGGGGAGTGGGTGGGGGGATAAGAATAAATAATTCTTTCAAAAAAAAGTTGCAGAAAGGGGAGTGGGTGTAGCTCAGTGGTTGAGCACCTGCTTCCGATGTAAGAGGTCCTGGGTTCAATTTCCAGTACCTCCTTAAAAAAGAAAAGTTATAGAGAATAATTAATCATATCATCTTCCTTTTATTAATAGGATATCACCTGGAGCATTTGGGCACTTGTCTGATCATTGTTTTTTTTAAAAATTTGAATTTTTTTAAAATTTAAATTTTAAAACCTAAGATGCAGGTTCTTAAACATTCACTTTACATAGTTTTTACATTCTTAAGTGTGATAAGCAAAGCATATGTCTTCACAAAAATTCATACAAGAATATCCACAACAGCTTTTATTTGTAGTATCCCCAAACTGGAAACAACCCATATGTATATCACAGTGAATGGATAAACAAATTGTGGTATATCCATACAGTGGAATACTACTCGGCAATAAAAAAGGAATGAGCTATAGCTATATATATATATAGCATATCTATATATGCAACAATATGGGTGGATCTCAAAATAATTATACCAAGTGAAGAAGCTGAAGGACTAAAAAAGAATACATACTGTGTGATTCTCTTTATATAGTAAATGCAAACTGATCTACAGTGATAGAAAGCAGTATGTGGTTGTCTGTGGCTGCGGTATAGGGGTAGGTAGAAGTGGGGCAGGAGGAATGGTTTACAAAGGGGCATAAGGAAAGTTTGGGGGTGATGGATATGTGCATTTACTTGATCGTGGCGATGTGTTCATGGATATATACATTTGTCAGAATTTAGCAAATTGTATATTTTACATATATGCAGTTGATCGAATGTCAATTACATATCAGTAAAGCTCTTTTTCTTCTTTAAGATTGCCTAAGATGAGTACCCTCTCCATCTGCTGCAAGGCCTCCTCCCCCCATTGTTTCTCACTCATCCTACTCATGGTCAAGAATGGAGAGGGGAGAGGGCCAAGAATTGTAGTCCCCTGTGGAGAATGCTGTGGTAGATACCCAGGGGAGGACAGGGAGCGCCCCCTGGAAGAGGCAAGCTTGAGCGGGGTGTGACAGAGGGTTTTTCCAGTGGGCATGCAGAGCTTGAGAACTGCAAGGGGTTGGGATGCAGGGAATGAGGGTGTGTGTGGGTTTGTGGGAGGAGAGAAGGGGGACGCTGGTCCTTGTGTGCTTATCAGAGATTTGATTTGAAAGCCTGGGGCATCAGGATGGGTGTTAAGGCGGGGGAAATGAAGTCATTTCAGGTCCCTTGCCTGTATCTGAGAGGATAAGGGGGCAGATTGCAGGATCAGAGCTCAGGGAGCCCCTTATAAGTTGCTACCCCACAATCTGATGAAATAATGTCCCTGTCAGAGAGAACCTTGCTGTCCAAGAGAGATCCACTTGCCAGATGGTTCTGCTCTGTCCAAGAAACTGCATACCACACTGGAATCCCACCTGCACAAACTTTTTTTTTTCATATAAAAAATAAAGCGTTCTTTATAGAAACCTTGGGAAATATAATTAAGTAAAAGAAAATTTAAATCAACTTTAATCCCATAATGTAGTACTACTTTTAACATTTTTGTAGGTTATTCCAGATATATGTCTGTTTTTAAGTGAAAATAGTCATATATATATATATATTTTTTATCTGTTACTTTATCCTGAACATTGACCCATATTTTATGTAGTCATAAAATATCATTGTTTTCATTTGATACACTAGAATCTTCATATTCTTTGTATCATGATTTATTTAACCAAACTCCTTTTGGGTAATTTTTTTTTTTAATTAAAAAATTAGGCTGGGTAAACCAGAATTTTATTACAAAGCAAGTGAATACAACCAAAGGCTGTGCAATTAATTAAATTATTTATTCACTGTGGTACTTTCTTAATTTATATTATAGAAAAATAGCCTTGGTTTATTGGACATTTTAGCTAAATGAAAGGAAGGAAGGTTCCCTTCTAGAATTATGCATGGGCACATTTAGTGGTTCTTTGTTACCCAGTGGTAATTACTTCATCTATGCTATTCAGAAAAAGTAACCATTGATGTGAGCTCTATTGTTCCCAAAGGGAGATTTGTTCCTTGTATCAGAAATAAGTTAAAAAAATATAATAACAGTTGTCCCGGCCCGCAGGACGGTAACGAGGGCTCGAAACCTGCCGAGAAAGAATGGTGTTGCTCCCAACAAATAGTCATAATTTTTTAATGCTTCTATGCTAGGTTCCGTGTCCATTTTACATGTGTGAACTCATTTAATCCTTAAAATAGTTCTATGAGTGAGGTTTAGTTATTTCTCTTGTTTTACAGATAACTAAACTGAGGCACATGGTAACATGCCCAAATAAAGGATTAATTTTTTTGTATATGAAAACATATTCAGCATCACAATTAGCAAAGAAATGCAAATTAAAATAACAATGAGCTATCAATTGAGAGCCTTGTATGGATCTTAAAGATCTTTTTAAAAGTCATCTTCTGTGTCTGCTTGGGTGCCTTCCTTCTTCCCTTGAGACTCACTCCACCCCTAGTGAGTTTCCTCTTTATTATCCTGCCCCTTAGTGCTGGATAATAGGGCTTAGGGCTTTCTCTTTTTTTCTACCAGTTTATCTGTCCTGGGTCTTCTTTCCCTTCAAGTCTTTCTTGGTAATAGAAGCTGATCTGAAACTTCAACTCAGATGTCTTAGGGAACAGTGACATAAAGTGTTACCCTGGTTAGGTAATTGAATTTTAACAACTGCCTTTTCTCAAAGGAGTGGCTAGTTTGGGAATTGCAGAAATCATCAGTCCACCCTCCATGGGCAGCTCACCCATGCATCCTCCTCCAAGCCATAGATTTTCAAGGCAGCTTTGATACCTCTTAAAAACTTTGTATTATAGAAAGAACTTCCTGTGGTGTGCTTCCTACATTTTGAAAAATATCCACAAATGTTTTGGGAATGAATTTCAGGAGCGGCTATCCTCTGGCTGAACTCTGCTTACAAAATCTGTAAATACAGTTTCAGCTCTTCATAGCAGGGCAGGTTCAAGTGTGCTCCTCAAGAGTGTGAGACTTTGGCAGTGACAGAGGAGCCTGAGGTTTTCTCTTGCCCCGAAAGCCTTACCCCTGCTATCATCTAATAGATGATGGTAAAGGTTGCTTAGTCTTGTAGGAGCTGGTTTTGTGGACCTAAGGAAAGTAGACGCAGCTGGCGTCAGTTTAGCCCTGTGGGTATGGCCAGGCTGCCAGAGTGGTCTAGCTTTACCTGCCTTCCCTGCTACCTGCCCCCAGGCCTCTGTGAGGGGTTGGTTTACATTAGAGAAGGAGACTCCTGACATAGCTATCTATTTCTGGCAACAGAGGCACAGCAGAGATGGGAGATAGTTCCTGCCATTTAGACTAGATAAAATAAATATTCACTTTGGAGGATACGTTTTGAGGCCAGGCTGTGTATGCATGGGTGACAGCTTCCCTGCCTGCCTTTCCTGCAAGGCTCTGTACATAGAGAAAGATTAACAGACTTAACCTGAAGGCAGACAGAAATGTGTTAATGAAAAATCTATCTCAATGCAAAAACCAAGGGCAACCTCTAACTTTGCTGGTGTTTTTTTGGTGGTGGTGGTTGTGTTTCCTTTTAGAATGTAAACTGAGAACAAGGGGAAGGTTCGTTCTTCATCCTTCTTTTTTAAAGCCAGCTGAGCTGGTTAGCAGGAAACTTCTGGAGCTGTGAGAGGGTAGATCCTGGAGAGTCTGTGAGTGGTGAACAGTCTGCTTGAATAGGACCAGTGCTTGTTGGCTTTGCCCTCATTAAGTGCCCAGAGGGAGTTGTGCAGAGCCACCAGAGCTAACAGCAGCCAGCTCACCTCAGGGAAGAATGCATTTGACGTTGCTGCCAGGTTCCCTTTTTGGTCATGAGGAAAGTGAAGGAGAGCCGATACTCCCTGCCTGTGTGGTTGGTGTCTTTCTTGGCACAGGAATTGCTCTGGGATTTCACACTAAGAGGGGTTTTAACAACTGGATGCATTCTTGGTCTTCAGTGATTCTTAGGTTTTTAAAATCTTTTGCCATGTGGAGCTTACTCTATTGAGATTTTTTTTTTAAAGACATGTTTGGATCCTGGTCTTCTATTCTTACCTGCCGCAGGACTGGTGTCTCCATTCTGATGTATTATGCTCGGTTTCCTCGGATGCGCCATTTTGGCACTCTCCCTGGATAAGCAGGTGGTGGCCTTTCTGTTCATGGATGACTAGATGTGATGTGAGGGGTCTCTTTGCTCACCAGGTATAGCAGTTTGATACAGTTATGAATTCCAAAAATAGATATTGGATTATGTTTAAACTGGTCTGTTGAAGTTTCACATTTACTTAATAAAATTATGATTAGGGCTTTGATTGGGCCATGTCAGTAGGGCGTTAAGTCCCCACTCCTTCGTGGGGGGGAACTCACAGATAAAAGACATGGCAAAAGAAGAGAGTTGGAGTTTTGATGTTGGAGCTTTGATGCTGGAGTTTTTGAGGCTGGAGCCCCGGGAAGTAAGCACACAGAGGAGCTAGGTTTTGAGGAAAGAAAAGCAAGCCCCAGGAAGAGAGGAACTCAGGAAGCCTGAACCCTGACAGATGTCAACAGCCATCTTGCTCCAACACATGGCAAAAGACTTTGGTGAGGGAAGTAACTTACACTTTATGGCCTAGTAGTGGTAAGCTTCTATCCCAAATAAAGACCCTTTATAAAAGCCAAATGATTTCTGGTATTTTGCATCAGCTCCCCTTTGGCTTATTAATACACCAGGTCACTGACCTGGCTGTCCTTGCACAGGCCCACTGTAAAACAAGATGGCTTAGGGATTTCTCTTTGACATGGGTCCCTTTAAATATTACTGTCCTCCCCATCAACACACACCCTTGATGATCTGAGGAATTTGGCAGAATTTAAGAGTGTCCAAGCATTAGAAGCAAGACATATAGCATGAAAGTAGCCATCCTTGTAGGTCGCCATTTTGATCTGGGTTCTCATCTCTGCCTGGTCTTAGGTCTGAGTAAAAACAAGTTTCCCTCTATAGTCTTTGGACATGTCAGCTCCTTTGAGCATCATAACAATATCAAAAATATGACTATCACCAAAAGGCAAAACCAACCAACTTCTGACTGACGGACTGCTAAATGTCCAGCACTTCATCCTCCATAGCAGAGTGTGGTTACGATGAATGGCCCTCTCACATTTTCTTGGTGCAAATGGTGCTCTCAGGATCTACCTATAGAAAATGAGTGAGATAAGAACATCTCTCTTGGGGAAACTCCACTTAAAACAGCCATAGCAAAATGAATTTGACAGCTTTCTGGCAGGGTACTTGGATTATTTGGTTTGGTTTTATCACCAACTGGTCTTCTGAGAATCCCCCTCATTATGTTAGAACTTGGCTTGGCTGCAAAATGACAAATGATGAATGTGTATATTGATTTCTAAGTAGACTTGGTGGGACTGACAGGTTCAGATCCTTTCCATTAGAGCAAAAATCTGATCAGGAAGAAAGGGGCTAATATCCTAGGGAAATTACTAAGAATAACTAAGATGCCACCATTCCATTTGATGAGGCATTTAAGCTGTGTAAATAAGGACTTTGTGAAGCACAAGCTGTTTTATAGTCTGACTTTTAAAAATAAAAACCTTTTGCATTTTCACATCTATTTAGGTAGCAGGAATATTTCCTCCTTTTGTTAAAGATGCAATTCCAAACTGAGTATTACACCCTGGGTGACAGAGAAGTCATACCAACATAGGCAGCGTTTTCTAATTTTTTCAATGAACAGATGTTTTACTTGGCCCTTTATGATATGGAAGTGTAAAATTCCCCAATAAAGTAATTGTTTTGCTATAAGTTTTTCCAATGGCCTATCTAAAATTAATGTTTCCATCAAAATGTTAAAGGTTTTTGCTCATTATTTTCAGCGGGGTCGTGAAACCTAATGAAAATGTTCAGAGATGTTTGTGGAGGAATGCTTTTGTTTACGTAGGGAATACAACTATTTTCTTAATATAAAAATACCCAAACAAAGGATGGTTATAATTAAAGTAATAGAGATTCAAGTTAACATAGGAATAGAAAAAAACGTTCTTTTGAAATATCCTCTGAGCCCGGTTGAAGAGAGAGTATCATGCACAACCTAGGAACCAGGTCTGGAGTACAATGACTTACTGCGTAGTGGACCGCAGGAGTGGTAAATACTTTGTGGTTAACCAGATCATAGTTGGGGGGATCTTCAAAGCCAAGCAGCCTGGCTTCCCACACAGCACTTGAATTCCCTTCCTAGCTTCCCTGTCAGATGGTACTCCTCCCCTGCATGATGGGGAACTCCCTACCCTCCAGCCTGCCCTCCACGGTTTTGGAGAGCTGTGGTTGTTAGAAAGCTCCTTCTCACCCTGAGCAGCTGTGACGTGGCCTGCCAGGGAGCCTCTACGGGGACTCCTGAGGCCACTTGAAGATAGTTGCTGGGTGTCCCCTTCAAGACTTTTCCCCTATAGGGTCCTTGCTGCTCCTTCCACTGTCGTCCTGGGTGGGGACTCCCAGGTGTCCTGCAGCCTGGCTGCCCCCTTCTGGACACTCCTGAGCTGGTCAGTTAACTTCATTTACTAGTCTACGCCGTCTCCTCGGATTGTACTAGCTTGTAAAATACTTGCTGTTGCTTCCTGCCGAGCTTGTCACATTTCTTTGAACTGCTGTCAGTTTTATCTCTTCTTACCTTGGGTGCTTTATTATTATTATTATTATTTTTTGAGGTACTAGGGTTGGGGATTGAACCTGAGATCTCCTTTGTAGGAAGCACTTAACCGCTCGAGCCACATCCGCTCCTGGGTACTTTACTTTTAAAATCTAAATGTAAATGTGTGCTTGAACGTTTTTTAGTCCCTTCTTGGACTGGATCCTCCACTGTGATAAACGTGCTTTCCAAGGCAGAGGTGAAAGTGCTGACTAAGCCTGGACCTGTGCTGTGTCAGTAGACCTGTCCCACTGCCCTTTAGTCTTCAGCATGGTTCATCCGGCAGTCACCTAGTAGAGCTGAAAATTTGTCTCAGGAAATTAACCTCTGTTATTTAGACAGAATTTCCTTTCATTTCTCTCTTAACCATTTGAAGGTTCTCCTTTGGTCAGTGAGAAAAGTTGACAATCAAAATGTGGTGAATCTAATGAACAATAAAATATGATTTCTAAATCATTCAGGGGCTTATCTTAGCTTTTTTTCCTTATTTAGTCTTCAGCTTACAGAAGGACAGTTTTACCATTAGATAAATGGGAGAATTTTTCTTCTTGATAGTAGCAAGTTTGGTAGGAATACTGCTTCATTGCTCTTCTTAGATGAAAAAATTTTGAGTTATGAACTGTATTCATTAAATATTTACTGGTTGTCTTCTGTGTGTTAGGCATTGTATGCAGCTCTAGGGATACATTGATGACAGAGGGAAATGCTTAATAATTCATGAAGTATTCAGTATAAAATGCAAGGTACTTACTTAACAAATAATTACACAGGTAATTATTTAAACACTGTTATACATCCTATGAAGAGAAAATATGGACCAATAAGATTAGGCCCTGGGCTGGGCCTGGGGAAAGGAGGGTTTCAGGAGAGCCTTTTGGGAGGAAGTAATACTTAGGGTGACCTGGTTCTCATTTATCTGTTGTCTCTGTGTTTAAAATCACAAGTTATTGAGAACAAGCCACATCATTGAAAATGTGATTTAAAAAGTCTTCGTTAAATACAGGATCCTTGGATGGGATAAGATTGCTTTTTATTTCCCTTTCTTCATTTGTCCTTTTAACTTAATAACAGGCCTTATGTCAATAACATATTTATAACCATAATTAAGCGGTTTCTTCTTCTGTTGCTGTAGTTAGCCTAACCCGGAGATAAGTTAAATTGTTTTATAACTGTAATCACAGTTTTAGAACAGTCAAAAACATTGGTTAGGGAAACATGTGGCTCCCGTCTACCATATAGGAGGTCCAGGGTTCGATGCCCAGGGCCTCCTGGTGAGGACAAACTGGCCCATGCGGTGAGCTGGCGCACACAGAAGAAATGCCACCCCACACAGGAGTGCACCCCGTGTGGGAATGTCGCCCAGTGTGGAAAAGCTGCCCATGCAGGAGTGCCAGCCAACACGGAGAGCTGGTGCAGCAAGATGATGCAGCAAGAGACACAGAGGAGAGAGAATAAGAAGATGTAGCAGAACAGGGAGTTGAAGTGATGCAAGAGAGTGATCGCCTCTCTCCCAGTCCAGAAGGTCCCAGGACGGGTTCCCGGAGCTGCCTAATGAGAATACAAGCAGACACAGAAGAACACATAGTGAATGGATACAGAGAGCTGACAAGGGGGGGGGGGCAAATTTTAAAAATAAAATCTTTTTTTAAAAAAGCATTGGTTATTTGTCTTATATGACAGGTGTATAATATAATATTGGTTCATATTTTTCTGTAAAATCTTGGGATTGGATTTTAATGGCACAAAAGACAGTTTTAGGGCTCATTCAGTCACATCTCAAAATCCCTCCACTGCTGGGCACCCTGTGCTTGATTGTCTCTGGTTCTTTCTCTGAGTAGGATTGTAGAATACCCATAGAACTTGGTTCTCTCCAAATGCCCTGCATTGCCCTACCATCCAGCTTGCTCTATGACTGATTTTGCCAAAAGAAGCAGCTAACTGCTCTGAAAGCATGTGGGGCAAGAAAAACAAAGTACATGCTGTATTGTAGATATTTTGAGAAGTAGCAAACTGATTTATTAATAACATCTTTTGAAGAGATGATGGTACAGGCTTGATTTGGTCAGAAAAGTAGTTCAAAGATATAGTTTCCAAAATCACCTCACAAGGGAGCTTTTAAAGAATTGAGAGAGATCTGGATGTGCTAAATCTTTTTCTTCTAAGCCCTGCTGAGGAACAGAGCTTAGAAGAAACAAGTTGCTGGCTTCTCTTGTTGCTCTTGACCCAGATTGAGGAATTCACTAGCTAAATCTTATTTTTATTTTGAAATAACTTTAGCAATAGAGTGTGAGCTGAGTAAATTTGAATTGCAGGTCCATGTGGCCTTGGACAGGCTGGGCATTGTCCTGTGTCTTTCTGCGAAGTATGGATAAGGCATCCCCCAGCTGGCTGGTGGGACCTTGGCCTGGTTGGATTACAGTCTGGCTCTAAGACAGATATACTTACCTGTGGCTGGTCACTAACAATAAGTTCATGCTGCTCTAAATCAGAGAGCTCCTCTTTTTCTAAACTTATGGCAATATATTTTTTTCCCCTAACCAATCTGATTATTACTATCCTTATATCATTTATATATGAACATACATAAACAATTAAGTGTATAGTAAAAGTTGTGGAT